>NW_026734293.1:3321666-3986000 GCF_949786415.1 Peromyscus eremicus
TGAAGAGGAGCTACTGTTCTTGTCAGTTTCCTAAGCAGAGTTGAACTAGATATAGCCCGTGTGTGTAGGAAGCACAGTTATTTTGTTCTGAGCAAGCTCTCTGTTTTGGCCCTATAGGAAACACAGTAGAGTAGAAGAGTGCTCTTTTCTCAAAAGCAGAGTGTGTTTCTTGTAAGGCGAGCCAGCGTTTGTTTCCCAGTTCTAAATGGAGTTGAATCACATGCAGTTTCTGGTCCTACGAGCAAGAGATGTTTTCTGGTAAGGAAAGTCACTATTGCGCTCCCATTGCCATACACAGTTCAAATAGCACTTGCGTCTGTTCCCAGCAAGTACAGTGTATTGGACTGAAGAGGAGCTACTGTTCTTGTAAGTTTCCTAAGCAGAGTTGAACCAGATATGGCCCGTGTGTGTAGGAAGCAAAGTTCTTTTGTTCTGAGCAAGCTCACTGTTCTGGCCCTATAGGAAACACAGTACAGTAGATGAGTGCTCTTTTCTCAAAAGCAGAGTGTGTTTCTTGTAAGGCGAGCTAGCGTTTGTTTCCCAGTCCTAAATGGAGTTGAATCACATGCAGTTTCTGGTCGTATGAGCAAGAGTGTGTTTTCTGGTAAGAAGAGTCACTGTTGCTCTCCCATTGTCATACACAGGGCAAATAGCACTGGTGTCTGTTCCCAGCATATACAGTGTATTTTGACTGAAGAGGACATACTGTTCTTGTCAGTTTCCTAAGGAGAATTCAACTAGATATGGCCCGTGTGTGTAGGAAGCACAGTTCTTTTGTTCTGAGCAAGCTTTCTGTTCTGGCCCTACAGGAAACACAGTAGAGTAGAAGAGTGCTCTTTACTCAAAAGCAGAATGTGTTTCTTGTAAGGCGAGCTAGTGTTTCTTTCCCAGTCCAAATGGAGTGGAGTTACATGAGGTTTCTGGTTCTATGAGCAAGAGTTTTTTTCTGGAAACAAGAGTCACTATTGTGCTCCCATTGTCATACACAGGGCAAATAGCACTGGTGTATGTTCCCAGCATATACAGTGTATTTTAACAGAAGACGAGATACTGTTCTTGTCAGTGTCCTAAGCAGAATTGAACTAGATATGGCCGTGTGTGTAGGAAGCACAGTTCTTTTGTTCTGAACAAGCTCTCTGTTCTTTTCATATATGAAACACAGTAGAGTAGAAGAGTGCTCTTTTCTCAAAAGCAGAGTGTGTTTCTTGTAAGGCGAGCTAGCGTTTGTTTCCCAGTCCTAAATGGAGTTGAATCACATGCAGTTTGCGGTCCTACGAGCAAGAGTTCTTTTCTGGTAAGAAGAGTCACTATTGTGCTCCCATTGCCATACACAGTGCAAATAGCACTCGCGTCTGTTCCCAGCAAGTACAGTGTATTGGACTGAAGAGGAGCTACTGTTCTTGTCAGTTTCCTAAGCAGAATTGAACTAGATATGGCCGTGTATGTAGGAAGCACAGTTCTTTTCTTGTGAGCAAGCTCTCTGTTCAGGCCCTATAGGAAACACAGTGGAGAAGAAGAGTGCTCTTTTTCAAAAGCAGAGTGTGTTTCTTGTAAGGCGAGCTAGCGTTTGTTTCCCAGTCCAAAATGGAGTTGAATCACATGCAGTTTTTGGTCCTACCAGCAAGAGTTGTTTTCTGGTAAGGAAAGTCACTATTGCGCTCCCTTTGCCATACACAGTGCAAATAGCACTCGTGTCTGTTTCCAGCAAGTACAGTGTATTGGACTGAAGAGGAGCTACTGTTCTTGTCAGTTTCCTAAGCAGAGTTGAACTAGATACAGCCCGTGTGTAGGAAGCACAGTTCTTTTGTTCTGAGCAAGCTCACTGTTCGGACCCCATAGGAAACACAGTAGAGTAGAAGAGTGCTCTTTTCTCAAAAGCAGAGTGTATTTCTTGTAAGGTGAGCTAGCGTTCGTTTCCCATTCCTAAATGGAGTTGAATCACATGCAGTTTTTGGTCCTACCAGCAAGAGTTGTTTTCTAGTAAGGAAAGTCTCTATTGTGCTCCCATTGCCATACACAGGGCAAATAGCACACGCGTCTGTTCCCAGCAAATACACTGTATTGGACTGAAGAGGAGCTACTGTTCCTGTCAGTTTCCTAAGCAGAGTTGAATTAGATATGGCCCATGTGTATAGGAAGCACAGTTCTTTTGTTCTGAGCAAGCTCACTGTTCGGACCCCATAGGAAACACAGTAGAGTAGAAGAGTGCTCTTTTCTCAAAAGCAGAGTGTGTTTCTTGTAAGGCAAGCTAGAGTTTGTTTCCCAGTGCTAAATGGAGTTGAATCCCATGCAGTTTCTTGTCCAACGAGCAAGAGCTGTTTTCTGGTAAGAAGAGTCACTATTGCGCTCCCATTGTCATACACAGGGCAAATAGCCCTCGCGTCTGTTCCCAGCATGTACAGTCTAATGGACTGAAGAGGATCTACTGTTCTTGTCAGTTTCCTAAGCAGAATTGAACTAGATATGGCCGTGTGTGTAGGAAGCACAGTTCTCTTGTTCTGATCAAGCTCACTGTTCTGGCTCTATAGGAAGCACAGTAGAGTAGAAGGGTGCTCTTTTCTCAAAAGCAGAGTGTGTTTCTTTAAGGCGAGCTAGCGTTTGTTTCCCAGTCCTAAATGGAGTTGAATCACATGCAGTTTCTGGTCCTATGAGCAAGAGTTTTTTTCTGGTAAGGAAAGTCACTATTGCGCCCCCATTGCCATACATAGTGAAAATAGCACTCGCGTCTGTTCCCAGCAAGTACAGTGTATTGGACTGAAGAGGAGCTACTGTTCTTGTCATTTTCCTAAGAGGAGTTGAAATAGATATGTCCCGTGTGTGTAGGAAATACAGTTCTTTTGTTCTGAGAAAGCACACTGTGCAGACACCATAGGAAACACAGTAGAGTAGATGAGTGCTCTTTTCTCAAAATTAGATTGTGCTTCTTGAAAGGCGAGCTAGTATTTGCTTCCCAGTCAGAAATGGAGTTGAATCCCATGCAGTTTCTGGTCCTACGAGCAAGAGTTGTTTTCTGGTAAGAAGAGTCACTATTGCGCTCCCATTGCCATACACAGAGCAAATAGCACTGGCGCCTGTTCCCAGCAAGTACAGTGTATTGGACTGAAGAGCAGCTACTGTTCTTGTCAGTTTTCTAAGCAGAGTTGAACTAGATGTGGCCCGTGTGTGTAGGAAGCACAGTTCTTTTGTTCTGAGCAAGCTCACTGTTCGGACACCATAGGAAACACAGTAGAGTAGAAGAGTGCTCTTTTCTGAAAAGCAGAGTGTGTTTTTTGTAAGGCGAGCTAGCGTTTGTTTCCCAGTCTTAAATGGAGTTGAATCACATGCAGTTTCTGGTCCCATGAGCAAGAGTTGTTTTCTGGTAAGAAGAGTCACTATTGTGCTCCCATTGTCATACACAGGGCAAATAGCACTGGCATCGGTTCCCAGCATGTACAAAGTATTGAACTGAAGACGATATACTTTTCTTGTCAGGTTCCTAAGCAGAATTGAATTAGATATGGCCTGTGTGTAGGAAGCACAGTTCTTTTGTTCTGAGCAAGCTCACTGTGCGGACCCCATAGGAAACAGAGTAGAGTAGAAGAGTGCTCTTTTCACAAAAGCAGAGTGTGTTTCTTGGAAGGTGAGCTAGCGTTTGTTTCCCTGTCCTAAATGGAGTTGAGTCACATGCAGTTTGTGGTCCTATGAGCAAGAGTTGTTTTCTGGTAAGAAGAGTCACTATTGTGCTCCCATTGCCATACACAGGGCAAATAGCTCACGCGTCTGTTCCCAGCAAATACACTGTATTGGACTGAAGAGGAGCTACTGTTCCTGTCAGTTTCCTAAGCAGAGTTGAATTAGATATGGCCCATGTGTATAGGAAGCACAGTTCTTTTGTTCTGAGCAAGCTCACTGTTCGGACCACATAGGAAACACAGTAGAGTAGAAGAGTGCTTTTTTCTGAGAAGCAGAGTGTGTATCTTGTAAGGCAAGCTAGAGTTTGTTTCCCAGTCCTAAATGGAGTTGAATCCCATGCAGTTTCTTGGCCAACGAGCAAGAGCTGTTTTCTGGTAAGAAGAGTCACTATTGTGCTCCCATTGTCGTACACAGGGCAAATAGCACTCGCGTCTGTTCCCAGCATGTACAGTCTATTGGACTGAAGAGGATCTACTGTTCTTGTCAGTTTCCTAAGCAGAATTGAACTAGATATGGCCGTGTGTGTTGGAAGCACAGTTCTCTTGTTCTGATCAAGCTCACTGTTCTGGCCCTATAGGAAGCACAGTAGAGTAGAAGAGTGCTCTTTTCTCAAAAGCAGAGTGTGTTTCTTGTGAGCAGAGCTAGCGTTTGTTTCCCAGTCCTAAATGGAGTTGAGTCACATGCACTTTGTGGTCCTAAGAGCAAGAGTTTTTCTGGTAAGAAGAGTCACTATTGCGCTCCCATTGCCATACACACTGCAAATAGCACTGGCGTCTGTATCCAGCAAGTACAGTGTATTGGACTGAAGAGGAGCTACTGTTCTTGTCAGTTTCCTAAGCAGAGTTGAACTAGATATGGCCCGTGTGTGTAGGAAGCACAGTTATTTTGTTCTGAGCAAGCTCTCTGTTTTGGCCCTATAGGAAACACAGTAGAGTAGAAGAGTGCTCTTTTCTCAAAAGCAGAGTGTGTTTCTTGTAAGGCGAGCTAGAGTTTGTTTCCCAGTGCTAAATGGAGTTGAATCCCATGCAGTTTCTTGTCCAACGAGCAAGAGCTGTTTTCTGGTAAGAAGAGTCACTATTGTGCTCCCATTGTCATATACAGGGCAAATAGCACTCGCGTCTGTTCCCAGCATGTACAGTCTATTGGACTGAAGAGGATCTACTGTTCTTGTCAGTTTCCTAAGCAGAATTGAACTAGATATGGCCGTGTGTGTAGGAAGCACAGTTCTCTTGTTCTGATCAAGCTCACTGTTCTGGCTCTATAGGAAGCACAGTAGAGTAGAAGGGTGCTCTTTTCTCAAAAGCAGAGTGTGTTTCTTGTAAGGCGAGCTAGCGTTTGTTTCCCAGTCCTAAATGGAGTTGAATCACATGCAGTTTCTGGTCCTATGAGCAAGAGTTTTTTTCTGGTAAGGAAAGTCACTATTGCGCCCCCATTGCCATACATAGTGAAAATAGCACTCGCGTCTGTTCCCAGCAAGTACAGTGTATTGGACTGAAGAGGAGCTACTGTTCTTGTCATTTTCCTAAGAGGAGTTGAAATAGATATGTCCCGTGTGTGTAGGAAATACAGTTCTTTTGTTCTGAGAAAGCACACTGTGCAGACACCATAGGAAACACAGTAGAGTAGATGAGTGCTCTTTTCTCAAAATTAGATTGTGTTTCTTGAAAGGCGAGCTAGTATTTGCTTCCCAGTCAGAAATGGAGTTGAATCCCATGCAGTTTCTGGTCCTACGAGCAAGAGTTGTTTTCTGGTAAGAAGAGTCACTATTGCGCTCCCATTGCCATACACAGAGCAAATAGCACTGGCGCCTGTTCCCAGCAAATACAGTGTATTGGACTGAAGAGCAGCTACTGTTCTTGAAAGTTTTCTAAGCAGAGTTGAACTAGATGTGGCCCGTGTGTGTAGGAAGCACAGTTCTTTTGTTCTGAGCAAGCTCACTGTTCGGACACCATAGGAAACACAGTAGAGTAGAAGAGTGCTCTTTTCTGAAAAGCAGAGTGTGTTTTTTGTAAGGCGAGCTAGCGTTTGTTTCCCAGTCTTAAATGGAGTTGAATCACATGCAGTTTCTGGTCCCATGAGCAAGAGTTGTTTTCTGGTAAGAAGAGTCACTATTGTGCTCCCATTGTCATACACAGGGCAAATAGCACTGGCATCGGTTCCCAGCATGTACAAAGTATTGAACTGAAGACGATATACTTTTCTTGTCAGGTTCCTAAGCAGAATTGAATTAGATATGGCCTGTGTGTAGGAAGCACAGTTCTTTTGTTCTGAGCAAGCTCACTGTGCGGACCCCATAGGAAACAGAGTAGAGTAGAAGAGTGCTCTTTTCACAAAAGCAGAGTGTGTTTCTTGGAAGGTGAGCTAGCGTTTGTTTCCCTGTCCTAAATGGAGTTGAGTCACATGCAGTTTGTGGTCCTATGAGCAAGAGTTGTTTTCTGGTAAGAAGAGTCACTATTGTGCTCCCATTGCCATACACAGGGCAAATAGCTCACGCGTCTGTTCCCAGCAAATACACTGTATTGGACTGAAGAGGAGCTACTGTTCCTGTCAGTTTCCTAAGCAGAGTTGAATTAGATATGGCCCATGTGTATAGGAAGCACAGTTCTTTTGTTCTGAGCAAGCTCACTGTTCGGACCACATAGGAAACACAGTAGAGTAGAAGAGTGCTTTTTTCTGAGAAGCAGAGTGTGTATCTTGTAAGGCAAGCTAGAGTTTGTTTCCCAGTCCTAAATGGAGTTGAATCCCATGCAGTTTCTTGGCCAACGAGCAAGAGCTGTTTTCTGGTAAGAAGAGTCACTATTGTGCTCCCATTGTCGTACACAGGGCAAATAGCACTCGCGTCTGTTCCCAGCATGTACAGTCTATTGGACTGAAGAGGATCTACTGTTCTTGTCAGTTTCCTAAGCAGAATTGAACTAGATATGGCCGTGTGTGTTGGAAGCACAGTTCTCTTGTTCTGATCAAGCTCACTGTTCTGGCCCTATAGGAAGCACAGTAGAGTAGAAGAGTGCTCTTTTCTCAAAAGCAGAGTGTGTTTCTTGTGAGCAGAGCTAGCGTTTGTTTCCCAGTCCTAAATGGAGTTGAGTCACATGCACTTTGTGGTCCTAAGAGCAAGAGTTTTTCTGGTAAGAAGAGTCACTATTGCGCTCCCATTGCCATACACACTGCAAATAGCACTGGCGTCTGTATCCAGCAAGTACAGTGTATTGGACTGAAGAGGAGCTACTGTTCTTGTCAGTTTCCTAAGCAGAGTTGAACTAGATATGGCCCGTGTGTGTAGGAAGCACAGTTATTTTGTTCTGAGCAAGCTCTCTGTTTTGGCCCTATAGGAAACACAGTAGAGTAGAAGAGTGCTCTTTTCTCAAAAGCAGAGTGTGTTTCTTGTAAGGCGAGCTAGAGTTTGTTTCCCAGTGCTAAATGGAGTTGAATCCCATGCAGTTTCTTGTCCAACGAGCAAGAGCTGTTTTCTGGTAAGAAGAGTCACTATTGTGCTCCCATTGTCATATACAGGGCAAATAGCACTCGCGTCTGTTCCCAGCATGTACAGTCTATTGGACTGAAGAGGATCTACTGTTCTTGTCAGTTTCCTAAGCAGAATTGAACTAGATATGGCCGTGTGTGTAGGAAGCACAGTTCTCTTGTTCTGATCAAGCTCACTGTTCTGGCTCTATAGGAAGCACAGTAGAGTAGAAGGGTGCTCTTTTCTCAAAAGCAGAGTGTGTTTCTTGTAAGGCGAGCTAGCGTTTGTTTCCCAGTCCTAAATGGAGTTGAATCACATGCAGTTTCTGGTCCTATGAGCAAGAGTTTTTTTCTGGTAAGGAAAGTCACTATTGCGCCCCCATTGCCATACATAGTGAAAATAGCACTCGCGTCTGTTCCCAGCAAGTACAGTGTATTGGACTGAAGAGGAGCTACTGTTCTTGTCATTTTCCTAAGAGGAGTTGAAATAGATATGTCCCGTGTGTGTAGGAAATACAGTTCTTTTGTTCTGAGAAAGCACACTGTGCAGACACCATAGGAAACACAGTAGAGTAGATGAGTGCTCTTTTCTCAAAATTAGATTGTGTTTCTTGAAAGGCGAGCTAGTATTTGCTTCCCAGTCAGAAATGGAGTTGAATCCCATGCAGTTTCTGGTCCTACGAGCAAGAGTTGTTTTCTGGTAAGAAGAGTCACTATTGCGCTCCCATTGCCATACACAGAGCAAATAGCACTGGCGCCTGTTCCCAGCAAATACAGTGTATTGGACTGAAGAGCAGCTACTGTTCTTGAAAGTTTTCTAAGCAGAGTTGAACTAGATGTGGCCCGTGTGTGTAGGAAGCACAGTTCTTTTGTTCTGAGCAAGCTCACTGTTCGGACACCATAGGAAACACAGTAGAGTAGAAGAGTGCTCTTTTCTGAAAAGCAGAGTGTGTTTTTTGTAAGGCGAGCTAGCGTTTGTTTCCCAGTCTTAAATGGAGTTGAATCACATGCAGTTTCTGGTCCCATGAGCAAGAGTTGTTTTCTGGTAAGAATTGTCACTATTGTGCTCCCATTGTCATACACAGGGCAAATAGCACTGGCATCGGTTCCCAGCATGTACAAAGTATTGAACTGAAGACGATATACTTTTCTTGTCAGGTTCCTAAGCAGAATTGAATTAGATATGGCCTGTGTGTAGGAAGCACAGTTCTTTTGTTCTGAGCAAGCTCACTGTGCGGACCCCATAGGAAACAGAGTAGAGTAGAAGAGTGCTCTTTTCACAAAAGCAGAGTGTGTTTCTTGGAAGGTGAGCTAGCGTTTGTTTCCCTGTCCTAAATGGAGTTGAGTCACATGCAGTTTGTGGTCCTATGAGCAAGAGTTGTTATCTGGTAAGAAGAGTCACTATTGTGCTCCCATTGCCATACACAGGGCAAATAGCTCACGCGTCTGTTCCCAGCAAATACACTGTATTGGACTGAAGAGGAGCTACTGTTCCTGTCAGTTTCCTAAGCAGAGTTGAATTAGATATGGCCCATGTGTATAGGAAGCACAGTTCTTTTGTTCTGAGCAAGCTCACTGTTCGGACCACATAGGAAACACAGTAGAGTAGAAGAGTGCTTTTTTCTGAGAAGCAGAGTGTGTATCTTGTAAGGCAAGCTAGAGTTTGTTTCCCAGTCCTAAATGGAGTTGAATCCCATGCAGTTTCTTGGCCAACGAGCAAGAGCTGTTTTCTGGTAAGAAGAGTCACTATTGCGCTCCCATTGTCGTACACAGGGCAAATAGCACTCGCGTCTGTTCCCAGCATGTACAGTCTATTGGACTGAAGAGGATCTACTGTTCTTGTCAGTTTCCTAAGCAGAGTTGAACTAGATATGGTCGTGTGTGTAGGAAGCACAGTTCTCTTGTTCTGATCAAGCTCACTGTTCTGGCCCTATAGGAAGCACAGTAGAGTAGAAGAGTGCTCTTTTCTCAAAAGCAGAGTGTGTTTCTTGTGAGCAGAGCTAGCGTTTGTTTCCCAGTCCTAAATGGAGTTGAGTCACATGCACTTTGTGGTCCTAAGAGCAAGAGTTTTTCTGGTAAGAAGAGTCACTATTGCGCTCCCATTGCCATACACACTGCAAATAGCACTGGCGTCTGTATCCAGCAAGTACAGTGTATTGGACTGAAGAGGAGCTACTGTTCTTGTCAGTTTCCTAAGCAGAGTTGAACTAGATATAGCCCGTGTGTGTAGGAAGCACAGTTATTTTGTTCTGAGCAAGCTCTCTGTTTTGGCCCTATAGGAAACACAGTAGAGTAGAAGAGTGCTCTTTTCTCAAAAGCAGAGTGTGTTTCTTGTAAGGCGAGCCAGCGTTTGTTTCCCAGTTCTAAATGGAGTTGAATCACATGCAGTTTCTGGTCCTACGAGCAAGAGATGTTTTCTGGTAAGGAAAGTCACTATTGCGCTCCCATTGCCATACACAGTTCAAATAGCACTTGCGTCTGTTCCCAGCAAGTACAGTGTATTGGACTGAAGAGGAGCTACTGTTCTTGTAAGTTTCCTAAGCAGAGTTGAACCAGATATGGCCCGTGTGTGTAGGAAGCAAAGTTCTTTTGTTCTGAGCAAGCTCACTGTTCTGGCCCTATAGGAAACACAGTACAGTAGATGAGTGCTCTTTTCTCAAAAGCAGAGTGTGTTTCTTGTAAGGCGAGCTAGCGTTTGTTTCCCAGTCCTAAATGGAGTTGAATCACATGCAGTTTCTGGTCGTATGAGCAAGAGTTGTTTTCTGGTAAGAAGAGTCACTGTTGCTCTCCCATTGTCATACACAGGGCAAATAGCACTGGTGTCTGTTCCCAGCATATACAGTGTATTTTGACTGAAGAGGACATACTGTTCTTGTCAGTTTCCTAAGGAGAATTCAACTAGATATGGCCCGTGTGTGTAGGAAGCACAGTTCTTTTGTTCTGAGCAAGCTTTCTGTTCTGGCCCTACAGGAAACACAGTAGAGTAGAAGAGTGCTCTTTACTCAAAAGCAGAATGTGTTTCTTGTAAGGCGAGCTAGTGTTTCTTTCCCAGTCCAAATGGAGTGGAGTTACATGAGGTTTCTGGTTCTATGAGCAAGAGTTTTTTTCTGGAAACAAGAGTCACTATTGTGCTCCCATTGTCATACACAGGGCAAATAGCACTGGTGTATGTTCCCAGCATATACAGTGTATTTTAACAGAAGACGAGATACTGTTCTTGTCAGTGTCCTAAGCAGAATTGAACTAGATATGGCCGTGTGTGTAGGAAGCACAGTTCTTTTGTTCTGAACAAGCTCTCTGTTCTTTTCATATATGAAACACAGTAGAGTAGAAGAGTGCTCTTTTCTCAAAAGCAGAGTGTGTTTCTTGTAAGGCCAGCTAGCGTTTGTTTCCCAGTCCTAAATGGAGTTGAATCACATGCAGTTTGCGGTCCTACGAGCAAGAGTTCTTTTCTGGTAAGAAGAGTCACTATTGTGCTCCCATTGCCATACACAGTGCAAATAGCACTCGCGTCTGTTCCCAGCAAGTACAGTGTATTGGACTGAAAAGGAGCTACTGTTCTTGTCAGTTTCCTAAGCAGAATTGAACTATATATGGCCCGTGTGTGTAGGAAGCATAGTTCTTTTGTTCTGAGCAAGCTTACTGTTCTGGCCCTATAGGAAACCCAGTAGAGTAGAAAGTGCTCTTTTCTCAATAGCAGAGTGTGTTCTTTGTAAGACAAGCTAGCGTTTGTTTCCCAGTGCTAAATGGATTTGAGTCACATGCAGTTTGCGGTCCTACGAGCAAGAGTTGTTTTCTGGTAAGAAGAGTCACTATTGCCATCCCATTGCCATACAAAGTGCAAATAGCACACACGTCTGTTCCCAGCAAGTACAGTGTATTGGACTGAAGAGGAGCTACTGTTCTTGTCAGTGTCCTAAGCAGAGTTGAACTAGATATGGCGCTTGTGTAGGAAGCACAGATTTTTTGTTCTGAGCAAGCTCACTGTTCGATCCCCATAGGAAACACAGTAGAGTAGAAGAGTGCTCTTTTCTCAAAAGCAGAGTGTGTTCCTTGTAAGGCGAGCTAGCGTTTGTTTCCCAGTCCTAAATGGAGTTCAATCACATGCAGTTTCTGGTCCTACGAGCAAGAGTTGTTTTCTGGTAAGAAGAGTCACTATTGCGCTCCCATTGTCATACACAGGGCAAATAGCACTGGCATCTGTTCCCAGCACGTACAGTGTATTGGACAGAAGAGGATCTACTGTTCTTGTCATTTTCCTAAGCAGAATTGAACTAGATAAGGCCATGTGTGTAGGAAGCACAGTTCTTTTGTTCTGAGCAAGCTCACTGTTCTTTTCATATATGAAACACAGAAGAGTAGTAGAGTGCTCTTTTCTCAAAAGCAGAGTGTGTTTCTGTTAAGACGAGCTAGCGTTTGTTTCCCAGTCCTAAATGGAGTTGAATCATATGCAGTTTCTGGTCCTACGAGCAAGAGATGTTTTCTGTTAAGGAAAGTCACTACTGCGCTCCCATTGCCACACACAGTGCAAATAGCACTCACGTCTGTTCCCAGAAGTACAGTGTATTGGACTGAAGAGGAGCTACTTGTCAGTTTCCTAAGCAAGTTGAACTAGATATGGCCCGGGTGTGTAGGAAGCACAGTTCTTTTGTTCTGAGCAAGCTCACTGTTCTGGGCCTAAAGGAAACACAGTAGAGTAGAAGAGTGCTCTTTTCTCAAAAGCAGAGTGTGTTTCTTGTAAGGCGAGATAGCGTTTGTTCCCCAGTCCTAAATGGAGTTGAATCACATGCAGTTTCTGGTCCTACAAGCAAGAGTTGTTTTCTCGTAAGGAAAGTCACTAATGCGCTCCCATTGCCATACACAGTGCAAATAGCACTCGTGTCTGTTCCCAGCAAGTACAGTGTATCAGACTGAAGTGGAGCTACTGTCCTTGTCAGTTTCCTAAGCAGAGTTGAACTAGATATGGCCCGTGTGTAGGAAGCACAGTTCTTTTGTTCTGAGCAAGCTCACTCTTCGGACCCCATAGGAAACACAGTAGAGTAGAAGAGTGCTCTTTTCTCAAAAGCAGAGTGTGTTTCTTGTAAGGTGAGCTAGAGTTTGTTTCCCAGTCCTAAATGGAGTTGAATCACATGCAGTTTTTGGTCCTACCAGCAAGAGTTGTTTTCTAGTAAGGAAAGTCACTATTGCGCTCCCTTTGCCATACATAGTGCAAATAGCACTCGCGTCTGTTTCCAGCAAGTACAGTGTATTGGACTGAAGAGGAGCTACTGTTCTTGTCAGTTTCCAAAGCAGAGTTGAACTAGATATGGCACGTGTGTGTAGGAAGCACAGTTCTTTTTTTCTGAGCAAGCTCACTGTTCGGACCCCATAGGAAACACAGTAGAGTAGGAGAGTGCTCTTTTCTCAAAAGCAGAGTGTGTTTCTTGTAAGGCGAGCTAGCGTTTGTTTCCCAGTCCTAAATGGAGTTGAATCACATGCACTTTCTGATCCTACGAGCAAGATTTGTTTTCTGGTAAGAAGAGACACTATTGCGCTCCCATTGTCATACACAGGGCAAATAGCACTGGCATTGGTTCCCAGCAAGTACAGTGTATTGGAATGAAGAGGAGCTACTGTTCTTGTCAGGTTCCTAAGCAGAATTGAACTAGATATAGCCATGTGTGTAGAAAGCACAGTTCTTTTGTTCTGAGCAAGCTCACTGTTTGGACCCCATAGGAAACACAGTAGAGTAGAAGAGTGCTATTTTCTCAAAAGCAGAGTGTGTTTATTGAAAGGCGAGCTAGTGTTTGTTTCCCAGTCAGAAATGGAATTGAATCCCATGCAGTTTCTGGTCCAACGAGCATGAGTTTTTTTCTTGTAACAAGAGTCACTATTGCGCTCCCATTGCCATACTCATTGTAAATAGCACTCGCGTCTGTTCCCAGCATGTGCAGTGTATTTGACTGAAGAGGGTATACTGTTCTTGTCAGTTTCCTAAGCTGAATTGAACTAGATATGGCCGTGTGTGTAGGAGGCACACTTCTTTTGTTCTGTGCAAGCTTACTGTTCTGGCCCTATAGGAAACACAGTAGAGTAGAAGAGTGCTCTTTTCTCAAAAGCAGAGTGTGTTTCTTGTAAGGCGAGCTAGCATTTATTTCCCAGTTCTAAATGGAGTTGAATCAAATGCAGTTTTTTTTCCTATGAGCAAGAGTTGTTTTCTGGTAAGGAATGTCACTACTGTGCTCTCATTGCCATACACAGTGCAAATAGCACTCGCATCTGTTCCCAGCAAGTACAGTGTATTGGACTGAAGAGGAGCTACTGTTCTTGTCAGTTTTCTAAGCAGAGTTGAACTAGATATGGCCCGTGTATGTAGGAAGCACAGTTCTCTTGTTCTGATAAAGCTCACTGTTCGGAATCCATAGGAAACACAGTAGAGTAGAAGAGTGCTCTTTTCTCAAAAGCAGAGTGTGTTTCTTGTAAGGCCAGCCAGCGTTTTTTTCCCAGTCCTATATGGAGTTGAATCACATGCAGTTTCTGGTCCTACGAGCAAGAGTTGTTTTCTGGTAAGAAGAGTCACTATTGCGCTCCCATTGTCATACACAGGGCAAATAGCGCTCACGTCTGTTCCCAGCATGTACAGTGTATTGGACTGAAAAGGATCTATTGTTCTTGTCAGTTTCCTAAGTAGAATTGAACTAGATATGGCCGTGTATGTAGGAAGCACAGTTCTTTTGTTCTGAGCAAGCTCTCTGTTCTGGCCCTAGAGGAAACACAGGAGAGTAGAAGAGTGCTCTTTTCTCAAAAGCAGAGTGTATTTCTTGCAAGGCGAGCTAGCGTTTGTTTCCCAGTCCTAAACGGAGTTGAATCCCATGCAGTTTCTGGTCCTACGAGCAAGAGTTGTTTTCTGCTAAGAAGAGTCACTATTGCGCTCCCATTGCCAGACACAGTGCAAATAGCACTCGCGTCTGTTCCCAGCAAGTACAGTGTATTGGACTGAAGAGGAGCTACTGTTCTTGTCAGTTTCCTAAGCAGGGTTGAACTAGATATGGCACGTGTGTAGGAAGCACAGTTCTTTTGTTCTGAGCAAGCTCACTGTTCGGACCCCATAGGAAACACAGTAGAGTAGGAGAGTGCTCTTTTCTCAAAAGCAGAGTTTGTTTCTTGTAAGGCGAGCTAGCGTTTGTTTCCCAGTCCTAAATGGAGTTGAATCACATGCAGTTTCTGGTCCTACGAGCAAGATTTGTTTTCTGGTACTAAGAGTCACTATTGCGCTCCCATTGTCATACACAGGGCAAATAGCACTCGCGTCTGTTCCCAGCATGTACAGTGTATTGGACTGAAAAGGATCTATTGTTCTTGTCAGTTTCCTAAGCAGAATTGAACTAGATATGGCCGTGTATGTAGGAAGTTCAGTTCTTTTGTTCTGAGCAAGCTCTCTGTTCAGGCCCTATAGGAAACACAGTAGAGTAGAAGAGTGCTCTTTTTCAAAAGCAGAGTGTTTTTCTTGTAAGGCGAGCTAGCGTTTGTTTCCCAGTCCTAAATGGAGTTGAATCACATGCAGTTTTTGGTCCTACCAGCAAGAGTTGTTTTCTGGTAAGGAAAGTCACTATTGCGCTCCCTTTGCCATACACAGTGCAAATAGCACTCGCGTCTGTTTCCAGCAAGTACAGTGTATTAGTCTGAAGAGGAGCTACTGTTCTTGTCAGTTTCCTAATCAGAGTTGAACTAGATACAGCACGTATGTGTAGGAAGCACAGTTCTTTTGTTCTGAGCAAGCTCACTGTTCGGACCCCATAGGAAACACAGTAGAGTAGAAGAGTGCTCTTTTCTCAAACCAGAGTGTGTTTCTTGTAAGGCGAGCTAGCGTTTGATTCCCAGTCCTAAATGGAGTTGAATCACATGCAGTTTTTGGTCCTACCAGCAAGAGTTGTTTTCTAGTAAGGAAAGTCACTATTGCGCTCCCTTTGCCATACACAGTGCAAATAGCACTCGCGTCTGTTTCCAGCAAGTACAGTGTATTGGACTGAAGAGGAGCTACTGTTCTTGTCAGTTTCCTAAGCAGAGTTGAACTAGATATGGCACGTGTGTGTAGGAAGCACAGTTCTTTTTTTCTGAGCAAGCTCACTGTTCGGACCCCATAGGAAACACAGTAGAGTAGGAGAGTGCTCTTTTCTCAAAAGCAGAGTGTGTTTCTTGTTAGGCGAGCTAGCGTTTGTTTCCCAGTCCTAAATGGAGTTGAATCACATGCACTTTCTGGTCCTACGAGCAAGATTTGTTTTCTGGTAAGAAGAGACACTATTGCGCTCCCATTGTCATACACAGGGCAAATAGCACTGGCATTGGTTCCCAGCAAGTACATTGTATTGGAATGAAGAGGAGCTACTGTTCTTGTCAGGTTCCTAAGCAGAATTGAACTAGATATGGCCATGTGTGTAGAAAGCACAGTTCTTTTGTTCTGAGCAATCTCTCTGTTCTGGCGCTCTAGAAAACACAGTAGAGTAGAAGAGTGCTCTTTTCTCAAAAGCAGAGTGTGTTTCTTGAAAGGCGAGCTAGCGTTTGTTTCCCAGTCCTAAATTGAGTTGAATCACATGCAATTTCTAATCCTACGAGCAATAGTTCTTTTATGGTAAGAATAGTCACTATTGCGCTGCCATTGACATACACGGGACAAATAGCACTGGCGTCTGTTCCCAGGAAGTACGGTGTATTGGACTGAAGAGGATCTACTGTTCTTGTCAGGTTCCTAAGCAGAATTGAACTAGATATGGCCGTGTGTGCAGTTAGCACAGTTCTTTTGTTCAGAGCAAGCTCACTGTTCGGACCCTATAGGAAACACAGTAGAGTAGAAGAGTGCTCTGTTCTCAAAAGCAGAGTGTGTTTCTTGTACGGCAAGCTAGCGTTTGTTTCCCAGTCCTAAATGGAGTTGAATCACATGCAGGTTCTGGTCCTACGAGCAAGAGTTTATTTCTGGTAAGGAAAGTCACTATTGTGCTCCCATTGGCACACAGGGCAAATAGCACTGGCGTCTGTTCCAAGCATGTACAGTGTATTGGACTGAAGAGGTTCCACTGTTCTTGTCAGTTTCCTAAGAAGAATTGAACTAGATATGGCCCGTGTGTGTAGGAAGCTCAGTTCTTTTGTTCTGAGCAAGCTCACTGTTCTGGCCCTATAGGAAACACAGTAGAGTAGAAGAGTGCTCTTTTCTCAAAAGCAGAGTGTGTTTCTTGTAAGGCTAGCTAGCGTTTGTTTCCCAGTCCTAAATGGAGTTGAGTCACATGCAGTTTTTGGTCCTACGAGCAAGAGTAGTTTTCTCGTAAGAAGAGTCACTATTGGGCTCCCATTGCCATACATAGTACAAAAAGCACTGGCGTCTGTTCCCAGCATGTACAGTGTATTGGACTGAAAAGGATCTATTGTTCTTGTCAGTTTCCTAAGCAGAATTGAACTAGATATGGCCGTGTATGTAGGAAGCACAGTTCTTTTCTTGTGAGCAAGCTCTCTGTTCAGGCCCTATAGGAAACACAGTGGAGAAGAAGAGTGCTCTTTTTCAAAAGCAGAGTGTGTTTCTTGTAAGGCGAGCTAGCGTTTGTTTCCCAGTCCAAAATGGAGTTGAATCACATGCAGTTTTTGGTCCTACCAGCAAGAGTTGTTTTCTGGTAAGGAAAGTCACTATTGCGCTCCCTTTGCCATACACAGTGCAAATAGCACTCGTGTCTGTTTCCAGCAAGTACAGTGTATTGGACTGAAGAGGAGCTACTGTTCTTGTCAGTTTCCTAAGCAGAGTTGAACTAGATACAGCCCGTGTGTAGGAAGCACAGTTCTTTTGTTCTGAGCAAGCTCACTGTTCGGACCCCATAGGAAACACAGTAGAGTAGAAGAGTGCTCTTTTCTCAAAAGCAGAGTGTATTTCTTGTAAGGTGAGCTAGCGTTTGTTTCCCAGTCCTAAATGGAGTTGAATCACATGCAGTTTTTGGTCCTACCAGCAAGAGTTGTTTTCTAGTAAGGAAAGTCTCTATTGTGCTCCCATTGCCATATACAGGGCAAATAGCACACGCGTCTGTTCCCAGCAAATACACTGTATTGGACTGAAGAGGAGGAACTGTTCCTGTCAGTTTCCTAAGCAGAGTTGAATTAGATATGGCCCATGTGTATAGGAAGCACAGTTCTTTTTTTCTGAGCAAGCTCACTGTTCGGACCCCATAGGAAACACAGTAGAGTAGAAGAGTGCTCTTTTCTCAAAAGCAGAGTGTGCTTCTTGTAAGGCAAGCTAGAGTTTGTTTCCCAGTGCTAAATGGAGTTGAATCCCATGCAGTTTCTTGTCCAACGAGCAAGAGCTGTTTTCTGGTAAGAAGAGTCACTATTGCGCTCCCATTGTCATACACAGGGCAAATAGCACTCGCGTCTGTTCCCAGCATGTACAGTGTATTGGACTGAAGAGGATCTACTGTTCTTGTCAGTTTCCTAAGCAGAATTGAACTAGATATGGCCGTGTGTGTAGGAAGCACAGTTCTCTTGTTCTGATCAAGCTCACTGTTCTGGCTCTATAGGAAGCACAGTAGAGTAGAAGGGTGCTCTTTTCTCAAAAGCAGAGTGTGTTTCTTGTAAGGCGATCTAGCGTTTGTTTCCCAGTCCTAAATGGAGTTGAATCACATGCAGTTTCTGGTCCTATGAGCAAGAGTTTTTTTCTGGTAAGGAAAGTCACTATTGGGCCCCCATTGCCATACATAGTGAAAATAGCACTCGCGTCTGTTCCCAGCAAGTACAGTGTATTGGACTGAAGAGGAGCTACTGTTCTTGTCATTTTCCTAAGAGGAGTTGAAATAGATATGTCCCGTGTGTGTAGGAAATACAGTTCTTTTGTTCTGAGAAAGCACACTGTGCAGACACCATAGGAAACACAGTAGAGTAGATGAGTGCTCTTTTCTCAAAATTAGATTGTGTTTCTTGAAAGGCGAGCTAGTATTTGCTTCCCAGTCAAAAATGGAGTTGAATCCCATGCAGTTTCTGGTCCTACGAGCAAGAGTTGTTTTCTGGTAAGAAGAGTCACTATTGCGCTCCCATTGCCATACACAGAGCAAATAGCACTGGCGCCTGTTCCCAGCAAGTACAGTGTATTGGACTGAAGAGCAGCTACTGTTCTTGTCAGTTTTCTAAGCAGAGTTGAACTAGATGTGGCCCGTGTGTGTAGGAAGCACAGTTCTTTTGTTCTGAGCAAGCTCACTGTTCGGACACCATAGGAAACACAGTAGAGTAGAAGAGTGCTCTTTTCTGAAAAGCAGAGTGTGTTTTTTGTAAGGCGAGCTAGCGTTTGTTTCCCAGTCTTAAATGGAGTTGAATCACATGCAGTTTCTGGTCCCATGAGCAAGAGTTGTTTTCTGGTAAGAAGAGTCACTATTGTGCTCCCATTGTCATACACAGGGCAAATAGCACTGGCATCGGTTCCCAGCATGTACAAAGTATTGAACTGAAGACGATATACTTTTCTTGTCAGGTTCCTAAGCAGAATTGAATTAGATATGGCCTGTGTGTAGGAAGCACAGTTCTTTTGTTCTGAGCAAGCTCACTGTGCGGACCCCATAGGAAACAGAGTAGAGTAGAAGAGTGCTCTTTTCACAAAAGCAGAGTGTGTTTCTTGGAAGGTGAGCTAGCGTTTGTTTCCCTGTCCTAAATGGAGTTGAGTCACATGCAGTTTGTGGTCCTATGAGCAAGAGTTGTTTTCTGGTAAGAAGAGTCACTATTGTGCTCCCATTGCCATACACAGGGCAAATAGCTCACGCGTCTGTTCCCAGCAAATACACTGTATTGGACTGAAGAGGAGCTACTGTTCCTGTCAGTTTCCTAAGCAGAGTTGAATTAGATATGGCCCATGTGTATAGGAAGCACAGTTCTTTTGTTCTGAGCAAGCTCACTGTTCGGACCACATAGGAAACACAGTAGAGTAGAAGAGTGCTTTTTTCTGAGAAGCAGAGTGTGTATCTTGTAAGGCAAGCTAGAGTTTGTTTCCCAGTCCTAAATGGAGTTGAATCCCATGCAGTTTCTTGGCCAACGAGCAAGAGCTGTTTTCTGGTAAGAAGAGTCACTATTGCGCTCCCATTGTCGTACACAGGGCAAATAGCACTCGCGTCTGTTCCCAGCATGTACAGTCTATTGGACTGAAGAGGATCTACTGTTCTTGTCAGTTTCCTAAGCAGAGTTGAACTAGATATGGCCGTGTGTGTAGGAAGCACAGTTCTCTTGTTCTGATCAAGCTCACTGTTCTGGCCCTATAGGAAGCACAGTAGAGTAGAAGAGTGCTCTTTTCTCAAAAGCAGAGTGTGTTTCTTGTGAGCAGAGCTAGCGTTTGTTTCCCAGTCCTAAATGGAGTTGAGTCACATGCACTTTGTGGTCCTAAGAGCAAGAGTTTTTCTGGTAAGAAGAGTCACTATTGCGCTCCCATTGCCATACACACTGCAAATAGCACTGGCGTCTGTATCCAGCAAGTACAGTGTATTGGACTGAAGAGGAGCTACTGTTCTTGTCAGTTTCCTAAGCAGAGTTGAACTAGATATGGCCCGTGTGTGTAGGAAGCACAGTTATTTTGTTCTGAGCAAGCTCTCTGTTTTGGCCCTATAGGAAACACAGTAGAGTAGAAGAGTGCTCTTTTCTCAAAAGCAGAGTGTGTTTCTTGTAAGGCGAGCTAGAGTTTGTTTCCCAGTGCTAAATGGAGTTGAATCCCATGCAGTTTCTTGTCCAACGAGCAAGAGCTGTTTTCTGGTAAGAAGAGTCACTATTGTGCTCCCATTGTCATATACAGGGCAAATAGCACTCGCGTCTGTTCCCAGCATGTACAGTCTATTGGACTGAAGAGGATCTACTGTTCTTGTCAGTTTCCTAAGCAGAATTGAACTAGATATGGCCGTGTGTGTAGGAAGCACAGTTCTCTTGTTCTGATCAAGCTCACTGTTCTGGCTCTATAGGAAGCACAGTAGAGTAGAAGGGTGCTCTTTTCTCAAAAGCAGAGTGTGTTTCTTGTAAGGCGAGCTAGCGTTTGTTTCCCAGTCCTAAATGGAGTTGAATCACATGCAGTTTCTGGTCCTATGAGCAAGAGTTTTTTTCTGGTAAGGAAAGTCACTATTGCGCCCCCATTGCCATACATAGTGAAAATAGCACTCGCGTCTGTTCCCAGCAAGTACAGTGTATTGGACTGAAGAGGAGCTACTGTTCTTGTCATTTTCCTAAGAGGAGTTGAAATAGATATGTCCCGTGTGTGTAGGAAATACAGTTCTTTTGTTCTGAGAAAGCACACTGTGCAGACACCATAGGAAACACAGTAGAGTAGATGAGTGCTCTTTTCTCAAAATTAGATTGTGTTTCTTGAAAGGCGAGCTAGTATTTGCTTCCCAGTCAGAAATGGAGTTGAATCCCATGCAGTTTCTGGTCCTACGAGCAAGAGTTGTTTTCTGGTAAGAAGAGTCACTATTGCGCTCCCATTGCCATACACAGAGCAAATAGCACTGGCGCCTGTTCCCAGCAAATACAGTGTATTGGACTGAAGAGCAGCTACTGTTCTTGAAAGTTTTCTAAGCAGAGTTGAACTAGATGTGGCCCGTGTGTGTAGGAAGCACAGTTCTTTTGTTCTGAGCAAGCTCACTGTTCGGACACCATAGGAAACACAGTAGAGTAGAAGAGTGCTCTTTTCTGAAAAGCAGAGTGTGTTTTTTGTAAGGCGAGCTAGCGTTTGTTTCCCAGTCTTAAATGGAGTTGAATCACATGCAGTTTCTGGTCCCATGAGCAAGAGTTGTTTTCTGGTAAGAAGAGTCACTATTGTGCTCCCATTGTCATACACAGGGCAAATAGCACTGGCATCGGTTCCCAGCATGTACAAAGTATTGAACTGAAGACGATATACTTTTCTTGTCAGGTTCCTAAGCAGAATTGAATTAGATATGGCCTGTGTGTAGGAAGCACAGTTCTTTTGTTCTGAGCAAGCTCACTGTGCGGACCCCATAGGAAACAGAGTAGAGTAGAAGTGTCCTCTTTTCACAAAAGCAGAGTGTGTTTCTTGGAAGGTGAGCTAGCGTTTGTTTCCCTGTCCTAAATGGAGTTGAGTCACATGCAGTTTGTGGTCCTATGAGCAAGAGTTGTTTTCTGGTAAGAAGAGTCACTATTGTGCTCCCATTGCCATACACAGGGCAAATAGCTCACGCGTCTGTTCCCAGCAAATACACTGTATTGGACTGAAGAGGAGCTACTGTTCCTGTCAGTTTCCTAAGTAGAGTTGAATTAGATATGGCCCATGTGTATAGGAAGCACAGTTCTTTTGTTCTGAGCAAGCTCACTGTTCGGACCACATAGGAAACACAGTAGAGTAGAAGAGTGCTTTTTTCTGAGAAGCAGAGTGTGTATCTTGTAAGGCAAGCTAGAGTTTGTTTCCCAGTCCTAAATGGAGTTGAATCCCATGCAGTTTCTTGGCCAACGAGCAAGAGCTGTTTTCTGGTAAGAAGAGTCACTATTGCGCTCCCATTGTCGTACACAGGGCAAATAGCACTCGCGTCTGTTCCCAGCATGTACAGTCTATTGGACTGAAGAGGATCTACTGTTCTTGTCAGTTTCCTAAGCAGAGTTGAACTAGATATGGTCGTGTGTGTAGGAAGCACAGTTCTCTTGTTCTGATCAAGCTCACTGTTCTGGCCCTATAGGAAGCACAGTAGAGTAGAAGAGTGCTCTTTTCTCAAAAGCAGAGTGTGTTTCTTGTGAGCAGAGCTAGCGTTTGTTTCCCAGTCCTAAATGGAGTTGAGTCACATGCACTTTGTGGTCCTAAGAGCAAGAGTTTTTCTGGTAAGAAGAGTCACTATTGCGCTCCCATTGCCATACACACTGCAAATAGCACTGGCGTCTGTATCCAGCAAGTACAGTGTATTGGACTGAAGAGGAGCTACTGTTCTTGTCAGTTTCCTAAGCAGAGTTGAACTAGATATAGCCCGTGTGTGTAGGAAGCACAGTTATTTTGTTCTGAGCAAGCTCTCTGTTTTGGCCCTATAGGAAACACAGTAGAGTAGAAGAGTGCTCTTTTCTCAAAAGCAGAGTGTGTTTCTTGTAAGGCGAGCCAGCGTTTGTTTCCCAGTTCTAAATGGAGTTGAATCACATGCAGTTTCTGGTCCTACGAGCAAGAGATGTTTTCTGGTAAGGAAAGTCACTATTGCGCTCCCATTGCCATACACAGTTCAAATAGCACTTGCGTCTGTTCCCAGCAAGTACAGTGTATTGGACTGAAGAGGAGCTACTGTTCTTGTAAGTTTCCTAAGCAGAGTTGAACCAGATATGGCCCGTGTGTGTAGGAAGCAAAGTTCTTTTGTTCTGAGCAAGCTCACTGTTCTGGCCCTATAGGAAACACAGTACAGTAGATGAGTGCTCTTTTCTCAAAAGCAGAGTGTGTTTCTTGTAAGGCGAGCTAGCGTTTGTTTCCCAGTCCTAAATGGAGTTGAATCACATGCAGTTTCTGGTCGTATGAGCAAGAGTTGTTTTCTGGTAAGAAGAGTCACTGTTGCTCTCCCATTGTCATACACAGGGCAAATAGCACTGGTGTCTGTTCCCAGCATATACAGTGTATTTTGACTGAAGAGGACATACTGTTCTTGTCAGTTTCCTAAGGAGAATTCAACTAGATATGGCCCGTGTGTGTAGGAAGCACAGTTCTTTTGTTCTGAGCAAGCTTTCTGTTCTGGCCCTACAGGAAACACAGTAGAGTAGAAGAGTGCTCTTTACTCAAAAGCAGAATGTGTTTCTTGTAAGGCGAGCTAGTGTTTCTTTCCCAGTCCAAATGGAGTGGAGTTACATGAGGTTTCTGGTTCTATGAGCAAGAGTTTTTTTCTGGAAACAAGAGTCACTATTGTGCTCCCATTGTCATACACAGGGCAAATAGCACTGGTGTATGTTCCCAGCATATACAGTGTATTTTAACAGAAGACGAGATACTGTTCTTGTCAGTGTCCTAAGCAGAATTGAACTAGATATGGCCGTGTGTGTAGGAAGCACAGTTCTTTTGTTCTGAACAAGCTCTCTGTTCTTTTCATATATGAAACACAGTAGAGTAGAAGAGTGCTCTTTTTTCAAAAGCAGAGTGTGTTTCTTGTAAGGCGAGCTAGCGTTTGTTTCCCAGTCCTAAATGGAGTTGAATCACATGCAGTTTGCGGTCCTACGAGCAAGAGTTCTTTTCTGGTAAGAAGAGTCACTATTGTGCTCCCATTGCCATACACAGTGCAAATAGCACTCGCGTCTGTTCCCAGCAAGTACAGTGTATTGGACTGAAGAGGAGCTACTGTTCTTGTCAGTTTCCTAAGCAGAATTGAACTATATATGGCCCGTGTGTGTAGGAAGCACAGCTCTTTTGTTCTGAGCAAGCTTACTGTTCTGGCCCTATAGGAAACCCAGTAGAGTAGAAAGTGCTCTTTTCTCAAAAGCAGAGTGTGTTCCTTGTAAGACAAGCTAGTGTTTGTTTCCCAGTGCTAAATGGATTTGAGTCACATGCAGTTTGCGGTCCTACGAGCAAGAGTTGTTTTCTGGTAAGAAGAGTCACTATTGCCATCCCATTGCCATACAAAGTGCAAATAGCACACACGTCTGTTCCCAGCAAGTACAGTGTATTGGACTGAAGAGGAGCTACTGTTCTTGTCAGTGTCCTAAGCAGAGTTGAACTAGATATGGCGCTTGTGTAGGAAGCACAGATTTTTTGTTCTGAGCAAGCTCACTGTTCGATCCCCATAGGAAACACAGTAGAGTAGAAGAGTGCTCTTTTCTCAAAAGCAGAGTGTGTTCCTTGTAAGGCGAGCTAGCGTTTGTTTCCCAGTCCTAAATAGAGTTCAATCACATGCAGTTTCTGGTCCTACGAGCAAGAGTTGTTTTCTGGTAAGAAGAGTCACTATTGCGCTCCCATTGTCATACACAGGGCAAATAGCACTGGCATCTGTTCCCAGCACGTACAGTGTATTGGACAGAAGAGGATCTACTGTTCTTGTCAGTTTCCTAAGCAGAATTGAACTAGATAAGGCCATGTGTGTAGGAAGCACAGTTCTTTTGTTCTGAGCAAGCTCACTGTTCTTTTCATATATGAAACACAGAAGAGTAGTAGAGTGCTCTTTTCTCAAAAGCAGAGTGTGTTTCTGTTAAGACGAGCTAGCGTTTGTTTCCCAGTCCTAAATGGAGTTGAATCATATGCAGTTTCTGGTCCTACGAGCAAGAGATGTTTTTTGTTAAGGAAAGTCACTACTGCGCTCCCATTGCCACACACAGTGCAAATAGCACTCACGTCTGTTCCCAGAAGTACAGTGTATTGGACTGAAGAGGAGCTACTTGTCAGTTTCCTAAGCAGAGTTGAACTAGATATGGCCCGGGTGTGTAGGAAGCACAGTTCTTTTGTTCTGAGCAAGCTCACTGTTCTGGGCCTAAAGGAAACACAGTAGAGTAGAAGAGTGCTCTTTTCTCAAAAGCAGAGTGTGTTTCTTGTAAGGCGAGATAGCGTTTGTTCCCCAGTCCTAAATGGAGTTGAATCACATGCAGTTTCTGGTCCTACAAGCAAGAGTTGTTTTCTCGTAAGGAAAGTCACTATTGCGCTCCCATTGCCATACACAGTGCAAATAGCACTCGTGTCTGTTCCCAGCAAGTACAGTGTATTTGACTGAAGTGGAGCTACTGTCCTTGTCAGTTTCCTAAGCAGAGTTGAACTAGATATGGCCCGTGTGTAGGAAGCACAGTTCTTTTGTTCTGAGCAAGCTCACTCTTCGGACCCCATAGGAAAACCAGTAGAGTAGAAGAGTGCCCTTTTCTGAAAAGCACAGTGTGTTTCTTGTAAGGCGAGCTAGCGTTTGTTTCCCAGTCGTAATGGAGTAAAATCACATGCAGTTTCTGCTCCTGCGAGCAAGAGTTGTTTTCTGGTAAGAAGAGTCACTATTGTCCTCCCATTGCCATACACAGTACAAATAGCACTCGCGTCTGTTCCCACAATGTACAGAGTATTGGACAGAAGAGGAGCCACTGTTCTTGTCAGTTTCCTAAGGAGAGTTGAACTAGATATGGCACGTGTGTGTAGGAAGCACAGTTCTTTTGTTCTGAGCAAGCTCACTGTTCTGGACCTATGGGAAACACAGAAGAGTAGAAGAGTGCTATTTACTCAAAGCCGAGTTGTTTCTTGTAAGGCGAGCTATCGTTAGTTTCCTAGTCCTAAATGGAGTTGAATCACATGCAGTTTTTGGTCCTACGATCAAGAGATCTTTTCTGGTAAGGAAAGTCACTATTGGGGTCCCACTGCCATACACAGTGCAAATAGCACTCGCGTCTGTTCCCACCAAGTACAGGGTATTGGACTGAAGAGGAGCTACTATTCTTGTCAGTTTCCTAAGCAGAGTTGAACTAGATATGGCCCGTGTGTGTAGGAAGCACAGTTCTTTTGTTCTGAGCAAGCTCACTGTTCGGATTCCATAGGGAACACAGTAGAGTAGAAGAGTGGTCTTTTCTCAGAAGCAGAGTGTGTTTCTTGTAAGGCGAGCTAGTGTTTGTTTCCCAGTAAGAAATGGAGTTGAATCACAAGCAGTTTTTGGTCCTACGATCAAGAGTTGTTTTCTGGTAAGGAAAGTCACTATTGCGCTCCCTTTGCCATACACAGTGCAAATAGCACTCGCGTCTGTTCCCAGCAAGTACAGTGTATTGGACTGAAGAGGAGCTACTGTTCTTGTCAGTTTCCTAAGCAGAGTTGATGTAGATATGGCCCGTGTGTGTGAGAAGCACAGTTCTTTTGTTCTGAGCAAGCTCACTGTTCGGACCACATAGGAAACACAGTAGAGTAGAAGAGTGCTCTTTTCTCAAAAGCAGAGTGTGTTTCTTGTAATCGAGCTAGCGTTTGTTTCCAGTCCTAAATGGAGTTGAGTCACATGCAGTTTCTGGTCCTACGAGCAAGAGTTTTTTTCTGGTAAGAAGAGTCACTATTGCGCTCCAATTGTCATACACAGTGCAAGTAGCACTATCGTCTATTCCCAGCAAGTACAGTGTATTGGACTGAAGAGGATCTACTATTCTTGCCAGTTTCCTAAGCAGAGTTGAACTAGATATGGCCCGTGTGTGTAGGATGCACAGTTCTTTTGTTCTGAGCAAGTTCACTGTTCGGATCACATAGAAAACACAGTAGAGTAGAAGAGTGCTCTTTTCTCAAAAGCAGAGTGTTTCTTGTAAGGCAGCTAGTATTTGTTTCCCAGTCAGAATTGGAGTTGAATCCCATGCAGTTTCTGGTCCTATGAGCAAGAGTTCTTTTCTGGTAAGAAGAGTCACTATTGCGCTCCCATTGTTATACACAGGGCAAATAGCACTGGCGTCTGTTCCCAGCACGTACAGTGTATTGGACAGAAGAGGATCTACTGTTCTTGTCAGTTTCCTAAGCAGAATTGAACTAGATAAGGCCATGTGTGTACAAGCACATTTCTTTTGTTCTGAGCAAGCTCTCTGCTCTGGCCATATATGAAACACAGTAGAGTAGAAGAGTGCTCTTTTCTCAAAAGCAGAGTGTGTTTCTTGTAAGGCCAGCTAGCGTTTGTTTCCCAGTCCTAAATGGAGTTGAATCATATGCAGTTTCTGGTCCTACGAGCAAGAGATATTTTCTGTTAAGGAAAGTCACTATTGTGCTCCCATTGCCACACACAGTGCAAATAGCACTCGCGTCTGTTCCCAGCGAGTACAGTGTATTGGACTGAAGAGGAGCTACTTGTCATTTTCCTAAGCAGAGTTGAACTAGATATGGCCGTGTGTGTAGGAAGCACAGTTCTTTTGTTCTGAGCAAGCTCACAGTTAGGACCCCATAGGAAAACCAGTAGAGTAGAAGAGTGCCCTTTTCTCAAAAACAGAGTGTGTTTCTTGTAAGGCGAGCTAGCGTTTGTTCCCCAGATCTAAATGGAGTTGAATCCCATGCAGTTTCCGGTCCTACGAGCAAGAGTTGTTTTCTGGTAAAAAGAGTCACTATTATGTTCCCATTGCCATACACAGTGCAAATAGAACTCGCGTCTGTTCCCAGCAAGTACAGTGTATTGGACTGAAGAGAAGCTACTGTTCTTGTCAGTTTCCTAAGCAGAGTTGAACTAGATATGGCCCGTGTGTGTAAGAAGCACAGTTCTTTTGTTCTGAACAAGCTCATTGTTCGGACCCCATAGGAAACACAGTAGAGTAGAAGAGTGCTCTTTTCTCAAAAGCAGAATGTGTTTCTTGTAAGGCGAGCTAGCGTTTGTTTCCCAGTCCTAAATGGAGATGAATCACATGCAGTTTCTGGTCCTACGAGCAAGAGTTGTTTTCTGGTAAGAAGAGACACTAGTGTGCTCCCATTGCCATACACAGTACAAATAGCAATCGCGTCTGTTCGCAGCATGTACAGTGTATTGGACTGAAGAGGATCTACTGTTCTTGTCAGTTTCCTAAGCTGAATTGAACTAGTTATGGCCGTGTATGTAGGAAGCACAATTCTTTTGTTCTGAGCAAGCTTTCTGTTCTGGCCCTATAGGAAACACAGAAGAGTGGAAGAGTGCTCTTTTCTCAAAAGCAGAGTGTGTTTCTTGTAAGGCGAGCTAGGGTTTGTTTCGCAGTCCTAAATGGAGTTGAATCATATGCAGTTTTTGGTCCTACGAGCAAGATTTGTTTTCTGGTAAGGAAAGTCACTATTGTGCTCCCTTTGCCATACACAGTGCAAAAAACACTCCCCTCTGTTCCCAGCAAGTACAGTGTATTGGACTGAAGAGGATCTACTGTTCTTGTAAGTTTCCTAAGCAGAGTTGAACAAGATATGGCCCGTGTGTGTAGGAAGCACAGTTCTTTTGTTCTGAGCAAGGTCACTGTTTTGGCCCTATAGGAAACACAGTAGAGTAGAAGAGTGCTCTTTTCTCAAAAGCAGAGTGTGTTTCTTGTAATGCGAGCTAGCGTTTGTTTCCCAGTCCTATATGGAGTTGAATCACATGCAGTTTCTGGTCCTACGAACAAGAGTTGTTTTCTGGTAAGAAGAGTCACTATTGTGCTCCCATTACCATACACAGTGCAAATAGCACTCGCGTCTGTTCCCAGGAAGTACAGTGTATTGGAATGAGGAGGAGCTACTGTTCTTGTCAGTTTCCCAAGCAGAGTTGAATTAGATATGGCGCATGTGTGTAGGAAGCACACTTCTTTTGTTCTGAGCAAGCTCACTGTTCGGACCCCATAGGAAACACAGTTGGGTAGAAGAGTGCTCTTTTCTCAAAAGCAGAGTGTGTTTCTTGTAAGGCGAGCTAGTGTTTGTTTCCCAGTCCTAAATGGAGTTGAATCACATGCAGATTCTGGTTCTACGAGCAAGAGTTGTTTTCTGGTAAGGAGAGTCACTATTGAGTTCCCATTGTCATACACAGGGCAAATAGCACTGGCGTCTATTCCCAGAAGGAAAGTGTATTGGACTGAAGAGGAGCTACTGTTCTTGTCAGTTTACTAAGCAGAGTTGAACTAGATATAGCCCGTGTGTGTAGGAAGCACAGTTCTTTTGTTCTGAGCAAGCTCACTGTTCTGGGCCTAAAGGAAACACAGTAGAGTAGAAGAGTGCTCTTTTCTCAAAAGCAGAGTGTGTTTCTTGTAAGGCGAGATAGCGTTTGTTCCCCAGTCCTAAATGGAGTTGAATCACATGCAGTTTCTGGTCCTACAAGCAAGAGTTGTTTTCTCGTAAGGAAAGTCACTATTGCGCTTCCATTGCCATACACAGTGCAAATAGCACTCGTGTCTGTTCCCAGCAAGTACAGTGTATTTGACTGAAGTGGAGCTACTGTCCTTGTCAGTTTCCTAAGCAGAGTTGAACTAGATATGGCCCGTGTGTGTAGGAAGCACAGTTCTTTTGTTCTGAGCAAGCTCACTCTTCGGACCCCATAGGAAAACCAGTAGAGTAGAAGAGTGCCCTTTTCTGAAAAGCACAGTGTGTTTCTTGTAAGGCGAGCTAGCGTTTGTTTCCCAGTCGTAATGGAGTAAAATCACATGCAGTTTCTGCTCCTACGAGCAAGAGTTGTTTTCTGGTAAGAAGAGTCACTATTGTCCTCCCATTGCCATACACAGTACAAATAGCACTCGCGTCTGTTCCCACAATGTACAGAGTATTGCACAGAAGAGGAGCCACTGTTCTTGTCAGTTTCCTAAGGAGAGTTGAACTAGATATGGCACGTGTGTGTAGGAAGCACAGTTCTTTTGTTCTGAGCAAGCTCACTGTTCTGGACCTATGGGAAACACAGAAGAGTAGAAGAGTGCTATTTACTCAAAGCCGAGTGTGTTTCTTGTAAGGCGAGCTAGCGTTAGTTTCCTAGTCCTAAATGGAGTTGAATCACATGCAGTTTTTGGTCCTACGATCATGAGATCTTTTCTGGTAAGGAAAGTCACTATTGTGGTCCCACTGCCATACACAGTGCAAATAGCACTCGCGTCTGTTCCCACCAAGTACAGGGTATTGGACTGAAGAGGAGCTACTATTCTTGTCAGTTTCCTAAGCAGAGTTGAACTAGATATGGCCCGTGTGTGTAGGAAGCACAGTTCTTTTGTTCTGAGCAAGCTCACTGTTCGGATTCCATAGGGAACACAGTAGAGTAGAAGAGTGGTCTTTTCTCAGAAGCAGAGTGTGTTTCTTGTAAGGCGAGCTAGTGTTTGTTTCCCAGTAAGAAATGGAGTTGAATCACAAGCAGTTTTTGGTCCTACGATCAAGAGTTGTTTTCTGGTAAGGAAAGTCACTATTGCGCTCCCTTTGCCATACACAGTGCAAATAGCACTCGCGTCTGTTCCCAGCAAGTACAGTGTATTGGACTGAAGAGGAGCTACTGTTCTTGTCAGTTTCCTAAGCAGAGTTGATGTAGATATGGCCCGTGTGTGTAGGAAGCACAGTTCTTTTGTTCTGAGCAAGCTCACTGTTCGGACCCCATAGGAAACACAGTAGAGTAGAAGAGTGCTCTTTTCTCAAAAGCAGAGTGTGTTTCTTGTAATCGAGCTAGCGTTTGTTTCCCAGTCCTAAATGGAGTTGATTCACATGCAGTTTCTGGTCCTACGAGCAAGAGTTGTTTTCTGGTAAGAAGAGTCACTATTGCGCTCCAATTGTCATACACAGTGCAAATAGCACTATCGTCTATTCCCAGCAAGTACAGTGTATTGGACTGAAGAGGATCTACTATTCTTGCCAGTTTCCTAAGCAGAGTTGAACTAGATATGGCCCGTGTGTGTAGGATGCACAGTTCTTTTGTTCTGAGCAAGTTCACTGTTCGGATCACATAGAAAACACAGTAGAGTAGAAGAGTGCTCTTTTCTCAAAAGCAGAGTGTTTCTTGTAAGGCAGCTAGTATTTGTTTCCCAGTCAGAAATGGAGTTGAATCCCATGCAGTTTCTGGTCCTACGAGCAAGAGTTGTTTTCTGGTAAGAAGAGTCACTATTGCGCTCCCATTGTTATACACAGGGCAAATAGCACTGGCGTCTGTTCCCAGCACGTACAGTGTATTGGACAGAAGAGGATCTACTGTTCTTGTCAGTTTCCTAAGCAGAATTGAACTAGATAAGGCCATGTGTGTACAAGCACAGTTCTTTTGTTCTGAGCAAGCTCTCTGCTCTGGCCATATATGAAACAAAGTAGAGTAGAAGAGTGCTCTTTTCTCAAAAGCAGAGTGTGTTTCTTGTAAGGCCAGCTAGCGTTTGTTTCCCAGTCCTAAATGGAGTTGAATCATATGCAGTTTCTGGTCCTATGAGCAAGAGATGTTTTCTGTTAAGGAAAGTCACTATTGTGCTCCTATTGCCACACACAGTGCAAATAGCACTCGCGTCTGTTCCCAGCGAGTACAGTGTATTGGACTGAAGAGGAGCTACTTGTCATTTTCCTAAGCAGAGTTGAACTAGATATGGCCGTGTGTGTAGGAAGCACAGTTCTTTTGTTCTGAGCAAGCTCACAGTTCGGACCCCATAGGAAAACCAGTAGAGTAGAAGAGTGCTCTTTTCTCAAAAACAGAGTGTGTTTCTTGTAAGGCGAGCTAGCGTTTGTTCCCCAGTCCTAAATGGAGTTGAATCCCATGCAGTTTCCGGTCCTACGAGCAAGAGTTGTTTTCTGGTAAAAAGAGTCACTATTATGTTCCCATTGCCATACACAGTGCAAATAGAACTTGCGTCTGTTCCCAGCAAGTACAGTGTATTGGACTGAAGAGGAGCTACTGTTCTTGTCAGTTTCCTAAGCAGAGTTGAACTAGATATGGCCCGTTTCTGTAAGAAGCACAGTTCTTTTGTTCTGAGCAAGCTCATTGTTCAGACCCCATAGGAAACACAGTAGAGTAGAAGAGTGCTCTTTTCTCAAAAGCAGAGTGTGTTTCTTGTAAGGCGAGCTAGGATTTGTTTCCCAGTCCTAAATGGAGTTGAATCACATGCAGTTTCTGGTCCTACGAGCAAGAGTTGTTTTCTGGTAAGAAGAGTCACTATTGTGCTCACATTGTCATACACAGGGCAAATAGCACTGGCGTCGGTTCCCATCAAGTACAGTGTATTGGACTGAAGAGGATCTACTGTTCTTCTCAGTTTCCTAAGCAGAATTGAACTAGATATGGCCCGTGTGTGTAGGAATCACAGTTCTTTTGTTCTGAGCAAGCTGACTGTTCGGACCCTATAGGAAAAACAGTAGAGTAGAAGAGTGCTCTTTTCTCAAAAGCAGAATGTGTTTCTTGTAAGGCGAGTTAGCGTTTGTTTCCCAGTCCTAAATGGAGTTGAATCACATGCACTTTCTGGTCCTACGAGCAAGAGTTGTTTTCTGGTAAGAAGAGACACTAGTGTGCTCCCATTGCCATACACTGTACAAATAGCAATCGCGTCTGTTCGCAGCATGTACAGTGTATTGGACTGAAAAGGATCTACTGTTCTTGTCAGTTTCCTAAGCTGAATTGAACTAGTTATGGCCGTGTATGTAGGAAGCACAATTCTTTTGTTCTGAGCAAGCTTTCTGTTCTGGCCCTATAGGAAACACAGAAGAGTAGAAGAGTGCTCTTTTCTCAAAAGCAGAGTGTGTTTCTTGTAAGGCGAGCTAGGGTTTGTTTCGCAGTCCTAAATGGAGTTGAATCATATGCAGTTTTTGGTCCTACGAGCATGATTTGTTTTCTGGTAAGGAAAGTCACTATTGTGCTCCCTTTGCCATACACAGTGCAAAAAGCACTCCCCTCTGTTCCCAGCAAGTACAGTGTATTGGACTGAAGAGGATTTACTGTTCTTGTAAGTTTCCTAAGCAGAGTTGAAAAAGATATGGCCCGTGTGTGTAGGAAGCACAGTTCTTTTGTTCTGAGCAAGATCACTGTTTTGGCCCTATAGGAAACACAGTAGAGTAGAAGAGTGCTCTTTTCTCAAAAGCAGAGTGTGTTTCTTGTAAGGCGAGCTAGCGTTTGTTTCCCAGTCCTATGTGGAGTTGAATCACATGCAGTTTTTTGTCCTACGAGCAAGAGTTGTTTTCTGGTAAGAAGAGTCACTATTGTGCTCCCATTACCATACACAGTGCAAATAGCACTCGCGTCTGTTCCCAGGAATTACAGTGTATTGGAATGAGGAGGAGCTACTGTTCTGGTCAGTTTCCCAAGCAGAGTTGAATTAGATATGGCGCATGTGTGTTGGAAGCACACTTCTTTTGTTCTGAGCAATCTCACTGTTCGGACCCCATAGGAAACACAGTTGGGTAGAAGAGTGCTCTTTTCTCAAAATCAGAGTGTGTTTCTTGTAAGGCGAGCTAGTGTTTGTTTCCCAGTCCTAAATGGAGTTGAGTCACATGCAGTTTCTGGTCCTACGAGCAAAAGTTTTTTTCTGGTAGGGAAAGTCACTATTGCGCTCCCATTGTCATTCACAGGGCAAATAGCACTGGCGTCTGTTCCTAGCAAGTACAGTGTATTGGACTGAGGAGGAGCTACTGTTCTTGTCAGTTTTCTAAGCAGAGTTGAACTAGATATAACCCGTGTGTGTAGGAAGCACAGTTCTTTTGTTCTGAGCAAGCTCACTATTCTGGCCCTATAAGAATCACAGTAGAGTAGAAGAGTGCTCTTTTCTCAAATCAGAGTGTGTTTCTTGTAATGCGAGCTAGCATTTGTTTCCCAGTCCTACATGCAGTTGTATCACATGCAGTTTTTGATCCTACGAGCAAGAGTTGTTTTCTGGTAAGGAAAGTCACTATTGTGCTCCCATTGCCATACACAGTGCAAATAGCACTGGCGTCTGTTCCCAGCATGTACAGTGTATTGGCCTGAAAAGGAGCTACTGTTCTTGTCAGTTTGCTAAGCAGAGTTGAACTAGACACGGCCCATGTGTGTAGGAAGCACAGTTCTTTTGTTCTGAGCAAGCTCACTGTTCTGGCCCTATAGGAAACACAGTAGAGTAGAAGAGTGCTCTTTTCTCAGAAGCAGAGTGTGTTTCTTGTAAGGCAAGCTAGCGTTTGTTTCCCAGTCCTAAATGGAGTTGAATCACATGCAGTTTCTGGTCCTACGAGCAAGAGTTGTTTTCTGGTAAGAAGAGTCACTATTATGCTCCCATTGTCATACACAGGGCAAATAGCACTCGCGTCTGTTCCCAGCATGTACAGTGTATTGGACTGAAGAGGATCTACTGTTCTTGTCAGTTTCCTAAGAAGAATTGAACTAGATATGGCTGTGTGTGTAGGAAGTACAGTTCTTTTGTTCTGAGCAAGCTCACTGTTTTGGCCCTATAGGAAACACAGTAGAGTAGAAGAGTGCTCTTTTCTCAAAAGCAGAGTGTGTTTCTTGTAAGGCGAGATAGCGTTTGTTTCCCAGGTCTAAATGGAGTTGAATCACATGTAGTTTTTGATCCTACGAGCAAGAGATTTTTCTGGTAAGGAAAGTCACTATTGCGCTCCCATTGCCATTCATAGTGCAAATAGCACTCGCGTCTTTTCCCAGCAAGTACACTGTATTGGACTGAAAATGAGCTACTGTTCTTCTCAGTTTCCTAAGCAGAGGTGAACTAGATATGGCCCCTGTGTGTAGGAAACACAGTTATTTTGTTCTGAGCAAGCTCACTATTCTGGCCCTATAGGAAACACAGTAGAGTAGAAGAGTGCTCTTTTCTCAAAAGCAGAGTGTGTTTCTTGTAAGGCAAGCTAGCGTTTGGTTCCCAGTCCTAAATGGAGTTGAATCACATGCAGTTTCTGGTCCTACGAGCTAGAGTGTTTTTCTGGTAATAAAAGACACTATTGCGCTCCCATTGACATACACAGTGCAAATAGCACTCGCGTCTGTTCCCATCAAGTACAGTGTATGGGACTGAAGAGGAGCTACTGTTCTTGTTAGTTTCCTAAGCAAAATTGAACTAGATATGGCCGTGTGTGTAGGAAGCACAGTTTTTTGTTCTGAGTAAGCTCACTGTTCTGGCCCTACAGGAAACACAGTAGAGTAGAAGAGTGCTCTTTTCTCAAAAGCAGAGTGTGTTTCTTGTAAGGCGAGCTAGCGTTTGTTTCCCAGTCCTAAATGGAGTTGAATCACATGCAGTTTGCGGTCCTACAAGCAAGAGTTCTTTTCTGGTAAGAAGAGTCACTATTGTGCTCCCATTGCCATACACAGTGCAAATAGCACTCGCGTCTGTTCCCAGCAAGTACAGTGTATTGGACTGAAGAGGAGCTACTGTTCTCGTCAGTTTCCTAAGCAGAGTTGAACTAGGTATGGCCCGTGTGTGTAGGAAGCAAAGTTTTTTTGTTCTGAGCAAGCTCACTGTTCGGACCCCATAGGAAACACAGTAGAGTACAAGAGTGCTCTTTTCTCAAAAGGAGAATATGTTTCTTGTAAGGTGAGCTAGTGTTTGTTTCCCAGTCCTAAATGGAGTTGAATCACATGCAGTTTCTGGTCCTACGAGCAAGAGTTGTTTTCTGGTAAGAAGAGTCAATATTGCGCTCGCGTTGTCATACACAGGGCAAATAGCACTGGCGTCTGTTCCAAGAATGTACAGTGTATTGGACTGAAGAGGATCTACTATTCTTGTCAGTTTCCTAAGCAGAATTGAACTAGATATGGCCGTGTGTGTAGGAAGCACAGTTCTTTTGTTCTGAGCAAGCTCACTGTTTTGGCCCTATAGGAAACACAATAGAGTAGAAGAGTGCTCTTTTCTCAAAAACAGAGTGTGTTTCTTGTAATCGAGCTAGCGTTTGTTTCCCAGTCCTAAATGGAGTTGTGTCACATGCAGTTTCTGGTCCTACGAGCAAGAGTTGTTTTCTGGTAAGAAGAGTCACTATTGTGCTCCCATTACCATACACAGGGCAAATAGCACTGGCGTCTGTTCCCAGCATATACAGTGTATTGGACTGAAGAAGAGCTACTGTTCTTGTCAGTTTCTTAAGCAGAGTTGAATTAGATATAACCCGTGTGTGTAGGAAGCACTGTAGAGTAGAAGAGTGTCGGTGTGTGTAGGAAGCACAGTTCTTTTGTTCTGAGCAAGCTCACTATTCTGGCCCTACAAAAAACACATTAGACTAGAAGAGTGCTCTTTTCTCAAAAGCAGAGTGTGTTTATTGTAAGGCGAGCTAGCGTTTGTTTCCCAGTTATAAATGGAGTTGAATCACAAGCAGTTTCTGGTCCTACGAGCAAGAGTTTTTTTTCTGGTAAGAAGAGTCACTACTGAACTCTCATTGTCATACACAAGGCAAATAGCACTGGCGTCTGTTCCCAGCAAGTACAGTGTATTGGACTGAAGAGGAGCTACTCTTCTTGTCAGTTTCCTAAGCAGAGTTGAACTAGATATAGCCCGTGTGTGTAGGAAGCACAGTTCTTTTGTTCTGACAAGCTCACTATTCTGGCCCTATAGGAAACACAGTAGAGTAGAAGAGTGCTCTTTTCTCATAAGCAGAGTGTGTTTCTTGTAAGGCGAGCTGGCGTTTGTTTCACAGTCCTAAATGGAGTTGAATCACATGCAGTTTCTGGTCCTACGAGCAAGAGTTTTTTTCTGGTAAGAAGAGTCACTATTGAGCTCCCATTGTCATACACAGGGCAAATAGCACTGGCGTCTGTTCCCACCAAGAACAGTGTATTGGACTGAAGAGGAGCTACTGTTCTTGTCAGTTTCCTAAGCAGAGTTGAACTAGATATAGCCCGTGTGTGTAGGAAGCACAGTTCATTTGTTCTGAGCAAGCTCACTATTCTGGTCCTATAGGAAATACAGTAGTGTAGAAGAGTGCTCTTTTCTCAAAAGCAGAGAGTGTTTCTTGTAAGGCGAGCTAGCGTTTGTTTCCCGTCCTAAAAGGAGTTGAATCACATGCAGTTTCTGTTCCTACGAGCAAGAGTTGTTTTTGGTAAGAAGAGTCACTATTTCCCTCCCATTGCCATATACAGTGCAAATAGCCCTCGCGTCTGTTCCCAGCAAGTACAGTGTATGGGACTGAAGAGGATCTACTGTTCTTGTTAGTTTCCTAAGCAAAATTGAACTAGATATGGCCGTGTGTGTAGGAAGCACAGTTCTTTTGTTCTGAGTAAGCTCACTGTTCTGGCCCTATAGGAAACACAGTAAAGAAGAGTGATCTTTTCCCAAAAGCAGAGTGTGTTTCTTGTAAGGGGAGCTAGCATTTGTTTCCCAGTCCTAAATGGAGTTGAATCACGTGCAGTTTTTGATCCTACGAGCAAGAGTTGTTTTCTTGTAAGGAAAATCACTATTGCGCTCCCATTGCCACACACAGTGCAAAGAGGACTCGCGTCTGTTCCCATCAAGTACAGTGTATTGGACTGAAGAGGAGCTACTGTTCTTGTCAGTTTCCTAAGCAGAGTTGAACTAGATATGGCCCGTGTGTGTAGGAAGCACAGTTCTTTTGTACTGTAAGCTCACTGATCGAACCCATCGGAAACACATTAGAGTAGAAGAGTGCCCTTTTCTCAATAGCAGAGTGTTTTTCTTGTAAGGCAAGCTAGCGTTTGTTGCGCAGTCCTAAATGGAGTTGAATCACATGCAGTTCCTGGTCCTACGATCAAGAGTTTTTTTTCTGGTAAGAAGAGTCACTATTGAACTCCCATTGTCATACACAGGGCAAATAGCACTGGCGTCTGTTCCCATCAAGTACAGTGTATTGGACTGAAGAGGAGCTACTGTTCTTGTCAATTTCCTAAGCAGAGTTGAACTAGATATAGCCCCTGTGTGTAGGAAGCACAGTTCTTTTGTTCTGAGCAAGCTCACTGTTTGGACCCCAAAGGAAACACAGTACAGTAGAAGAGTGCTCTTTTCTCAAAAGCAGAGTGTGTTTCTTGTAAGGCGAGCTAGCGTTTGTTTCCCAGTCCTAAATGGAACTGAATCACATGCAGTTTGTGGTCCTATGAGCAAGAGATGTTTTCTGGTAAGAAGAGTCACTATTGCGGTCCCATTGTCATACACATTGCAAATAGCACTAGCATCTGTCCCCTGCATGTACAGTGTATTGGACTGAAGAGGATCTACTGTTCTTGTCAGTTTCCTAAGCAGAATTGAACTGGATATGGCCCGTGTGTGTAGGAAGCACAGTTCTTTTGTTCTGAGCAAGCTCACTGTTCAGACCCCATAGGAATCACTGTAGAGTAGAAAAGTGCTCTTTTCTGAAAAGCAGAGTGTGTTTCTTGTAAAGCGAGCTAGCGTTTGTTTCCCAGTCCTAAATGGAGTTGAATCACATGCAGTTTCTGGTCCTACGAGCAAGAGTTGTTTTCTGGTAAGAAGAGTCACTATTGCGCTCCCATTGACATACACAGGGCAAATAGCACTGGCGTCTGTTCCCAGCATGTACAGTGTATTGGACTGAAGAGGAGCTACTGTTCTTGTCAGTTTCCTAAGCAGAGTTGAACTAGATATAGTCGGTGTGTGTAGGAAGCACAGTTCTTTTGTTCTGAGCAAGCTCACTATTCTGGCCCTAGAAAAAACACATTAGACTAGAAGAGTGCTCTTTTCTCAAAAGCAGAGTGTGTTTATTGTAAGGCGAGCTAGCGTTTGTTTGCCAGTTATAAATGGAGTTGAATCACATGCAGTGTCTGGTCCTACGAGCAAGAGTTGTTTTCTGGTAAGAAGAGTCACTACTGCGCTCCCATTATCATACACAGGGCAAATAGCACTGGCGTCTGTTCCCAGCATGTACAGTGTATTGGACTGAAGAGGAGCTACTGTTCTTGTCAGTTTCCTAAGCAGAGTTGAACCAGATATAGCCCGTGTGTGTAGGAAGCACAGTTCTTTTGTTCTGAGCAAGCTCACTATTCTGGCCCTATAAGAATCACAGTAGAGTAGAAGAGTGCTCTTTTCTCAAATCAGAGTGTGTTTCTTGTAATGCGAGCTAGCATTTGTTTCCCAGTCCTACATGCAGTTGTATCACATGCAGTTTTTGATCCTACGAGCAAGAGTTGTTTTCTGGTAAGGAAAGTCACTATTGTGCTCCCATTGCCATACACAGTGCAAATAGCACTGGCGTCTGTTCCCAGCATGTACAGTGTATTGGCCTGAAAAGGAGCTACTGTTCTTGTCAGTTTGCTAAGCAGAGTTGAACTAGACACGGCCCATGTGTGTAGGAAGCACAGTTCTTTTGTTCTGAGCAAGCTCACTGTTCTGGCCCTATAGGAAACACAGTAGAGTAGAAGAGTGCTCTTTTCTCAGAAGCAGAGTGTGTTTCTTGTAAGGCAAGCTAGCGTTTGTTTCCCAGTCCTAAATGGAGTTGAATCACATGCAGTTTCTGGTCCTACGAGCAAGAGTTGTTTTCTGGTAAGAAGAGTCACTATTATGCTCCCATTGTCATACACAGGGCAAATAGCACTCGCGTCTGTTCCCAGCATGTACAGTGTATTGGACTGAAGAGGATCTACTGTTCTTGTCAGTTTCCTAAGAAGAATTGAACTAGATATGGCTGTGTGTGTAGGAAGTACAGTTCTTTTGTTCTGAGCAAGCTCACTGTTTTGGCCCTATAGGAAACACAGTAGAGTAGAAGAGTGCTCTTTTCTCAAAAGCAGAGTGTGTTTCTTGTAAGGCGAGATAGCGTTTGTTTCCCAGGTCTAAATGGAGTTGAATCACATGTAGTTTTTGATCCTACGAGCAAGAGATTTTTCTGGTAAGGAAAGTCACTATTGCGCTCCCATTGCCATTCATAGTGCAAATAGCACTCGCGTCTTTTCCCAGCAAGTACACTGTATTGGACTGAAAATGAGCTACTGTTCTTCTCAGTTTCCTAAGCAGAGGTGAACTAGATATGGCCCCTGTGTGTAGGAAACACAGTTATTTTGTTCTGAGCAAGCTCACTATTCTGGCCCTATAGGAAACACAGTAGAGTAGAAGAGTGCTCTTTTCTCAAAAGCAGAGTGTGTTTCTTGTAAGGCAAGCTAGCGTTTGGTTCCCAGTCCTAAATGGAGTTGAATCACATGCAGTTTCTGGTCCTACGAGCTAGAGTGTTTTTCTGGTAATAAAAGACACTATTGCGCTCCCATTGACATACACAGTGCAAATAGCACTCGCGTCTGTTCCCATCAAGTACAGTGTATGGGACTGAAGAGGAGCTACTGTTCTTGTTAGTTTCCTAAGCAAAATTGAACTAGATATGGCCGTGTGTGTAGGAAGCACAGTTTTTTGTTCTGAGTAAGCTCACTGTTCTGGCCCTACAGGAAACACAGTAGAGTAGAAGAGTGCTCTTTTCTCAAAAGCAGAGTGTGTTTCTTGTAAGGCGAGCTAGCGTTTGTTTCCCAGTCCTAAATGGAGTTGAATCCCATGCAGTTTGCGGTCCTACAAGCAAGAGTTCTTTTCTGGTAAGAAGAGTCACTATTGTGCTCCCATTGCCATACACAGTGCAAATAGCACTCGCGTCTGTTCCCAGCAAGTACAGTGTATTGGACTGAAGAGGAGCTACTGTTCTCGTCAGTTTCCTAAGCAGAGTTGAACTAGGTATGGCCCGTGTGTGTAGGAAGCAAAGTTTTTTTGTTCTGAGCAAGCTCACTGTTCGGACCCCATAGGAAACACAGTAGAGTACAAGAGTGCTCTTTTCTCAAAAGGAGAATATGTTTCTTGTAAGGTGAGCTAGTGTTTGTTTCCCAGTCCTAAATGGAGTTGAATCACATGCAGTTTCTGGTCCTACGAGCAAGAGTTGTTTTCTGGTAAGAAGAGTCAATATTGCGCTCGCGTTGTCATACACAGGGCAAATAGCACTGGCGTCTGTTCCAAGAATGTACAGTGTATTGGACTGAAGAGGATCTACTATTCTTGTCAGTTTCCTAAGCAGAATTGAACTAGATATGGCCGTGTGTGTAGGAAGCACAGTTCTTTTGTTCTGAGCAAGCTCACTGTTTTGGCCCTATAGGAAACACAATAGAGTAGAAGAGTGCTCTTTTCTCAAAAACAGAGTGTGTTTCTTGTAATCGAGCTAGCGTTTGTTTCCCAGTCCTAAATGGAGTTGTGTCACATGCAGTTTCTGGTCCTACGAGCAAGAGTTGTTTTCTGGTAAGAAGAGTCACTATTGTGCTCCCATTACCATACACAGGGCAAATAGCACTGGCGTCTGTTCCCAGCATATACAGTGTATTGGACTGAAGAAGAGCTACTGTTCTTGTCAGTTTCTTAAGCAGAGTTGAATTAGATATAACCCGTGTGTGTAGGAAGCACTGTAGAGTAGAAGAGTGTCGGTGTGTGTAGGAAGCACAGTTCTTTTGTTCTGAGCAAGCTCACTATTCTGGCCCTACAAAAAACACATTAGACTAGAAGAGTGCTCTTTTCTCAAAAGCAGAGTGTGTTTATTGTAAGGCGAGCTAGCGTTTGTTTCCCAGTTATAAATGGAGTTGAATCACAAGCAGTTTCTGGTCCTACGAGCAAGAGTTTTTTTTCTGGTAAGAAGAGTCACTACTGAACTCTCATTGTCATACACAAGGCAAATAGCACTGGCGTCTGTTCCCAGCAAGTACAGTGTATTGGACTGAAGAGGAGCTACTCTTCTTGTCAGTTTCCTAAGCAGAGTTGAACTAGATATAGCCCGTGTGTGTAGGAAGCACAGTTCTTTTGTTCTGACAAGCTCACTATTCTGGCCCTATAGGAAACACAGTAGAGTAGAAGAGTGCTCTTTTCTCATAAGCAGAGTGTGTTTCTTGTAAGGCGAGCTGGCGTTTGTTTCACAGTCCTAAATGGAGTTGAATCACATGCAGTTTCTGGTCCTACGAGCAAGAGTTTTTTTCTGGTAAGAAGAGTCACTATTGAGCTCCCATTGTCATACACAGGGCAAATAGCACTGGCGTCTGTTCCCACCAAGAACAGTGTATTGGACTGAAGAGGAGCTACTGTTCTTGTCAGTTTCCTAAGCAGAGTTGAACTAGATATAGCCCGTGTGTGTAGGAAGCACAGTTCATTTGTTCTGAGCAAGCTCACTATTCTGGTCCTATAGGAAATACAGTAGTGTAGAAGAGTGCTCTTTTCTCAAAAGCAGAGAGTGTTTCTTGTAAGGCGAGCTAGCGTTTGTTTCCCGTCCTAAAAGGAGTTGAATCACATGCAGTTTCTGTTCCTACGAGCAAGAGTTGTTTTTGGTAAGAAGAGTCACTATTTCCCTCCCATTGCCATATACAGTGCAAATAGCCCTCGCGTCTGTTCCCAGCAAGTACAGTGTATGGGACTGAAGAGGATCTACTGTTCTTGTTAGTTTCCTAAGCAAAATTGAACTAGATATGGCCGTGTGTGTAGGAAGCACAGTTCTTTTGTTCTGAGTAAGCTCACTGTTCTGGCCCTATAGGAAACACAGTAAAGAAGAGTGATCTTTTCCCAAAAGCAGAGTGTGTTTCTTGTAAGGGGAGCTAGCATTTGTTTCCCAGTCCTAAATGGAGTTGAATCACGTGCAGTTTTTGATCCTACGAGCAAGAGTTGTTTTCTTGTAAGGAAAATCACTATTGCGCTCCCATTGCCACACACAGTGCAAAGAGGACTCGCGTCTGTTCCCATCAAGTACAGTGTATTGGACTGAAGAGGAGCTACTGTTCTTGTCAGTTTCCTAAGCAGAGTTGAACTAGATATGGCCCGTGTGTGTAGGAAGCACAGTTCTTTTGTACTGTAAGCTCACTGATCGAACCCATCGGAAACACATTAGAGTAGAAGAGTGCCCTTTTCTCAATAGCAGAGTGTTTTTCTTGTAAGGCAAGCTAGCGTTTGTTGCGCAGTCCTAAATGGAGTTGAATCACATGCAGTTCCTGGTCCTACGATCAAGAGTTTTTTTTCTGGTAAGAAGAGTCACTATTGAACTCCCATTGTCATACACAGGGCAAATAGCACTGGCGTCTGTTCCCATCAAGTACAGTGTATTGGACTGAAGAGGAGCTACTGTTCTTGTCAATTTCCTAAGCAGAGTTGAACTAGATATAGCCCCTGTGTGTAGGAAGCACAGTTCTTTTGTTCTGAGCAAGCTCACTGTTTGGACCCCAAAGGAAACACAGTACAGTAGAAGAGTGCTCTTTTCTCAAAAGCAGAGTGTGTTTCTTGTAAGGCGAGCTAGCGTTTGTTTCCCAGTCCTAAATGGAACTGAATCACATGCAGTTTGTGGTCCTATGAGCAAGAGATGTTTTCTGGTAAGAAGAGTCACTATTGCGGTCCCATTGTCATACACATTGCAAATAGCACTAGCATCTGTCCCCTGCATGTACAGTGTATTGGACTGAAGAGGATCTACTGTTCTTGTCAGTTTCCTAAGCAGAATTGAACTGGATATGGCCCGTGTGTGTAGGAAGCACAGTTCTTTTGTTCTGAGCAAGCTCACTGTTCAGACCCCATAGGAATCACTGTAGAGTAGAAAAGTGCTCTTTTCTGAAAAGCAGAGTGTGTTTCTTGTAAAGCGAGCTAGCGTTTGTTTCCCAGTCCTAAATGGAGTTGAATCACATGCAGTTTCTGGTCCTACGAGCAAGAGTTGTTTTCTGGTAAGAAGAGTCACTATTGCGCTCCCATTGACATACACAGGGCAAATAGCACTGGCGTCTGTTCCCAGCATGTACAGTGTATTGGACTGAAGAGGAGCTACTGTTCTTGTCAGTTTCCTAAGCAGAGTTGAACTAGATATAGTCGGTGTGTGTAGGAAGCACAGTTCTTTTGTTCTGAGCAAGCTCACTATTCTGGCCCTAGAAAAAACACATTAGACTAGAAGAGTGCTCTTTTCTCAAAAGCAGAGTGTGTTTATTGTAAGGCGAGCTAGCGTTTGTTTGCCAGTTATAAATGGAGTTGAATCACATGCAGTGTCTGGTCCTACGAGCAAGAGTTGTTTTCTGGTAAGAAGAGTCACTACTGCGCTCCCATTATCATACACAGGGCAAATAGCACTGGCGTCTGTTCCCAGCATGTACAGTGTATTGGACTGAAGAGGAGCTACTGTTCTTGTCAGTTTCCTAAGCAGAGTTGAACCAGATATAGCCCGTGTGTGTAGGAAGCACAGTTCTTTTGTTCTGAGCAAGCTCACTATTCTGGCCCTATAAGAATCACAGTAGAGTAGAAGAGTGCTCTTTTCTCAAATCAGAGTGTGTTTCTTGTAATGCGAGCTAGCATTTGTTTCCCAGTCCTACATGCAGTTGTATCACATGCAGTTTTTGATCCTACGAGCAAGAGTTGTTTTCTGGTAAGGAAAGTCACTATTGTGCTCCCATTGCCATACACAGTGCAAATAGCACTGGCGTCTGTTCCCAGCATGTACAGTGTATTGGCCTGAAAAGGAGCTACTGTTCTTGTCAGTTTGCTAAGCAGAGTTGAACTAGACACGGCCCATGTGTGTAGGAAGCACAGTTCTTTTGTTCTGAGCAAGCTCACTGTTCTGGCCCTATAGGAAACACAGTAGAGTAGAAGAGTGCTCTTTTCTCAGAAGCAGAGTGTGTTTCTTGTAAGGCAAGCTAGCGTTTGTTTCCCAGTCCTAAATGGAGTTGAATCACATGCAGTTTCTGGTCCTACGAGCAAGAGTTGTTTTCTGGTAAGAAGAGTCACTATTATGCTCCCATTGTCATACACAGGGCAAATAGCACTCGCGTCTGTTCCCAGCATGTACAGTGTATTGGACTGAAGAGGATCTACTGTTCTTGTCAGTTTCCTAAGAAGAATTGAACTAGATATGGCTGTGTGTGTAGGAAGTACAGTTCTTTTGTTCTGAGCAAGCTCACTGTTTTGGCCCTATAGGAAACACAGTAGAGTAGAAGAGTGCTCTTTTCTCAAAAGCAGAGTGTGTTTCTTGTAAGGCGAGATAGCGTTTGTTTCCCAGGTCTAAATGGAGTTGAATCACATGTAGTTTTTGATCCTACGAGCAAGAGATTTTTCTGGTAAGGAAAGTCACTATTGCGCTCCCATTGCCATTCATAGTGCAAATAGCACTCGCGTCTTTTCCCAGCAAGTACACTGTATTGGACTGAAAATGAGCTACTGTTCTTCTCAGTTTCCTAAGCAGAGGTGAACTAGATATGGCCCCTGTGTGTAGGAAACACAGTTATTTTGTTCTGAGCAAGCTCACTATTCTGGCCCTATAGGAAACACAGTAGAGTAGAAGAGTGCTCTTTTCTCAAAAGCAGAGTGTGTTTCATGTAAGGCGAGCTAGCATTTGTTTCCCAGTCATAAATGGAGTTGAATCACATGCAGTTTCTGGTCCTACGAGCAAGAGTTGTTTTCTGGTAAGGAAAGTCACTATTGTGCTCCCATTGCCATACACAGTGCAAATAGCCCTCCCGTCTGTTCCCAGCAAGTACAGTGTATCGGACTGAAGAGGATCTCCTCTTCTTGTCAGGTTCCTAAGCAGACTTGAACTAGATGTGGCCGTGTTTGTAGGAAGCACAGTTTTTTTATTCTGAGCAAGCTCACTGTTCGTAACACATAGGAAACAGTAGAGTAGAAGAGTGCTCTTTTCTCAAAAGCAGAGTGTGTTTCTTGGAAGGCGAGCTAGTGTTTGTTTCCCAGTCCTAAATGGAGTTGAGTCACATGCAGTTTTTTGTCTTACGAGCAAGAGTTGTTTTCTGGTAAGACGAGTCACTACTGTGCTCCAATTGCCATACACAGTGCAAATAGCACTGGCGTCTGTTCCGAGCAAGTACAGTGTATTGGACTGAAGAGGATCTACTGTTCTTGTCAGTTTCCTAAGCAGAGTTGAACTAGATATGGCCCGTGTGTGTAGGAAGCACAGTTCTTTTGTTCTGAGCAAGCTCACTGTTTGGACCCCATAGGAAACACAGTAGAGTAGAAGAGTGCTCTTTTCTCAAAAGCAGAGTGTGTTTCATGTAAGGCGAGCTAGCATTTGTTTCCCAGTCCTAAACGGAGTTGAATCACATGCAGTTTGTGGTCCTATGAGCAATAGTTGTTTTCTGGTAAGGAAAGTCACTATTGCGCTCTCATTGCCATACACAGTGCAAATAGCCCTCCCGTCTGTTCCCAGCAAGTACAGTGTATCGGACTGAAGAGGATCTACTCTTCTTGTCAGGTTCCTAAGCAGACTTGAACTAGATGTGGCCGTGTTGGTAGGAAGCACAGTTTTTTTATTCTGAGAAAGCTCACCGTTCAGAACACATAAGAAACAGTAGAGTAGAAGAGTGCTCTTTTCTCAAAAGCAGAGTGTGTTTCTTATAAGGCGAGCTAGCATTTGTTTCCCAGTCCTAAATGGAGTTGAATCACATGCAGTTTCTGGTCCTACGAGCAAGAGTTGTTTTGTGGTAAGAAGAGTGACTGTTGCGCTCCCTTTGTCATACACAAGCCAAATAGCACTGGCATCTGTTCCCAGCATGTACAGTGTATTGGACTGAAGAGGATCTACTGTTCTTGTCAGTTTCCTCAGCAGAATTGAACTAGATATGGCCGTGTGTGTAGGAAGCACAGTTCTTTTTTTCTGAGTAAGCTCACTGTTCTGACCCTATATGAAATACCGTAGAGTAGAAGAGTGATCTTTTCTCAAAAGCAGAGTGTGTTTCTTGTAAGGGGAGCTAGCATTTGTTTCCCAGTCCTAAATGGAGTTGAATCACATGCAGTTTTTGATCCTACGAGCAAGAGATTTTTTCTGGTAAGGAAAGTCACTTTTGCGCTCCCATTGCCACACACAGTGCAAAGAGGACTCACGTCTGTTCCCATCAAGTACAGTGTATTGGACTGAAGAGGAGCTACTGTTCTTGTCAGTTTCCTAAGCAGAGTTGAACTAGATATGGCCCGTGTGTGTAGAAAGCACAGTTCTTTTCTACTGTAAGCTCACTGATCGAACCCATAGGAAACACAGTAGAGTAGAAGAGTGCCCCTTTTTCAAAAACAGAGTGTGTTTCTTGTAAGGCGAGCTAGCATTTGTTTCCCAGTCCTAAATGGAGTTGAATCACATGCAGTTTCTGGTCCTACGAGCAAGAGTTGTTTTCTATTAAGAAGAGTCACTATTGTGCTCCCATTGTCATACACAGGGCAAATTGCACTGGCGTCTCTTCCCAGCATGTACAGTTTTTTGGACTAAAAATGATCTACTGTTCTTGTCAGTTTCCTAAGCAGAATTGAACTAGATATGGCCATGTGTGTAGGACGCACAGTTCTTTTGTTCTGAGCAAGCTCACTGTTCTGGCCCTATAGAAAACACAGTAGAGTAGAAGAGTGATCTTTTCTCAAAAGCAGAGTGTGTTTCTTGTAAGGCGAGCTAGCGTTTGTTTCCCAGTCCTAAATGGAGTTGAATCACATGCAGTTTTTGATCCTACGAGCAAGAGTTGTTTCCTGGTAAGGAAAGTCACTATTGCACTCCCATTGCCATACACAGTGCAAATAGAACTCGCGTCTGTTCCCATCAAGTACAGTGTATTGGACTGAAGAGGAGCTACTGTTCTTGTCAGTTTTGTAAGCAGAATTGACCTAGATATTGCCCGTGTGTGTAGGAAGTACAGTTCTTTTGTTCTGAGCAAGCTCACTGTTTTGGACCTTTAGGAAACATTGTAGAGTAGAGGAGTGCTCTTTTCTCAAAAGCAGAATGTGTTTCTTGTAAGGCGAGCTAGCGTTTGTTTCCCAGTCCTAAATGGAGTTGAATCACATGCAGTTTTTGGTCCTACGAGCTAGAGTTGTTTTGTGGTAAGGAAAGTCACTATTGCGCTCCCATTGCCACACACAGTGCAAAGAGGTCTCGTGTCTGTTCCCATCAAATACAGTGCATTGGACTGAAGAGGAGCTACTGTTCTTGTCAGTTTCCTAAGCAGAGTTGAACTAGATATGGCCCCTGTGTGTAGGAACCAAAGTTCTTTTGTTCTGAGCAAGCTCACTATTCGGACGCCATAGGAAACAAAGTAGAGTAGAAGAGTGCTCTTTTCTCAAAGCAGAGTGTGTTTCTTGTAAGGCGAACTAGTGCTTGTTTCCCAGTCTGAAATGGAGTTGAATCCCATGCAGTTTCTGGTCCTACGAGCAAGAGTTGTTTTCTGGTAAGAAGAGTCACTATTGCGCTCCCATTGTCATACACAGGGCAAATAGCACTGGCGTCAGTTCCCAGCATGTACAGTGTATTTGACTGAAGAGGATCTACTGTTCTTGTCAGTTTCCTAAGCAGAATTGAACGAGATATGGCCCGTGTGTGTAGGAAGCACAGTTCTTTTGTTCTGAGCAAGCTCACTGTTTTGGCACTATAGGAAACACAGTAGAGTAGAAGAGTGCTCTTTTCTCAAAAGCAGAGTGTGTTTCTTGTAAGGCGAGCTAGCGTTTGTTTCCCAGTCCTAAATGGAGTTGAATCACATGCAGTTTTTGGGCCTACAAGCTAGAGTTGTTTTCTGGTAAGGAAAGTCACTATTGTGCTCCCATTGCCACAAACAGTGCAAAGAGGACTCGCGTCTGCTCCCCTCAAGTACAGTGTATTGGACTGAAGAGGAGCTACTGTTCTTGTCAGTTTCCTAAGCAGAGTTGAACAAGATATGGCCCCTGTGTGTAGGAAGCACAGTTCTTTTGTTCTGAGCAAACTGACTGTTCGGACACCATAGGAAACACAGTAGAGTAGAAGAGTGCTCTTTTCTCAAAAGCAGAGTGTGTTTCTTGTAAGGCGAACTAGTGCTTGTTTCCCAGTCTGAAATGGAGTTGAATCCCATGCAGTTTCTGGTCCTACGAGCAAGAGATGTTAACTGGTAAGAAGAGTCACTATTGCGCTCCCATTGCCATATACAGTGCAAATAGCTCTCACGTCTGTTCCCAGCAAGTACAGTGTATTGGACTGAAGAGGATCTACTGCTCTTGTTAGTTTCCTCAGCAGAATTGAACTAGATATGGCCATGTGTGTAGGAAGCACAGTTCTTTTGTTCTGAGTAAGCTCACTGTTCTGACCCTATAGGAAATACCGTAGAGTAGAAGAGTGATCTTTTCTCAAAAGCAGAGTGTGTTTCTTGTAAGGGGAGCTAGCATTTGTTTCCCAGTCCTAAATGGAGTTGAATCACATGCAGTTTTTGATCCTACGAGCAAGAGTTGTTTTCTGGTAAAAAAAGTCACTATTGCGCTCCCATTGCCACACACAGTGCAAAGAGGACTCGCGTCTGTTCCCATCAAGTACAGTGTATTGGAATGAAGAGGAGCTACTGTTCTTGTCAGTTTCCTAAGCAGAGTTGAACTAGATATGGCCCGTGTGTGTAGGAAGCACAGTTCTTTTCTACTGTAAGCTCACTGATCGAACCCATAGGAAACACAGTAGAGTAGAAGAGTGCCCTTTTCTCAAAAACAGAGTGTGTTTCTTGTAAGGCGAGCTAGCATTTGTTTCCCAGTCCTAAATGGAGTTGAATCACATGCAGTTTCTGGTCCTATGAGCAAGAGTTGTTTTCTATGAAAAAGAGTCACTATTGTGCTCCCATTGTCATACACAGGGCAAATTGCACTGGCGTCTGTTCCCAGCATGTACAGTTTATTGGACTGAAAAGGGTCTACTGTTCTTGTCAGTTTCCTAAGCAGAATTGAACTAGATATGGCCATGTGTGTAGGAAGCACAGTTCTTTTGTTCTGAGCAAGCTCACTGTTCTGGCCCTATAGAAAACACAGTAGAGTAGAAGAGTGATCTTTTCTCAAAAGCAGAGTGTGTTTCTTGTAAGGCGAGCTAGCGTTTGATTCCCAGTCCTAAATGGAGTTGAATCAGATGCAGTTTCTGGTCCTACGAGCAAGAGTTGTTTTCTGGTAAGAAGAGTCACTATTGCACTCCCATTGTCATACACAGGGCAAATAGCACTGGCGTCTGTTCCCAGCATGTACAGTGTATTGGACTGAAGAGGAGCTACTGTTCTTGTCAGTTTCCTAAGCAGAATTGAACTAGATATGGCCGTGTGTGTAGGAAGCACAGTTGTTTTGTTCTGAGCAAGCTCACTCTTTTGGCCCTATAGGAAACACAGTAGAGTAGAAGAGTGCTCTTTTCTCAAAAGCAGAGTGAGTTTCTTGTAAGGCGAGCTAGCGTTTGTTTCCCAGTCCTAAATGGAGTTGAATCACATGCAGTTTTTGGTCCTACCAGCTAGAGTTGTTTTCTGGTAAGGAAAGTCACTATTGCTCTCCCATTGACATATACAGTGCAAATAGCTCTCGCGTCTGTTCCCAGCAAGTACAGTGTATTGGACTGAAGTGGAGCTACTGTTCTTGTCAGTTTCCTAAGCGGAGTTAAACTAGATATGGCCCGTGTGTGTAGGAAGCACAGTTCTTTTGTTCTGAGCAAGCTCACTGTTCGAACCCATAGTAAACACAGTAGATTAGAAGTGTGCTCTATACTCAAAAGCAGAGTGTGTTCCTTATAAGGCGAGCTAGCCTTTGTTTCCCAGTCCTAAATGGAGTTGAATCACATGCAGTTTTTTGTCCTACGAGCAAGAGTTGTTTTCTGGTAAGAAGAGTGACTATTGCGCTCCCATTGTCATACACAGGGCAAATAGCACTGGCATCTGTTCCCAGCATGTACAGTGTATTGGACTGAAGAGGAGCTACTGTTCTTGTCAGTTTCCTAAGCAGAGTTGAACTTTATATGGCCCGTGTGTCTAGAAAGCACAGTTCTTTTCTACTGTAAGCTCACATATCGAACCCATAGGAAACACAGTAGAGTAGAAGAGTGCCCTTTTCTCAAAAACAGAGTGTGTTTCCTGTAAGGCGAGCTAGCATTTGTTTCCCAGTCCTAAATGGAGTTGAATCACATGCAGTTTCTGGTCCTACGAGCAAGAGTTGTTTTCTATTAAGAAGAGTCACTATTGTGGTCCCATTGTAATACACAGGGCAAATTGCACTGGCGTCTGGTCCCAGCATGTACAGTTTTTTGGACTGAAAATGATCTACTCGTCTTGTCAGTTTCCTAAGCAGAATTGAACTAGATATGGCCATGTGTGTAGGAAGCACAGTTCTTTTGTTCTGAGCAAGCTCACTGTTCTGGCCCTATAGAAAACACAGTAGAGTAGAAGAGTGATCTTTTCTCAAAAGCAGAGTGTGTTTCTTGTAAGGCCAGCTAGCGTTTGTTTCCCAGTCCTAAATGGAGTTGAATCACATGCAGTTTTTGATCCTACGAGCAAGAGTTGTTTCCTGGTAAGGAAAGTCACTGTTGCACTCCCATTGCCATACACAGTGCAAATAGAACTCGCCTCTGTTCCCAGCAAGTACAGTGTATTGGACTGAAGAGGAGCTACTGTTCTTGTCAGTTTTGTAAGCAGAATTGACCTAGATATTGCCCGTGTGTAGGAAGCACAGTTGTTTTGTTCTGAGCAAGCTCACTGTTTTGGCCCTATAGGAAACACAGTAGAGTAGAAGAGTTCTCTTTTCTCAAAAGCAGAGTGTGTTTCTTGTAAGGCGAGCTAGCGTTTGTTTCCCAGTCCTAAATGGAGTTGAATCACATGCAGTTTTTGGTCCTACGAGCTAGAGTTGTTTTCTGGTAAGGAAAGTCACTATTGTGCTCCCATTGCCACACACAGTGCAAAGAGGACTCGTGTCTGTTCCCACCAAATACAGTGTATTGGACTGAAGAGGAGCTACTGTTCTTGTCAGTTTCCTAAGCAGAGTTGATCTAGATATGGCCCCTGTGTGTAGGAAGCAAAGTTCTTTTGTTCTGAGCAAGCTGACTGCTCGGATGCCATAGGAAACAAAGTAGAGTAGAAGAGTGCTCTTTTCTCAAAGCAGAGTGTGTTTCTTGTAAGGCGAACTAGTGCTTGTTTCCCAGTCTGAAATGGAGTTGAATCCCATGCAGTTTCTGGTCCTATGAGCAAGAGATGTTAACTGGTAAGAAGAGTCACTATTGCCCTCCCATTGCCATATACAGTGCAAATAGCTCTCGCGTTGTTCCCAGCAGGTACAGTGTATTGGACTGAAGAGGAGCTACTGTTCTTGTCAGTTTCCTAAGCGGAGTTAAACTAGATATGGCCCGTGTGTGTAGGAAGCACAGTTCTTTTGTTCTGAGCAAGCTCACTATTCTGGCCCTATAGGAAACACAGTAGAGTAGAAGAGTGCTCTTTTCTCAAAAGCAGAGTGTGTTTCTTGTAAGGCGAGCTAGCATTTGTTTCCCAGTCCTAAATGGAGTTGAATCACATGCAGTTTCTGGTTCTACGAGCAAGAGTTGTTTTCTGGTAAGAAGAGTCACTATTGCGCTCCCATTGTCATTCACAGGGCAAATAGCACTGGCGTCTGTTCCAGCATGTACAGTGTATTGGACTGAAGAGGATATACTGTTCTTGTCAGTTTCCTAAGCAGAATTGAACTAGATATGGCCCGTGTGTGTAGGAAGCACAGTTGTTTTGTTCTGAGCAAGCTCACTCTTTTGGCCCTATAGGAAACACAGTAGAGTAGAAGAGTGCTCTTTTCTCAAAAGCAGAGTGAGTTTCTTGTAAGGCGAGCTAGCGTTTGTTTCCCAGTCCTAAATGGAGTTGAATCACATGCAGTTTTTGGTCCTACGAGCTAGAGTTGTTTTCTGGTAAGGAAAGTCACTATTGCGCTCCCATTGCCACACACAGTGCAAAGAGGATTCGCGTCTGTTCCCATCAAGTACAGTGTATTGGACTGAAGAGGAGCTACTGTTCTTGTCAGTTTCCTAAGCAGAGTTGAACTAGATATGGCCCTTGTGTGTAGGAAGCACAGTTCTTTTGTTCTGAGCAAGCTGACTGTTCGGACCCCATAGGAAACACAGTAGAGTAGAAGAGTGCTCTTTTCTCAAAAGCAGAGTGTGTTTCTTGTAAGGCGAACTAGTGCTTGTTTCCCAGTCTGAAATGGAGTTGAATCCCATGCAGTTTCTGGTCCTACGCGCAAGAGATGTTAACTGGTAAGAAGAGTCACTATTGTGCTCCCATTGCCATATACAGTGCAAATAGCTCTCGCGTCTGTTCCAAGCAAGTACAGTGTATTGGACTGAAGTGGAGCTACTGTTCTTGTCAGTTTCCTAAGTGGAGTTAAACTAGATATGTCCCGTGTGTGTAGGAAGCACAGTTCTTTTGTTCTGAGCAAGCTCACTGTTCGAACCCATAGTAAACACAGTAGATTAGAAGAGTGCTCTATACTCAAAAGCAGAGTGTGTTCCTTATAAGGCGAGCTATCCTTTGTTTCCCAGTCCTAAATGGAGTTGAATCACATGCAGTTTCTGGTCCTACGAGCAAGAGTTGTTTTCTGGTAAGAAGAGTGACTATTGCGCTCCCATTGTCATACACAGGGCAAATAGCACTGGCATCTGTTCACAGCATGTACAGTGTATTGGACTGAAGAGGATCTACTGTTCTTGTCAGTTTCCTCAGCAGAATTGAACTAGATATGGCCGTGTGTGTAGGAAGCACAGTTCTTTTGTTCTGAGTAAGCTCACTGTTCTGACCCTATAGGAAATACCGTAGAGTAGAAGAGTGATCTTTTCTCAAAAGCAGAGTGTGTTTCTTGTCAGGGGAGCTAGCATTTGTTTCCCAGTCCTAAATGGAGTTGAATCACATGCAGTTTTTGATCCTACGAGCAAGAGTTGTTTTCTGGTAAGGAAAGTCACTATTGGGCTCCTATTGCCACACACAGTGCAAAGAGGACTCGCATCTGTTCCAATCAAGTACAGTGTATTGGACTGAAGAGGAGCTACTGTTCTTGTCAGTTTCCTAAGCAGAGTTGAACTAGATATGGCCCGTGTGTGTAGGAAGCACTGTTCTTTTCTACTGTAAGCTCACATATCGAACCCATGGAAACACAGTAGAGTAGAAGAGTGCCCTTTTCTCAAAAAGAGAGTGTGTTTCTTGTAAGGCGAGCTAGCATTTGTTTCCCAGTCCTAAATGGAGTTCAATCACATGCAGTTTCTGGTCCTACGAGCAAGAGTTGTTTTCTATTATGAAGAGTCACTATTGTGCTCCCATTGTCATACACAGGGCAAATTGCACTGGTGTCTGTTCCCAGCATGTACAGTTTATTGGACTGAAAAGGATCTACTGTTCTTGTCAGTTTCCTAAGCAGAATTGAACTAGATATGGCCATGTGTGTAGGAAGCACAGTTCTTTTGTTCTGAGCAAGCTCACTGTTCTGGCACTATAGAAAACACAGTAGAGTAGAAGAGTGATCTTTTCTCAAAAGCAGAGTGTGTTTCTTGTAAGGCGAGCTAGCGTTTGTTTCCCAGTCCTAAATGGAGTTGAATCACATGCAGTTTTTGGTCCTACGAGCTAGAGTTGTTTTCTGGTAAGGAAAGTCACTATTGTGCTCCCATTGCCACACACAGTGCAAAGAGGACTCGTGTCTGTTCCCACCAAATACAGTGTATTGGACTGAAGAGGAGCTACTGTTCTTGTCAGTTTCCTAAGCAGAGTTGATCTAGATATGGCCCCTGTGTGTAGGAAGCAAAGTTCTTTTGTTCTGAGCAAGCTGACTGCTCGGATGCCATAGGAAACAAAGTAGAGTAGAAGAGTGCTCTTTTCTCAAAGCAGAGTGTGTTTCTTGTAAGGCGAACTAGTGCTTGTTTCCCAGTCTGAAATGGAGTTGAATCCCATGCAGTTTCTGGTCCTATGAGCAAGAAATGTTAACTGGTAAGAAGAGTCACTATTGCCCTCCCATTGCCATATACAGTGCAAATAGCTCTCGCGTTGTTCCCAGCAGGTACAGTGTATTGGACTGAAGAGGAGCTACTGTTCTTGTCAGTTTCATAAGCGGAGTTAAACTAGATATGGCCCGTGTGTGTAGGAAGCACAGTTCTTTTGTTCTGAGCAAGCTCACTATTCTGGCCCTATAGGAAACACAGTAGAGTAGAAGAGTGCTCTTTTCTCAAAAGCAGAGTGTGTTTCTTGTAAGGCGAGCTAGCATTTGTTTCCCAGTCCTAAATGGAGTTGAATCACATGCAGTTTCTGGTTCTACGAGCAAGAGTTGTTTTCTGGTAAGAAGAGTCACTATTGCGCTCCCATTGTCATACACAGGGCAAATAGCACTGGCGTCTGTTCCCAGCATGTACAGTGTATTGGACTGAAGAGGATATACTGTTCTTGTCAGTTTCCTAAGCAGAATTGAACTAGATATGGCCCGTGTGTGTAGGAAGCACAGTTGTTTTGTTCTGAGCAAGCTCACTCTTTTGGCCCTATAGGAAACACAGTAGAGTAGAAGAGTGCTCTTTTCTCAAAAGCAGAGTGAGTTTCTTGTAAGGCGAGCTAGCGTTTGTTTCCCAGTCCTAAATGGAGTTGAATCACATGCAGTTTTTGGTCCTACGAGCTAGAGTTGTTTTCTGGTAAGGAAAGTCACTATTGCGCTCCCATTGCCACACACAGTGCAAAGAGGACTCGCGTCTGTTCCCATCAAGTACAGTGTATTGGACTGAAGAGGATCTACTGTTCTTGTCAGTTTCCTAAGCAGAGTTGAACTAGATATGGCCCTTGTGTGTAGGAAGCACAGTTCTTTTGTTCTGAGCAAGCTGACTGTTCGGACCCCATAGGAAACACAGTAGAGTAGAAGAGTGCTCTTTTCTCAAAAGCAGAGTGTGTTTCTTGTAAGGCGAGCTAGCATTTGTTTCTCAGTCCAAAATGGAGTTGAATCACATGCAGTTTCTGGTCCTACAAGCAAGGGATATATTCTGGTAAGGAAAGTCACTATTGTGCTCCCTTTGCGATAAACATTGCAAATAGCACTCACGTCTGTTCCCAGCAAGTACAGTGTATTGGACTGAAGAGGAGCTGCTGTTCTTGTCAGTTTCCAAAGCAGAGTTGAACTAGATATGGCTCGTGTGTGTAGGAAGCACAGTTCTTTTGTTCTGAGCAAGCTCACTGTTCTGGCCGTATAGGATACACAGAAGAGTAGAAGAGTGCTCTTTTCTCAGAAGCAGAGTGTGTTTCTTGTAAAGCGAGCTAGCGTTTGTTTCCCAGTCCTAAATGGAGTTGAATCACATGCAGTTTCTGATCCTAGGAGCAAGAGTTGTTTTCTGGTAAGAAGAGTCACTATTGCGCTCCCATTGTCATACACAGGGCAAATAGCACTGGCGTCTGTTCCCAGCATGTACAGTGTATTGTCCTGAAGATGATCTACTGTTCTTGTCAGTTTCCTAAGCAGAGTTGAACTAGATATGGCCCGTGTGTGAAGCACAGTTCTTTTGTCATGAGCAAGCTCAATTTTCGGACCCCATAGTAAACACAGTAGAGTAGAACAGTGCCCTTTTATCAAAAGCAGAGTGTGTTTCTTGTAAGGCTAGCTAGTGTTTGTTTCCCAGTCAGAAACGGAGTTGAATCCCATGCAGTTTCTGGTCCTACGAGCAAGAGTTGTTTTCTGGTAAGAAGAGTCACTATTTCGCTCCCTTTGCCATACACAGTGCAAACAGCACTCGCGTCTGCTCCCAGCAAGTACAGTGTATTGGATTGAAGAGGAGCTACTGTTCTTGTCTGTTTCCTAAGCAGAGTTGAACAAGATATAGCCCGTGTGTGTAGGAAGCACAGTTCTTTTGTTCTGAGCAAGCTCACTGTTCTGGTCCTATAGGAAACACAGAAGAGTAGAAGAGTGCTCTTTTCTCAAAAGCGGAGTGTGTTTCTTGTAAGGTGAGCTAGCGTTTGTTTCCCAGTCCTAAATGGAGTTGAATTACATGCAGTTTGTTGTCCTATGAGCAAGAGTTGTTTTCTGATAAGAAGAGTCACTATTGCCCTCCTATTGCCATACACAGTGCAAACAACACTTGCTACTGTTCTTTGCAAGTACAGTGTATTGGACAGAAGAGGAGCTACTGTTCTTGTCAGTTTCCTAAGCAGAGTTGAACTAGATATGGCCCGTGTGTGTAGGAAGCACAGTTCTTTTGTTCTGAGCAAGCTCACTGTTCGGACCCCATAGGAAACACAGTAGAGTAGAAGAGTGCTCTTTTCTCAAAAGTAGAGTGTGTTTCTTGTAAGACGAGCTAGCGTTTGTTTCCAAGTCCTAAATGGAGTTGAATCACATGCAGTTTCTGATCCTAGGAGCAAGAGTTGTTTTCTGATAAGAAGAGTCACTATTGCGCTCCCATTGTCATATACAGGGCAAATAGCACTGGCGTCTGTTCCCAGCATGTACAGTGTATTGGACTGAAGAGGATCTACTGTTCTTGTCAGTTTCTGAGGCAGAGTTGAACTAGATATGGCCGGTGTGTGTAGGAAGCACAGTTCTTTTGTTCTGAGCAAGCTCACTGTTTTGGTCCTATAGGAAACACAGTAGAGTAGAAGAGTGCTCCTTTCTCAAAAGCAGAGTGTGTTTCTTGTAAGGCGAGCTAGCTTTTGTTTCCCAGTCCTAAATGGAGTTGAATCACATGCAGTTTCTGGGCCTACAAGCAAGAGTTGTTTTCTAGTAAGAAGAGTCACTATTGTGTTCCCATTGCCATACACAGGGCAAATAGGACTCGCGTCTGTTCCCAGGATGTACAGTGCATTGGACTGAAGAGGATCTACTGTTCTTGTCAGTTTCCTAAGCAAAGTTGAACTAGATATGGCCCATGTTTGTAGGAAGTACACTTCTTTTGTTCTGAGCAAGCTCACTCTTCTGGCCCTATAGGAAACACAGTAGAGTAGAAGAGTGCTCTTTTCTCAAAAGCAGAATGTGTTTCTTCTAAGGCGAGCTAGCGTTTGTTTCCCAGTCCTAAATGGAGTTCAATCACATGCAGTTTCTGGTCCTACGAGCAAGAGTTGTATTATGATAAGAAGAGTCACTATTGTGCTCCCATTGTCATACAAGGGGGAAAATAGCACTGGCGTCTGTTCCCAGCATGTAAAGTGTATTGGACTGAAGAGGATCTACTGTTCTTGTCAGTTTCCTAAGCAGAGTTGAACTAGGTATGGCCCGTGTGTGAAGGAAGCACAGTTCTTTTGTTCTGAGCAAGCTCACTGTTCGGACACCATAGGAAACACAGTAGAATAGAAGAGTGCTCTTTTCTCAAAAGCAGAGTGTGTTTCTTGTAAAGCGAGCTAGCGTTTGTTTCCCAGTCCTATATGGAGTTGAATCACATGCAGTTTTTTGTCCTACGAGCAAGAGTTGTTTTCTGGTAAGAAGAGTCACTATTGCGCTCCCATTGTCATACACAGGGCAAATAGCACTGGCGTCTGTTCCCAGCATGTACAGTGTATTGGACTGAAGAGGATCTACTCTTCTTGTCAGTTTCCTAAGCAGAGTTGAACTAGATATGGCCCGTGTGTGTAGGAAGCACAGTTCTTTTGTTCTGAGCAAGCTCACTGTTCGGACCCCATAGGAAACACAGTAGAATTGAAGAGTGCTCTTTTCTCAAAAGCAGAGTGTGTTTCTTGTAACGCGAGCTAGCGTTTGTTTCCCACTCCAAAATGGAGTTGAATCACATGCAGTTTCTGGTCTGACGAGCAAGGGATGTATTCTTGTAAGGAAAGTCACTATTGTGCTCCCTTTGCGATAAACAGTGCAAATAGCACTCACGTCTGTTCCGAGAAAGTACAGTGTATTGGACTGAAGAGGAGCTACTGTTCTTGTCAGTTTCCTAAGCAGAGTTGAACTAGATATGGCCCGTGTGTGTGAAGCAAAGTTCTTTTGTTCTGAGCAAGCTCAATTTTCGGACCCCATAGTAAACACAGTAGAGTAGAAGAGTGCTCTTTTCTCAAAAGCAGAGTGTGTTTCTTGTAAGGCTAGCTAGTGTTTGTTTCCCAGTCAGAAACGGAGTTGAATCCCATGCAGTTTCTGGTCCTACGAGCAAGAGTTGTTTTCTTGTAAGAAGAGTCACTATTTCGCTCCCTTTGCCATACACAGTGCATATAGCACTCGCGTCTGCTCCCAGCAAGTACAGTGTATTGGATTGAAGAGGAGCTACTGTTCTTGTCAGTTTCCTAAGCAGAGTTGAACTAGATATGGCTCGTGTGTGTAGGAAGCACAGTTCTTTTGTTCTGATCAAGCTCAATGTTCTGGCCCTATGGGAACACAGTAGAGTAGGAGAGTGCTCTTTTCTCAAAAGCAGATTGTGTTTCTTGTAAGGCGAGCTAGTGCTTGTTTCCCAGTCTGAAATGGAGTTGAATCCCATGCAGTTTCTGGTCCTTCGCGCAAGAGATGTTAACTGGTAAGAAGAGTCACTATTGCGCTCCCATTGACATATACAGTGCAAATAGCTCTCGCGTCTGTTCCCAGCAAGTACAGTGTATTGGACTGAAGTGGAGCTACTGTTCTTGTCAGTTTCCTAAGCGGAGGTAAACTAGATATGGCCCGTGTGTGTAGGAAGCACAGTTCTTTTGTTCTGAGCAAGCTCACTGTTCGAACCCATAGTAAACACAGTAGATTAGAAGAGTGCTCTATACTCAAAAGCAGAGTGTGTTCCTTATAAGGCGAGCTAGCCTTTGTTTCCCAGTCCTAAATGGAGTTGAATCACATGCAGTTTTTTGTCCTACGAGCAAGAGTTGTTTTCTGGTAAGAAGAGTGACTATTGCGCTCCCATTGTCATACACAGGGCAAATAGCACTGGCATCTGTTCCCAGCATGTACAGTGTATTGGACTGAAGAGGAGCTACTGTTCTTGTCAGTTTCCTAAGCAGAGTTGAACTATATATGGCCCGTGTGTCTAGAAAGCACAGTTCTTTTCTACTGTAAGCTCACTGATCGAACCCATAGGAAACACAGTAGAGTAGAAGAGTGCCCTTTTCTCAAAAACAGAGTGTGTTTCTTGTAAGGCGAGCTAGCATTTGTTTCCCAGTCCTAAATGGATTTGAATCACATGCAGTTTCTGGTCCTATGAGCAAGAGTTGTTTTCTATTAAGAAGAGTCACTATTGTGGTCCCATTGTAATACACAGGGCAAATTGCACTGGCGTCTCTTCCCAGCATGTACAGTTTTTTGGACTGAAAATGATCTACTGGTCTTGTCAGTTTCCTAAGCAGAATTGAACTAGATATGGCCATGTGTGTAGGAAGCACAGTTCTTTTGTTCTGAGCAAGCTCACTGTTCTGGCCCTATAGAAAACACAGTAGAGTAGAAGAGTGATCTTTTCTCAAAAGCAGAGTGTGTTTCTTGTAAGGCGAGCTAGCGTTTGTTTCCCAGTCCTAAATGGAGTTGAATCACATGCAGTTTTTGATCCTACGAGCAAGAGTTGTTTCCTGGTAAGGAAAGTCACTGTTGCACTCCCATTGCCATACACAGTGCAAATAGAACTCGCCTCTGTTCCCAGCAAGTACAGTGTATTGGACTGAAGAGGAGCTACTGTTCTTGTCAGTTTTGTAAGCAGAATTGACCTAGATATTGCCCGTGTGTAGGAAGCACAGTTCTTTTGTTCTGAGCAAGCTCACTCTTTTGGACCTTTAGGAAACACAGTAGAGTAGAAGAGTTCTCTTTTCTCAAAAGCAGAGTGTGTTTCTTGTAAGGCGAGCTAGCGTTTGTTTCCCTGTCCTAAATGGAGTTGAATCACATGCAGTTTTTGGTCCTACGAGCTAGAGTTGTTTTCTGGTAAGGAAAGTCACTATTGTGCTCCCATTGCCACACACAGTGCAAAGAGGACTCGTGTCTGTTCCCACCAAATACAGTGTATTGGACTGAAGAGGAGCTACTGTTCTTGTCAGTTTCCTAAGCAGAGTTGATCTAGATATGGCCCCTGTGTGTAGGAAGCAAAGTTCTTTTGTTCTGAGCAAGCTGACTGCTCGGATGCCATAGGAAACAAAGTAGAGTAGAAGAGTGCTCTTTTCTCAAAGCAGAGTGTGTTTCTTGTAAGGCGAACTAGTGCTTGTTTCCCAGTCTGAAATGGAGTTGAATCCCATGCAGTTTCTGGTCCTATGAGCAAGAAATGTTAACTGGTAAGAAGAGTCACTATTGCCCTCCCATTGCCATATACAGTGCAAATAGCTCTCGCGTTGTTCCCAGCAGGTACAGTGTATTGGACTGAAGAGGAGCTACTGTTCTTGTCAGTTTCCTAAGCGGAGTTAAACTAGTTATGGCCCGTGTGTGTAGGAAGCACAGTTCTTTTGTTCTGAGCAAGCTCACTATTCTGGCCCTATAGGAAACACAGTAGAGTAGAAGAGTGCTCTTTTCTCAAAAGCAGAGTGTGTTTCTTGTAAGGCGAGCTAGCATTTGTTTCCCAGTCCTAAATGGAGTTGAATCACATGCAGTTTCTGGTTCTACGAGCAAGAGTTGTTTTCTGGTAAGAAGAGTCACTATTGCCCTCCCATTGTCATACACAGGGCAAATAGCACTGGCGTCTGTTCCCAGCATGTACAGTGTATTGGACTGAAGAGGATATACTGTTCTTGTCAGTTTCCTAAGCAGAATTGAACTAGATATGGCCCGTGTGTGTAGGAAGCACAGTTGTTTTGTTCTGAGCAAGCTCACTCTTTTGGCCCTATAGGAAACACAGTAGAGTAGAAGAGTGCTCTTTTCTCAAAAGCAGAGTGAGTTTCTTGTAAGGCGAGCTAGCGTTTGTTTCCCAGTCCTAAATGGAGTTGAATCACATGCAGTTTTTGGTCCTACGAGCTAGAGTTTTTTTCTGGTAAGGAAAGTCACTATTGCGCTCCCATTGCCACACACAGTGCAAAGAGGACTCGCGTCTGTTCCCATCAAGTACAGTGTATTGGTCTGAAGAGGAGCTACTGTTCTTGTCAGTTTCCTAAGCAGAGTTGAACTAGATATGGCCCTTGTGTGTAGGAAGCACAGTTCTTTTGTTCTGAGCAAGCTGACTGTTCGGACCCCATAGGAAACACAGTAGAGTAGAAGAGTGCTCTTTTCTCAAAAGCTGAGTGTGTTTCTTGTAAGGCGAACTAGTGCTTGTTTCCCAGTCTGAAATGGAGTTGAATCCCATGCAGTTTCTGGTCCTACGCGCAAGAGATGTTAACTGGTAAGAAGAGTCACTATTGTGCTCCCATTGCCATATACAGTGCAAATAGCTCCCGCGTCTGTTCCAAGCAAGTACAGTGTATTGGACTGAAGTGGAGCTACTGTTCTTGTCAGTTTCCTAAGTGGAGTTAAACTAGATATGGCCCGTGTGTGTAGGAAGCACAGTTCTTTTGTTCTGAGCAAGCTCACTGTTCGAACCCATAGTAAACACAGTAGATTAGAAGAGTGCTCTATACTCAAAAGCAGAGTGTGTTCCTTATAAGGCGAGCTATCCTTTGTTTCCCAGTCCTAAATGGAGTTGAATCACATGCAGTTTCTGGTCCTACGAGCAAGAGTTGTTTTCTGGTAAGAAGAGTGACTATTGCGCTCCCATTGTCATACACAGGGCAAATAGCACTGGCATCTGTTCCCAGCATGTACAGTGTATTGGACTGAAGAGGATCTACTGTTCTTGTCATTTTCCTCAGGAGAATTGAACTAGATATGGCCGTGTGTGTAGGAAGCACAGTTCTTTTGTTCTGAGTAAGCTCACTGTTCTGACCCTATAGGAAATACCGTTTTGTAGAAGAGTGATCTTTTCTCAAAAGCAGAGTGTGTTTCTTGTCAGGGGAGCTAGAATTTGTTTCCCAGTCCTAAATGGAGTTGAATCACATGCAGTTTTTGATCCTACGAGCAAGAGTTGTTTTCTGGTAAGGAAAGTCACTATTGGGCTCCTATTGCCACACACAGTGCAAAGAGGACTCGCGTCTGTTCCAATCAAGTACAGTGTATTGGACTGAAGAGGAGCTACTGTTCTTGTCAGTTTCCTAAGCAGAGTTGAACTAGATATGGCCCGTGTGTGTAGGAAGCACTGTTCTTTTCTACTGTAAGCTCACATATCGAACCCATGGAAACACAGTAGAGTAGAAGAGTGCCCTTTTCTCAAAAAGAGAGTGTGTTTCTTGTAAGGCGAGCTAGCATTTGTTTCCCAGTCCTAAATGGAGTTCAATCACATGCAGTTTCTGGTCCTACGAGCAAGAGTTGTTTTCTATTAAGAAGAGTCACTATTGTGCTCCCATTGTCATACACAGGGCAAATTGCACTGGTGTCTGTTCCCAGCATGTACAGTTTATTGGACTGAAAAGGATCTACTGTTCTTGTCAGTTTCCTAAGCAGAATTGAACTAGATATGGCCATGTGTGTAGGAAGCACAGTTCTTTTGTTCTGAGCAAGCTCACTGTTCTGGCACTATAGAAAACACAGTAGAGTAGAAGAGTGATCTTTTCTCAAAAGCAGAGTGTGTTTCTTGTAAGGCGAGCTAGCGTTTGTTTCCCAGTCCTAAATGGAGTTGAATCACATGCAGTTTTTGATCCTATGAGCAAGAGTTGTTTTCTGGTAAGGAAAGTCACTATTGCGCTCCCATTGCCAAACACAGTGCAAATAGCACTCGCCTCTGTTCCCAGCAAGTACAGTGTATTCGACTGAAGAGGAGCTACTGTTCTTGTCAGTTTCGTAAGCAGAATTGACCTAGATATTGCCCGTGTGTGTGTGAAGCACAGTTCCATTTTTCTGAGCAAGCTCACTGTTCTTGCCCTATAGGAAACACAGTAGAGTAGAAGAGTGCTCTTTTCTCAAAAGCAGAGTGTGTTTTTTGTAAGGTGAGCTATTGTTTGTTTCCCAGTATGAAATGGAGTTGAATCCCATGCAGTTTCTGGTCCTACAATCAAGAGTTGTTTTCTGGTAAGAAGAGTCACTATTGCCCTCCCATTGTCATACACAGGGCAAATAGCACTGGCGTCTGTTCCCAGCATGTACAGTGTATTGGACTGAAGAGGATATACTGTTCTTGTCAGTTTCCTAAGCAGAATTGAACTAGATATGGCCCGTGTGTGTAGGAAGCACAGTTGTTTTGTTCTGAGCAAGCTCACTCTTTTGGCCCTATAGGAAACACAGTAGAGTAGAAGAGTGCTCTTTTCTCAAAAGCAGAGTGAGTTTCTTGTAAGGCGAGCTAGCGTTTGTTTCCCAGTCCTAAATGGAGTTGAATCACATGCAGTTTTTGGTCCTACGAGCTAGAGTTGTTTTCTGGTAAGGAAAGTCACTATTGCGCTCCCATTGCCACACACAGTGCAAAGAGGACTCGCGTCTGTTCCCATCAAGTACAGTGTATTGGACTGAAGAGGAGCTACTGTTCTTGTCAGTTTCCTAAGCAGAGTTGAACTAGATATGGCCCTTGTGTGTAGGAAGCACAGTTCTTTTGTTCTGAGCAAGCTGACTGTTCGGACCCCATAGGAAACACAGTAGAGTAGAAGAGTGCTCTTTTCTCAAAAGCAGAGTGTGTTTCTTGTAAGGCGAACTAGTGCTTGTTTCCCAGTCTGAAATGGAGTTGAATCCCATGCAGTTTCTGGTCCTACGCGCAAGAGATGTTAACTGGTAAGAAGAGTCACTATTGTGCTCCCATTGCCATATACAGTGCAAATAGCTCTCGCGTCTGTTCCAAGCAAGTACAGTGTATTGGACTGAAGTGGAGCTACTGTTCTTGTCAGTTTCCTAAGTGGAGTTAAACTAGATATGGCCCGTGTGTGTAGGAAGCACAGTTCTTTTGTTCTGAGCAAGCTCACTGTTCGAACCCATAGTAAACACAGTAGATTAGAAGAGTGCTCTATACTCAAAAGCAGAGTGTGTTCCTTATAAGGCGAGCTATCCTTTGTTTCCCAGTCCTAAATGGAGTTGAATCACATGCAGTTTCTGGTCCTACGAGCAAGAGTTGTTTTCTGGTAAGAAGAGTGACTATTGCGCTCCCATTGTCATACACAGGGCAAATAGCACTGGCATCTGTTCCCAGCATGTACAGTGTATTGGACTGAAGAGGATCTACTGTTCTTGTCATTTTCCTCAGGAGAATTGAACTAGATATGGCCGTGTGTGTAGGAAGCACAGTTCTTTTGTTCTGAGTAAGCTCACTGTTCTGACCCTATAGGAAATACCGTTTTGTAGAAGAGTGATCTTTTCTCAAAAGCAGAGTGTGTTTCTTGTCAGGGGAGCTAGAATTTGTTTCCCAGTCCTAAATGGAGTTGAATCACATGCAGTTTTTGATCCTACGAGCAAGAGTTGTTTTCTGGTAAGGAAAGTCACTATTGGGCTCCTATTGCCACACACAGTGCAAAGAGGACTCGCGTCTGTTCCAATCAAGTACAGTGTATTGGACTGAAGAGGAGCTACTGTTCTTGTCAGTTTCCTAAGCAGAGTTGAACTAGATATGGCCCGTGTGTGTAGGAAGCACTGTTCTTTTCTACTGTAAGCTCACATATCGAACCCATGGAAACACAGTAGAGTAGAAGAGTGCCCTTTTCTCAAAAAGAGAGTGTGTTTCTTGTAAGGCGAGCTAGCATTTGTTTCCCAGTCCTAAATGGAGTTCAATCACATGCAGTTTCTGGTCCTACGAGCAAGAGTTGTTTTCTATTAAGAAGAGTCACTATTGTGCTCCCATTGTCATACACAGGGCAAATTGCACTGGTGTCTGTTCCCAGCATGTACAGTTTATTGGACTGAAAAGGATCTACTGTTCTTGTCAGTTTCCTAAGCAGAATTGAACTAGATATGGCCATGTGTGTAGGAAGCACAGTTCTTTTGTTCTGAGCAAGCTCACTGTTCTGGCACTATAGAAAACACAGTAGAGTAGAAGAGTGATCTTTTCTCAAAAGCAGAGTGTGTTTCTTGTAAGGCGAGCTAGCGTTTGTTTCCCAGTCCTAAATGGAGTTGAATCACATGCAGTTTTTGATCCTATGAGCAAGAGTTGCTTTCTGGTAAGGAAAGTCACTATTGCGCTCCCATTGCCAAACACAGTGCAAATAGCACTCGCCTCTGTTCCCAGCAAGTACAGTGTATTCGACTGAAGAGGAGCTACTGTTCTTGTCAGTTTCCTAAGCAGAATTGACCTAGATATTGCCCGTGTGTGTGTGAAGCACAGTTCCATTTTTCTGAGCAAGCTCACTGTTCTTGCCCTATAGGAAACACAATAGAGTAGAAGAGTGCTCTTTTCTCAAAAGCAGAGTGTGTTTTTTGTAAGGTGAGCTATTGTTTGTTTCCCAGTATGAAATGGAGTTGAATCCCATGCAGTTTCTGGTCCTACAATCAAGAGTTGTTTTCTGGTAAGAAGAGTCACTATTGTGCTCCCATTGACATATACAGTGCAAATAGCACTCGCGTCTGTTCACAGCAAGTACAGTGTATTGGACTGAAGAGAAGCTACTGTTCTTGTCAGTTTCCTAAGCAGAGTTGAACTAGATATGGCCCGTGTGTGTAGGAAGCACAGTTCTTTTGTTCTCAGCAAGCTCACTGTTTGGACCCCACAGGAAACACAGTAGAGTGGCGGAGTTCTCTTTTCTCAAAAGCAGAGTATGTTTCTTGTAAGGCGAGCTAGCGTTTGTTTCCCAGTCCTAAATGGAGTTGAATCACATGCAGTTTCTGGTCCTATGAGCAAGAGATGTTTTCTGGTAAGAAGAGAAACTATTTTGGTCCCATTGTCATACACATTGCAAATAGCACTGGCATCTGTTCCCTGCATGTACATTGTATTGGACTGAAGAGAATCTACTGTTCTTGTCAGTTTCCTAAGCAGAATTGAACTGGATATGGCCCGTGTGTGTAGGAAGCACAGTTGTTTTGTTCTGAGCAAGCTCACTGTTCGGACCACATAGGAATCACTGTAGAGTAGAAGAGTGCTCTTTTCTCAAAAGCAGAGTGAGTTTCTTGTAAGGCGAGCTAGCGTTTGTTTCCCAGTCCTAAATGGAGTTGACTCACATGCAGTTTTTGGTCCTACAAGCTAGAGTTGTTTTCTGGTAAGGAAAGTCACTATTGCGCTCCCATTGCCACACACAGTGGTAAGAGGACTCGCGTCTGTTCCCATCAAGTACAGTGTATTGGACTGAAGAAGAGCTACTGTTCTTGTCAGTTTCCTAAGCAGAGTTGAACTGGATATGGCCCCTGTGTGTAGGAAGCAAAGTTTTTTTGTTCTGAGCAAGCTGACTGTTCGGACCCCATAGGAAACAGAGTAGAGTAGAAGAGTGCTCTTTTCTCAAAGCAGAGCGTGTTTCTTGTAAGGCGAACTAGTGCTTGTTTCCCAGTCTGAAATGGAGTTGAATCACATGCAGTTTTTGGTCCTACGAGCAAGATATGTTAACTGGTAAGAAGAGTCACTATTGCCCTCCCATTGCCATATACAGTGCAAATAGCTCTCGCGTTGTTCCCAGCAAGTACCGTGTATTGGACTGAAGAGGAGCTACTGTTCTTGTCAGTTTCCTAAGCGGAGTTAAACTACATATGGCCCGTGTGTGTAGGAAGCACAGTTCTTTTGTTCTGAGCAAGCTCACTGTTCGAACCCATAGTAAACACAGTAGATTAGAAGAGTGCTCTATACTCAAAAGCAGAGTGTGTTCCTTATAAGGCGAGCTAGCCTTTGTTTCCCAGTCCTAAATGGAGTTGAATCACATGCAGTTTTTTGTCCTACGAGCAAGAGTTGTTTTCTGGTAAGAAGAGTGACTATTGCGCTCCCATTGTCATACACAGGGCAAATAGCACTGGCATCTGTTCCCAGCATGTACAGTGTATTGGACTGAAGAGGAGCTACTGTTCTTGTCAGTTTCCTAAGCAGAGTTGAACTATATATGGCCCGTGTGTCTAGAAAGCACAGTTCTTTTCTACTGTAAGCTCACTGATCGAACCCATAGGAAACACAGTAGAGTAGAAGAGTACCCTTTTCTCAAGAACAGAGTGTGTTTCTTGTAAGGCGAGCTAGCATTTGTTTCCCAGTCCTAAATGGATTTGAATCACATGCAGTTTCTGGTCCTACGAGCAAGAGTTGTTTTCTATTAAGAAGAGTCACTATTGTGGTCCCATTGTAATACACAGGGCAAATTGCACTGGCGTCTCTTCCCAGCATGTACAGTTTTTTGGACTGAAAATGATCTACTGGTCTTGTCAGTTTCCTAAGCAGAATTGAACTAGATATGGCCATGTGTGTAGGAAGCACAGTTCTTTTGTTCTGAGCAAGCTCACTGTTCTGGCCCTATAGAAAACACAGTAGAGTAGAAGAGTGATCTTTTCTCAAAAGCAGAGTGTGTTTCTTGTAAGGCGAGCTAGCGTTTGTTTCCCAGTCCTAAATGGAGTTGAATCACATGCAGTTTTTGATCCTACGAGCAAGAGTTGTTTCCTGGTAAGGAAAGTCACTGTTGCACTCCCATTGCCATACACAGTGCAAATAGAACTCGCCTCTGTTCCCAGCAAGTACAGTGTATTGGACTGAAGAGGAGCTACTGTTCTTGTCAGTTTTGTAAGCAGAATTGACCTAGATATTGCCCGTGTGTAGGAAGCACAGTTCTTTTGTTCTGAGCAAGCTCACTGTTTTGGACCTTTAGGAAACACAGTAGAGTAGAAGAGTTCTCTTTTCTCAAAAGCAGAGTGTGTTTCTTGTAAGGCGAGCTAGCGTTTGTTTCCCTGTCCTAAATGGAGTTGAATCACATGCAGTTTTTGGTCCTACGAGCTAGAGTTGTTTTCTGGTAAGGAAAGTCACTATTGTGCTCCCATTGCCACACACAGTGCAAAGAGGACTCGTGTCTGTTCCCACCAAATACAGTGTATTGGACTGAAGAGGAGCTACTGTTCTTGTCAGTTTCCTAAGCAGAGTTGATCTAGATATGGCCCCTGTGTGTAGGAAGCAAAGTTCTTTTGTTCTGAGCAAGCTGACTGCTCGGATGCCATAGGAAACAAAGTAGAGTAGAAGAGTGCTCTTTTCTCAAAGCAGAGTGTGTTTCTTGTAAGGCGAACTAGTGCTTGTTTCCCAGTCTGAAATGGAGTTGAATCCCATGCAGTTTCTGGTCCTATGAGCAAGAAATGTTAACTGGTAAGAAGAGTCACTATTGCCCTCCCATTGCCATATACAGTGCAAATAGCTCTCGCGTTGTTCCCAGCAGGTACAGTGTATTGGACTGAAGAGGAGCTACTGTTCTTGTCAGTTTCCTAAGCGGAGTTAAACTAGATATGGCCCGTGTGTGTAGGAAGCACAGTTCTTTTGTTCTGAGCAAGCTCACTATTCTGGCCCTATAGGAAACACAGTAGAGTAGAAGAGTGCTCTTTTCTCAAAAGCAGAGTGTGTTTCTTGTAAGGCGAGCTAGCATTTGTTTCCCAGTCCTAAATGGAGTTGAATCACATGCAGTTTCTGGTTTCTACGAGCAAGAGTTGTTTTCTGGTAAGAAGAGTCACTATTGCGCTCCCATTGTCATACACAGGGCAAATAGCACTGGCGTCTGTTCCCAGCATGTACAGTGTATTGGACTGAAGAGGATATACTGTTCTTGTCAGTTTCCTAAGCAGAATTGAACTAGATATGGCCCGTGTGTGTAGGAAGCACAGTTGTTTTGTTCTGAGCAAGCTCACTCTTTTGGCCCTATAGGAAACACAGTAGAGTAGAAGAGTGCTCTTTTCTCAAAAGCAGAGTGAGTTTCTTGTAAGGCGAGCTAGCGTTTGTTTCCCAGTCCTAAATGGAGTTGAATCACATGCAGTTTTTGGTCCTACGAGCTAGAGTTGTTTTCTGGTAAGGACAGTCACTATTGCGCTCCCATTGCCACACACAGTGCAAAGAGGACTCGCGTCTGTTCCCATCAAGTACAGTGTATTGGACTGAAGAGGAGCTACTGTTCTTGTCAGTTTCCTAAGCAGAGTTGAACTAGATATGGCCCTTGTGTGTAGGAAGCACAGTTCTTTTGTTCTGAGCAAGCTGACTGTTCGGACCCCATAGGAAACACAGTAGAGTAGAAGAGTGCTCTTTTCTCAAAAGCAGAGTGTGTTTCTTGTAAGGCGAACTAGTGCTTGTTTCCCAGTCTGAAATGGAGTTGAATCCCATGCAGTTTCTGGTCCTACGCGCAAGAGATGTTAACTGGTAAGAAGAGTCACTATTGTGCTCCCATTGCCATATACAGTGCAAATAGCTCTCGCGTCTGTTCCAAGCAAGTACAGTGTATTGGACTGAAGTGGAGCTACTGTTCTTGTCAGTTTCCTAAGTGGAGTTAAACTAGATATGGCCCGTGTGTGTAGGAAGCACAGTTCTTTTGTTCTGAGCAAGCTCACTGTTCGAACCCATAGTAAACACAGTAGATTAGAAGAGTGCTCTATACTCAAAAGCAGAGTGTGTTCCTTATAAGGCGAGCTATCCTTTGTTTCCCAGTCCTAAATGGAGTTGAATCACATGCAGTTTCTGGTCCTACGAGCAAGAGTTGTTTTCTGGTAAGAAGAGTGACTATTGCGCTCCCATTGTCATACACAGGGCAAATAGCACTGGCATCTGTTCCCAGCATGTACAGTGTATTGGACTGAAGAGGATCTACTGTTCTTGTCATTTTCCTCAGCAGAATTGAACTAGATATGGCCGTGTGTGTAGGAAGCACAGTTCTTTTGTTCTGAGTAAGCTCACTGTTCTGACCCTATAGGAAATACCGTTTTGTAGAAGAGTGATCTTTTCTCAAAAGCAGAGTGTGTTTCTTGTCAGGGGAGCTAGAATTTGTTTCCCAGTCCTAAATGGAGTTGAATCACATGCAGTTTTTGATCCTACGAGCAAGAGTTGTTTTCTGGTAAGGAAAGTCACTATTGGGCTCCTATTGCCACACACAGTGCAAAGAGGACTCGCGTCTGTTCCAATCAAGTACAGTGTATTGGACTGAAGAGGAGCTACTGTTCTTGTCAGTTTCCTAAGCAGAGTTGAACTAGATATGGCCCGTGTGTGTAGGAAGCACTGTTCTTTTCTACTGTAAGCTCACATATCGAACCCATGGAAACACAGTAGAGTAGAAGAGTGCCCTTTTCTCAAAAAGAGAGTGTGTTTCTTGTAAGGCGAGCTAGCATTTGTTTCCCAGTCCTAAATGGAGTTCAATCACATGCAGTTTCTGGTCCTACGAGCAAGAGTTGTTTTCTATTAAGAAGAGTCACTATTGTGCTCCCATTTTCATACACAGGGCAAATTGCACTGGTGTCTGTTCCCAGCATGTACAGTTTATTGGACTGAAAAGGATCTACTGTTCTTGTCAGTTTCCTAAGCAGAATTGAACTAGATATGGCCATGTGTGTAGGAAGCACAGTTCTTTTGTTCTGAGCAAGCTCACTGTTCTGGCACTATAGAAAACACAGTAGAGTAGAAGAGTGATCTTTTCTCAAAAGCAGAGTGTGTTTCTTGTAAGGCGAGCTAGCGTTTGTTTCCCAGTCCTAAATGGAGTTGAATCACATGCAGTTTTTGATCCTATGAGCAAGAGTTGTTTTCTGGTAAGGAAAGTCACTATTGCGCTCCCATTGCCAAACACAGTGCAAATAGCACTCGCCTCTGTTCCCAGCAAGTACAGTGTATTCGACTGAAGAGGAGCTACTGTTCTTGTCAGTTTCATAAGCAGAATTGACCTAGATATTGCCCGTGTGTGTGTGAAGCACAGTTCCATTTTTCTGAGCAAGCTCACTGTTCTTGCCCTATAGGAAACACAGTAGAGTAGAAGAGTGCTCTTTTCTCAAAAGCAGAGTGTGTTTTTTGTAAGGTGAGCTATTGTTTGTTTCCCAGTATGAAATGGAGTTGAATCCCATGCAGTTTCTGGTCCTACAATCAAGAGTTGTTTTCTGGTAAGAAGAGTCACTATTGCCCTCCCATTGTCATACACAGGGCAAATAGCACTGGCGTCTGTTCCCAGCATGTACAGTGTATTGGACTGAAGAGGATATACTGTTCTTCTCAGTTTCCTAAGCAGAATTGAACTAGATATGGCCCGTGTGTGTAGGAAGCACAGTTGTTTTGTTCTGAGCAAGCTCACTCTTTTGGCCCTATAGGAAACACAGTAGAGTAGAAGAGTGCTCTTTTCTCAAAAGCAGAGTGAGTTTCTTGTAAGGCGAGCTAGCGTTTGTTTCCCAGTCCTAAATGGAGTTGAATCACATGCAGTTTTTGGTCCTACGAGCTAGAGTTGTTTTCTGGTAAGGAAAGTCACTATTGCGCTCCCATTGCCACACACAGTGCAAAGAGGACTCGCGTCTGTTCCCATCAAGTACAGTGTATTGGACTGAAGAGGAGCTACTGTTCTTGTCAGTTTCCTAAGCAGAGTTGAACTAGATATGGCCCTTGTGTGTAGGAAGCACAGTTCTTTTGTTCTGAGCAAGCTGACTGTTCGGACCCCATAGGAAACACAGTAGAGTAGAAGAGTGCTCTTTTCTCAAAAGCAGAGTGTGTTTCTTGTAAGGCGAACTAGTGCTTGTTTCCCAGTCTGAAATGGAGTTGAATCCCATGCAGTTTCTGGTCCTACGCGCAAGAGATGTTAACTGGTAAGAAGAGTCACTATTGTGCTCCCATTGCCATATACAGTGCAAATAGCTCTCGCGTCTGTTCCAAGCAAGTACAGTGTATTGGACTGAAGTGGAGCTACTGTTCTTGTCAGTTTCCTAAGTGGAGTTAAACTAGATATGGCCCGTGTGTGTAGGAAGCACAGTTCTTTTGTTCTGAGCAAGCTCACTGTTCGAACCCATAGTAAACACAGTAGATTAGAAGAGTGCTCTATACTCAAAAGCAGAGTGTGTTCCTCATAAGGCGAGCTATCCTTTGTTTCCCAGTCCTAAATGGAGTTGAATCACATGCAGTTTCTGGTCCTACGAGCAAGAGTTGTTTTCTGGTAAGAAGAGTGACTATTGCGCTCCCATTGTCATACACAGGGCAAATAGCACTGGCATCTGTTCCCAGCATGTACAGTGTATTGGACTGAAGAGGATCTACTGTTCTTGTCATTTTCCTCAGCAGAATTGAACTAGATATGGCCGTGTGTGTAGGAAGCACAGTTCTTTTGTTCTGAGTAAGCTCACTGTTCTGACCCTATAGGAAATACCGTTTTGTAGAAGAGTGATCTTTTCTCAAAAGCAGAGTGTGTTTCTTGTCAGGGGAGCTAGAATTTGTTTCCCAGTCCTAAATGGAGTTGAATCACATGCAGTTTTTGATCCTACGAGCAAGAGTTGTTTTCTGGTAAGGAAAGTCACTATTGGGCTCCTATTGCCACACACAGTGCAAAGAGGACTCGCGTCTGTTCCAATCAAGTACAGTGTATTGGACTGAAGAGGAGCTACTGTTCTTGTCAGTTTCCTAAGCAGAGTTGAACTAGATATGGCCCGTGTGTGTAGGAAGCACTGTTCTTTTCTACTGTAAGCTCACATATCGAACCCATGGAAACACAGTAGAGTAGAAGAGTGCCCTTTTCTCAAAAACAGAGTGTGTTTCTTGTAAGGCGAGCTAGCATTTGTTTCCCAGTCCTAAATGGAGTTCAATCACATGCAGTTTCTGGTCCTACGAGCAAGAGTTGTTTTCTATTAAGAAGAGTCACTATTGTGCTCCCATTGTCATACACAGGGCAAATTGCACTGGTGTCTGTTCCCAGCATGTACAGTTTATTGGACTGAAAAGGATCTACTGTTCTTGTCAGTTTCCTAAGCAGAATTGAACTAGATATGGCCATGTGTGTAGGAAGCACAGTTCTTTTGTTCTGAGCAAGCTCACTGTTCTGGCACTATAGAAAACACAGTAGAGTAGAAGAGTGATCTTTTCTCAAAAGCAGAGTGTGTTTCTTGTAAGGCGAGCTAGCGTTTGTTTCCCAGTCCTAAATGGAGTTGAATCACATGCAGTTTTTGATCCTATGAGCAAGAGTTGCTTTCTGGTAAGGAAAGTCACTATTGCGCTCCCATTGCCAAACACAGTGCAAATAGCACTCGCCTCTGTTCCCAGCAAGTACAGTGTATTCGACTGAAGAGGAGCTACTGTTCTTGTCAGTTTCGTAAGCAGAATTGACCTAGATATTGCCCGTGTGTGTGTGAAGCACAGTTCCATTTTTCTGAGCAAGCTCACTGTTCTTGCCCTATAGGAAACACAATAGAGTAGAAGAGTGCTCTTTTCTCAAAAGCAGAGTGTGTTTTTTGTAAGGTGAGCTATTGTTTGTTTCCCAGTATGAAATGGAGTTGACTCACATGTAGTTTCTGGTCCTACAATCAAGAGTTGTTTTCTGGTAAGAAGAGTCACTATTGTGCTCCCATTGACATACAGTGCAAATAGCACTCCCGTCTGTTCACAGCAAGTACAGTGTATTGGACTGAAGAGAAGCTACTGTTCTTGTCAGTTTCCTAAGCAGAGTTGAACTAGATATGGCCCGTGTGTGTAGGAAGCACAGTTCTTTTGTTCTCAGCAAGCTCACTGTTTGGACCCCACAGGAAACACAGTAGAGTGGCGGAGTTCTCTTTTCTCAAAAGCAGAGTATGTTTCTTGTAAGGCGAGCTAGCGTTTGTTTCCCAGTCCTAAATGGAGTTGAATCACATGCAGTTTCTGGTCCTATGAGCAAGAGATGTTTTCTGGTAAGAAGAGAAACTATTTTGGTCCCATTGTCATACACATTGCAAATAGCACTGGCATCTGTTCCCTGCATGTACATTGTATTGGACTGAAGAGAATCTACTGTTCTTGTCAGTTTCCTAAGCAGAATTGAACTGGATATGGCCCGTGTGTAGGAAGCACAGTTGTTTTGTTCTGAGCAAGCTCACTGTTCGGACCACATAGGAATCACTGTAGAGTAGAAGAGTGCTCTTTTCTCAAAAGCAGAGTGAGTTTCTTGTAAGGCGAGCTAGCGTTTGTTTCCCAGTCCTAAATGGAGTTGACTCACATGCAGTTTTTGGTCCTACAAGCTAGAGTTGTTTTCTGGTAAGGAAAGTCACTATTGCGCTCCCATTGCCACACACAGTGGTAAGAGGACTCGCGTCTGTTCCCATCAAGTACAGTGTATTGGACTGAAGAAGAGCTACTGTTCTTGTCAGTTTCCTAAGCAGAGTTGAACTGGATATGGCCCCTGTGTGTAGGAAGCAAAGTTTTTTTGTTCTGAGCAAGCTGACTGTTCGGACCCCATAGGAAACAGAGTAGAGTAGAAGAGTGCTCTTTTCTCAAAGCAGAGCGTGTTTCTTGTAAGGCGAACTAGTGCTTGTTTCCCAGTCTGAAATGGAGTTGAATCACATGCAGTTTTTGGTCCTACGAGCAAGATATGTTAACTGGTAAGAAGAGTCACTATTGCCCTCCCATTGCCATATACAGTGCAAATAGCTCTCGCGTTGTTCCCAGCAAGTACCGTGTATTGGACTGAAGAGGAGCTACTGTTCTTGTCAGTTTCCTAAGCGGAGTTAAACTACATATGGCCCGTGTGTGTAGGAAGCACAGTTCTTTTGTTCTGAGCAAGCTCACTATTCTGGCCCTATAGGAAACACAGTAGAGTAGATGAGTGATCTTTTCTGAGAAGCAGAGTGTGTTTCTTGTAAGGCGAGCTAGCATTTGTTTCCCAGTCCTAAATGGAGTTGAATCAAATGCAGTTTCAGATCCTACGAGCAAGAGTTGTTTTCTGGTAAGAAGAGTCACTATTGCACTCCCATTGTCATACACAGGGCAAATAGCACTGGCTTCTGTTCCCAGCATGTACAGTGTATTGGACTGAAGAGGAGCTACTGTTCTTGTCAGTTTCCTAAGCAGAATTGAACTAGATATGGCCGTGTGTCGGAAGCACAGTTCTTTTGTTCTGAGCAAGCTCACTCTTTTGACCCTATAGGAAACACAGTAGAGTAGAAGATTGCTCTTTTCTCAAAAGTAGAGTGTGTGTCTTGTAAGGCGAGCTAGCGTTTGTTTCCCAGTACTAAATTGAGTTCAGTCACATGCAGTTTTTGGTGCTACGGCCTAGAGTTGTTTTCTGGTAAGGAAAGTCACTGTTGCGCTCCCATTGCCACACACAGTGCAAAGAGGACTCGCGTCTGTTCCCATCAAGTACAGTGTAATGGACTGAAGAGGAGCTACTGTTCTTGTCAGTTTCCTAAGCAGAGCTGAACTAGATATGGCCCGTGTGTGTAGGAAGCCCAGTTCTTTTTACTGTAAGCTCACTGATTGAACCCATAGGAAACAGAGTAGAGTAGAAGAGTGCTCTTTTCTCAAAAGCAGAGTGTGTTTCTTGTAAGGCGAGCTAGCATTTGTTTCCCAGTCCTAAATGGAGTTGAATCACATGCAGTTTCTGCTTCTACCAGCAAGAGTTGTTTTCTGGTAAGAAGAGTCACTATTGCGCTCCCATTGTCATACACAGGGCAAATAGCACTGGCGTCTGTTCCCAGCATGTACAGTGTATTGGACTGAAGAGGATATACTGTTCTTGTCAGTTTCCTAAGCAGAATTGAACTAGATATGGCCCGTGTGTGTAGGAAGCACAGTTGTTTTGTTCTGAGCAAGCTCACTGTTTTGGCCCTATAAGAAACACAGTAGAGTAGAAGAGTGCTCTTTTCTCAAAAGCAGAGTGAGTTTCTTGTAAGGCGAGCTAGCGTTTGTTTCCCAGTCCTAAATGGAGTTGAATCACATGCAGTTTTTGGTCCTACGAGCTAGAGTTGTTTTCTCCTAAGGAAAGTCACTATTGCGCTCCCATTGCCACACACAGTGCAAAGAGGACTCGCGTCTGTTCCCATCAAGTACAGTGTATTGGACAGAAGAGGAGCTACTGTTCTTGTCAGTTTCCTAAGCAGAGTTGAACTAGATATGGCCCTTGTGTGTAGGAAACACAGTTCTTTTGTTCTGAGCAAGCTGACTGTTCGGACCCCATAGGAAACACAGTAGAGTAGAAGAGTGCTCTTTTCTCAAAAGCAGAGTGTGTTTCTTGTAAGGCGAACTAGTGCTTGTTTCCCAGTCTGAAATGGAGTTGAATCCCATGCAGTTTCTGGTCCTACGCGCAAGAGATGTTAACTGGTAAGAAGAGTCACTATTGCGCTCCCATTGATATATACAGTGCAAATAGCTCTCGCATCTGTTCCCAGCAAGTACAGTGTATTGGACTGAAGTGGAGCTACTGTTCTTGTCAGTTTCCTAAGCGGAGTTAAACTAGATATGGCCCGTGTGTGTAGGAAGGACAGTTCTTTTGTTCTGAGCAAGCTCACTGTTCGAACCCATAGTAAACACAGTAGATTAGAAGAGTGCTCTATACTCAAAAGCAGAGTGTGTTCCTTATAAGGCAAGCTAGCCTTTGTTTCCCAGTCCTAAATGGAGTTGAATCACATGCAGTTTTTTGTCCTACGAGCAAGAGTTGTTTTCTGGTAAGAAGAGTGACTATTGCGCTCCCATTGTCATACACAGGGCAAATAGCACTGGCATCTGTTCCCAGCATGTGCAGTGTATTGGACTGAAGAGGAGCTACTGTTCTTGTCAGTTTCCTAAGCAGAGTTGAACTATATGGCCCGTGTTTCTAGAAAGCACAGTTCTTTTCTACTGTAAGCTCACTGATCGAACCCATAGGAAACACAGTAGAGTAGAAGAGTGCCCTTTTCTCAAAAATAGAGTGTGTTTCTTGTAAGGCGAGCTAGCATTTGTTTCCCAGTCCTAAATGGAGTTGAATCACATGCAGTTTCTGGTCCTACGAGCAAGAGTTGTTTTCTATTAAGAAGAGTCACTATTGTGGTCCCATTGTAATACACAGGGCAAATTGCACTGGCGTCTGTTCCCAGCATGTACAGTTTTTTGGACTGAAAATGATCTACTGTTCTTGTCAGTTTCCTAAGCAGAATTGAACTAGATATGGCCATGTGTGTAGGAAGCACAGTTCTTTTGTTCTGAGCAAGCTCACTGTTCTGGCCCTATTTAAAACACAGTAGAGTAGAAGAGTGATCTTTTCTCAAAAGGAGAGTGGGTTTCTGGTAAGGCGAGCTAGCGTTTGTTTCCCAGTCCTAAATGGAGTTGAATCACATGCAATTTTTGATCCTACGATCAAGAGTTGTTTCCTGGTAAGGAAAGTCACTGTTGCACTCCCATTGCCATACACAGTGCAAATAGAACTCGCCTCTGTTCCCAGCAAGTACAGTGTATTGGACTGAAGAGGAGCTACTGTTCTTGTCAGTTTTGTAAGCAGAATTGACCTAGATATTGCCCGTGTGTAGGAAGCACAGTTCTTTTGTTCTGAGCAAGCTCACTGTTTTGGCCCTATAGGAAACACAGTAGAGTAGAAGAGTTCTCTTTTCTCAAAAGCAGAGTTTGTTTCTTGTAAGGCGAGCTAGCGTTTGTTTCCCAGTCCTAAATGGAGTTGAATCACATGCAGTTTTTGGTCCTACGAGCTAGAGTTGTTTTCTGGTAAGGAAAGTCACTATTGTGCTCCCATTGCCACACACAGTGCAAAGAGGACTCGTGTCTGTTCCCACCAAATACAGTGTATTGGACTGAAGAGGAGCTACTGTTCTTGTCAGTTTCCTAAGCAGAGTTGATCTAGATATGGCCCCTGTGTAGGAAGCAAAGTTCTTTTGTTCTGAGCAAGCTGACTGCTCGGATGCCATAGGAAACAAAGTAGAGTAGAAGAGTGCTCTTTTCTCAAAGCAGAGTGTGTTTCTTGTAAGGCGAACTAGTGCTTGTTTCCCAGTCTGAAATGGAGTTGAATCCCAAGCAGTTTCTGGTCCTATGAGCAAGAGATGTTAACTGGTAAGAAGAGTCACTATTGCCCTCCCATTGCCATATACTGTGCAAATAGCTCTCGCGTTGTTCCCAGCAGGTACAGTGTATTGGACTGAAGAGGAGCTACTGTTCTTGTCAGTTTCCTAAGCGGAGTTAAACTAGATATGGCCCGTGTGTGTAGGAAGCACAGTTCTTTTGTTCTGAGCAAGCTCACTATTCTGGCCCTATAGGAAACACAGTAGAGTAGAAGAGTGCTCTTTTCTCAAAAGCAGAGTGTGTTTCTTGTAAGGCGAGCTAGCATTTGTTTCCCAGTCCTAAATGGAGTTGAATCACATGCAGTTTCTGGTTCTACGAGCAAGAGTTGTTTTCTGGTAAGAAGAGTCACTATTGCGCTCCCATTGTCATACACAGGGCAAATAGCACTGGCGTCTGTTCCCAGCATGTACAGTGTATTGGACTGAAGAGGATATACTGTTCTTGTCAGTTTCCTAAGCAGAATTGAACTAGATATGGCCCGTGTGTGTAGGAAGCACAGTTGTTTTGTTCTGAGCAAGCTCACTCTTTTGGCCCTATAGGAAACACAGTAGAGTAGAAGAGTGCTCTTTTCTCAAAAGCAGAGTGAGTTTCTTGTAAGGCGAGCTAGCGTTTGTTTCCCAGTCCTAAATGGAGTTGAATCACATGCAGTTTTTGGTCCTACGAGCTAGAGTTGTTTTCTGGTAAGGAAAGTCACTATTGCGCTCCCATTGCCACACTCAGTGCAAAGAGGACTCGCGTCTGTTCCCATCAAGTACAGTGTATTGGACTGAAGAGGAGCTACTGTTCTTGTCAGTTTCCTAAGCAGAGTTGAACTAGATATGGCCCTTGTGTGTAGGAAGTACAGTTCTTTTGTTCTGAGCAAGCTGACTGTTCAGACCCCATAGGAAACACAGTAGAGTAGAAGAGTGCTCTTTTCTCAAAAGCAGAGTGTGTTTCTTGTAAGGCGAACTAGTGCTTGTTTCCCAGTCTGAAATGGAGTTGAATCCCATGCAGTTTCTGGTCCTATGCGCAAGAGATGTTAACTGGTAAGAAGAGTCACTATTGTGCTCCCATTGCCATATACAGTGCAAATAGCTCTTGCGTCTGTTCCAAGCAAGTACAGTGTATTGGACTGAAGTGGAGCTACTGTTCTTGTCAGTTTCCTAAGTGGAGTCAAACTAGATATGGCCCGTGTGTGTAGGAAGCACAGTTCTTTTGTTCTGAGCAAGCTCACTGTTCGAACCCATAGTAAACACAGTAGATTAGAAGAGTGCTCTATACTCAAAAGCAGAGTGTGTTCCTTATAAGGCGAGCTATCCTTTGTTTCCCCGTCCTAAATGGAGTTGAATCACATGCAGTTTCAGGTCCTACGAGCAAGAGATTTTTCTGGTAAGAAGAGTCACTATTGAGCTCCCATTGTCATACACAGGGCAAATAGCACTGGCTTCTGTTCCCAGCAAGTACAGTGTATTGGACTGAAGTGGACCAACTGTTCTTGTCAGTTTCCTAAGCAGAATTGAACTAGATATAGCCAGTGTTTGTAGGATGCACAGTTCTTTTGTTCTGAGCAAGCTCACTATTCTGGCCCTATAGGAAACACAGTAGAGTAGAAGAGTGCTCTTTTCTCAAAAGCAGAGTGTGTTTCTTGTAAGGCGAGCTAGCATTTGTTTCTCAGTCCAAAATGGAGTTGAATCACATGCAGTTTCTGGTCCTACAAGCAAGAAATGTATTCTGGTAAGGAAAGTCACTATTGTGCTCCCTTTGCGATAAACATTGCAAATAGCACTCACGTCTGTTCCCAGCAAGTACAGTGTATTGGACTGAAGAGGAGCTGCTGTTCTTCTCAGTTTCCAAAGCAGAGTTGAACTAGATATGGCTCGTGTGTGTAGGAAGCACAGTTCTTTTGTTCTGAGCAAGCTCACTGTTCTGGCCGTATAGGAAACACAGAAGAGTAGAAGAGTGCTCTTTTCTCAGAAGCAGAGTGTGTTTCTTGTAAAGCGAGCTAGCGTTTGTTTCCCAGTCCTAAATGGAGTTGAATCACATGCAGTTTCTGATCCTAGGAGCAAGAGTTGTTTTCTGGTAAGAAGAGTCACTATTCCGCTCCCATTGTCATACACAGGGCAAATAGCACTGGCGTCTGTTCCCAGCATGTACAGTGTATTGGCCTGAAGATGATCTACTGTTCTTGTCAGTTTCCTAAGCAGAGTTGAACTAGATATGGCCCGTGTGTGAAGCACAGTTCTTTTGTCATGAGCAAGCTCAATTTTTGGACCCCATAGTAAACACAGTAGAGTAGAACAGTGCCCTTTTCTCAAAAGCAGAGTGTGTTTCTTGTTAAGCTAGCTAGTCTTTGTTTCCCAGTCAGAAACGGAGTTGAATCCCATGCAGTTTCTGGTCCTACGAGCAAGAGTTGTTTTCTGGTAAGAAGAGTCACTATTTCGCTCCCTTTGCCATACACAGTGCAAACAGCACTCGCGTCTGCTCCCAGCAAGTACAGTGTATTGGATTGAAGAGGAGCTACTGTTCTTGTCAGTTTCCTAAGCAGAGTTGAACAAGATATAGCCCGTGTGTGTAGGAAGCACAGTTCTTTTGTTCTGAGCAAGCTCACTGTGCTGGTCCTATAGGAAACACAGAAGAGTAGAAGAGTGCTCTTTTCTCAAAAGCGGAGTGTGTTTCTTGTAAGGTGAGCCAGCGTTTGTTTCCCAGTCCTAAATGGAGTTGAATTACATGCAGTTTGTTGTCCTATGAGCAAGAGTTGTTTTCTGATAAAAAGAGTCACTATTGCCCTCCTATTGCCATACACAGTGCAAACAACACTTGCTACTGTTCTTTGCAAGTACAGTGTATTGGACAGAAGAGGAGCTACTGTTCTTGTCAGTTTCCTAAGCAGAGTTGAACTAGATATGGCCCGTGTGTGTAGAAAGCACAGTTCTTTTGTTCTGAGCAAGCTCACTGTTCGGACCCCATAGGAAACACAGTAGAGTAGAAGAGTGCTCTTTTCTCAAAAGTAGAGTGTGTTTCTTGTAAGACGAGCTAGCGTTTGTTTCCCAGTCCTAAATGGAGTTGAATCACATGCAGTTTCTGATCCTAGGAGCAAGAGTTGTTTTCTGATAAGAAGAGTCACTATTGCGCTCCCATTGTCATATACAGGGCAAATAGCACTGGCGTCTGTTCCCAGCATGTACAGTGTATTGGACTGAAGAGGATCTACTGTTCTTGTCAGTTTCTGAGGCAGAGTTGAACTAGATATGGCCGGTGTGTGTAGGAAGCACAGTTCTTTTGTTCTGAGCAAGCTCACTGTTTTGGTCCTATAGGAAACACAGTAGAGTAGAAGAGTGCTCCTTTCTCAAAAGCAGAGTGTGTTTCTTGTAAGGCGAGCTAGCTTTTGTTTCCCAGTCCTAAATGGAGTTGAATCACATGCAGTTTCTGGGCCTACAAGCAAGAGTTGTTTTCTAGTAAGAAGAGTCACTATTGTGTTCCCATTGCCATACACAGGGCAAATAGGACTCGCGTCTGTTCCCAGGATGTACAGTGCATTGGACTGAAGAGGATCTACTGTTCTTGTCAGTTTCCTAAGCAAAGTTGAACTAGATATGGCCCGTGTTTGTAGGAAGTACACTTCTTTTGTTCTGAGCAAGCTCACTCTTCTGGCCCTATAGGAAACACAGTAGAGTAGAAGAGTGCTCTTTTCTCAAAAGCAGAATGTGTTTCTTCTAAGGCGAGCTAGCGTTTGTTTCCCAGTCCTAAATGGAGTTCAATCACATGCAGTTTCTGGTCCTACGAGCAAGAGTTGTATTATGATAAGAAGAGTCACTATTGTGCTCCAATTGTCATACAAGGGGGAAAATAGCACTGGCGTCTGTTCCCAGCATGTAAAGTGTATTGGACTGAAGAGGATCTACTGTTCTTGTCAGTTTCCTAAGCAGAGTTGAACTAGGTATGGCCCGTGTGTGAAGGAAGCACACTTATTTTGTTCTGAGCAAGCTCACTGTTCGGACCCCATAGGAAACACAGTAGAACAGATGAGTGCTCTTTTCTCAAAAGCAGAGTGTGTTTCTTGTAAAGCGAGCTAGCGTTTGTTTCCCAGTCCTATATGGAGTTGAATCACATGCAGTTTTTTGTCCTACGAGCAAGAGTTGTTTTCTGGTAAGAAGAGTCACTATTGCGCTCCCATTGTCATACACAGGGCAAATAGCACTGGCGTCTGTTACCAGCATGTACAGTGTATTGGACTGAAGAGGATCTACTCTTCTTGTCAGTTTCCTAAGCAGAGTTGAACTAGATATGGCCCGTGTGTGTAGGAAGCACAGTTCTTTTGTTCTGAGCAAGCTCACTGTTCGGACCCCATAGGAAACACAGTAGAATAGAAGAGTGCTCTTTTCTCAAAAGCAGAGTGTGTTTCTTGTAACGCGAGCTAGCGTTTGTTTCCCACTCCAAAATGGAGTTGAATCACATGCAGTTTCTGGTCCTACGAGCAAGGGATGTATTCTTGTAAGGAAAGTCACTATTGTGCTCCCTTTGCGATAAACAGTGCAAATAGCACTCACGTCTGTTCCGAGAAAGTACAGTGTATTGGACTGAAGAGGAGCTACTGTTCTTGTCAGTTTCCTAAGCAGAGTTGAACTAGATATGGCCCGTGTGTGTGAAGCAAAGTTCTTTTGTTCTGAGCAAGCTCAGTTTTCGGACACCATAGTAAACACAGTAGAGTAGAAGAGTGCTCTTTTTTCAAAAGCAGAGTGTGTTTCTTGTAAGGCTAGCTAGTGTTTGTTTCCCAGTCAGAAACGGAGTTGAATCCCATGCAGTTTCTGGTCCTACGAGCAAGAGTTGTTTTCTTGTAAGAAGAGTCACTATTTCGCTCCCTTTGCCATACACAGTGCAAACAGCACTCGCGTCTGCTCCCAGCAAGTACAGTGTATTGGATTGAAGAGGAGCTACTGTTCTTGTCAGTTTCCTAAGCAGAGTTGAACTAGATATGGCTCGTGTGTGTAGGAAGCACAGTTCTTTTGTTCTGAGCAAGCTCACTGTTCTGGTTCTATAGGAAACACAGAAGAGTAGAAGAGTGCTCTTTTCTCAGAAGCAGAGTGTGTTTCTTGTAAGGTGAGCTAGCGTTGGTTTCCCAGTCCTAAATGGTGTTGAATTACATGCAGTTTCTTGTCCTATGAGCAAGAGTTGTTTTCTGATAAGAAGAGTCACTATTGCCCTCCTATTGCCATACACAGTGCAAACAACACTTGCTACAGTTCTTTGCAAGTACAGTGTATTGGACAGAAGAGGAGCTACTGTTCTTGTCAGTTTCCTAAGCAGAGTTGAACTACATATGGTTCGTGTGTGTAGGAAGCACAGTTCTTTTGTTCTGAGCAAGCTCACTGTTCGGACCCCATAGGAAACACAGTAGAGTAGAAGAGTGCTCTTTTCTCAAAAGTAGAGTGTGTTTCTTGTAAGACGAGCTAGCGGTTGTTTCCAAGTCCTAAATGGAGTTGAATCACATGCAGTTTCTGATCCTAGGAGCAAGAATTGTTTTCTGATAAGAAGAGTCACTATTGCGCTCCCATTGTCATACACAGGGCAAATAGCACTGGCGTCTGTTCCCAGCATGTACAGTGTATTGGACTGAAGAGGATCTATTGTTCTTGTCAGTTTCCTAAGCAGAGTTGAACTAGATATGGCCGGTGTGTGTAGGAAGCACAGTTCTTTTGTTCTGATCAAGCTCAATGTTCTGGCCCTATGGGAAACACAGTAGAGTAGGAGAGTGCTCTTTTCTCAAAAGCAGATTGTGTTTTTTGTAAGGCGAGCTAGCTTTTGTTTCCCAGTCCTAAATGGAGTTGAATCACATGCAGTTTCTGGTCCTACAAGCAAGAGTTGTTTTCTGGTAAGAAGAGTCACTATTGTGTTCCCATTGCATACACAGGGCAAATAGGTCTCACGTCGGTTCCCAGGATGTACAGTGTATTCGACTGAAGAGGATCTACTGTTCTTGTCAGTTTCCTAAGCAAAGTTGAACTAGATATGGCCCGTGTGTGTAGGAAGTACACTTCTTTTGTTCTGAGCAAGCTCACTCTTCTGGCCCTATAGGAAACACAGTAGAGTAGAAGAGTGCTCTTTTCTCAAAAGCAGAATGTGTTTCTTGTAAGGCAAGCTAGCATTTGTTTCCCAGTCCTAAATGGAGTTCAATCACATGCAATTTCTGGTCCACGAGCAAGAGTTGTTTTATGGTAAGAAGAGTCACTATTGCGCTCCCATATACATACACAGGGCAAATAGCACTGGCGTCTGTTCCCAGCATGTAAAGTGTATTGGACTGAAGAGGATCTACTCTTCTTGTCAGTTTCCTAAGCAGAGTTGAACTAGATATGGCCCGTGTGTGTAGGAAGCACAGTTCTTTTGTTCTGAGCAAGCTCACTGTTCGGACCCCAAAGGAAACACAGTAGAATAGAAGAGTGCTCTTTTCTCAAAATCAGAGTGTGTTTCTTGTAAGGTGAGCTAGCGTTTGTTTCCCAGTCCTAAATGGAGTTGAATCACATGCAGTTTCTGGTCCTACAAGCAAGAGTTGTTTTTTGGTAAGAAGAGTCACTATTGCGCTCCCATTGTCATACACAGGGCAAATAGCACTCGCGTCTGTTCCCAGCATGTACAGTGTATTGGACTGAAGATGATCTACTGTTCTTGTCAGTTTCCTAAGCAGAGTTGAACTAGATATGGCCCGGGAGTGTTGGAAGCACAGTTCTTTTGTTCTGAGCAAGCTCACTGTTTGGACCCCATAGGAAACACAGTAGAATAGAAGAGTGCTCTTTTCTCAAAAGCAGAGTGTGTTTCTTGTAAGGCGAGCTAGCGTTTGTTTCCCAGTCCCAAATGGAGTTGAATCACATGCACTTTCTGGTCCTACGAGCAAGGGATGTATTCTGGTAAGGAAAGTCAATATTGTGCTCCTTTTGAGATTAACAGTGCAAATAGCACTCATGTCTGTTCCCAGCAAGTACAGTGTATTGGACTGAAGAGGAGCTACTGTTCTTGTCAGTTTCCTAAGCAGAGTTGAACTAGATATGGCCCGTGTGTGTGAACCACAGTTCTTTTGTTCTGAGCAAGCTCAATTTTTGGACCCCATAGTAAACACAGTAGAGTAGAAGAGTGCTCTTTTCTCAAAAGCAGAGTGTGTTCCTTTTAAGGCTAGCTAGTGTTTGTTTCCCAGTCAGAAACGGAGTTGAATCCCATGCAGTTTGTGGTCCTAGGAGCAAGAGTTGTTTTCTGGTAAGAAGAGTCACTATTTCGCTCCCTTTGCCATACACAGTGCAAATAGCACTCGTGTCTGCTCCCAGCAAGTACAGTGTATTGGACTGAAGAGGAGCTACTGCTCTTGTCAGTTTCATAAGCAGAGTTGAAGTAGACATAGCCCATGTGTGTAGGAAGCACAGTTCTTTTGTTCTGAGCAAGCTCACTGTTCTGGCTCTATAGGAAACACAGTAGAGTAGAAGAGTGCTCATTTCTCAAAAGCAGATTGTGTTTCTTGTAAGGTGAGCTAGCGTTTGTTTCCCAGTCCTAAATGGAGTTGAATTACATGGAGGTTCTTGTCCTATGAGCAAGAGTTGTTTTCTGGTAAGAAGAGTCACTATTGCGCTCCTACTGCCATATACAGTGCAAACAACACTTGCTACTGTTCTTTGCAAGTACAGTGTACGGACAGAAGAGGAGCTACTGTTCTTGTCAGTTTCTAAGCAGAGTTGAACTAGATATGGCCCGTGTGTGTAGAAAGCACAGTTCTTTTGTTCTGAGCAAGCTCACTGTTCGGACCCCATAGGAAACACAGTAGAGTAGAAGAGTGCTCTTTTCGCTAAAGCAGAGTGTGTTTCTTGTAAGGCGAGCTAGCGTTTGTTTCCCAGTCCTAAATCGAGTTGAATCACATGCAGTTTCTGATCCTAGGAGCAAGAGTTGTTTTCTGGTAAGAAGAGTCACTATTGCGCTCCCATTGTCATACACAGGGCAAATAGCACTGGCGTCTGTTCCCAGCATGTACAGTGTATTGGACTGAAGAGGATCTACTGTTCTTGTCAGTTTCCTAAGCAGAGTTGAACGAGATATGGCCGGTGTGTGTAGGAAGCACAGTTCTTTTGTTCTGAGCAAGCTCACTGTTTTGGCCCTATAGGAAACACAGTAGAGTAGAAGAGTGCTCTTTTCTCAAAAGCAGAGTGTGTTTCTTGTAAGGCGAGCTAGCTTTTGTTTCCCAGTCCTAAATGGAGTTGAATCACATGCAGTTTCTGGTCCTACAAGCAAGAGTTGTTTTCTAGTAAGAAGAGTCACTATTGTGTTCCCATTGCCATACTTAGGGCAAATAGGACTCGCGTCTGTTCCCTGGATATACAGTGTATTGGACTGAAGAGGATCTACTGTTCTTGTCAGTTTCCTAAGCAAAGTTGAACTAGATATGGCCCGTGTGTGTAGGAAGTACACTTCTTTTGTTCTGAGCAAGCTCACTCTTTTGGCCCTGTAGGAAACACAGTAGAGTAGAAGAGTGCTCTTTTCTCAAAAGCAGAATGTGTTTCTTGTAAGGCGAACTAGCGTTTGTTTTCCAGTCCTAAATGGAGTTCAATCACATGCAGTTTCTGGTCCTATGAGCAAGAGTTGTTTTCTGGTAAGAAGTGTCACTGTTGCGCTCCCATTGTCATACACAGGGCAAATAGCACTGGCGTCTGTTCCCAGCATGTAAAGTGCATTGGACTGAAGAGGATCTACAGTTCTTGTCAGTTTCCTAAGCAGAGTTGAACTAGATATGGCCCGTTTGTGTAGGAAGCACAGTTCTTTTGTTCTGAGCAATCTCACTCTTCTGGCCTATAGGAAACTCAGTAGAGTAGAAGAGTGCTCTTTTCTCAAAAGCAGAGTGTGTTTCTTGTAAGACAAGCTTGCGTTTGTTTCCCAGTCCTAAATGGAGTTGAATCACATGCAGTTTCTGGTCCTCCGAGCAAGAGTTGTTTTCTGGAAAGGAAAGTCACTATTGTGCTCCTTTTGCCATACACAGTGCAAATAGCACTATCGTCTGTTCCCAGCAAGTACAGTGTATTGGAATGAAGAGGAGCTACTGCTCTTGTCAGTTTCCTAACCAGAGTTGAACTAGATATGGCCCGTGTGTGTAGGAAACACATTTTTTTTTCTGAGCAAGCTCACTGTTCGGACACCATAGGAAATACAGTAGAATAGAAGAGTGCTCTTTTCAAAAAAGCAGAATGTGTTTTTTGTAAGGCGAGCTAGCATGTGTTTCCCAGTCTAAAATGGAGTTGAATCACATGCAGTTTCTGGTCCAAACAACAAGGGATGTTTTCTGGAAAGGAAAGTCACTATTTTTCTCCCTTTGCCATAAACCGTGCAAATAGCACTCACGTCTGTTCCCAGCAATTACAGTGTATTGGACTGAAGAGGAGCTACTGTTCTTGTCAGTTTCCTAAGCAGAGTTGAACTAGATATGGCCCTTGTGTGTAGGAATCGCAGTTCTTTTGTTCTGAGCAAGCTCACTGTTCTGGCCCTATAGGAAACACAGAAGAGTAGAAGAGTGCTCTTTTCTCAGAAGCAGAGTTTGTTTCTTGTAAGGCGAGCTAGCGTTTGTTTCCCAGTCCTAAATGGAGTTGAATCACATGCAGTTTCTGGTCCTACGAGCAAGAGTTGTTTTCTGGTAAAAACAGTCACTATTGTACTACCATTACCATACTCAGTGCAAATAGCATTCGCGTCTGTTCCCAGCAAGTACAGTGTATTGGACAGAAGAGGAGCTACTGTTCTTGTCAGTTTCCTAAGCAGAGTTGAACTACATATGGCCCGTGTGTGTGAAGCACAGTTCTTTTGTTCTGAGCAAGCTCACTCTTCTGGCCTATAAGAAACACAGTAGAGTAGAAGAGTGCTCTTTTCTCAAAAGCAGAGGGTTTTTCTTGTAAGGCGAGCTAGCGTTTGTTTCCCAGTCCTAAATGGAGTTGAATCACATGGAGTTTCTGTCTTACGAGCAAGACTTGTTTTCTGGAAAGGAAAGTCACTATTGTGCTCCCTTTGCCATACACAGTGCAAATAGCACTCGCGTCTGTTCCCAGCAAGTACAGTGTATTGGACTGAAGAGGAGCTACTGCTCTTGTCAGTTTCCTAAGCAGAGTTTACCTAGATATGGCCCGTGTGTGTAGGAAACACAGTTCTTTTGTTCTGAGCAAGCTCACTGTTCGGACCCCATAGTAAACACAGTAGAGTAGAAGAGTGCTCTTTTCTCAAAAGCAGAGTGTGTTTCTTGTAAGGCTAGCTAGTGTTTGTTTCCCAGTCAGAAACGGAGTTGAGTCCCATGCTGTTTCTGGTCCTAGGAGCAAGAGTTGTTTTCTGGCAAGAAGAGTCACTATTTCGCTCCCATTGCCATACACAGTGCAAATAGCACTCGTGACTGTTCCCAGCAAGTACAGTGTATTGGACTGAATAGGAGCAACTGTTCTTGTCAGTTTCCTAAGCAGAGTTGAACTAGATATAGCCCGTGTGTGTAGGAAGCACAGTTCTTTTGTTCTGAGCAAGCTCACTGTTCTGGCCCTATAGGAAACACAGTAGAGTAGAAGAGTGCTCTTTTCTCAAAAGCACAGTTTTTTTCTTGTAAGTTGAGCTAGCGTTTGTTTCCCAGTCCTAAATGGAGTTGAATCACATGCAGTTTTTGGTCCTACGAGCAAGGGATGTTTTCTGGTAAGGAAAGTCACTATTGTGCTCCCTTTGCCATAAACAGTGCAAATAGCACTCGCGTCTGTTCCCAGCAAGTACAGTGTATTGGACTGAAGAGGAGCTACTGTTCTTGTCATTTTCCTAAGCAGAGTTGAACGAGATATGGCCCGTGTGTGTAGGAAGCACAGTTCTTTTGTTCTCAGCAAGCTCACTGTTCTGGTCCTATAGGAAACACAGAAGAGTAGAAGAGTGCTCTTTTCTCAAAAGCAGAGTGTGTTTCTGGTAAGGTGAGCTAGCATTTTGTTCCCAGTCCTAAATGGAGTTGAATTACATGCAGTTTCTTGTCCTTTGAGCAAGAGTTGTTTTCTGGTAAGAAGCGTCAATATTGCGCTCCTATTGCCATACACAGTGCTAACAACTCTCGCTAATGTTCTTTGCAAGTACAGTGCATTGGACTGAAGAGGAGCTACTGCTCTTGTCAGTTTCCTAAGCAGAGTTGAACTAGATATGGCCCATGTGTGTAGGAAGCACAGTTCTTTTGTTCTGAGCAAGCTCACTGTTCTGGCACTATAGGAAACACAGTAGAGTAGAAGAGTGCTCTTTTCTCAAAAGCAGACTGTGTTTCTCCTAAGGCAAGCTAGAGTTTCTTTCCAAGTCCTAAATGGAGTTGAATCACATGCAGTTTCTGGTCCTACAAGCAAGAGTTGTTTTCTGCTAAGAAGAGTCACTATTGCGCTCCCATTGCCATACACAGGGCAAATAGCACTCGCATCTGTTCCGAGCATGTACAGTGTATTGGACTGAAGAGGATCTACTGTTCTTGTCAGTTTCCTAAGCAGAGTTGAACTAGATATGGCCCGTGTGTGTAGGAAGCACATTTCATTGTTCTGAGCAAGCTCACTGTTCGGACACCATAGGAAACACAGTAGAGTAGAAGAGTGCTCTTTTCAGAAGCAGAGTGTGTTTCTTGTAAGGCTGGCTAGTGTTTGTTTCCCAGTCAGAAACGGAGTTGAATCTCATGCAGTTTCTGGTCCTACGAGCAAGAGTTGTTTTCTGGTAAGAGGAGTCACTATTGTGCTCCCATTGCCATACACAGTGCAAAAAGCACTCCCGTCTGCTAACTGCAAGTACAGTGTATTGGACTGAAGAGGAGCTACTGTTCTTGTCAGTTTCCTAAGCAGAGTTGAACTAGATATTGCCCCTGTGTGTAGGAAGCACAGTTCTTTTGTTCTGAGCAAGCTCACTGTACTGGCCCTATAGGAAACACAGTAGAGTAGAAGACAGCTCTTTTCTCAAAAGCAGAGTGTGTTTCTTGTAAGGCGAACTAGCGTTCGTTTCCCAGTCCTAAATGGAGTTGAATGACATGCAGTTTCTGTTCCTAGGAGCAACAGTTTTTTTTTTTTTTTTTGGTTTTTCGAGACAGGGTTTCTCTGTGTAGCTTTGCGCCTGTCCTGGAACTCACTTGGTAGTCCAGGCTGGCCTCGAACTCACAGAGATCCGCCTGGCTATGCCTCCCGAGTGCTGGGATTAAAGGCGTGCGCCACCACCGCCCGGCTCAGTTTTTTTCTGGTAAAAAGAGACACTATTGCGCTCCCATTTCCATACACAGCGCAAATAGCACTGGCGTCTGTTCCCAGCAAGTACAATGTATTGGACAGAAGAGGAGCTACTGTTCTTGTCTGTTTCCTAAGCAGAGTTGAAGTAGATATGGCCCGTGTGTGTAAGAAGCACAGTTCTTTTGTTCTGAGCAAGCTCACTGTTCTTGACCTATAGGAAACACAGAAGAGTAGAAGAGTGCTCTTTTCTCAAAAGCAGAATGTGTTTCTTGTAAGGCGAGCTAGCGTTTGTTTCCCAGTCCTAAATGGAGTTGAATCAAATGCAGTTTCTGGTCCTACGAGCAAGAGTTGTTTTCTTGTAAGAAGAGTCACTATTGCACTCCCATTGCCATACACAGGGCAAATAGCGCTCGCGTCTGTTCCCAGCAAGTACAGTGAATTAGACTGAAGAGGAGCTACTGTTCTTGTCAGTTTCCTAAGCAGAGTTGAACTATATATGGCCCGTGTGTTAAGGAAGCACAAATCATTTGTTCAGAGCAAGCTCACTCTTCTGGCCCTATAGGAAACACAGAAGAGTAGAAGAGTGCTCTTTTCTCAAAAGCAGAGTGTGTTTCTTGTAACACGAGCTAGCGTTTGTTTCCCAGTCCATAATGGAGTTGAATCACATGCAGTTTCTGGTCCTGCGAGCAAGAGTTGTTTTCTGGTAAGAAGAGTCACTATTGTGCTAACATTGCCATACACAGTGCAAATAGCACTCGCGTCTGTTCCCAGCAAGTACATTGTATTGGACAGAAGAGGACTACTGTTCTTGTCAGTTTCTTAACCAGAGTTGAAGTAAATATGTCCCGTGTGTGTGAAGCACAGTTCTATTGTTCTGAGCAACCTCACTTTTCAGACCCCATAGGAAACACAGTAGAGTAGAGGAGTCCTCTTTTCTCAAAAGCAGATTGTGTTTCTTGTAAGGCTAGCTAGTGTTTGTTTCCCAGTCAGAAACGGAGTTGAAACCCATGCAGTTTCTGGTCCTACGAGCAAGAGTTGTTTTGTGGTAAGAAGAGTCACTATTGCGCTCCCATTGCCATACACAGTGCATATTGTACTCGCGTCTGCTCCCAGCAAGTACAGTGTATTGGACTGAAGAGGAGCTAGTGTTCTTGTCAGTTTCCTAAGCAGAGTTGAACTAGATATAGCCCGTGTGTGTAGGAAGCACAGTTCTTTTGTTCTGAGCAAGCTCACTGTTCTTGCCCTATAGGAAACACAGTAGAGTAGAAGAGTGCTCTTTTCTCAAAAGCAGAGTGTGTTTCTTTTAAGGTGAGCTAGCGTTTGTTTCCCAGTCCTAAATGGAGTTGAATCACATGCAGTTTTTGGTTCTATGAGCAAGGGATATTTTCTGGTAAGGAAAGTTACTATTGCGCTCCCTTTGCCCTACACAGTTCAAATAGCACTCGCGTCTGTTCCCAGCAAGTACAGTGTATTGGACAGAAGAGGAGCTACTGTTCTTGTCAGTTTCCTAAGCAGAGTTGAACTACATATGGCCCGTGTGTGTGAAGCACAGTTCTTTTGTTCTGAGCAAGCTCAATTTTCGGGCCCCATAGTAAATACAGTAGAATAGAAGTGTGCTCTTTTCTCAAAAGCAGAGTGTGTTTCTTGTAAGGATAGCTAGTGTTTGTTTCCCAGTCCTAAATGGAGTTGAATCACATGTAGTCTCTGATCCTAGGAGCAAGAGTTGTTTTCTGGTAAGAAGAGTCACTATTGCGCTCCCATTGTCATACACAGGGCAAATAGCACTGGTGTCTGTTCCCAGCATGTACAGTGTATTGGACCTAGAGGATCTACTGTTCTTGTCAGTTTCCTAAGCAGAGTTGAACTAGATATAGCCCTTGTGTGTAGGAAGCACAGTTCTTTTGTTCTGAGCAAGCTCACTGTTCTGGCAATACAGAAAACACAGTAGAGTAGAAGTGTGCTCTTTTCTCAAAAGCAGAGTTTTTTTCTTGTAAGGTGAACTAGCGTTTGTTTCCCAGTCCTAAATGGAGTTGAATCACATGCAGTTTTTGGTCCTACAAGCAAGGGATGTTTTCTGGTAAGGAAAGTCACTATTGTGCTCCCTTTGCCATAAACAGTGCAAATAGCACTCGCGTCTGTTCCCAGCAAGTACAGTGTATTGGACTGAAGAGGAGCTACTGTTCTTGTCAGTTTCCTAAGCAGAGTTGAACGAGATATGGCCCGTGTGTTTAGGAAGCACAGTTCTTTTGTTCTGAGCAAGCTCACTGTTCTGGTCCTATAGGAAACACAATGGAGTAGATGAGTGGTCTTTTCTCAAAAGCAGAGTGTGTTTCTTGTAAGGTGAGCTAGCATTTGGTTCTCAGTCCTTAATAGAGTTGAGTTACATGCAGTTTCTTGTCCTATGAGCAAGAGTTGTTTTCTGGTAAGAAGAGTCACTATTGCGCTCCTACTGCCATACACAGTGCTAACAACTCTCGCTACTGTTCTTTGCAAGTACAGTGTATTGGACAGAAGAGGAGCTACTGTTCTTGTCAGTTTCTTAAGCAGAGTTGAACTAGATATGGCCCGTGTGTGTAGGAAGCACAGTTCTTTGTTCTGAGCAAGCTCACTGATGGGACACCATACGAAACACAGTAGAGTAGAAGAGTGCTCTTTTCTCAAAAGCAGAGTGTATTTCTTGTAAGGCAAGCTAGCGTTTGTTTCCCAGTCCTAAATGGAGTTGAATCTCATGCAGTTTCTGGTCCTACGAGCAAGAGTTGTTTTCTGGTAAGAAGAGTCCCTGTTGCGCTCCCATTATCAAACACAGGGCAAATAGCACTGTCGTCTGTTCCCAGCATGTACAGTGTATTGGAATGAAGAGGATCTACTGTTCTTGTCAGTTTCCTAAGCAGAGTTGAACTAGATATGGCTCGTGTGTGTAGGAAGCACAGTTCTTTTGTTCTGAGCAAGCTCACCGTTTTGGCCCTATAGGAAACAAAGTAGAGTAGAAGAGTGCTCTTTTCTCAAAAGCAGTGTGTGTTTCTTGTAAGGCGAGCTAGCTTTTGTTTCCCAGCCCTAAATGGAGTTGAATCCCATGCAGTTTCTGGTCCTACGAGCAAGAGTTGTTTTCTGGTAAGAAGAGTCACTATTGCGCTCCCATTGCCATACATAGTGCAAATAGCACTCGGTCCATTCCCAGCAAGTACAGTGTATCGGACTGAAGAAGAGCTACTGTTCTTGTCAGTTTCCTAAGCAGAGTTGAACTAGATATGGCCCGTGTGAAGGAAGCACAGTTCTTTTGTTCTGATCAAGCTCACTGTTCTGGCCCTATAGGAAACACAGAAGAGTAGAAGAGTACTCTTTTCTCAAAAGCAGAGTGTTTTTCTTGTAAGGCGAGCTAGCGTTTGTTTCCCAGTCCTAAATGGAGTTGAATCACATGCAGTTTCTAGTCCTAGGAGCAAGAGTTGTTTTCTGGTAAGAAGAGTCACTATTGTGCTCCCATTGTCATACACAGGGCAAATAGTACTGGCGTCTGTTCCCAGCATGTACAGTGTATTGGACTGAAGAGGAGCTACTGTTCTTGTCAGTTTCCTAAGCAGAATTGAATAGATATGGCCCATGTGTGCAGGAAGCACAGTTCTTTTGTTCTGAGGAAGCTCACTGTTCTGGCCCTATAGGAAACACAGTATATTAGAAGAATGCTCTTTTCTCAAAAGCAGAGTGTTTTTCTTGTAAGGCAAGCTAGCGTTTCTTTCCCAGTCCTAAATGGAGTTGAGACAAATGCAGTTTTTGGTCCTACCAGCAAGAGTTTTTTTCTGGTAAGAAGAGTCACTATTGCACTCCCATTGCCATACACAGTGCAAATAGCACTTTCATCTGTTCCCAGCAAGTACAGTGTATTGGACTGAAGAGGATCTACTGTTCATGTCAGTTTCCTAAGCAGAGTTGAACTAGATATGGCCCGTGTGTAGGAAGCACAGTTCTTTTGTTCTGAGCAAGCTCACTTTTCGGATCCCATAGGAAACACAGTAGAGTAGAAGAGTGCTCTTTTCTCAAAAGCAGTGTGTGTTTCATGTAAGGCGAGCTAGCATTTGTTTCCCAGTCCTAAATGGAGTTGAATCACATGCAGTTTCTGGTCCTATGAGCAAGAGTTGTTTTCTGGTAAGGAAAGTCACTATTGCGCTCTCATTGACATACACAGTGCAAATGGCACTCGCGTGTGTTCCCAGCTATTACAGTGTATCGGACTGAAGAGGAGCTACTGTTCTTGTTAGTTTCCTAAGCAGAGTTGAACTAGATATGGCCCGTGTGTGTAGGAAGCACAGTTCTTTTGTTCTGAGCAAGCTCACTCTTCTGGCCCTATAGAAAACACTTTAGAGTAGAAGAGTGCTCTTTTCTCAAAAGCAGAGTGTGTTTCTTGTAAGGCGAGCTAGCGTTTGTTTCCCAGTCCTAAATGGAGTTGAATCACATGCAGTTCCTGGTCCTACGAACAAGAGATCTTTACTCATAAGAAGAGTCAATATTGCGCTGCCATTGCCCTACACAGGACAAATAGCACTGGCGTCTGTTCCCAGCAAGTACAGTGTATTGGACTGAAGAGGAGCTACTGTTCGTGTCAGTTTCCTAAGCAGAGCTGAACTAGATATGGTCCGTGTGTGTAGGAAGCACAGTTCTTTTGTTCTGAGCAAGCTCACTCTTTGGACCCCATAGGAAACACAGTAGAGTAGAAGAGTGCTCTTTTCAGTAAAGCAGAGTGTGTTTCTTGTAAGGCGAGCTAGCGTTTGTTTCCCAGTCCTAAATGGAGTTGAATCACATGCAGTTTCTGGTCCTACGAGCAAGAGTTGTTTTATGGTAAGAAGAGTCACTATTGCGCTGCTATTGCCATACACAGGACAAATAGCACTGTTGTCTGTTCCCAGCAGTACCGTGTATTGGACTGAAGAGGATCTACTGTTCTTGTCAGGTTCCTAAGCAGAATTCAACTAGGTGTGTCGGTGTGTGTAGGAATCACGTTTTTTTTTGTTCTAAGCAAGCTCACTGTTCGGACCTCATAGGAAACACTTTAGAGTAGAAGAGTGCTCTTTTCTCAAAAGAAAAGTGTGTTTCTTGTAAGGCGAGCTAGCGTTTGTTTCCTAGCCCTAATTGGAGTTCAATCACAGGCAGTTTCCGGTCCTATGAGCAAGAGTTGTTTTCTGGTAAGGAAAGTTACTATTGTGCTCCCATTGCCATACACAATGCAAATAGCACTCGCCTCTGTTCCCAGCAAGTACAGTGTATTGGACTAAATAGCAGCTACTGTTCTTGTCAGTTTCCTAAGCAGAGTTGAACTAGATATGGTCGGTGTGTAGGAAGCACAGCTCTTTTGTTCTGAGCAAGCAAAGTGTTTGGACCCCATAGGAAACACAGTAGAGTAGAAGAGTGCTCTTTTCTCAAAAGCAAAGTGTGTTTCTTGTAAGGAGAGCTAGCGTTTGTTTCCCAGTTCTAAATGGAGTTAAATCCCATGCAGTTTCTGGTCCTATTGTCAAGAGTTGTTTTATGGTAAGAATAGTAAATATTGCGCTGCCATTGCCATACACAGGACAAATAGCACTGGAGTCTGTTCCCAGCAAGTACAGTGTATTGGACTGAAGAGGATCTACTGTTCTTGTCAGGTTCCTAAGCAGAATTGAACTAGATATGGCCGTGTGTGTAGGAAGCACAGTTCTTTTGGTTTGAGCAAGTTCACTGTTCGGACCTCTTAGGAAACACAATAGAGTAGAAGAGTGCTTTTTTCACTAAATCAGAGTGTGTTTCATGTAAGGCGAGCTAGCATTTGTTTCCCAGTCCTAAATGGAGTTGCATCACATGCAGTTTCTGGTCCTACGAGCAAGAGTTGTATTCTGCTATGAAGAGTCACTATTGTGCTCCCATTGTCATACACAGGGCAAAGAGCACTCGCGTCTGTTCCCACCATGCACAGTGTATTGGACTGAAGAGGATCTACTGTTCTTGTCAGGTTCCTAAGCAGAGTTGAACTAGATATGGCCGTGTGTGTAGGAAGCACAGTTCTTTTGTTCTGAGCAAGCTCACTCTTCTGGGCCTATAAGAAACATAGTATAGTAGAAGAGTGCTCTTTTCTCAAAAGCAGAGTGTGTTTCTTGTAAGGCGAGCTAGCGTTTGTTTCCCAGTCCTAAATGGAGTTCAATCACATGCAGTTTCTGCTCCTACGAGCAAGAGTTGTTTTCTGGTAAGGAAGTCACTATTGTGCTCCCATTGCCATACACAGTGCAAATAGCACTTGCGTCTGTTCCCAGCAAGTACAGTGTATCGGACTGAAGAGGAGCTACTGTTCTTGTCAGTTTCCTAAGCAGATTTGAACTAGATATGGCCGTGTGTGTAGGAAGCACAGTTTTTTTGTTCTGAGCAAGCTCACTGTTCGGACGCCATAGGAAACACAGTAGAGTAGAAGAGTGCTCTTTTCTCTAAAGCAGAGTGTGTTTCTTGTAAGGCGAGCTCGCGTTTGTTTCCCAGTCCTAAATGGAGTTGAGTCACAGGCAGATTTTGGTCCTACCAGCAAGAGTTGTTTTCTGGTAAGAAGAGTCACTATTGCGCTCCAAATGCCATACACAGTGCAAATAGCTCTCGCATCTGTTCCCAGCAAGTATAGTGTATTGGACTGAATAGGAGCTACTGTTCTTGTCAGTTTCCTAAGCAGAGTTTAGCTAGATATTTCCCGTGTAGGAAGCACAGATCTTTTGTTCTGAGCAAGCTCACTGTTTGGACCCCATAGGAAACACAGTAGAGTAGAAGAGTGCTCTTTTCTCTAAAGCAGAGTGTGTTTCTTGTAAGGCGAGCTAGCGTTTGTTTCCAAGTCCTAAATGGAGTTGAATCCCATGCAGTTTCTGGTCCTACGAGCAAGAGTTGTTTTCTGGTAAGGAAAGTCACTATTGCACTCCCATTGCCATACACAGTTCAAATAGCACTCGTGTCTGTTCCCAGCAAGTACAGTGTATTGGACTGAAGAAGAGCTACTGTTCTTGTCAGTTTCCTAAGCAGAGTTGAACTAGATATGGCCCCTGTGTGTAGGAAGCACAGTTCTTTTGTTCTGAGCAAGCTTAGTGTTCAGACCCCATATGAACCATAGTAGAATAGAAGACTGCTCTTTGCTCAAAAGCAGAGTGTGTTTCTTGTAAGGCGAGCTAGAGTTTGTTTCCCAGTCCTAAAGGGAGTTGAATCACATGCAGTTTCTGGTCCTACGAGCAAGAATTGTTTTCTGGTAAGGAAAGTAACTATTGAGCTCCCATTGCCATACACAGTGTAAATAGCACTCGCATCCGTTCCCAGCAAATACAGTGTATCGGACTGAAGAGGAGCTACTGTTCTTGTCAGTTTCCTAAGCAGAGTGTAACTAGATATAGCCCGTGTGTAGGAAGCACTGTTCGTTTGTTCTGAGCAAACTGACTGTTCGGACCCCATAGAAAACACAGTAGAGTAGAAGAGTGCTCTTTTCTCTAAAGCAGAGTGTATTTCTTGTAAGGCGAGCTAGCGTATGTTTTGCAGTCCTAAATGGAGTGGAATCACATTCAGATTCTGGTCCTATGAGCAAGAGTTGTTTTCTGGTAAGGAAAGTCACTATTGCGCTCCCATTGCCATACACAGTGCAAATAGCTCATGCATCTGTTCCCAGCAAGTACAGTGTATCAGACTGAAGAGGAGCTACTGTTCTTGTCAGGTTCCTAAGCAGAGTTGAACTAGATATGGCCGTGTGTGTAGGAAGCACAGTTCTTTTGTTCTGAGCAAGCTCACTGTTCTGGCCCTATAGGAAACACAGTAGAGTAGAAGTGTGCTCTTTTCTCTAAAGCAGAGTGTGTTTTCTGTAAGGCGAGCTCGCGTTTGTTTCCCAGTCCTAAATGGAGTTGAGTCACATGCAGTTTTTGGTCCTACGAGCAAGAGTTGTTTTCTATTAAGAAGAGTCACTATTGTGCTCCAATTGCCATACACAGTGCAAATAGCACTCGCGTCTGTTCCCAGCAAGTACAGTGTATTGGACTGAATAGGAGCTACTGTTCTTGTCAGTTTCCTAAGCAGAGTTGAACTAGATATGGCCGTGTGTGTAGGTAGCACAGTTCTTTTGTCTCAGCATGCTTACTGTTCTGGCCCTATAGGAAATACAGTAGAGTAGAACAGTGCTCTTTTCTCAAAAGCAGAGTGTGTTTCTTGTAAGGCGAGCTAGCGTTTGTTTCCCAGTCCTAAATGGAGTTGAATCACATGCAGTTTCTGGTCTTACGAGCAAGAGTTGTTTTCTGGTAAGGAAGTCACTATTGTGCTCCCATTGGAAAACACAGTGCAAATAGCACTCGTGTCTGTTCCCAGCAATACAGTGTATTGGACTGAAGAGGAGCTACTGTTGTTGTCAGTTTTCTAAGCAGATTTGAACGAGATATGGCCCGTGTGTGTAGGAAGCGCAGTTTTTTGTTCTGAGCAAGCTCACTGTTCTGCCCCTATAGGAAACACAGTAGAGTAGAAGTGTGCTCTTTTCTCTAAAGCAGAGTGTGTTTCAGGTAAGGCGAGCTAGCATTTGTTTCCCAGTCCTAAATGGAGTTGAATCCCATGCAGTTTCTGGTCCTACGAGCAAGAGTTGTTTTCTGGTAAGAAGAGTCACTATTGCGCTGCCATTTTCATACACAGGGCAAATAGCACTGGCGTCTGTTCCCCGCATGTACAGTGTATTGGACTGAAGAGGATCTACTGTTCTTCTCAGGTTCCTAAGCAGAGTTGAACTAGATATGTCCGTGTGTGTATAAAGCACAGTTCTTTTGTTCTGAGCAAGATCACTGTTCTGGCCCTATAGGAAACACAGTAGAGTAGAAGAGTGCTCTTTTCTCTAAAGCAGAGTGTGTTTCTTGTAAGGCGAGCTAGCATTTGTTTCCTGGTCCTAAATGGAGTTCAATCACAGGCAGTTTCCGGTCCAATGAGCAAGAGTTGTTTTCTGGTAAGGAAAGTCACTATTGTGCTCATATTGACATACACAGTGCAAATAGCACTCGCGTCTGTTCCCAGCAAGTACAGTGTATTGGACTGAATAGGAGCTACTGTTCTTGTCAGTTTCCTAAGCAGAGTTGAACTAGTTATGGCCGTGTGTGTAGGAAGCACAGTTTTTTTTGTTCTGAGCAAGCTCACTGTTCGGAAACCATAGGAAACACAGTAGAGCATAGAGTGCTCTTTTCTCAAAAGCAGAGTGTGTTTCTTGTTAGGCGACCTAGCGATGGTTCCCAGTCATAAATGGAGTTGAGTCACATGCAGTTTTTTGTCCTACGAGCAAGAGTTGTTTTCTGGTAAGACGAGTCACTATTGTGCTCCAATAGCCATACACAGTGCAAATAGCACTCGCGTCTGTTCCCCGCAAGTACAGTGTATTGGACTGAAGAGGAGCTACTGTTCTTGTCAATTTCCTAAGCAGAGTTGAACTAGATATGGCCCGTGTGTGTAGGAAGCACAGTTCTTTTGTTCTGAGCAATCTCACTGTTCTGACTCCACAGGAAACACAGTAGAGTAGAAGAGTGCTCTTTTCTCAAAAGCAGAGTTTGTTTCATGTAAGGCGAGCTAGCATTGGTTTCCCAGTCCTAAATGGAGTTGAATCCCATGCAGTTTCTGGTCCTACGAGCAAGAGTTGTTTTCTGGTAAGGAAAGTCACTGTTGCGCTCCCATTGCCATACACAGTGCAAATAGCACTCGTGTCTGTTCCGAGGAATTACAGCATATCAAACTGAAGAGGAGCTACTGTTCTTGTCAGTTTCCTAAGCAGAGTTGAACTAGATATGGACCGTGTGTAGGAAGCACAGTTCTTTTGTTCTGAGCAAGCTCACTGTTCTGGCCCTATAGGAAACACAGTAGAGTAGAAGAGTGCTCTTTTCAATAAAGCAGAGTGTGTTTCTTGTAAGGCGAGCTAGCGTTTGTTTCCCAGTCCTAAATGGAGTTGAATCCCATGCAGTTTCTGGTCCTACGAGCAAGAGTTGTTTTATGGTAAGAAGAGTCACTATTGCGCTGCCATTGCCATACACAGGAAAAATAGCACTGGCGTCTCTTCCCAGCAAGTACAGTGTATTGGACTGAAGAGGATCTACTGTTCTTGTCAGGTTCCTAAGCAGAATTGAACTAGATATGGCCTTGTGTATAGGAAGCACAGTTCTTTTTTTCTGTGCAAGCTCACTGTTCAGATCACATAGGAAACACAGTAGAGTAGAATTGTGCTCTTTTCTCAAAAGCAGAGTGTGTTTCTTGGAAGGCGAGCTAGCGTTTGTTTCCCAGTCCTAAATGGAGTTTAATCACATGAAGTTTCTGGTCCTACGAGCAAGAGTTGTTTTCTGGTAAGAAGAGTCACTGTTGTGCTCCAAATGCAATATACAGTGCAAATAGCACTCGTGTCTGTTCCCAGCAAGTACAGTGTATCGGAGTGAATAGGAGCTACTGTTCTTGTCAGGTTCCTAAGCAGACTTGAATTAGATATGGCCGTGTTTGTAGGAAGCACAGTTTTTTTGTTCTGAGCAAGCTCACTGTTCGGAACACATAGGAAACAGTAGAGTAGAAGAGTGCTCTTTTCTCAAAAGCAGAGTGTGTTTCTTGGAAGGCGAGCTAGCTTTTGTTTCCCAGTCCTAAATGGAGTAGAGTCACATGCAGTTTTTTGTCCTACGAGCAAGAGTTGTTTTCTGGTAAGACGAGTCACTATTGTGCTCGAATTGCCATACACAGTGCAAATAGCACTCGCGTCTGTTCCCAGTAAGTACAGTGAATTGGACTGAATAGGAGCTACTGTTCTTGTCAGTTTCCTAAGCAGAGTTGAACTAGATATGGTCCGTGTGTGTAGGAAGCACAGTTCTTTTGTTCTCAGCAAGCACACTGTTTGGACCCCATAGGAAACACAGTAGAGTAGAAGAGTGCTCTTTTCTCTAAAGCAGAGTGTTTTTCTTGTAAGGTGAGCTCGCGTTTGTTTCCCAATCCTAAATCGAGTTGAGACACATGCAGTTTTTGGTCCTACGAGCAATAGTTGTTTTCTGGTAAGAAGAGTCACTATTGTGCTCCAAATGCCGTACACAGTGCAAATAGTACTCGCGTCTGTTCAAGTACAGTGCATTGGACTGAAGAGGAGCTACTGTTCTTGTCAGTTTCCTAAGCAGAGTTGAACTAGATATGGTCCGTGTGTGGGAAGCACAGTTCTTTTGTTCTGAGCAAGCTCACTCTTTGGACCCCTTTGGAAACACAGTAGAGTAGAAGAGTGCTCTTTTCTCAAAAGCATAGTGTGTTTCATGTAAGGCGAGCTAGCATTTGTTTCCCAGTCCTAAATGGAGTTGAATCACATGCAGTTTCTGGTCCTACATGCAAGAGTTGTTTTCTGGTAAGGAAAGTCACTATTGCGCTCCCATTGCCATACACAGTGCAAATAGCACTCGCGTCTGTTCCCAGCAATTACAGTGTATTGGACTGAATAGGAGCTACTGTTCTTGTCAGTTTCCTAAGCAGAGTTGAACTAGATATGACCGTGTGTGTAGGAAACACAGTTCTTTTGTTCTGAGCAAGCTCACTGTCTGGCCCTATACGAATCACAGTAGAGTAGAAGAGTGCTCTTTTCTCAAAAGCAGATTGTGTTTCTTGTAAGGGGAGCTAGCATTTGTTTTCCAGTCCTATATGGAGTTGAATCCCATGCAGTTTCTGGTCCTACGAGCAAGAGTTGTTTCTTTTAAGGAAAGTCACTATTGCGCTCCCATTGCCATACACAGTGCAAATAGCACTCACGTCTGTTCCCAGCAAGTACAGTGTATCAGACTGAATAGGAGCTACTGTTCTTGTCAGTTTCCTAAACAGAGTTGAACGAGATATGTCCCGCGTGTGTAGGAAGCACAGTTCTTTTGTTCTGAGCAAGCTCACTGTTTGGAATCCATAGGAAACACAGTAGAGTAGAAGAGTGCTCTTTTATCAAAGCAGAGTGTGTTTCTTGTAGGGCGAGCTAGCGTTTGTTTCCCAGTCCTAAATGGAGTTGAATCACATGCAGTTTCTGGTCCTACAAGCAAGAGTTGTTTTCTGGTAAGAAGAGTCACTATTGTGCTGCCTTTGTCATACATAGGACAAATAACACTGGCGTGTTTTCCCAGCAAGCACAGTGTACTGGATGGAAGAGAATCTACTGTTCTTGTCAGGTTCCTATGCAGACTTGAACTAGATATGGCCGTGTGTGTAGGAAGCACAGTTTTTTTGTTCTGAGCAAGCTCACTGTTCGTAACCCATAGGAAACACAGTAGAGTAGAAGAGTGCTTTTTTCTCTAAATCAGAGTGTGTTTCTTGTAAGTCGAGTTAGTGTTTGTTTCCCACTCCTAAATGGAGATGAATCACATGCAGTTTCTGGTCCTATGAGCAAGAGTTGTTTTCTGGTAAGAAGAGTCACTATTGTGCTCCCATTGACATACAAAAGGCAATAGCACACGCGTCTGTTCCCAGCATGTACAGTGTATTGGACTGAAGAGGATCTACTGTTCTTGTCAGGTTCCTAAGCAGAGTTGAACTAGATATGGCCGTGTGTGTAGGAAGCACAGTTCTTTTGTTCTGAGCAAGCTCACTGTTCTGGCCCTATAGGAAACACAGTAGAGTAGCAGAGTGCTCTTTTCTCAAAAGCAGATTGTGTTTCTTGTAAGGCGAGCTAGAATTTGTTTCCCAGTCCTATATGGAGTTGAATCACATGCAGTTTCTGGTCCTACGAGCAAGAGTTGTTTTTTGGTAAGGAAAGCCTCTATTGCGCTCCCATTGCCATACACAGTGCAAATAGCACTCGCGTCTCTTCCCAGCAAGTACAGTGTATCGGACTGAAGAGGAGCTACTGTTCTTGTCAGTTTCCTAAGCAGAGTTGAACTAGATATGGCCCGCGTGTTTAGGAAGCACAGATCTTTTGTTCTGAGCAAGCTCACTGTTTGGACCCCATAGGAAACACAGTAGAGTAGAAGAGTGCTCTTTTCTCAAAAGCAGAGTGAGTTTTTTGTAAGGCGAGCTAGCGTTTGTTTCCCAGTCCTAAATGGAGTTGAATCACATGGAGTTTTTGGTCCTACAAGCAAGGGTTGTTTTCTGGTAAGAAGAGTCACTATTGCGCTGCCATTGCCAAACACAGGACAAATAGCACTGGCGTCTTTTCCAAGCAAGTAAGTGTATTGGACGAAAGAGGATCTACTGTTCTTTCAGGTTCCTAATCAGACTTGAACTAGATATGGCCGTGTGTGTAGGAAGCACAGTTTTTTTGTTCTGAGCAAGCTCACTGTTCGGACCCCATAGGGAACACAGTAGAGTAGAAGAGTGCTCTTTTCTCTAAAGCAGAGTGTGTTTCTTGTAAGGCGAGCTCGCATTTGTTTCCCAGTCCTAAATGGAGATGAGTCACAGGCAGTTTTTTGTCCTACGAGCAAGAGTTGTTTTCTGGTAAAGAGTCACTATTGCGCTCCAAATGCAATACACAGTGCAAATAGCACTCGCGTCTGTTCTCAGAAAGTACAGTGTATTGGACTGAATAGGAGCTACTGTTCTTGTCAGTTTCCTAAGCAGAGTTGAATTAGATATGGCCCGTGTGTAGGAAGCACAGTTCTTTTGTTCTGAGCAAGCTCACTGTTCTGGCCCTATAGGAAACACAGTAGAGTAGAAGAGTGCTCTTTTCTCTAAAGCAGATTGTGTTTCTTGTAAGGCAAGCTAGGGTTTGTTTCCCAGTCCTAAATGGAGTTGAATCACATGCAGTTTCTGGTCCTACGAGCAAGAGTTGTTTTATGGTAAGAAGAGTCACTATTGCGCTGCCATTGCCATACACAGGACAAATAGCACTGGCGTCTGTTCCCAGCAAGTATAGTTTATTGGACTGAAGAGGAGCTACTGTTCTTGTCAGTTTCCTAAGCAGAGTTGAACTAGATATGGTCGGTGTGTGTAGGAAGCACAGTTCTTTTGTTCTGAGCAAGGTCACTGTTCGGACCCCATAGGAAACACAGTAGAGTAGAATTGTGCTCTTTTGTCAGAAGCAGAGTGTGTTTCTTGTAAGGCGAGCTAGCGTTTGTTTCCCAGTCGTAAATGGAGTTGAATCCCATGCAGTTTCTGTTCCTATGAGCAAGAGTTGTTTTCTGGTAAGGAAAGTTACTATTGTGCTCCCATTGCCATACACAGTGCAAATAGCACTAGCGTCTGTTCGCAGGAAGTACTGAGTATTGGACTGAATAGGAGCTACTGTTCTTGTCAGTTTCCTAAGCAGAGTTGAACTAGATATGGTCGGTGTTGTAGGAAGCACAGTTCTTTTGTTCTGAGCAAGCTCACTGTTTGGACACCATAGGAAACTCAGTAGAGTAGAAGAGTGCTCTTTTCTCAAAAGCAGAGTGTGTTTCTTGTAAGGCGAGCTAGAGTTTGTTTCCCAGTCCTAAATGGAGTTGAATCCCATGCAGTTTCTGGTCCTACGAGCAAGAGTTGTTTTCTGGTAAGAAGAGTCATTATTGCGCTGCCATTGCCCTACACAGGACATATAGTACTGGCGTCTGTTCCCAGCAAGTACAGTGTATTGGACTGAAGAGGAGCTACTGTTCTTGTCAGTTTCCTAAGCAGAGTTGAACTAGATATGGTCCGTGTGTGTAGGAAGCACAGTTCTTTTGTTCTGAGCAAGCTCACTGTTTGGACCCCAAAGGAAACACAGTGAAGTAGAAGAGTGCTCTTTTCTCAAAAGCAGAGTGTGTTTCTTGTAAGGCGAGCTAGCGTTTGTTTCCCAGTCCAAATTGGAGTTGAATCATATGCAGTTTCTGGTCCTCCGAGCAAGAGTTGTTTTATGGTAAAAAGAGTCACTATTGCGCTGCCATTGCCATACACAGGACAAATAGCACTGTTGTCTGTTCTCAGCAGTACAGTGTATTGGACTGAAGAGGATCTACTTTTCTTGTCAGGTTCCTAAGCAGAATTGAACAAGGTGTGGCGGTGTGTGTAGGAATCACGTTTTTTTTTGTTCTGAGCAAGCTCACTGTTCGGACCTCATAGGAAACACAGTAGACTAGCATAGTGCTCTATTCTCAAAAGCAGAGTGTGTTTCTTGTAAGGCGAGCTAGCGTTTGTTTCCCAGTCCTAAATGGAGTTGAGACACATGCAGTTTTTGGTCCTACGAGCAAGAGTTGTTTTCTGGTAAGAAGAGTCACTATTGTGCTCCAAATGCCATACACAGTGCAAATAGTACTCACGTCAGTTCCCTTCAAGTACAGTGTATTGGACTGATTAGGAGCTACTGTTCTTGTCAGTTTCCTCAGCAGAGTTGTACTAGATATGGTCCGTGTGTGGGAAGCACAGTTCTTTTGTTCTGAGCAAGCTCACTCTTTGGACCCCTTTGGAAACACAGTAGAGTAGAAGAGTGCTCTTTTCTCAAAAGCAGAGTGTGTTTCATGTAAGGCGAGCTAGCATTTGTTTCCCAGTCCTAAATGGAGTTGAATCACATGCAGTTTCTGGTCCTACGAGCAAGAGTTGTTTTCTGGTAAGGAAAGTCACTATTGCGCTCCCATTGCCATACACAGTGCAAATAGCACTCGCGTCTGTTCCCAGCAATTACAGTGTATTGGACTGAATAGGAGCTACTGTTCTTGTCAGTTTCCTAAGCAGAGCTGAACTAGGTATGGCCGTGTGTAGGAAGCACAGTTCTTTTGTTCTGAGCAAGCTCACTGTCTGGCCCTATAGGAATCACAGTAGAGTAGAAGAGTGCTCTTTTCTCAAAAGCAGATTGTGTTTCTTGTAAGGGGAGCTAGCATTTGTTTTCCAGTCCTATATGGAGTTGAATCCCATGCAGTTTCTGGTCCTACGAGCAAGAGTTGTTTTCTGGTAAGGAAAGTCACTATTGCGCTCCCATTGCCATACACAGTGCAAATAGCACTCACATCTGTTCCCAGCAAGTACAGTGTATCGGACTGAAGAGGAGCTACTGTTCTTGTCAGTTTCCTAAGCAGAGTTGAACGAGATATGTCCCGCGTGTGTAGGAAGCACAGTTCTTTTGTTCTGAGCAAGCTCACTGTTTGGACCCCATAGGAAACACAGTAGAGTAGAAGAGTGCTCTTTTCTCAAAGCAGAGTGTGTTTCTTGTAGGGCGAGCTAGCGTTTGTTTCCCAGTCCTAAATGGAGTTGAATCACATGCAGTTTCTGGTCCTACGAGCAAGAGTTGTTTTATGGTAAGAAGAGTCACTATTGTGCTGCCATTGCCATACACAGGACAAATAGCACTGTTGTCTGTTCCCAGCAGTACAGTGTATTGGACTGAAGAGGAACTACTGTTCTTGTCAGGTTCCTAAGCTAAATTGAACTACATATGGCCGTGAGTGTAGGAAGCACAGTTCTTTTGTTCTGAGTAAGTTCAGTGTTCGGACTCCAAAGGAAACAGAGTAGAGTAGAAGAGTGCTCTTTTCTCAAAAGCAGAGTGTGTTTCTTGTAAGGCGAGCTAGCGTTTGTTTCCCAGTCCTAAATGGAGTTGAATCACATGCAGTTTCTGGTCCTACGAGCAAGAGTTGTTTTATGGTAAGAAGAGTCACTATTGTGCTGCCATTGCCATACACAGGACAAATAGCACTGTTGTCTGTTCCCAGCAGTACAGTGTATTGGACTGAAGAGGATCTACTGTTCTTGTCAGGTTCCTAAGCAGAATTGAACCAGGTGTGGCGGTGTGTAGGAAGCTCGATTTTTTGTTCTCAGCAAGCTCACTGTTCGGACCTCATAGGAAAAACAGTAGTGTAGAAGAGTGCTCTTTTCTCAAAAGCAGAGTGTGTTTCTTGTAAGTCGAGCTAGCGTTTGTTTCCTAGTCCTAAATGGAGTTCAATCACAGGCAGTTTCCGGTCCTATGAGCAAGAGTTGTTTTCTGGTAAGAAGAGTCAATATTGCGCTGCAATTGCCATACACAGGACAAATAGTACTGGAGTCTCTTCCCAGGAAGTACAGTGTATTGGACAGAAGAGGATCTACTGTTCTTGTCAGGTTCCTAAGCAGAATTGAACTAGATATGGCCGTGTGTGTAGGAAGCACAGTTCTTTTGTTCTGAGCAAGTTCACTGTTCGGACCTCTAAGGAAACACAATAGAGTAGAAGAGTGCTTTTTTCTCTAAATCAGAGTGTGTTTCTTGTAAGTCGAGTTAGTGTTTGTTTCCCACTCCTAAATGGAGATGAATCACATGCAGTTTCTGGTCCTACGAGCAAGAGTTGTTTTCTGGTAAGAAGAGTCACTATTGTGCTCCCATTGTCATACAAAGGGCAAATAGCACACGCGTCTCTTCCCAGCATGTACAGTGTATTGGACTGAAGAGGATCTACTGTTCTTGTCAGGTTCCTAAGCAGAGTTGAACTAGATATGGCCGTGTGTGTAGGAAGCACAGTACTTTTGTTCTGAGCAAGCTCACTGTTCTGGCCCTATAGGAAACACAGTAGAGTAGAAGAGTGCTCTTTTCTCAAAAGCAGATTGTGTTTCTTGTAAGGCGAGCTAGAATTTGTTTCCCAGTCCTATATGGAGTTGAATCACATGCAGTTTCTGGTCCTACGAGCAAGAGTTGTTTTTTGGTAAGGAAAGTCTCTATTGCACTCCCATTGCCATACACAGTGCAAATAGCACTCGCGTCTCTTCCCAGCAAGTACAGTGTATCGGACTGAAGAAGAGCTACTGTTCTTGTCAGTTTCCTAAGCAGAGTTGAACTAGATATGGCCCGCGTGTTTAGGAAGCACAGTTCTTTTGTTCTGAGCAAGCTCACTGTTTGGACCCCATAGGAAACACAGTAGAGTAGAAGAGTGCTCTTTTCTCAAAAGCAGAGTGTGTTTTTTGTAAGGCGAGCTAGCGTTTGTTTCCCAGTCCTAAATGGAGTTGAATCACATGGAGTTTCTGGTCCTACAAGCAAGAGTTGTTTTCTGGTAAGAAGAGTCACTATTGTGCTGCCATTGCCATACACAGGACAAATAGCACTGGCGTCTTTTCCAAGCAAGTACAGTGTATTGGACGAAAGAAGATCTACTGTTCTTGTCAGGTTCCTAATCAGACTTGAACTAGATATGGCCGTGTGTGTAGGAAGCACAGTTTTTTTGTTCTGAGCAAGCTCACTCTTCGGACCCCATAGGGAACACAGTAGATTAGAAGAGTGCTCTTTTCTCTAAAGCAGAGTGTGTTTCTTGTAAGGCGAGCTCGCGTTTGTTTCCCAGTCCTAAATGGAGTTGAGTCACATGCAGCTTTTGGTCCTACGAGCAAGAGTTGTTTTCTGGTAAAAAGAGTCACTATTGCGCTCCAAATGCAATACACAGTGCAAATAGCACTCGCGTCTGTTCCCAGCAAGTACAGTGTATTGGACTGAATAGGAGCTACTGTTCTTGTCAGTTTCCTAAGCAGAGTTGAACTAGATATGGTCGGTGTGTGTAGGAAGCACAGTTCTTTTGTTCTGAGCAAGCTCACTTTTCGGACCCCATAGGAAACACAGTAGAGTAGAATTGTGCTCTTTTGTCAGAAGCAGAGTGTGTTTCTTGTAAGGCGAGCTAGCGTTTGTTTCCCAGTCCTAAATGGAGTTGAATCCCATGCAGTTTCTGGTCCTACGAGGAAGAGATCTTTACTCATAAGAAGAGTCAATATTGCGCTGCCATTGCCCTACACAGGACAAATAGCACTGGCGTCTGTTCCCAGCAAGTAGAGTGTATTGGACTGAAGAGGAGCTACTGTTCTTGTCAGTTTCCTTAGCAGAGCTGAACTAGATATGGTCCGTGTGTGTAGGAAGCACAGTTCTTTTGTTCTGAGCAAGCTCACTGTTCTGGCCCTATAGGAAACACAGTAGAGTAGAAGAGTGCTCTTTTCTCAAAAGCAGAGTGTGTTTCTTGTAGGGCGAGCTAGCGTTTGTTTCCCAGTCCTAAATGGAGTTGAATCACATGCAGTTTCTGGTCCTATGAGCAAGAGTTGTTTTCTGGTAAGAAGAGTCATTATTGCGCTGCCATTGCCCTACACAGGACATATAGTACTGGCGTCTGTTCCCAGCAAGTACAGTGTATTGGACTAAAGAGGAGCTACTCTTCTTGTCAGTTTCCTAAGCAGAGTTGAACTAGATATGGTCCGTGTGTGTAGGAAGCACAGTTCTTTTGTTCTGAGCAAGCTCACTGTTTGGACCCCAAAGGAAACACAGTGAAGTAGAAGAGTGCTCTTTTCTCAAAAGCAGAGTGTGTTTCTTGTAAGGCGAGCTAGCGTTTGTTTCCCAGTCCAAATTGGAGTTGAATCATATGCAGTTTCTGGTCCTACGAGCAAGAGTTGTTTTATGGAAAGAAGAGTCACTATTGCGCTGCCATTGCCATACACAGGACAAATAGCACTGTTGTCTGTTCCCAGGAGTACAGTGTATTGGACTAAAGAGGATCTACTGTTCTTGTCAGGTTCCTAAGCAGAATTGAACTAGGTGTGGTGGTGTGTGTAGGAAGCACGATTTTTGTTCTGAGCAAGCTCACTGTTCGGACATCAGAGGAAACACAGTAGAGTAGAATAGTGCTCTATTCTCAAAAGCAGAGTGTGTTTTTTGTAAGGCGAGCTAGAGTTTGTTTCCTAGTCCTAAATGGAGTTCAATCACAGGCAGTTTCCTGTCCTATGAGCAAGAGTTGTTTTCTGGTAAGGAAAGTTACTATTGTGCTCCCATTGCCACACACAGTGCAAATAGCACTAGCGTCTGTTCCCAGGAAGTACAGTGTATTGGACTCAATAGGAGCTACTGTTCTTCTCAGTTTCCTAAGCAGAGTTGAACTAGATATGGTCGGTGTGTGTAGGAAGCACAGTTCTTTTGTTCTGAGCAAGCTCACTGTTTGGACCCTATCGGAAACTCAGTAGAGTAGAAGAGTGCTCTTTTCTCAAAAGCAGAGTGTGTTTCTTGTAAGGCGAGCTAGAGTTTGTTTCCCAGTCCTAAATGGAGTTGAATCCCATGCAGTTTCTGGTCCTACGAGCAAGAGTTGTTTTCTGGTAAGAAGAGTCATTATTGCGCTGCCATTGCCCTACACAGGACAAATAGCAATGGCGTCTGTTCCCAGCAAGTACAGTGTATTGGACTGAAGAGGAGCTACTGTTCTTGTCAGTTTCCTAAGCAGAGCTGATCTAGATATGGTCCGTGTGTGTAGGAAGCACAGTTCTTTTGTTCTGAGCAAGCTCACTGTTTGGACCCCATAGGAAACACAGTAGAGTAGAAGAGTGCTCTTTTCTCAAAAGCAGAGTGTGTTTCTTGTAAGGCGAGCTAGCGTTTGTTTCCCAGTCCAAATTGGAGTTGAATCATATGCAGTTTCTGGTCCTCCGAGCAAGAGTTGTTTTATGGTAAGAAGAGTCACTATTGCGCTGCCATTGTCATACACAGGACAAATAGCACTGCTGTCTGTTCTCAGCAGTACAGTGTATTGGACTGAAGAGGATCTACTTTTCTTGTCAGGTTCCTAAGCAGAATTGAACTAGGTGTGGCGGTGTGTGTAGGAATCACGTTTTTTTTTTGTTCTGAGCTAGCTCACTGTTCGGACCTCATAGGAAACACAGTAGACTAGCATAGTGCTCTATTCTCAAAAGCAGAGTGTGTTTCTTGTAAGGCGAGCTAGCGTTTGTTTCCCAGTCCTAAATGGAGTTGAGACACATGAAGTTTTTGGTCCTACGAGCAAGAGTTGTTTTCGGGTCAGAAGAGTCACTATTGTGCTCCAAATGCCATACACAGTGCAAATATTACTCGCGTCAGTTCCCTTCAAGTACAGTGTACGGACTGATTAGGAGCTACTGTTCTTGTCAGTTTCCTCAGCAGAGTTGAACTAGATATGGTCCGTGTGTGGGAAGCACAGTTCTTTTGTTCTGAGCAAGCTCACTCTTTGGACCCCTTTGGAAACACAGTAGAGTAGAAGAGTGCTCTTTTCTCAAAAGCAGAGTGTGTTTCATGTAAAGCGAGCTAGCATTTGTTTCCCAGTCCTAAATGGAGTTGAATCACATGCAGTTTCCGGTCCTACGAGCAAGAGTTGTTTTCTGGTAAGGAAAGTCACTATTGCGCTCCCATTGCCATACACAGTGCAAATAGCACTCACGTCTGTTCCCAGGAAGTACAGTGTATCGGACTGAATAGGAGCTACTGTTCTTGTCAGTTTCCTAAGCAGACTTGAACGAGATATGTCCCGCGTGTGTAGGAAGCACAGTTCTTTTGTTCTGAGCAAGCTCACTGTTCTGGCACTATAGGAAACACAGTAGAGTAGAAGAGTGCTCTTTTCTCAAAAGCAGATTGTGTTTCTTGTAAGGCGAGCTAGAATTTGTTTCCCAGTCCTATATGGAGTTGAATCACATGCAGTTTCTGGTCTTACGAGCAAGAGTTGTTTTTTGGTAAGGAAAGTCTCTATTGCGCTCCCATTGCCATACACAGTGCAAATAGCACTCGCGTCTCTTCCCAGCAAGTACAGTGTATCGGACTGAAGAGGAGCTACTGTTCTTGTCAGTTTCCTAAGCAGAGTTGAACTAGATATGGCCCGCGTGTTTAGGAAGCACAGTTCTTTTGTTCTGAGCAAGCTCACTGTTTGGACCCCATAGGAAACACAGTAGAGTAGAAGAGTGCTCTTTTGTCAAATCAGAGTGTGTTTTTTGTAAGGCGAGCAAGCGTTTGTTTCCCAGTCCTAAATGGAGTTGAATCACATGGAGTTTCTGGTCCTACAAGCAAGAGTTGTTTTCTGGTAAGAAGAGTCACTATTCCGCTGCCATTGCCATACACAGGACAAATAGCACTGGCGTCTTTTCCAAGCAAGTACAGTGTATTGGACGAAAGAGGATCTACTGTTCTTGTCAGGTTCCTAATCAGACTTGAACTAGATACGGCCGTGTGTAGGAAGCACAGTTTTTTTGTTCTGAGCAAGCTCACTGTTCGGACCCCATAGGGAACACAGTAGAGTAGAAGAGTGCTCTTTTCTCTAAAGCAGAGTGTGTTTCTTGTAAGGCGAGCTCGCGTTTGTTTCCCAGTCCTAAATGGAGTTGAATCCCATGCAGTTTCTGTTCCTACAAGCAAGAGTTGTTTTCTGGTAAGGAAAGTAACTATTGAGCTCCCATTGCCATACACAGTGCAAATAGCACTCGCGTCTGTTCCCAGCAAATACAGTGTATCGGACTGAAGTGGAACTACTGTTCTTGTCAGTTTCCTAAGCAGAGATGAACTAGATATGGTCTGTGTGTGTAGGAAGCACAGTTCTTTTGTTCTGAGCAAGCTCACTGTTCTGGCCCTATAGGAAACACAGTAGAGTAGAAGAGTGCTCTTTTCTCTAAAGCAGAGTGTGTTTCTTGTAAGGAGAGCTAGCGTTTGTTTCCCAGTCCTAAATGGAGTTGAATCACATGCAGTTTCTGGTCCTATGAGCAAGAGTTGTTTTATGGTAAGAAGAGTCACTATTGCGCTGCCATTGCCATACACAGGACAAATAGCACTGTTGTCTGTTCCCAGGAGTACAGTGTATTGGACTGAAGAGGATCTACTGTTCTTGTCAGGTTCCTAAGCAGAATTGAACTAGGTGTGGCGGTGTGTGTAGGAATCACGTTTTTTTTTGTTCTGAGCAAGCTCACTGTTCGGACCTCAGAGGAAACACAGTAGAGTAGCATAGTGCTCTTTTCTCAAAAGCAGAGTGTGTTTCTTGTAAGGCGAGCTAGCGTTTGTTTCCCAGTCCTAAATGGAGTTCAATCACAGGCAGTTTCCGGTCCTATGAGCAAGAGTTGTTTTCTGGTAAGGAAAGTTACTATTGTGCTCCCATTGCCATACACAGTGCAAATAGCACTAGCGTCTGTTCGCAGGAAGTACAGTGTATTGGACTGAATAGGAGCTACTGTTCTTGTCAGTTTCCTAAGCAGAGTTGAACTAGATATGGTCGGTGTGTGTAGAAAGCACAGTTCTTTTGTTCTGAGCAAGCTCACTGTTTGGACCCCATAGGAAACACAGTAGAGTAGAAGAGTGCTCTTTTCTCAAAAGCAGAGTGTGTTACTTGTAAGGAGAGCTAGCGTTTGTTTCCCAGTCCTAAATGGAGTTGAATCCCATGCAGTTTCTGGTCCTACGAGCAAGAGTTGTTTTCTGGTAAGAATAGTCAATATTGTGCTGCCATTGCCATACACAGGAAAAATAGCACTGGAGTCTGTTCTCAGCAAGTACAGTGTATTGGACTGAAGAGGATCTACTGTTCTTGTCAGGTTCCTAAGCAGAATTGAACTAGATATGGCCGTGTGTGTAGGAAGCACAGTTCTTTTGGTTTGAGCAAGTTCACTGTTCGGACCTCTTAGGAAACACAATAGAGTAGAAGAGTGCTTTTTTCTCTAAATCAGAGTGTGTTTCTTGTAAGGCGAGCTAGCGTTTGTTTCCCAGTCCTTAATGGAGTTGAATCCCATGCAGTTTCTGGTCCTACGAGCAAGAGTTGTTTTCTGGTAAGAAGAGTCATTATTGCGCTGCCATTGCCCTACACAGGACAAAAAGCACTGGCGTCTGTTCCCAGCAAGTACAGTGTATTGGACTGAAGAGGAGCTACTGTTCTTGTCAGTTTCCTAAGCAGAGTTGAACTAGATATGGTCCGTGTGTAGGAAGCAGAGTTCTTTTGTTCTGAGCAAGCTCACTGTTTGGACCCCATAGGAAACACAGTAGAGTAGAAGAGTGCTCTTTTCTCAAAAGCAGAGTGTGTTTCTTGTAAGGCGAGCTAGCGTTTGTTTCCCAGTCCTAAATGGAGTTGAATCCCATGCAGTTTCTGGTCCTACGAGCAAGAGTTGTTTTCTGGTAAGAAGAGTCATTATTGCGCTGCCATTGCCCTACACAGGACAAATAGCAATGGCGTCTGTTCCCAGCAAGTACAGTGTATTGGACTGAAGAGGAGCTACTGTTCTTGTCAGATTCCTAAGCAGAGCTGAACTAGATATGGTCCGTGTGTGTAGGAAGCACAGTTCTTTTGTTCTGAGCAAGCTCACTGTTTGGACCCCATAGGAAACACAGTAGAGTAGAAGAGTGCTCTTTTCTCAAAAGCAGAGTGTGTTTCTTGTAAGGCGAGCTAGCGTTTGTTTCCCAGTCCAAATTGGAGTTGAATCATATGCAGTTTCTGGTCCTACGAGCAAGAGTTGTTTTATGGTAAGAAGAGTCACTATTGCGCTGCCATTGCCATACACAGGACAAATAGCACTGTTGTCTGTTCTCAGCAGTACAGTGTATTGGACTGAAGAGGATCTACTTTTCTTGTCAGGTTCCTAAGCAGAATTGAACTAGGTGTGGCGGTGTGTGTAGGAATCACGTTTTTTTTTGTTCTGAGCAAGCTCACTGTTCGGACCTCAGAGGAAACACAGTAGAGTAGCATAGTGCTCTTTTCTCAAAAGCAGAGTGTTTTTCTTGTAAGGCGAGCTAGCGTTTGTTTCCCAGTCCTAAATGGAGTTCAATCACAGGCAGTTTCCGGTCCTATGAGCAACAGTTGTTTTCTGGTAAGGAAAGTTACTATTGTGCTCCCATTGCCATACACAGTGCAAATAGCACTAGCGTCTGTTCGCAGGAAGTACAGTGTATTGGACTGAATAGGAGCTACTGTTCTTGTCAGTTTCCTAAGCAGAGTTGAACTAGATATGGTCGGTGTGTGTAGAAAGCACAGTTCTTTTGTTCTGAGCAAGCTCACTGTTTGGACCCCATAGGAAACACAGTAGAGTAGAAGAGTGCTCTTTTCTCAAAAGCAGAGTGTGTTACTTGTAAGGAGAGCTAGCGTTTGTTTCCCAGTCCTAAATGGAGTTGAATCCCATGCAGTTTCTGGTCCTACGAGCAAGAGTTGTTTTCTGGTAAGAAGAGTGATTATTGCGCTGCCATTGCCCTACACAGGACAAATAGCACTGGCGTCTGTTCCCAGCAAGTACAGTGTATTGGACTCAATAGGAGCTACTGTTCTTGTCAGTTTCCTAAGCAGAGATGAACTATATATGGTCGGTGTGTGTAGGAAGCACAGTTCTTTTGTTCTGAGCAAGCTCACTGTTTGGACCCTATAGGAAACTCAGTAGAGTAGAAGAGTGCTCTTTTCTCAAAAGCAGATTGTGTTTCTTGTAAGGCGAGCTAGCGTTTGTTTCCCAGTCCTAAATGGAGTTGAATCCCATGCAGTTTCTGGTCCTACGAGCAAGAGTTGTTTTCTGGTAAGAAGAGTCATTATTGCGCTGCCATTGCCCTACACAGGACAAATAGAACTGGCGTCTGTTCGCAGCAAGTACAGTGTATTGGACTGAAGAGGAGCTACTGTTCCTGTCAGTTTCCTAAGCAGAGCTGAACTAGATATGGTCCGTGTGTGTAGGAAGCACAGTTCTTTTGTTCTGAGCAAGCTCACTCTTTGGACCCCATAGGAAACACAGTAGAGTAGAAGAGTGCTCTTTTCTCAAAGCAGAGTGTGTTTCTTGTAAGGCGTGCTAGCGTTTGTTTCCCAGTCCAAATTGGAGTTGAATCATATGCAGTTTCTGGTCCTACGAGCAAGAGTTGTTTCATGGTAACAAGAGTCACTATTGCGCTGCCATTGCCATACACAGGACAAATAGCACTGTTGTCTGTTCTCAGCCGTTCAGTGTATTGGACTGAAGAGGATCTACTTTTCTTGTCAGGTTCCTGAGCAGAATTGAACTAGGTGTGGCGGTGTGTGTAGGAATCACGTTTTTTTTTGTTCTGAGCAAGCTCACTGTTCGGACCTCAGAGGAAACACAGTGGAGTAGCATAGTGCTCTTTTCTCAAAAGCAGAGTGTGTTTCTTGTAAGGCGAGCTGGCGTTTGTTTCCCAGTCCTAAATGGAGTTCAATCACAGGCAGTTTCCGGTCCTATGAGCAAGAGTTGTTTTCTGGTAAGGAAAGTTACTATTGTGCTCCCATTGCCATACACAGTGCAAATAGCACTAGCGTCTGTTCGCAGGAAGTACAGTGTATTGGACTGAATAGGAGCTACTGTTCTTGTCAGTTTCCTAAGCAGAGTTGAACTAGATATGGTCGGTGTGTGTAGAAAGCACAGTTCTTTTGTTCTGAGCAAGCTCACTGTTTGGACCCCATAGGAAACACAGTAGAGTAGAAGAGTGCTCTTTTCTCAAAAGCAGAGTGTGTTTCTTGTAAGGCGAGCTAGCGTTTGTTTCCCAGTCCAAATTGGAGTTGAATCATATGCAGTTTCTGGTCCTACGAGCAAGAGTTGTTTTATGGTAAGAAGAGTCACTATTGCGATGCCATTGCCATACACAGGACACATAGCACTGTTGTCTGTTCTCAGCAGTACAGTGTATTGGACTGAAGAGGATCTACTTTTCTTGTCAGGTTCCTAAGCAGAATTGAACTAGGTGTGGCGGTGTGTGTAGGAATCACGTTTTTTTTTGTTCTAGCAAGCTCACTGTTCGGACCTCACAGGAAACACAGTAGACTAGCATAGTGCTCTATTCTCAAAAGCAGAGTGTGTTTCTTGTAAGGCGAGCTAGCGTTTGTTTCCCAGTCCTAAATGGAGTTGAGACACATGCAGTTTTTGGTCCTACGAGCAAGAGTTGTTTTCGGGTAAGAAGAGTCACTATTGTGCTCCAAATGCCATACACAGTGCAAATAGTACTCGCGTCAGTTCTCTTCAAGTACAGTGTACTGGACTGATTAGGAGCTACTGTTCTTGTCAGTTTCCTCAGCAGAGTTGAGCTAGATATGGTCCGTGTGTGGGAAGCAAAGTTCTTTTGTTCTGAGCAAGCTCACTCTTTGGACCCCTTTGGAAACACAGTAGAGTAGAAGAGTGCTCTTTTCTCAAAAGCAGAGTGTGTTTCATGTAAGGCGAGCTAGCATTTGTTTCCCAGGCCTAAATGGAGTTGAATCACATGCAGTTTCTGGTCCTACGAGCAAGAGTTGTTTTCTGGTAAGGAAAGTCACTATTGCGCTCCCATTGCCATACACAGTGCAAATAGCACTCGCGTCTGTTCTCAGCAATTACAGTGTATTGGACTGAATAGGAGCTACTGTTCTTGTCAGTTTCCTAAGCAGAGTTGAACTAGATATGACCGTGGGTGCAGGAAGCACAGTTCTTTTGTTCTGAGCAAGCTCACTGTCTGGCCCTATAGGAATCACAGTAGAGTAGAAGAGTGCTCTTTTCTCAAAAGCAGATTCTGTTTCTTGTAAGGGGTGCTACCATTTGTTTTCCAGTCCTATATGGAGTTGAATCCCATGCAGTTTCTGGTCCTACGAGCAAGAGTTGTTTTTTGGTAAGGAAAGTCTCTATTGCGCTCCCATTGCCATACACAGTGCAAATAGCACTCGCGTCTCTTCCCAGCAAGTACAGTGTATCGGACTGAAGAGGAGCTACTGTCCTTGTAAGTTTCCTAAGCAGAGTTGAACTAGATATGGCCCGCATGTTTAGGAAGCACAGTTCTTTTGTTCTGAGCAAGCTCACTGTTTGGACCCCATAGGAAACACAGTAGAGTAGAAGAGTGCTCTTTTCTCAAAAGCAGAGTGTGTTTTTTGTAAGGCAAGCTAGCGTTTGTTTCCCAGTCCTAAATGGAGTTGAATCACATGGAGTTTCTGATCCTACAAGCAAGAGTTGTTTTCTGGTAAGAAGAGTCACTATTGCGCTGCCATTGCCATACACAGGACAAATAGCACTGGCGTCTTTTCCAAGCAAGTACAGTGTATTGGACGAAAGAGGATCTACTGTTCTTGTCAGGTTCCTAATCAGACTTGAACTAGATATGGCCGTGTGTGTAGGAAGCACAGCTTTTTTGTTCTGAGCAAGCTCACTGTTCGGACCCCTTTGTAAACACAGTAGAGTAGAATTGTGCTCTTTTGTCAGAAGCAGAGTGTGTTTCTTGTAAGGCGAGCTAGCGTTTGTTTCCCAGTCCTAAATGGAGTTGAATCCCATGCAGTTTCTGTTCCTACGAGCAAGAGTTGTTTTCTGGTAAGGAAAGTAACTATTGAGCTCCCATTGCCATACACAGTGCAAATAGCACTCGCGTCTGTTCCCAGCAAATACAGTGTATCGGACTGAAGTGGAGCTACTGTTCTTGTCAGTTTCCTAAGCAGAGATGAACTAGATATGGTCTGTGTGTGTAGGAAGCACAGTTCTTTTGTTCTGAGCAAGCTCACTGTTCTGGCCCTATAGGAAACACAGTAGAGTAGAAGAGTGCTCTTTTCTCTAAAGCAGAGTGTGTTTCTTGTAAGGAGAGCTAGCGTTTGTTTCCCAGTCCTAAATGGAGTTGAATCACATGCAGTTTCTGGTCCTATGAGCAAGAGTTGTTTTATGGTAAGAAGAATCACTATTGCGCTGCCATTGCCATACACAGGACAAATAGCACTGTTGTCTGTTCCCAGGAGTACAGTGTATTGGACTGAAGAGGATCTACTGTTCTTGTCAGGTTCCTAAGCAGAATTGAACTAGGTGTGGTGGTGTGTGTAGGAAGCACGTTTTTTTTGTTCTGAGCAAGCTCACTGTTCGGACCTCAGAGGAAACACAGTAGAGTAGCATAGTGCTCTTTTCTCAAAAGCAGAGTGTGTTTCTTGTAAGGCGAGCTAGCGTTTGTTTCCCAGTCCTAAATGGAGTTCAATCACAGGCAGTTTCTGGTCCTATGAGCAAGAGTTGTTTTCTGGTAAGGAAAGTTACTATTTTGCTCACATTGCCATACACAGTGCAAATAGCACTCGCGTCTTTTCCCAGCAAGTGCAGTGTATTGGACTGAATAGGAGCTACTGTTCTTGTCAGTTTCCTAAGCAGAGTTGAACTAGATATGGTCGGTGTGTGTAGGAATCACAGTTCTTTTGTTCTGAGCAAGCTCACTGTTTGGACCCCATAGGAAACACAGTAGAGTAGAAGAGTGCTCTTTTCTCAAAAGCAGAGTGTGTTACTTGTAAGGAGAGCTAGCGTTTGTTTCCCAGTCCTAAATGGAGTTGAATCCCATGCAGTTTCTGGTCCTACGAGCAAGAGCTGTTTTCTGGTAAGAATAGTCAATATTGTGCTGCCATTGCCATACACAGGACAAAAAGCACTGGAGTCTGTTCTCAGCAAGTACAGTGTATTGGACTGAAGAGGATCTACTGTTCTTGTCAGGTTCCTAAGCAGAATTGAACTAGATATGGCCATGTGTGTAGGAAGCACAGTTCTTTTGGTTTGAGCAAGTTCACTGTTCGGACCTCTTAGGAAACACAATAGAGTAGAAGAGTGCTTTTTTCTCTAAATCAGAGTGTGTTTCTTGTAAGGCGAGCTAGTGTTTGTTTCCCAGTCCTAAATGGAGTTGCCTCACATGCAGTTTCTGGTCCTCCGAGCAAGAGTTGTTTTCTGCTAAGAAGAGTCACTATTGTGCTCCCATTGTCATACACAGGGCAAATAGCACTCGCGTCTGTTCCCAGCATGTACAGTGTATTGGACTGAAGAGGATCTACTGTTCTTGTCAGGTTCCTAAGCAGAGTTGAACTAGATATGGCCGTGTGTGTAGGAAGCACAGTTCTTTTGTTCTGAGGAAGCTCACTGTTCTGGCCCTATAGGAAACACAGTAGAGTAGAAGAGTGCTCTTTTCTCAAAAGCAGAGTGTGTTTCTTGTAAGGCGAGGTAGCGTTTGTTTCCCAGTCCTAAATGGAGTGGAATCACATGCAGTTTCTGGTCCTATGAGCAAGAGTTGTTTTCTGGTAAGACGAGTCACTATTGTGCTCCAATTGCCATACACAGTGCAAAGCGTCTGTTCTGAGCAAGTACAGTGTATTGGACTGAAGAGGAGCTACTGTTCTTGTCAGTTTCCTAAGCAGAGTTGAACTAGATATGGCCCGAGTGTAGGAAGCACAGTTCTTTTCTTCTGAGCAAGCTCACTGTTCTGGCCCTATAGGAAACACAGTAGAGTAGAAGAGTGCTCTTTTCTCTAAAGCAGAGTGTGTTTCTTGTACGGCGAGCTAGCATTTGTTTCCCAGTCCTAAATGGAGTTGAATCACATGCAGTTTCTGGTCCTACGAGCAAGAGTTGTTTTCTGGTATGAAAAGTCACTATTGTGCTCCCATTGTCATACACAGTGCAAATAGCACTCGCGTCTGTTCCCAGCAAGTACAGTGTATTGGACAGAAGAGGAGGTACTGTTCTTGTCAGTTTCTTAAGCAGAGTTGAAGTAGATATGTCCCGTGTGTGAAGCACAGTTCTTTTGTTCTGAGCAAGCTGACTGTTCTGGCCCTACAGGAAACACAGAAGAGTAGAAGAGTGCTCTTTTCTCAGAAGCAGAGTGTATTTCTTGTAAGGCGAGCTGGCGTTTGTTTCCCAGTCCTAAATGGAGTAGAATCACATGCAGTTTTGGTCCTACAAACAAGGGATGTTTTCTGGTAAGGAAAGTCACTATTGTGCTCCCTTTGCCATAAACAGTGCAAATAGCACTCGCGTCTGTTCCCAGCAAGTACAGTGTATTGGACTGAAGAGGAGCTACTGCTCTTGTCAGTTTCCTAAGCAGAGTTGAACTAGATATGGCCCGTGTGTGTAGGAAGCACAGTTCTTTTCTTCTGAGCAAGCTCACTGTTCGGACACCATAGTTAACACAGTAGAGTAGAAGAGTGGTCTTTTCTCAAAAGCAGAATGTGTTTCTTGTAAAGCAAGCTAGTGTTTGTTTCCCAGTACTAAAAGGAGTTCACTCACATGCAGTTTCTGGTCCTACGAGCAAGAGTTGTTTTATTGTAAGAAGAGTCACTATTGCGCTCCCATTGTCATACACAGGGCAAATAGCACTGGCGTGTGTTCCCAGCATGTAAAGTGTATTGGACTGAAGAGGATCTACTCTTCTTTAAGTTTCCTAAGCAGAGTTGAACTAGATATGGCCGGTGTGTGTAGGAAGTACAGTTCTTTTGTTCTGAGCAAGCTCACTGTTTTGGCCCTATAGGAAACACAGTAGAGTAGAAGAGTGCTCTTTTCTCAAAAGCAGAGTGTGTTTCTTGTAAGGCGAGCTAGCGTTTGTTTCCCAGTCCTAAATGGAGTTGAATCACATGCAGTTTCTGGTCCTACAAGCACGAGTTGTTTTGTGGTAAGAAGAGTCACTATTGTGCTCCCTTTGAGATCCACAGGGCAAATAGCACTCGCGTCTGTTCCCAGCAAGTACAGTGTATTGGACTGAAGAGGATCTACTCTTCTTGTCAGTTTCCTAAGCAGAGTTGAACTAGATATGGCCCGTGTGTGTAGGAAGCACAGTTCTTTTGTTCTGAGCAAGCTCACTGTTCAGACCCCATAGGAAACACAGTAGAATAGAAGAGTGCTCTTTTCTCAAAAGCAGAGTGTGATTCTTGTAAGGCGAGCTAGTATTTGTTTACCAGTCCAAAATCGAGTTGAATCACATGCAGTTTCTGGTCCTACGAGCAAGGGATGTATTCTGGTAAGGAAAGTCACTATTGTGCTCCCTTTGCCATACACAGGGCAAAAAGCACTCACGTCTGTTCCCAGCAAGTACAGTGTATTTGACAGAAGAGGAGCTACTGTTCTTGTCAGTTTCCTAAGCAGAGTTGAACAAGATATGGCCCGTGTGTGTGAAGCACAGTTCTGTTGTGCTGAGCAAGCTCAACTTTTGGACCCCATAGTAAACACAGTAGAGTAGAAGAGTGCTCTTTTCTCAAAAGCAGAGTGTGTTTCTTGGAAGGTGAGCTATCGTTTGTTTCCGAGTCCTAAATGGAGTTGAATCACATGCAGTTTCTGGTCCTACGAGCAAGAGTTGTTTTCTGCAAAGAAGAGTCACTATTGTGCTTCCATTTCCATACACAGTGCAAATGGCACTCGCGTCCGTTCACAGCAAGTACAGTGTATTTGACAGAAGAGGAGCTACTGTTCTTGTCAGTTTCCTAAGCAGAGTTGAACTAGATATGGCCTGTGTGTGTGAAGCACAGTTCTGTTGTGCTGAGCAAGCTCAATTTTCGGACCCCATAGTAAACACCGTAGAGTAGATGAGTGCTCTTTTCTCAAAAGCAGAGTGTGTTTCTTGGAAGGTGAGCTATCGTTTGTTTCCGAGTCCTAAATGGAGTTGAATCACATGCAGTTTCTGGTCCTACGAGCAAGAGTTGTATTCTGCTAAGAAGAGTCACTATTGTGCTCCCATTGTCATACACAGGGCAAATAGGACTCGTGTCTGTTCCCAGGATGTACAGTGTATTGGACTGAAGAGGATCTACTGTTCTTGTCATTTTCCAAAGCAAAGTTGAACGAGATATGGCCCGTGTGTGTAGGAAGTACACTTCTTTTGTTCTGAGCAAGCTCAATCTTCTGGCCCTATAGGAAACACAGCAGAGTAGAAGAGTGCTCTTTTCTCAAAAGCAGAATATGTTTCTTGTAAGGCAAGCTAGCGTTTGTTTCCCAGTCCTAAATGGAGTTGAATCACATGCAGTTTCTGGTCCTACAAGCAAGACTTGTTTTGTGGTAAGAAGAGTCACTATTGTGCTTCCTTTGCCATACACAGGGCAAATAACACTCGCATCTGTTCCCAGCAAGTACAGTGTATTGGACTGAAGAGGATCTACTATTCTTGTCAGTTTCCTAAGCAGAGTTGAACTAGATATGGCCCGTGTGTGTAGGAAGCACAGTTCTTTTGTTCTGAGCAAGCTCACTGTTCAGACACCATAGGAAACACAGTAGAATAGAAGAGTGCTCTTTTCTCAAAAGCAGAGTGTGTTTCTTGTAGGGCGAGCTAGCATTTGTTTCCCAGTCCAAAATCGAGTTGAATCACATGCAGTTTCTGGTCCTACGAGCAAGAGATGTATTCTGGTAAGGAAAGTCACTATTGTGCTCCCTTTGACATAAACAGTGCAAATAGCACTCACGTCTGTTCCCAGCAAGTACAGTGTATTGGACTGAAGAGGAGCTAAAGTTTTCGTCAGTTTCCTAAGCAGAGTTGAACTAGATATGGCTCCTGTGTGTAGGAAGCACAGTTCTTTTGTTCTGAGCAAGCTCACTGTTCTGGCCCTATAGGAAACACAGTAGAGTAGAAGAGTGCTCTTTGATCAAAATCAGAGTTGTGTTTCTTGTAAGGTGAGCTAGCGTTTGTTTCCCAGTCCTAAATGGAGTTGAATCACATGCAGTTTTTGGTCCTACGAGCAAGGGATGTTTTCTGGTAAGGAAAGTCACTATTGTGCTCCCTTTGCCATAAACAGTGCAAATAGCACTCGCGTCTGTTCCCAGCAAGTACAGTGTATTGGACTGAAGAGGAGCTACTGTTCTTGTCAGTTTCCTAAGCAGAGTTGAACTAGATATGGCCTGTGTGTGTAAAAAGCACACTTCTTTTGTTCTGATCAAGCTCACTGCTCGGACATCATAGTTAACACAGTAGAGTAGAAGAGTGCTCTTTTCTCAAAAGCAGAGTGTGTTTCTTGTAAGGCGAGCTAGCGTTTGTATCCCACTCCTAAATGGAGTTGAATCACATGCAGTTTCTAATCCTAGGAACAAGAGTTGTTTTCTGGTAAGAAGAGTCACTATTGCGCTTGAATTGTCATACACAGGGCAAATAGCACTGGCTTCTGTTCCCAGCATGTACAGTGTATTGGACTGAAGAGGATCTACTGTTCTTGTCAGTTTCCTAAGCAGAGTTGAACTAGATATAGCCGGTGTGTGTAGGAAGCACAGTTCTTTTGTTCTGAGCAAGCTCACTGTTTTGGCCCTATAGGAAACACAGTAGAGTAGAAGAGTGCTCTTTTCTCAAAAGCAGTGTGTGTTTCTTGTAAGGCGAGCTAGCGTTTGTTTCCCAGTCCTAAATGGAGTTGAATCACATGCAGTTTCTGGTCCTACAAGCACGAGTTGTTTTGTGGTAAGAAGAGTCACTATTGTGCTCCCTTTGCCATCCACAGGGCAAATAGCACTCGCGTCTGTTACCAGCAAGTACAGTGTATTGGACTGAAGAGGAGCTACTGTTCTCGTCAGTTTCCTAAGCAGAGTTGAACTAGATATGGCCCGTGTGTGTAGGAAGCACAGTTCTTTTGTTCTGAGCAAGCTCATTGTTCAGACCCCATAGGAAACACAGTAGAATAGAAGAGTGCTCTTTTCTCATAAGCAGAGTGTGTTTCTTGTAAGGCGAGCTAGCATTTGTTTCCCAGTCGAAAATCGAGTTGAATCACTTGCAGTTTCTGGTCCTACGAGCAAGAGATGTATTCTGGTAAGGAAAGTCACTATTGTGCTCCCTTTGCCATACACAGTGCAAATAGCACTCACGTCTGTTCCCAGCAAGTACAGTGTATTGGACTGAAGAGGAGCTACAGTTCTCGTCAGTTTCCTAAGCAGAGTTGAACTAGATATGGCTCGTGTGTGTAGGAAGCACAGTTCTTTTGTTCTGAGCAAGCTCACTGTTCTGGCCCTATAGGAATCACATGCAGTTTCTGGTCCTACAAGCAAGAGTTGTTTTCTGGTAAGAAGAGTCACTATTGCGCTCCCTTTGCCATACACAGTGCAAATAGCACTCGCGTCTGCTCCAAGCAAGTACAGTGTATTGGACTGAAGAGGAGCTACAGTTCTCGTCAGTTTCCTAAGCAGAGTTGAACTAGATATAGCCCGTGTGTTTAGGAAGCACAGTTCTTTTGTTCTGAGCAAGCTCACTGTTCTGGCCCTATAGGAAACACAGTAGAGTAGAAGAGTGCTCTTTGCTCAAAAGCAGAGTGTGTTTCTTGTAAGGTGAGCTAGCGTTTGTTTCCCAGTCCTAAATGGAGTTGAATCACATGCAGTTTTTGGTCCTATGAGCAAGGGATGTTTTCTGGTAAGGAAAGTCACTATTGTGCTCCCTTTGCCATAAACAGTGCAAATAGCACTCGTGTCTGTCCCAGCAAGTACAGTGTATTGGACTGAAGAGGAGCTACTGTTCTTGTCAGTTTCCTAAGCAGAGTTGAACTAGATATGGCCCGTGTGTGTAAAAAGCACACTTCTTTTGTTCTGATCAAGCTCACTGCTCGGACCTCATAGTTAACACAGTAGAGTAGAAGAGTGCTCTTTTCTCAAAAGCAGAGTGTGTTTCTTGTAAGGCGAGCTAGCGTTTGTTTCCCAGTCCTACATGGAGTTGAATCACATGCAGTTACTGATCCTAGGAGCAAGAGTTGTTTTCTGGTAAGAAGAGTCACTATTGCGCTCCCCTTTTCATACACAGGGCAAATAGCACTGGCGTCTGTTCCCAGCATGTACAGTGTATTGGACTGAAGAGGATCTACTGTTCTTGTCAGTTTCCTAAGCAGAGTTGAACTAGATATGGCTGGTGTGTGTAGGAAGCACAGTTCTTTTGTTCTGAGCAAGCTCACTGTTTTGGCCCTATAGGAAACACAGTAGAGTAGAAGAGTGCTCTCTTCTCAAAAGCAGAGTTTGTTTCTTATAAGGCGAGCTAGCTTTTGTTTCCCAGTCATAAATGGAGTTGAATCACATGCAGTTTCTGGTCCTACAAGCAAGAGTTGTTTTCTAGTAAGAAGGGTCACTATTGCGCTCCCATTGCCATACACAGGGCAAATAGGACTCGCGTCTTTTCCCAGGATGTACAGTGTATTGGATTGAAGAGGATCTACTGTTCTTGTCAGTTTCCTAAGCAAAGTTGAACTAGATATGGCCCGTGTGTGTAGGAAGTACACTTCTTTTGTTCTGAGCCAGCTCACTCTTCTGGCCCTATAGGAAACACAGTAGAGTAGAAGAGTGCTCTTTTCTCAAAAGCAGAATGTGTTTCTTGTAAGGCGAGCTAGAGTTTGTTTCCCAGTCCTAAATGGAGTTCAATCACATGCAGTTTCTGGTCCTACGAGCAAGAGTTGTTTTATGGTAAGCAGAGTCACTATTGCGCTCCCATTGTCATACACAGGGCAAAAAGCACTGGCGTCTGTTCCCAGCATGTACAGTGTATTGGACTGAAGAGGATCTACTGTTCTTGTCAGATTCCTAAGTAGAGTTGTACTAGATATGGCCCGTGTGTGTAGGAAGCACAGTTCTTTTGTTCTGAGCAAGCTCACTGTTCGGACCCCATAGGAAACAAAGTAGAATAGAAGAGTGCTCTTTTCTCAAAAGCAGAGTGTGTTTCTTGTAAAGCGAGCTAGCGTTTGTTTCCCAGTCCTAAATGGAGTTGAATCTCATGCAGTTTCTGTTCCTACGAGCACGAGTTGTTTTGTGGTAAGAAGAGTCACTATTGCGCTCCCTTTTTCATACACAGGGCAAATAGCACTGGCGTCTGTTCCCAGCAAGTACAGTGTATTGGACTGAAGAGGAGCTACTGTTCTTGTCAGTTTCCTAAGCAGAGTTGAACTAGATATGGCCCGTGTGTGTAGGAAGCACAGTTCTTTTGTTCTGAGCAAGCTCACTGTTCTGGCCCTATAGGAAACACAGAAGAGGAGAAGAGTGCTCTTTTCTCTGAAGCAGAGTTTCTTTCTTATAAGGAGAGCTAGCGTTTGTTTCCCAGTCCTAAATGGAGTTGAATCACATGCAGTTTCTGGTCCTAGGAGCAAGAGTTGTTTTCTGGTAAGAAGAGTCACTATTGTGCTACCATTGCCATACTCAGTGCAAATAGCACTCACGTCTGTTCCCAGCAAGTACAGTGTATTGGACAGAAGAGGAGCTAATGTTCTTGTCAGTTTCCTAAGCAGAGTTGAACTAGATATGGCCCGTGTGTGTGAAGCACATTTCTTTTGTTCTGAGCAAGCTCACTGTTTTGGCCTATAGGAAACACAGTAGAGTAGAAGAGTGCTCTTTTCTCAAAAGCAGAGTGTGTTTCTTGTAAGGCAAGCTAGCTTTTGTTTCCCAGTCCTAAATGTAGTTGAATCACATGCAGTTTCTGGTCCTACAAGCAAGAGTTGTTTTCTAGTAAGAAGAGTCACTATTGTGCTCCCATTGCCATACACAGGGCAAATAGGACTCGTGTCTGTTCCCAGGATGTACAGAGTATTGGACTGAAGAGGATCTACTCTTCTTGTCAGTTTCCTAAGCAAAGTTGATCTAAATATGGCCCGTGTGTGTAGGAAGTACACTTCTTTTGTTCTGAGAAAGCTCACTGTTCTGGTCCTATAGGAAACACAGTAGAGTAGAAGAGTGCTCTTTTCTCAAAAGCAGAGTGTGTTTCCTGTAAAGCGAGCTAGCGTTTGTTTCCCAGTCCTAAATGGAGTTGAATCCCATGCAGTTTCTGGTCCTATGAGCAAGAGTTGTTTTCTGGTAAGAAGAGTCATTATTGTGTTCCCATTGTCATACACAGGGCAAATAGCACTGGCGTCTGTTGCCAGCATGTACAGTGTATTGGACTGAAGATGATCTACTGTTCTTGTCAGTTTCCTAACCAGAGTAGAACTAGATATGGCCCGTGTGTGTAGGAAGCACAGTTCTTGTGTTCTGAGCAAGCTCAATCTTCTGGCCTATAGGAAACACAGTAGAGTAAAAGAGTGCTCTTTTCTCAAAAGCAGAGTGTGTTTCTTGTAAGGCGAGCTTGCGTTTGTTTCCCAGTCCTAAATGGAGTTGAATCACATGCAGTTTCTGGTCATACGAGCAAGAGTTGTTTTCTGGTAAGAAGAGTCACTATTGCGCTCCTATTGTCATACACAGGGCAAATAGCACTGGCGTCTGTTCCCAGCATGCACAGTGTGTTGGACAGAAGAGGAGCTACTGTTCTTGTCAGTTTCCTAAGCAGAGTTGAACTACATATGGCCCGTGTGTGTAAAAAGCACACTTCTTTTGTTCTGATCAAGCTCACTGCTCGGACCTCATAGCTAACACAGTAGAGTAGAAGAGTGCTCTTTTCTCAAAAGCAGAGTGTGTTTCTTGTAAGGCGAGCTAGCGTTTGTTTCCCACTCCTAAATGGAGTTGAATCACATGCAGTTTCTGATCCTAGGAACAAGAGTTGTTTTCTGGTAAGAAGAGTCGCTATTGCGCTCGAATTGTCATACACAGGGCAAATAGCACTGGCTTCTGTTCCCAGCATGTACAGTGTATTGGACTGAAGAGGATCTACTGTTCTTGTCAGTTTCTAAGCAGAGTTGAACTAGATATGGCCGGTGTGTGTAGGAGGCACAGTTCATTTGTTCTGAGCCAGCTCACTGTTTTGGCCCTATAGGAAACACAGTAGAGTAGAAGAGTGCTCTCTTCTCAAAAGCAGAGTGTGTTTCTTATAAGGCAAGCTAGTTTTGTTTCCCAGTCATTAATGGAGTTGAATCACATGCAGTTTCTGGTCCTACAAGCAAGAGTTGTTTTCTAGTAAGAAGAGTCACTATTGTGCTCCCATTGCCATACACAGGGCAAATAGGACTCGCGTCTGTTCCCAGGATGTACAGTGTTTTGGACTGAAGAGGATCTACTGTTCTTGTCAGATTCCTAAGTAGAGTTGAACTAGATATGGCCCGTGTGTGTAGGAAGCACAGTTCTTTTGTTCTGAGCAAGCTCACTGTTCGGACCCCATAGGAAACAAAGTAGAATAGAAGAGTGCTCTCTTCTCAAAAGCAGAGTGTGTTTCTTGTAAAGCGAGCTAGCATTTGTTTCCCAGTCCTAAATCGAGTTGAATCACATGCAGTTTCTGGTCCTACAAGCAAGAGTTGTTTTCTGGTAAGTAGAGACACTATTGCGCTCCCATTGTCATACACAGGGCAAATAGCACTCGCGTCTGTTCCGGGGATGTACAGTGTATTGGACTGAAAATGATCTACTGTTCTTGTCAGTTGCCTAAGCAGAGTTGAACTAGATATGGCCCGTGTGTAGGAAGCACAGTTCTTTTGTTCTGAGCAAGCTCACTCTTCTGGCCTATAGGAAACACAGTAGAGTAGAAGAGTGCTCTTTTCTCAAAAGCAGAGTGTGTTTCTTGTAATTCGAGCTTGCGTTTGTTTCCCAGTCCAAAATGGAGTTGAATCAAATGCAGTTTCTGGTCATACGAGCAAGAGTTGTTTTCTGGAAAGGAAAGTCACTATTGTGCTCCCTTTGCCATACACAGTGCAAACAGCACTCGCGTCTGTTCCCAGCAAGTACAGTGTATTGGACTGAAGAGGAGCTACTGTTCTTGTCAGTTTCCTAAGCAGAGTTGAACTAGATATGGCTCGTGTGTGTAGGAAGCACAGTTCTTTTGTTCTGAGCAAGCTCACTGTTCAGACCTCATAGGAAACAAAGTGGAATAGAAGAGTGCTCTTTTCTCAAAAGGAGAGTGTGTTTCTTTTAAGGCAAGCTAGCGTTTGTTTCCCAGTCCAAAATGGAGTTGAATCACATGCAGTTTCTGGTCCTACGAGCAAGGGATGTTTTCTGGTAAGGAAAGTCACTATTGTGCTCCCTTTGCCATAAAGAGTGCAAATAGCACTCGCGTCTGTTCCCAGCAAGTACAGTGTATCGGACTGAAGAGGAGCTACTGTTCTTGTCAGTTTCCTAAGCGGAGTTGACCTAGATATGGGCCGTGTGTGTAGGAAGCACAGTTCTTTTGTTCTGAGCATGCTCACTGTTCTGGCCCTATAGGAAACACAGAAGAGTAGAAGAGTGCTCTTTTCTCAGAAGCAGAGTTTGTTTCTTTTAAGGCAAGGTAGCGTTTGTTTCCCAGTCCTAAATGGAGTTGAATCACATGCGGTTTCTGGTCCTACGAGCAAGAGTTGTTTTCTGGTAAGAAGAGTCACTATTGTGCTACCATTGCCATACTCAGTGAAAATAGCACTCGCGTCTGTTCCCAGCAAGTACAGTGTATTGGACAGAAGAGGAGCTACTGTTCTTGTCAGTTTCCTAAGCAGAGTTGAAATAGATATAGCCAATGTGTGTAGGAAGCACAGTTCTTTTGTTCTGAGCAAGCTCACTCTTTTGACCCTATAGGAAACACAGGACAGTAGAAGAGTGCTCTTTTTCAAAAGCAGACTGTGTTTCTTGTAAGGCGAGCTAGCTTTTGTTTCCCAGTCCTAAATGGAGTTGAATCCCATGCAGTTTCTGGTCCTACGAGCAAGAGTTGTTTTCTGGAAAGGAAAGTCACTATTGTGCTCCCTTTGCCATAGACAGTGCAAATCGCACTCGCGTCTGTTCCCAGCAAGTACAGTGTATTGGACTGAAGAGGAGCTACTGCTCTTGTCAGTTTCCTAAGCAGAGTTGAACTAGATATTGCCCCTGTGTGTAGGAAGCACAGTTCTTTTGTTCTGAGCAAGCTCACTGTTTGGACCCCATAGGAAACACAATAGAATAGAAGAGTGCTCTTTTCTCAAAAGCAGAATGTGTTTCTTGTAAGGCGAGCTTGCGTTTGTTTACCAGTCCTAAATGGAGTTGAATCACATGCAGTTTCTGGTCCTACGAGCAAGAGTTGTTTTCTGGTAAAAAGAGTCACTATTGCGCTCCTATTGATATATACAGGGCAAATAGCACTGGCGTCTGTTCCCAGCATGTACAGTGTGTTGGACTGATGATGATCTACTCTTCTTGTCAGTTTCCTAAGCAGAGTTGAACTAGCCATGGCCCGTGTGTGTAGGAAGCACAGTTCTTTTGTTCTGAGCAAGCTCACTGTTCGGACCCCATAGGAAACACAGTGGAATAGAAGAGTGCTCTTTTCTCAAAAGGAGAGTGTGTTTCTTGTAAGGCAAGCTAGCGTTTGTTTCCCAGTCCAAAATGGAGTTGAATCACATGCAGTTTCTGGTCCTACGAGCAAGGGATGTTTTCTGGTAAGGAAAGTCACTATTGTGCTCCCTTTGCCATAAACAGTGCAAATAGCACTCGCGTCTGTTCCCAGCAAGTACAGTGTATTGGACTGAAGAGGAGCTACTGTTCTTGTCAGTTTCCTAAGCAGAGTTGAACTAGATATGGCCCTTGTGTGTAGGAAGCACAGTTCTTTTGTTCTGAGCAAGCTCACTCTTCTGGCCTATAGGAAACACAGTAGAGTAGAAGAGTGCTCTTTTCTCAAAAACAGAGTGTGTTTTTTGTAAGGCGAGCTTTCGTTTGTTTCCCAGTCCTAAATGGAGTTGAATCACATGCAGTTTCTTGTCCTACGAGCAAGAGTTGTTTTCTGGAAAGGAAAGTCACTATTGTGCTCCCTTTGCCATACACAGTGCAAATAGCACTCGCGACTGTTCCCAGCAAGTACAGTGTATTGGACTGAAGAGGAGCTACTGCTCTTGTCAGTTTCCTAAGCAGAGTTGAACTAGATATGGACCGTGTGTGTAGGAAGCACAGTTCTTTTGTTCTGAGCAAGCTCACTGTTCTGGCCCTATAGGAAACACAGTAGAGTAGAAGAGTGCTCTTTTCTCCAACGCAGAGTGTGTTTCTTCTAAGGCGAAATAGCGTTTGTTTCCAAGTCCTAAATGGAGTTGAATCACATGCAGTTTCTAGTCCTACAAGCAAGAGTTGTTTTCTGGTAAGAAGAGTCACTATTGCGCTCCCATTGCCATACACAGGGCAAATAGCACTCACGTCTGTTCCCAGCATGTACAGTGTATAGCACTGAAGAGGATCTACTGTTCTTGTCAGTTACCTATGCAGAGTTGAACTAGAAATGGCCCGTGAATGTAGGAAGCACAGTTCTTTTGTTCTGAGCAAGCTCATTTTTCGGACTCCATAGGAAACACAGTAGAATAAAAGAGTGCTCCTTTCTCAAAAGCAGAGTGTGTTTCTTGTAAGGCTAGCTAGTGTTTGTTTCCCAGTCAGAAACAGATTTGACTCTCATGAGTTTCTGGTCCTATGAGAAAGAGTTGTTTTCTGGTAAGAGGAGTCACTATTTCGCTCCCATTGCCATACACAGTGCAAATAGGACTCGCGTCTGCGACCTGCAAGTACAGTGTATTGGACTGAAGAGGAGCTACTGTTCTTGTCAGTTTTTTAAGCAGAGTTGAACTAGATATGGCCCGTTTGTGTAGGAAGCACAGTTCTTTTGTTCTGAGCAAGCTCACTGTTCTGGCCCTATAGGAAACAGTGTAGAGTAGAAGAGTGCTCTTTTCTCAAAAGCAGAGTGTGTTTGTTTTAAAGCGAACTAGCATTTGTTTCCCAGTCCTAAATGGATTTGAATCACATGCAGTTCCAGGTCCTACGAGCAAGAGTTGTTTTCTGGTAAGGAAAGTCACTATTGTGCTCCTTTTGCCATGCACAGAGCAAATAGCACTCGTGTCTGTTCCCAGCAAGTACAGTGTATTGAACTGAAGAGGATCTACTGTTCTTGTCAGTTTCCTCAGCAGAGTTGAACTAGATATGGCCCGTGTGTGTAGGAAACACAGTTCTTTTGTTCTGAGCAAGCTCACTGTTTGGACCCCATAGGAAACACAGTAGAATAGAAGAGTGCTCTTTTCTCAAGACCAGAGTGTGTTTCTTGTAAGGCGAGCTAGCGTTTGTTTCCCAGTCCAAAATCGAGTTGAATCACGTGCAGTTTCTGGTCCTAAGAGCAAGGGATGTTTTCTGGTAAGGAAAGTCACTATTGTGCTCCCTTTGCCATAAACAGTGCAAATAGCACTCGCGTCTGTTCCCAGCAAGTACAGTGTGTTGAACTGAAGAGGATCTACTGTTCTTGTCAGTTTCCTCAGCAGAGTTGAACTAGATATGGCCCGTGTGTGTAGGAAGCACAGTTCTTTTGTTCTGAGCAAGCTCACTGTTCTGGCCTTATAGGAAACACAGAAGAGTAGAAGAGTGCTCTTTTTTCAGAAGCAGAGTGTGTTTCTTGTAAGGCGAGCTAGCGTTTGTTTCCCAGTCCTAAATGGAGTTGAATCACATGCAGTTTCTGGTCCTATGAGCAAGAGTTGTTTTCTGGTAAGAAGAGTCACTATTGTGCTACCATTGCTATACACAGTGCAAATAGCACTCGCGTCTGTTCCCAGCAAGTACAGTGTATTGGACAGAAGAGGAGCTACTGTTCTTGTCAGTTTCCTAAGCAGAGTTGAACTAGATATGGCCCGTGTGTGTAGGAAGCACAGTTCTTTTGTTCTGAGCAAGCTCAATTTTCGGACCCCGTAGCAAAAACAGTAGAGTAGAAGAGTGCTCTTTTCTCAAAAGCAGAGTATGTTTCTTGTAAAGCAAGCTGGCGTTTGTTTCCCAGTCCTAAATGGAGTTGAATCACATGCAGTTTCTGGTCCCTCGAGCAAGAGTTGTTTTCTGGTAAGAAGAGTCACTATTGTGCTCCCATTGTCATACACAGGGCAAATTGCACTGGCGTCTGTTCCCAGCTTGTACAGTGTATTGGACTGAAGATGATCTACTGTTCTTGTCAGTTTTCTAAGCAGAGTTGAACTAGATATGGCCCGTATGTGTAGGAAGCTCAGTTCTTTTGTTCTGAGCAAGCTCACTGTTCGGACCACATAGGAAACACAGTAGAGTAGAAGAGTGCTCTTTTCTCAAAAGCAGAGTGTGTTTCTTGTAAGGCGAGCTAGCGTTTGTTTCCCAGTCAAAAATCGAGTTAAATCACATGCAGTTTCTGGTCCTACGAGCAAGGGATGTTTTCTGGTAAGGAAAGTTTCTATTGTGCTCCCTTTGCCATACACAGTGCAAATACCCTTCGCGTCTGTTCCCAGCAAGTACAGTGTATTGGACTGAAGAGGAGCTACTGTTCTTGTCAGTTTCCTTAGCAGAGTTGAACTAGACATGGCCCGTGTGTGTAGGAAGCACAGTTCTTTTGTTCTGAGCAAGCTCACTGTTCTGGCCCTATAGGAAACACAGAAGAGTAGAAGAATGCTCTTTTCTCAGAAGCAGAGTGTGTTTCTTGTAAAGCGAGCTAGCGTTTGTTTCCCAGTCCTAAATGGCGTTGAATCACATGCAGTTTCTGGTCCTACGAGTAAGAGTTGTTTTCTGGTAAGAAGAGTCACTATTGTGCTACCATTGCCATACACAGTGCAAATAGCACTCCCGTCTGTTCCCAGCAAGTACAGTGTATTGGACAGAAGAGGAGCTACTGTTCTTGTCAGTTTCCTAAGCAGAGTTGAACTAGCTATGGCCGGTGTGTGTAGGAAGCACAGTTCTTTTGTTCTGAGCAAGCTCAATTTTTGGACCAAATAGTAAACACAGTAGAGTAGAAGAGTGCTCTTTTCTCAAAAGCAGATTGTGTTTCTTGTAAGGCTAGCTCATGTTTGTTTCCCAGTTCTAAATGGAGTTGAGTCACATGCAGTTTTTGGTCCTATGAACAAGGGATGTTTTCTGGTAAGGAAAATCACTATTGTGCTCCCTTTGCCATAAACAGTGCAAATAGCACTCGCGTCTGTTCCCAGCAAGTACTGTGTATTGGACTGAAGAGGAGCTACTGTTCTTGTCAGTTTCCTAAGCAGAGTTGAACGAGATATGGCCCGTGTGTGTAGGAAGCACAGTTCTTTTGTTCTGAGCAAGCTCACTGATCTGGTTCTTTAGGAAACACAGAAGAGTAGAAGAGTGCTCTTTTCTCAAAAGCAGAGTGTGTTTCTTGTAAGGTGAGCTAGCGTTTGTTTCCCAGTCCTAAATGGAGTTGAATCACATGCAGTTTCTGGTCCTATGAGCAAGAGTTGTTTTCTGGTAAGAAGAGTCACTATTGTGCTACCATTGCCATACTCAGTGCAAATAACACTCGCGTCTGTTCCCAGCAAGTACAGTGTATTGGACAGAAGAGGAGCTACTGTTCTTGTCAGTTTCCTAAGCAGAGTTGAACTAGATATGGCCCGTGTGTGTAGGAAGCACAGTTCTTTTGTTCTTAGCAAGCTCACTGTTCTGGCCCTATAGACAACACAGAAGAGTAGAAGAGTGCTCTTTTCTCAGAAGCAGAGTTTGTTTCTTGTAAGGCGAGCTAGCGTTTTTCTCCCAGTCCTAAATCGAGTTGAATTACATGCAGTTTCTTGTCCTATGAGCAAGAGTGTTTTCTGGTAAGAAGAGTCACTATTGCGCTCCTATTGCCATACACAGTGCAAACAACACTCGCTACTGTTCTTTGCATGCACAGTTTATTGGACAGAAGAGGAGCTACTTTTCTTGTCAGGTTCCTAGAGCAGAGTCGAACAAGATATGGCCCGTGTGTGTATAAAGCACAGTTCTTTTGTTCTGAGCAAGCTCACTGTTCGGACCCCATAGGAAACACCGTAGAGTAGAAGAGTGCTCTTTTCTCAAAAGCAGAGTGTATTTCATTAAGGCCAGCTAGCGTTTGTTTCCCAGATCTAAATGCAGTTGAATCACATGTAGTTTCTGATCCTAGGAGCAAGAGTTTTTTTCTGGTAAGAAGAGTCACTATTGCGCTCCCATTGTCATACCCAGGGCAAATAGCACTGGCGTCTGTTCCCAGCATGTACAGTGTATTGGACTGAAGAGGATCTACTGTTCTTGTCAGTTTCCTAAGCAGAGTTGAACTAGCCATGGCCCGTGTGTGTAGGAAGCACAGTTCTTTTGTTCTGAGCAAGCTCACTCTGGTGGCCTATAGGAACAACAGTAGAGTAGAAGAGTGCTCTTTTCTCAAAAGCAGATTGTGTTTTTTGTAAGGCGAGCTTGCGTTTGTTTCCCAGTCCTAAATGGAGTTGAATCACATGCAGTTTCTAGTCCTACGAGCAAGAGTTGTTTTCTGGAAAGGAAAGTAACTATTGTGCTCCCTTTGCCATACACAGTGCAAATAGCACTCTCGACTGTTCCCAGCAAATACAGTGTATTGGACTGAAGAGGAGCTACTGCTCTTGTCAGTTTCCTAAGCAGAGTTGAACTAGATATGGACCCTGTGTGTAGGAAGCACAGTTCTTTTGTTCTGAGCAAGCTCACTGTTCTGGCCCTATAGGAAACACAGTAGAGTAGAAGAGTGCTCTTTTCTCAAAAGCAGAGTGTGTTTCTTCTAAGGCGAAATAGCGTTTGTTTCCAAGTCCTAAATGGAGTTGAATCACATGCAGTTTCTGGTCATACGAGCAAGAGTTGTTTTCTGGAAAGGAAAGTCACTATTGTGCTCCCTTTGCCATACACAGTGCAAATCGCACTCGCGTCTGTTCCCAGCAAGTACAGTGTATTGGACTGAAGAGGAGCTACTGCTCTTGTCAGTTTCCTAAGCAGTGTTGAACTAGATATTGCCCGTGTGTGTAGGAAGCACAGTTCTTTTGTTCTGAGCAAGCTCACTATTCGGACCCCATAGGAAACACAGTGGAATAGAAGAGTGCTCTTTTCTCAAAAGGAGAGTGTGTTTCTTGTAAGGCAAGCTAGCGTTTGTTTCCCAGTCCCAAATGGAGTTGAATCACATGCAGTTTTTGGTCCTATGAGCAAGGGATGTTTTCTGGTAAGGAAAATCACTATTGTGCTCCGTTTGCCATAAACAGTGCAAATAGCACTCGCGTCTGTTCCCAGCAAGTACAGTGTATTGGACAGAAGAGGAGCTACTGTTCTTGTCAGTTTCCTAAGCAGAGTTGAACTAGATATGGCCCGTGTGTGTAGTAAGCACAGTTCTTTTGTTCTTAGCAAGCTCACTGTTCTGGCCCTATAGACAACACAGAAGAGAGAAGAGTGCTCTTTTCTCAGAAGCAGAGTTTGTTTCTTGTAAGGCGAGCTAGCGTTTGTCTACCAGTCCTAAATGGAGTTGAATTACATGCAGTTTCTTGTCCTATGAGCAAGAGTTGTTTTCTGGTAAGAAGAGTCACTATTGCACTCCTATTGCCATACACAGTGCAAACAACACTCGCTACTGTTCTTTGCATGTACAGTGTATTGGACAGAAGAGGAGCTACTGTTCTTGTCAGGTTCCTAAGCAGAGTTGAAGTAGATATGGCCCTTGTGTGTAGGAAGCACAGTTCTTTTGTTCTGAGCAAGCTCACTCTTCTGGCCTATAGGAAACACAGTAGAGTAGAAGAGTGCTCTTTTCTCAAAAGCAGAGTGTGTTTTTTGTAAGGCGAGCTTTCGTTTGTTTCCCAGTCCTAAATGGAGTTGAATCACATGCATTTTCTTGTCCTACGAGCAAGAGTTGTTTTCTGGAAAGGAAAGTCACTATTGTGCTCCCTTTGCCATACACAGTGCAAATAGCACTCGCGACTGTTCCCAGCAAGTACAGTGTATTGGACTGGAGAGGAGCTACTGCTCTTGTCAGTTTCCTAAGCAGAGTTGAACTAGATATGGACCGTGCGTGCGTGTAGGAAGCACAGTTCTTTTGTTCTGAGCAAGCTCACTGTTCTGGCCCTACAGGAAACACAGTAAAGTAGAAGAGTGCTCTTTTCTCCAACGCAGAGTGTGTTTCTTCTAAGGCGAAATAGCGTTTGTTTCCAAGTCCTAAATGGAGTTGAATCACATGCAGTTTCTAGTCCTACAAGCAAGAGTTGTTTTCTGGTAAGAAGAGTCACTATTGCGCTCCCATTGCCATACACAGGGCAAATAGCACTCGCGTCTGTTCCCAGCATGTACAGTGTATAGCACTGAAGAGGATCTACTGTTCTTGTCAGTTACCTATGCAGAGTTGAACTAGAAATGGCCCGTGAATGTAGGAAGCACAGTTCTTTTGTTCTGAGCAAGCTCATTTTTCGGACTCCATAGGAAACACAGTAGAATAGAAGAGTGCTCCTTTCTCAAAAGCAGAGTGTGTTTCTTGTAAGGCTAGCTAGTGTTTGTTTCCCAGTCAGAAACAGATTTGACTCTCATGAGTTTCTGGTCCTATGAGAAAGAGTTGTTTTCTGGTAAGAGGAGTCACTATTTCGCTCCCATTGCCATACACAGTGCAAATAGGACTCGCGTCTGCGACCTGCAAGTACAGTGTATTGGACTGAAGAAGAGCTACTGTTCTTGTCAGTTTTTTAAGCAGAGTTGAACTAGATATGGCCCGTTTGTGTAGGAAGCACAGTTCTTTTGTTCTGAGCAAGCTCACTGTTCTGGCCCTATAGGAAACAGTGTAGAGTAGAAGAGTGCTCTTTTCTCAAAAGCAGAGTGTGTTTGTTTTAAAGCGAACTAGCATTTGTTTCCCAGTCCTAAATGGATTTGAATCACATGCAGTTCCAGGTCCTACGAGCAAGAGTTGTTTTGTGGTAAGGAAAGTCACTATTGTGCTCCTTTTGCCATGCACAGAGCAAATAGCACTCGTGTCTGTTCCCAGCAAGTACAGTGTATTGAACTGAAGAGGATCTACTGTTCTTGTCAGTTTCCTCAGCAGAGTTGAACTAGATATGGCCCGTGTGTGTAGGAAACACAGTTCTTTTGTTCTGAGCAAGCTCACTGTTTGGACCCCATAGGAAACACAGTAGAATAGAAGAGTGCTCTTTTCTCAAAACCAGAGTGTGTTTCTTGTAAGGCGAGCTAGCGTTTGTTTCCCAGTCCAAAATCGAGTTGAATCACATGCAGTTTCTGGTCCTAAGAGCAAGGGATGTTTTCTGGTAAGGAAAGTCACTATTGTGCTCCCTTTGCCATAAACAGTGCAAATAGCACTCGCGTCTGTTCCCAGCAAGTACAGTGTATTGAACTGAAGAGGATCTACTGTTCTTGTCAGTTTCCTCAGCAGAGTTGAACTAGATATGGCCCGTGTGTAGGAAGCACAGTTCTTTTGTTCTGAGCAAGCTCACTGTTCTGGCCCTATAGGAAACACAGAAGAGTAGAAGAGTGCTCTTTTTTCAGAAGCAGAGTGTGTTTCTTGTAAGGCGAGCTAGCGTTTGTTTCCCAGTCCTAAATGGAGTTGAATCACATGCAGTTTCTGGTCCTATGAGCAAGAGTTTTTTTCTGGTAAGAAGAGTCACTATTGTGCTACCATTGCTATACACAGTGCAAATAGCACTCGCGTCTGTTCCCAGCAAGTACAGTGTATTGGACAGAAGAGGAGCTACTGTTCTTGTCAGTTTCCTAAGCAGAGTTGAACTAGATATGGCCCGTGTGTGTAGGAAGCACAGTTCTTTTGTTCTGAGCAAGCTCAATTTTCGGACCCCGTAGCAAAAACAGTAGAGTAGAAGAGTGCTCTTTTCTCAAAAGCAGAGTGTGTTTCTTGTAAAGCAAGCTGGCGTTTGTTTCCCAGTCCTAAATGGAGTTGAATCACATGCAGTTTCTGGTCCCTCGAGCAAGAGTTGTTTTCTGGTAAGAAGAGTCACTATTGTGCTCCCATTGTCATACACAGGGCAAATTGCACTGGCGTCTGTTCCCAGCTTGTACAGTGTATTGGACTGAAGATGATCTACTGTTCTTGTCAGTTTTCTAAGCAGAGTTGAACTAGATATGGCCCGTATGTGTAGGAAGCTCAGTTCTTTTGTTCTGAGCAATCTCACTGTTCGGACCACATAGGAAACACAGTAGAGTAGAAGAGTGCTCTTTTCTCAAAAGCAGAGTGTGTTTCTTGTAAGGCGAGCTAGCGTTTGTTTCCCAGTCAAAAATCGAGTTAAATCACATGCAGTTTCTGGTCCTACGAGCAAGGGATGTTTTCTGGTAAGGAAAGTTTCTATTGTGCTCCCTTTGCCATACACAGTGCAAATACCTTCGCGTCTGTTCCCAGCAAGTACAGTGTATTGGACTGAAGAGGAGCTACTGTTCTTGTCAGTTTCCTTAGCAGAGTTGAACTAGACATGGCCCGTGTGTGTAGGAAGCACAGTTCTTTTGTTCTGAGCAAGCTCACTGTTCTGGCCCTATAGGAAACACAGAAGAGTAGAAGAATGCTCTTTTCTCAGAAGCAGAGTGTGTTTCTTGTAAAGCGAGCTAGCGTTTGTTTCCCAGTCCTAAATGGCGTTGAATCACATGCAGTTTCTGGTCCTACGAGCAAGAGTTGTTTTCTGGTAAGAAGAGTCACTATTGTGCTACCATTGCCATACACAGTGCAAATAGCACTCCCATCTGTTCCCAGCAAGTACAGTGTATTGGACAGAAGAGGAGCTACTGTTCTTGTCAGTTTCCTAAGCAGAGTTGAACTAGCTATGGCCGGTGTGTGTAGGAAGCACAGTTCTTTTGTTCTGAGCAAGCTCAATTTTTGGACCAAATAGTAAACACAGTAGAGTAGAAGAGTGCTCTTTTCTCAAAAGCAGATTGTGTTTCTTGTAAGGCTAGCTCATGTTTGTTTCCCAGTTCTAAATCGAGTTGAGTCACATGCAGTTTTTGGTCCTATGAACAAGGGATGTTTTCTGGTAAGGAAAATCACTATTGTGCTCCCTTTGCCATAAACAGTGCAAATAGCACTCGCGTCTGTTCCCAGCAAGTACTGTGTATTGGACTGAAGAGGAGCTACTGTTCTTGTCAGTTTCCTAAGCAGAGTTGAACGAGATATGGCCCGTGTGTGTAGGAAGCACAGTTCTTTTGTTCTGAGCAAGCTCACTGATCTGGTTCTTTAGGAAACACAGAAGAGTAGAAGAGTGCTCTTTTCTCAAAAGCAGAGTGTGTTTCTTGTAAGGTGAGCTAGCGTTTGTTTCCCAGTCCTAAATGGAGTTGAATCACATGCAGTTTCTGGTCCTATGAGCAAGAGTTGTTTTCTGGTAAGAAGAGTCACTATTGTGCTACCATTGCCATACTCAGTGCAAATAACACTCGCGTCTGTTCCCAGCAAGTACAGTGTATTGGACAGAAGAGGAGCTACTGTTCTTGTCAGTTTCCTAAGCAGAGTTGAACTAGATATGGTCCGTGTGTGTAGGAAGCACAGTTCTTTTGTTCTTAGCAAGCTCACTGTTCTGGCCCTATAGACAACACAGAAGAGTAGAAGAGTGCTCTTTTCTCAGAAGCAGAGTTTGTTTCTTGTAAGGCGAGCTAGCGTTTTTCTCCCAGTCCTAAATCGAGTTGAATTACATGCAGTTTCTTGTCCTATGAGCAAGAGTGTTTTCTGGTAAGAAGAGTCACTATTGCGCTCCTATTGCCATACACAGTGCAAACAACACTCGCTACTGTTCTTTGCATGTACAGTTTATTGGACAGAAGAGGAGCTACTTTTCTTGTCAGGTTCCTAGAGCAGAGTCGAACAAGATATGGCCCGTGTGTGTATAAAGCACAGTTCTTTTGTTCTGAGCAAGCTCACTGTTCGGACCCCATAGGAAACACCGTAGAGTAGAAGAGTGCTCTTTTCTCAAAAGCAGAGTGTATTTCATTAAGGCCAGCTAGCGTTTGTTTCCCAGATCTAAATGCAGTTGAATCACATGTAGTTTCTGATCCTAGGAGCAAGAGTTTTTTTCTGGTAAGAAGAGTCACTATTGTGCTCCCATTGTCATACCCAGGGCAAATAGCACTGGCGTCTGTTCCCAGCATGTACAGTGTATTGGACTGAAGAGGATCTACTGTTCTTGTCAGTTTCCTAAGCAGAGTTGAACTAGCCATGGCCCGTGTGTGTAGGAAGCACAGTTCTTTTGTTCTGAGCAAGCTCACTCTGGTGGCCTATAGGAACAACAGTAGAGTAGAAGAGTGCTCTTTTCTCAAAAGCAGATTGTGTTTTTTGTAAGGCGAGCTTGCGTTTGTTTCCCAGTCCTAAATGGAGTTGAATCACATGCAGTTTCTAGTCCTACGAGCAAGAGTTGTTTTCTGGAAAGGAAAGTAACTATTGTGCTCCCTTTGCCATACACAGTGCAAATAGCACTCTCGACTGTTCCCAGCAAATACAGTGTATTGGACTGAAGAGGAGCTACTGCTCTTGTCAGTTTCCTCAGCAGAGTTGAACTAGATATGGACCCTGTGTGTAGGAAGCACAGTTCTTTTGTTCTGAGCAAGCTCACTGTTCTGGCCCTATAGGAAACACAGTAGAGTAGAAGAGTGCTCTTTTCTCAAAAGCAGAGTGTGTTTCTTCTAAGGCGAAATAGCGTTTGTTTCCAAGTCCTAAATGGAGTTGAATCACATGCAGTTTCTGGTCATACGAGCAAGAGTTGTTTTCTGGAAAGGAAAGTCACTATTGTGCTCCCTTTGCCATACACAGTGCAAATCGCACTCGCGTCTGTTCCCAGCAAGTACAGTGTATTGGACTGAAGAGGAGCTACTGCTCTTGTCAGTTTCCTAAGCAGTGTTGAACTAGATATTGCCCGTGTGTGTAGGAAGCACAGTTCTTTTGTTCTGAGCAAGCTCACTATTCGGACCCCATAGGAAACACAGTGGAATAGAAGAGTGCTCTTTTCTCAAAAGGAGAGTGTGTTTCTTGTAAGGCAAGCTAGCGTTTGTTTCCCAGTCCCAAATGGAGTTGAATCACATGCAGTTTTTGGTCCTATGAGCAAGGGATGTTTTCTGGTAAGGAAAATCACTATTGTGCTCCGTTTGCCATAAACAGTGCAAATAGCACTCGCGTCTGTTCCCAGCAAGTACAGTGTATTGGACAGAAGAGGAGCTACTGTTCTTGTCAGTTTCCTAAGCAGAGTTGAACTAGATATGGCCCGTGTGTGTAGTAAGCACAGTTCTTTTGTTCTTAGCAAGCTCACTGTTCTGGCCCTATAGACAACACAGAAGAGAGAAGAGTGCTCTTTTCTCAGAAGCAGAGTTTGTTTCTTGTAAGGCGAGCTAGCGTTTGTCTACCAGTCCTAAATGGAGTTGAATTACATGCAGTTTCTTGTCCTATGAGCAAGAGTTGTTTTCTGGTAAGAAGAGTCACTATTGCACTCCTATTGCCATACACAGTGCAAACAACACTCGCTACTGTTCTTTGCATGTACAGTGTATTGGACAGAAGAGGAGCTACTGTTCTTGTCAGGTTCCTAAGCAGAGTTGAAGTAGATATGGCCCTTGTGTGTAGGAAGCACAGTTCTTTTGTTCTGAGCAAGCTCACTCTTCTGGCCTATAGGAAACACAGTAGAGTAGAAGAGTGCTCTTTTCTCAAAAGCAGAGTGTGTTTTTTGTAAGGCGAGCTTTCGTTTGTTTCCCAGTCCTAAATGGAGTTGAATCACATGCAGTTTCTTGTCCTACGAGCAAGAGTTGTTTTCTGGAAAGGAAAGTCACTATTGTGCTCCCTTTGCCATACACAGTGCAAATAGCACTCGCGACTGTTCCCAGCAAGTACAGTGTATTGGACTGGAGAGGAGCTACTGCTCTTGTCAGTTTCCTAAGCAGAGTTGAACTAGATATGGACCGTGCGTGTAGGAAGCACAGTTCTTTTGTTCTGAGCAAGCTCACTGTTCTGGCCCTACAGGAAACACAGTAAAGTAGAAGAGTGCTCTTTTCTCCAACGCAGAGTGTGTTTCTTCTAAGGCGAAATAGCGTTTGTTTCCAAGTCCTAAATGGAGTTGAATCACATGCAGTTTCTAGTCCTACAAGCAAGAGTTGTTTTCTGGTAAGAAGAGTCACTATTGCGCTCCCATTGCCATACACAGGGCAAATAGCACTCGCGTCTGTTCCCAGCATGTACAGTGTATAGCACTGAAGAGGATCTACTGTTCTTGTCAGTTACCTATGCAGAGTTGAACTAGAAATGGCCCGTGAATGTAGGAAGCACAGTTCTTTTGTTCTGAGCAAGCTCATTTTTCGGACTCCATAGGAAACACAGTAGAATAGAAGAGTGCTCCTTTCTCAAAAGCAGAGTGTGTTTCTTGTAAGGCTAGCTAGTGTTTGTTTCCCAGTCAGAAACAGATTTGACTCTCATGAGTTTCTGGTCCTATGAGAAAGAGTTGTTTTCTGGTAAGAGGAGTCACTATTTCGCTCCCATTGCCATACACAGTGCAAATAGGACTCGCGTCTGCGACCTGCAAGTACAGTGTATTGGACTGAAGAAGAGCTACTGTTCTTGTCAGTTTTTTAAGCAGAGTTGAACTAGATATGGCCCGTTTGTGTAGGAAGCACAGTTCTTTTGTTCTGAGCAAGCTCACTGTTCTGGCCCTATAGGAAACAGTGTAGAGTAGAAGAGTGCTCTTTTCTCAAAAGCAGAGTGTGTTTGTTTTAAAGCGAACTAGCATTTGTTTCCCAGTCCTAAATGGATTTGAATCACATGCAGTTCCAGGTCCTACGAGCAAGAGTTGTTTTGTGGTAAGGAAAGTCACTATTGTGCTCCTTTTGCCATGCACAGAGCAAATAGCACTCGTGTCTGTTCCCAGCAAGTACAGTGTATTGAACTGAAGAGGATCTACTGTTCTTGTCAGTTTCCACAGCAGAGTTGAACTAGATATGGCCCGTGTGTGTAGGAAACACAGTTCTTTTGTTCTGAGCAAGCTCACTGTTTGGACCCCATAGGAAACACAGTAGAATAGAAGAGTGCTCTTTTCTCAAAACCAGAGTGTGTTTCTTGTAAGGCGAGCTAGCGTTTGTTTCCCAGTCCAAAATCGAGTTGAATCACATGCAGTTTCTGGTCCTAAGAGCAAGGGATGTTTTCTGGTAAGGAAAGTCACTATTGTGCTCCCTTTGCCATAAACAGTGCAAATAGCACTCGCGTCTGTTCCCAGCAAGTACAGTGTATTGAACTGAAGAGGATCTACTGTTCTTGTCAGTTTCCTCAGCAGAGTTGAACTAGATATGGCCCGTGTGTAGGAAGCACAGTTCTTTTGTTCTGAGCAAGCTCACTGTTCTGGCCCTATAGGAAACACAGAAGAGTAGAAGAGTGCTCTTTTTTCAGAAGCAGAGTGTGTTTCTTGTAAGGCGAGCTAGCGTTTGTTTCCCAGTCCTAAATGGAGTTGAATCACATGCAGTTTCTGGTCCTATGAGCAAGAGTTTTTTTCTGGTAAGAAGAGTCACTATTGTGCTACCATTGCTATACACAGTGCAAATAGCACTCGCGTCTGTTCCCAGCAAGTACAGTGTATTGGACAGAAGAGGAGCTACTGTTCTTGTCAGTTTCCTAAGCAGAGTTGAACTAGATATGGCCCGTGTGTGTAGGAAGCACAGTTCTTTTGTTCTGAGCAAGCTCAATTTTCGGACCCCGTAGCAAAAACAGTAGAGTAGAAGAGTGCTCTTTTCTCAAAAGCAGAGTGTGTTTCTTGTAAAGCAAGCTGGCGTTTGTTTCCCAGTCCTAAATGGAGTTGAATCACATGCAGTTTCTGGTCCCTCGAGCAAGAGTTGTTTTCTGGTAAGAAGAGTCACTATTGTGCTCCCATTGTCATACACAGGGCAAATTGCACTGGCGTCTGTTCCCAGCTTGTACAGTGTATTGGACTGAAGATGATCTACTGTTCTTGTCAGTTTTCTAAGCAGAGTTGAACTAGATATGGCCCGTATGTGTAGGAAGCTCAGTTCTTTTGTTCTGAGCAATCTCACTGTTCGGACCACATAGGAAACACAGTAGAGTAGAAGAGTGCTCTTTTCTCAAAAGCAGAGTGTGTTTCTTGTAAGGCGAGCTAGCGTTTGTTTCCCAGTCAAAAATCGAGTTAAATCACATGCAGTTTCTGGTCCTACGAGCAAGGGATGTTTTCTGGTAAGGAAAGTTTCTATTGTGCTCCCTTTGCCATACACAGTGCAAATACCCTTCGCGTCTGTTCCCAGCAAGTACAGTGTATTGGACTGAAGAGGAGCTACTGTTCTTGTCAGTTTCCTTAGCAGAGTTGAACTAGACATGGCCCGTGTGTGTAGGAAGCACAGTTCTTTTGTTCTGAGCAAGCTCACTGTTCTGGCCCTATAGGAAACACAGAAGAGTAGAAGAATGCTCTTTTCTCAGAAGCAGAGTGTGTTTCTTGTAAAGCGAGCTAGCGTTTGTTTCCCAGTCCTAAATGGCGTTGAATCACATGCAGTTTCTGGTCCTACGAGCAAGAGTTGTTTTCTGGTAAGAAGAGTCACTATTGTGCTACCATTGCCATACACAGTGCAAATAGCACTCCCATCTGTTCCCAGCAAGTACAGTGTATTGGACAGAAGAGGAGCTACTGTTCTTGTCAGTTTCCTAAGCAGAGTTGAACTAGCTATGGCCGGTGTGTGTAGGAAGCACAGTTCTTTTGTTCTGAGCAAGCTCAATTTTTGGACCAAATAGTAAACACAGTAGAGTAGAAGAGTGCTCTTTTCTCAAAAGCAGATTGTGTTTCTTGTAAGGCTAGCTCATGTTTGTTTCCCAGTTCTAAATGGAGTTGAGTCACATGCAGTTTTTGGTCCTATGAACAAGGGATGTTTTCTGGTAAGGAAAATCACTATTGTGCTCCCTTTGCCATAAACAGTGCAAATAGCACTCGCGTCTGTTCCCAGCAAGTACTGTGTATTGGACTGAAGAGGAGCTACTGTTCTTGTCAGTTTCCTAAGCAGTGTTGAACGAGATATGGCCCGTGTGTGTAGGAAGCACAGTTCTTTTGTTCTGAGCAAGCTCACTGATCTGGTTCTTTAGGAAACACAGAAGAGTAGAAGAGTGCTCTTTTCTCAAAAGCAGAGTGTGTTTCTTGTAAGGTGAGCTAGCGTTTGTTTCCCAGTCCTAAATGGAGTTGAATCACATGCAGTTTCTGGTCCTATGAGCAAGAGTTGTTTTCTGGTAAGAAGAGTCACTATTGTGCTACCATTGCCATACTCAGTGCAAATAACACTCGCGTCTGTTCCCAGCAAGTACAGTGTATTGGACAGAAGAGGAGCTACTGTTCTTGTCAGTTTCCTAAGCAGAGTTGAACTAGATATGGTCCGTGTGTGTAGGAAGCCCAGTTCTTTTGTTCTTAGCAAGCTCACTGTTCTGGCCCTATAGACAACACAGAAGAGTAGAAGAGTGCTCTTTTCTCAGAAGCAGAGTTTGTTTCTTGTAAGGCGAGCTAGCGTTTTTCTCCCAGTCCTAAATCGAGTTGAATTACATGCAGTTTCTTGTCCTATGAGCAAGAGTGTTTTCTGGTAAGAAGAGTCACTATTGCGCTCCTATTGCCATACACAGTGCAAACAACACTCGCTACTGTTCTTTGCATGTACAGTTTATTGGACAGAAGAGGAGCTACTTTTCTTGTCAGATTCCTAGAGCAGAGTCGAACAAGATATGGCCCGTGTGTGTATAAAGCACAGTTCTTTTGTTCTGAGCAAGCTCACTGTTCGGACCCCATAGGAAACACCGTAGAGTAGAAGAGTGCTCTTTTCTCAAAAGCAGAGTGTATTTCATTAAGGCCAGCTAGCGTTTGTTTCCCAGATCTAAATGCAGTTGAATCACATGTAGTTTCTGATCCTAGGAGCAAGAGTTTTTTTCTGGTAAGAAGAGTCACTATTGTGCTCCCATTGTCATACCCAGGGCAAATAGCACTGGCGTCTGTTCCCAGCATGTACAGTGTATTGGACTGAAGAGGATCTACTGTTCTTGTCAGTTTCCTAAGCAGAGTTGAACTAGCCATGGCCCGTGTGTGTAGGAAGCACAGTTCTTTTGTTCTGAGCAAGCTCACTCTGGTGGCCTATAGGAACAACAGTAGAGTAGAAGAGTGCTCTTTTCTCAAAAGCAGATTGTGTTTTTTGTAAGGCGAGCTTGCGTTTGTTTCCCAGTCCTAAATGGAGTTGAATCACATGCAGTTTCTAGTCCTACGAGCAAGAGTTGTTTTCTGGAAAGGAAAGTAACTATTGTGCTCCCTTTGCCATACACAGTGCAAATAGCACTCTCGACTGTTCCCAGCAAATACAGTGTATTGGACTGAAGAGGAGCTACTGCTCTTGTCAGTTTCCTAAGCAGAGTTGAACTAGATATAGACCCTGTGTGTAGGAAGCACAGTTCTTTTGTTCTGAGCAAGCTCACTGTTCTGGCCCTATAGGAAACACAGTAGAGTAGAAGAGTGCTCTTTTCTCAAAAGCAGAGTGTGTTTCTTCTAAGGCGAAATAGCGTTTGTTTCCAAGTCCTAAATGGAGTTGAATCACATGCAGTTTCTGGTCATACGAGCAAGAGTTGTTTTCTGGAAAGGAAAGTCACTATTGTGCTCCCTTTGCCATACACAGTGCAAATCTCACTCGCGTCTGTTCCCAGCAAGTACAGTGTATTGGACTGAAGAGGAGCTACTGCTCTTGTCAGTTTCCTAAGCAGTGTTGAACTAGATATTGCCCGTGTGTGTAGGAAGCACAGTTCTTTTGTTCTGAGCAAGCTCACTATTCGGACCCCATAGGAAACACAGTGGAATAGAAGAGTGCTCTTTTCTCAAAAGGAGAGTGTGTTTCTTGTAAGGCAAGCTAGCGTTTGTTTCCCAGTCCCAAATGGAGTTGAATCACATGCAGTTTTTGGTCCTATGAGCAAGGGATGTTTTCTGGTAAGGAAAATCACTATTGTGCTCCGTTTGCCATAAACAGTGCAAATAGCACTCGCGTCTGTTCCCAGCAAGTACAGTGTATTGGACAGAAGAGGAGCTACTGTTCTTGTCAGTTTCCTAAGCAGAGTTGAACTAGATATGGCCCGTGTGTGTAGTAAGCACAGTTCTTTTGTTCTTAGCAAGCTCACTGTTCTGGCCCTATAGACAACACAGAAGAGAGAAGAGTGCTCTTTTCTCAGAAGCAGAGTTTGTTTCTTGTAAGGCGAGCTAGCGTTTGTCTACCAGTCCTAAATGGAGTTGAATTACATGCATTTTCTTGTCCTATGAGCAAGAGTTGTTTTCTGGTAAGAAGAGTCACTATTGCACTCCTATTGCCATACACAGTGCAAACAACACTCGCTACTGTTCTTTGCATGTACAGTGTATTGGACAGAAGAGGAGCTACTGTTCTTGTCAGGTTCCTAAGCAGAGTTGAAGTAGATATGGCCCTTGTGTGTAGGAAGCACAGTTCTTTTGTTCTGAGCAAGCTCACTCTTCTGGCCTATAGGAAACACAGTAGAGTAGAAGAGTGCTCTTTTCTCAAAAGCAGAGTGTGTTTTTTGTAAGGCGAGCTTTCGTTTGTTTCCTAGTCCAAAATGGAGTTGAATCACATGCAGTTTCTGGTCCTACGAGCAAGGGATGTTTTCTGGTAAGGAAAGTCACTATTGTGCTCCCTTTGCCATAAAGAGTGCAAATAGCACTCGCGTCTGTTCCCAGCAAGTACAGTGTATCGGACTGAAGAGGAGCTACTGTTCTTGTCAGTTTCCTAAGCGGAGTTGACCTAGATATGGGCCGTGTGTGTAGGAAGCACAGTTCTTTTGTTCTGAGCATGCTCACTGTTCTGGCCCTATAGGAAACACAGAAGAGTAGAAGAGTGCTCTTTTCTCAGAAGCAGAGTTTGTTTCTTTTAAGGCAAGGTAGCGTTTGTTTCCCAGTCCTAAATGGAGTTGAATCACATGCGGTTTCTGGTCCTACGAGCAAGAGTTGTTTTCTGGTAAGAAGAGTCACTATTGTGCTACCATTGCCATACTCAGTGAAAATAGCACTCGCGTAAGTTCCCAGCAAGTACAGTGTATTGGACAGAAGAGGAGCTACTGTTCTTGTCAGTTTCCTAAGCAGAGTTGAAATAGATATAGCCAATGTGTGTAGGAAGCACAGTTCTTTTGTTCTGAGCAAGCTCACTCTTTTGACCCTATAGGAAACACAGGACAGTAGAAGAGTGCTCTTTTTCAAAAGCAGACTGTGTTTCTTGTAAGGCGAGCTAGCTTTTGTTTCCCAGTCCTAAATGGAGTTGAATCCCATGCAGTTTCTGGTCCTACGAGCAAGAGTTGTTTTCTGGAAAGGAAAGTCACTATTGTGCTCCCTTTGCCATACACAGTGCAAATCGCACTCGCGTCTGTTCCCAGCAAGTACAGTGTATTGGACTGAAGAGGAGCTACTGCTCTTGTCAGTTTCCTAAGCAGAGTTGAACTAGATATTGCCCCTGTGTGTAGGAAGCACAGTTCTTTTGTTCTGAGCAAGCTCACTGTTTGGACCCCATAGGAAACACAATAGAATAGAAGAGTGCTCTTTTCTCAAAAGCAGAATGTGTTTCTTGTAAGGCGAGCTTGCGTTTGTTTACCAGTCCTAAATGGAGTTGAATCACATGCAGTTTCTGGTCCTACGAGCAAGAGTTGTTTTCTGGTAAAAAGAGTCACTATTGCGCTCCTATTGATATATACAGGGCAAATAGCACTGGCGTCTGTTCCCAGCATGTACAGTGTGTTGGACTGATGATGATCTACTCTTCTTGTCAGTTTCCTAAGCAGAGTTGAACTAGCCATACCCCGTGTGTGTAGGAAGCACAGTTCTTTTGTTCTGAGCAAGCTCACTGTTCGGACCCCATAGGAAACACAGTGGAATAGAAGAGTGCTCTTTTCTCAAAAGGAGAGTGTGTTTCTTGTAAGGCAAGCTAGCGTTTGTTTCCCAGTCCAAAATGGAGTTGAATCACATGCAGTTTCTGGTCCTACGAGCAAGGGATGTTTTCTGGTAAGGAAAGTCACTATTGTGCTCCCTTTGCCATAAACAGTGCAAATAGCACTCGCGTCTGTTCCCAGCAAGTACAGTGTATTGGACTGAAGAGGAGCTACTGTTCTTGTCAGTTTCCTAAGCAGAGTTGAACTAGATATGGCCCTTGTGTGTAGGAAGCACAGTTCTTTTGTTCTGAGCAAGCTCACTCTTCTGGCCTATAGGAAACACAGTAGAGTAGAAGAGTGCTCTTTTCTCAAAAACAGAGTGTGTTTTTTGTAAGGCGAGCTTTCGTTTGTTTCCCAGTCCTAAATGGAGTTGAATCACATGCAGTTTCTTGTCCTACGAGCAAGAGTTGTTTTCTGGAAAGGAAAGTCACTATTGTGCTCCCTTTGCCATACACAGTGCAAATAGCACTCGCGACTGTTCCCAGCAAGTACAGTGTATTGGACTGAAGAGGAGCTACTGCTCTTGTCAGTTTCCTAAGCAGAGTTGAACTAGATATGGACCGTGTGTGTAGGAAGCACAGTTCTTTTGTTCTGAGCAAGCTCACTGTTCTGGCCCTATAGGAAACACAGTAGAGTAGAAGAGTGCTCTTTTCTCCAACGCAGAGTGTGTTTCTTCTAAGGCGAAATAGCGTTTGTTTCCAAGTCCTAAATGGAGTTGAATCACATGCAGTTTCTAGTCCTACAAGCAAGAGTTGTTTTCTGGTAAGAAGAGTCACTATTGCGCTCCCATTGCCATACACAGGGCAAATAGCACTCACGTCTGTTCCCAGCATGTACAGTGTATAGCACTGAAGAGGATCTACTGTTCTTGTCAGTTACCTATGCAGAGTTGAACTAGAAATGGCCCGTAAATGTAGGAAGCACAGTTCTTTTGTTCTGAGCAAGCTCATTTTTCGGACTCCATAGGAAACACAGTAGAATAGAAGAGTGCTCCTTTCTCAAAAGCAGAGTGTGTTTCTTGTAAGGCTAGCTAGTGTTTGTTTCCCAGTCAGAAACAGATTTGACTCTCATGAGTTTCTGGTCCTATGAGAAAGAGTTGTTTTCTGGTAAGAGGAGTCACTATTTCGCTCCCATTGCCATACACAGTGCAAATAGGACTCGCGTCTGCGACCTGCAAGTACAGTGTATTGGACTGAAGAGGAGCTACTGTTCTTGTCAGTTTTTTAAGCAGAGTTGAACTAGATATGGCCCGTTTGTGTAGGAAGCACAGTTCTTTTGTTCTGAGCAAGCTCACTGTTCTGGCCCTATAGGAAACAGTGTAGAGTAGAAGAGTGCTCTTTTCTCAAAAGCAGAGTGTGTTTGTTTTAAAGCGAACTAGCATTTGTTTCCCAGTCCTAAATGGATTTGAATCACATGCAGTTCCAGGTCCTACGAGCAAGAGTTGTTTTCTGGTAAGGAAAGTCACTATTGTGCTCCTTTTGCCATGCACAGAGCAAATAGCACTCGTGTCTGTTCCCAGCAAGTACAGTGTATTGAACTGAAGAGGATCTACTGTTCTTGTCAGTTTCCTCAGCAGAGTTGAACTAGATATGGCCCGTGTGTGTAGGAAACACAGTTCTTTTGTTCTGAGCAAGCTCACTGTTTGGACCCCATAGGAAACACAGTAGAATAGAAGAGTGCTCTTTTCTCAAAACCAGAGTGTGTTTCTTGTAAGGCGAGCTAGCGTTTGTTTCCCAGTCCAAAATCGAGTTGAATCACATGCAGTTTCTGGTCCTAAGAGCAAGGGATGTTTTCTGGTAAGGAAAGTCACTATTGTGCTCCCTTTGCCATAAACAGTGCAAATAGCACTCGCGTCTGTTCCCAGCAAGTACAGTGTGTTGAACTGAAGAGGATCTACTGTTCTTGTCAGTTTCCTCAGCAGAGTTGAACTAGATATGGCCCGTGTGTGTAGGAAGCACAGTTCTTTTGTTCTGAGCAAGCTCACTGTTCTGGCCTTATAGGAAACACAGAAGAGTAGAAGAGTGCTCTTTTTTCAGAAGCAGAGTGTGTTTCTTGTAAGGCGAGCTAGCGTTTGTTTCCCAGTCCTAAATGGAGTTGAATCACATGCAGTTTCTGGTCCTATGAGCAAGAGTTTTTTTCTGGTAAGAAGAGTCACTATTGTGCTACCATTGCTATACACAGTGCAAATAGCACTCGCGTCTGTTCCCAGCAAGTACAGTGTATTGGACAGAAGAGGAGCTACTGTTCTTGTCAGTTTCCTAAGCAGAGTTGAACTAGATATGGCCCGTGTGTGTAGGAAGCACAGTTCTTTTGTTCTGAGCAAGCTCAATTTTCGGACCCCGTAGCAAAAACAGTAGAGTAGAAGAGTGCTCTTTTCTCAAAAGCAGAGTATGTTTCTTGTAAAGCAAGCTGGCGTTTGTTTCCCAGTCCTAAATGGAGTTGAATCACATGCAGTTTCTGGTCCCTCGAGCAAGAGTTGTTTTCTGGTAAGAAGAGTCACTATTGTGCTCCCATTGTCATACACAGGGCAAATTGCACTGGCGTCTGTTCCCAGCTTGTACAGTGTATTGGACTGAAGATGATCTACTGTTCTTGTCAGTTTTCTAAGCAGAGTTGAACTAGATATGGCCCGTATGTGTAGGAAGCTCAGTTCTTTTGTTCTGAGCAAGCTCACTGTTCGGACCACATAGGAAACACAGTAGAGTAGAAGAGTGCTCTTTTCTCAAAAGCAGAGTGTGTTTCTTGTAAGGCGAGCTAGCGTTTGTTTCCCAGTCAAAAATCGAGTTAAATCACATGCAGTTTCTGGTCCTACGAGCAAGGGATGTTTTCTGGTAAGGAAAGTTTCTATTGTGCTCCCTTTGCCATACACAGTGCAAATACCCTTCGCGTCTGTTCCCAGCAAGTACAGTGTATTGGACTGAAGAGGAGCTACTGTTCTTGTCAGTTTCCTTAGCAGAGTTGAACTAGACATCGCCCGTGTGTGTAGGAAGCACAGTTCTTTTGTTCTGAGCAAGCTCACTGTTCTGGCCCTATAGGAAACACAGAAGAGTAGAAGAATGCTCTTTTCTCAGAAGCAGAGTGTGTTTCTTGTAAAGCGAGCTAGCGTTTGTTTCCCAGTCCTAAATGGCGTTGAATCACATGCAGTTTCTGGTCCTACGAGTAAGAGTTGTTTTCTGGTAAGAAGAGTCACTATTGTGCTACCATTGCCATACACAGTGCAAATAGCACTCCCGTCTGTTCCCAGCAAGTACAGTGTATTGGACAGAAGAGGAGCTACTGTTCTTGTCAGTTTCCTAAGCAGAGTTGAACTAGCTATGGCCGGTGTGTGTAGGAAGCACAGTTCTTTTGTTCTGAGCAAGCTCAATTTTTGGACCAAATAGTAAACACAGTAGAGTAGAAGAGTGCTCTTTTCTCAAAAGCAGATTGTGTTTCTTGTAAGGCTAGCTCATGTTTGTTTCCCAGTTCTAAATGGAGTTGAGTCACATGCAGTTTTTGGTCCTATGAACAAGGGATGTTTTCTGGTAAGGAAAATCACTATTGTGCTCCCTTTGCCATAAACAGTGCAAATAGCACTCGCGTCTGTTCCCAGCAAGTACTGTGTATTGGACTGAAGAGGAGCTACTGTTCTTGTCAGTTTCCTAAGCAGAGTTGAACGAGATATGGCCCGTGTGTGTAGGAAGCACAGTTCTTTTGTTCTGAGCAAGCTCACTGATCTGGTTCTTTAGGAAACACAGAAGAGTAGAAGAGTGCTCTTTTCTCAAAAGCAGAGTGTGTTTCTTGTAAGGTGAGCTAGCGTTTGTTTCCCAGTCCTAAATGGAGTTGAATCACATGCAGTTTCTGGTCCTATGAGCAAGAGTTGTTTTCTGGTAAGAAGAGTCACTATTGTGCTACCATTGCCATACTCAGTGCAAATAACACTCGCGTCTGTTCCCAGCAAGTACAGTGTATTGGACAGAAGAGGAGTTACTGTTCTCGTCAGTTTCCTAAGCAGAGTTGAACTAGATATGGCCCGTGTGTGTAGGAAGCACAGTTCTTTTGTTCTTAGCAAGCTCACTGTTCTGGCCCTATAGACAACACAGAAGAGTAGAAGAGTGCTCTTTTCTCAGAAGCAGAGTTTGTTTCTTGTAAGGCGAGCTAGCGTTTTTCTCCCAGTCCTAAATCGAGTTGAATTACATGCAGTTTCTTGTCCTATGAGCAAGAGTGTTTTCTGGTAAGAAGAGTCACTATTGCGCTCCTATTGCCATACACAGTGCAAACAACACTCGCTACTGTTCTTTGCATGTACAGTTTATTGGACAGAAGAGGAGCTACTTTTCTTGTCAGGTTCCTAGAGCAGAGTCGAACAAGATATGGCCCGTGTGTGTATAAAGCACAGTTCTTTTGTTCTGAGCAAGCTCACTGTTCGGACCCCATAGGAAACACCGTAGAGTAGAAGAGTGCTCTTTTCTCAAAAGCAGAGTGTATTTCATTAAGGCCAGCTAGCGTTTGTTTCCCAGATCTAAATGCAGTTGAATCACATGTAGTTTCTGATCCTAGGAGCAAGAGTTTTTTTCTGGTAAGAAGAGTCACTATTGCGCTCCCATTGTCATACCCAGGGCAAATAGCACTGGCGTCTGTTCCCAGCATGTACAGTGTATTGGACTGAAGAGGATCTACTGTTCTTGTCAGTTTCCTAAGCAGAGTTGAACTAGCCATGGCCCGTGTGTGTAGGAAGCACAGTTCTTTTGTTCTGAGCAAGCTCACTCTGGTGGCCTATAGGAACAACAGTAGAGTAGAAGAGTGCTCTTTTCTCAAAAGCAGATTGTGTTTTTTGTAAGGCGAGCTTGCGTTTGTTTCCCAGTCCTAAATGGAGTTGAATCACATGCAGTTTCTAGTCCTACGAGCAAGAGTTGTTTTCTGGAAAGGAAAGTAACTATTGTGCTCCCTTTGCCATACACAGTGCAAATAGCACTCTCGACTGTTCCCAGCAAATACAGTGTATTGGACTGAAGAGGAGCTACTGCTCTTGTCAGTTTCCTAAGCAGAGTTGAACTAGATATGGACCCTGTGTGTAGGAAGCACAGTTCTTTTGTTCTGAGCAAGCTCACTGTTCTGGCCCTATAGGAAACACAGTAGAGTAGAAGAGTGCTCTTTTCTCAAAAGCAGAGTGTGTTTCTTCTAAGGCGAAATAGCGTTTGTTTCCAAGTCCTAAATGGAGTTGAATCACATGCAGTTTCTGGTCATACGAGCAAGAGTTGTTTTCTGGAAAGGAAAGTCACTATTGTGCTCCCTTTGCCATACACAGTGCAAATCGCACTCGCGTCTGTTCCCAGCAAGTACAGTGTATTGGACTGAAGAGGAGCTACTGCTCTTGTCAGTTTCCTAAGCAGTGTTGAACTAGATATTGCCCGTGTGTATAGGAAGCACAGTTCTTTTGTTCTGAGCAAGCTCACTATTCGGACCCCATAGGAAACACAGTGGAATAGAAGAGTGCTCTTTTCTTAAAAGGAGAGTGTGTTTCTTGTAAGGCAAGCTAGCGTTTGTTTCCCAGTCCCAAATGGAGTTGAATCACATGCAGTTTTTGGTCCTATGAGCAAGGGATGTTTTCTGGTAAGGAAAATCACTATTGTGCTCCGTTTGCCATAAACAGTGCAAATAGCACTCGCGTCTGTTCCCAGCAAGTACAGTGTATTGGACAGAAGAGGAGCTACTGTTCTTGTCAGTTTCCTAAGCAGAGTTGAACTAGATATGGCCCGTGTGTGTAGTAAGCACAGTTCTTTTGTTCTTAGCAAGCTCACTGTTCTGGCCCTATAGACAACACAGAAGAGAGAAGAGTGCTCTTTTCTCAGAAGCAGAGTTTGTTTCTTGTAAGGCGAGCTAGCGTTTGTCTACCAGTCCTAAATGGAGTTGAATTACATGCAGTTTCTTGTCCTATGAGCAAGAGTTGTTTTCTGGTAAGAAGAGTCACTATTGCACTCCTATTGCCATACACAGTGCAAACAACACTCGCTACTGTTCTTTGCATGTACAGTGTATTGGACAGAAGAGGAGCTACTGTTCTTGTCAGGTTCCTAAGCAGAGTTGAAGTAGATATGGCCCTTGTGTGTAGGAAGCACAGTTCTTTTGTTCTGAGCAAGCTCACTCTTCTGGCCTATAGGAAACACAGTAGAGTAGAAGAGTGCTCTTTTCTCAAAAGCAGAGTGTGTTTTTTGTAAGGCGAGCTTTCGTTTGTTTCCCAGTCCTAAATGGAGTTGAATCACATGCAGTTTCTTGTCCTACGAGCAAGAGTTGTTTTCTGGAAAGGAAAGTCACTATTGTGCTCCCTTTGCCATACACAGTGCAAATAGCACTCGCGACTGTTCCCAGCAAGTACAGTGTATTGGACTGGAGAGGAGCTACTGCTCTTGTCAGTTTCCTAAGCAGAGTTGAACTAGATATGGACCGTGCGTGTAGGAAGCACAGTTCTTTTGTTCTGAGCAAGCTCACTGTTCTGGCCCTACAGGAAACACAGTAAAGTAGAAGAGTGCTCTTTTCTCCAACGCAGAGTGTGTTTCTTCTAAGGCGAAATAGCGTTTGTTTCCAAGTCCTAAATGGAGTTGAATCACATGCAGTTTCTAGTCCTACAAGCAAGAGTTGTTTTCTGGTAAGAAGAGTCACTATTGCGCTCCCATTGCCATACACAGGGCAAATAGCACTCACGTCTGTTCCCAGCATGTACAGTGTATAGCACTGAAGAGGATCTACTGTTCTTGTCAGTTACCTATGCAGAGTTGAACTAGAAATGGCCCGTAAATGTAGGAAGCACAGTTCTTTTGTTCTGAGCAAGCTCATTTTTCGGACTCCATAGGAAACACAGTAGAATAGAAGAGTGCTCCTTTCTCAAAAGCAGAGTGTGTTTCTTGTAAGGCTAGCTAGTGTTTGTTTCCCAGTCAGAAACAGATTTGACTCTCATGAGTTTCTGGTCCTATGAGAAAGAGTTGTTTTCTGGTAAGAGGAGTCACTATTTCGCTCCCATTGCCATACACAGTGCAAATAGGACTCGCGTCTGCGACCTGCAAGTACAGTGTATTGGACTGAAGAGGAGCTACTGTTCTTGTCAGTTTTTTAAGCAGAGTTGAACTAGATATGGCCCGTTTGTGTAGGAAGCACAGTTCTTTTGTTCTGAGCAAGCTCACTGTTCTGGCCCTATAGGAAACAGTGTAGAGTAGAAGAGTGCTCTTTTCTCAAAAGCAGAGTGTGTTTGTTTTAAAGCGAACTAGCATTTGTTTCCCAGTCCTAAATGGATTTGAATCACATGCAGTTCCAGGTCCTACGAGCAAGAGTTGTTTTCTGGTAAGGAAAGTCACTATTGTGCTCCTTTTGCCATGCACAGAGCAAATAGCACTCGTGTCTGTTCCCAGCAAGTACAGTGTATTGAACTGAAGAGGATCTACTGTTCTTGTCAGTTTCCTCAGCAGAGTTGAACTAGATATGGCCCGTGTGTGTAGGAAACACAGTTCTTTTGTTCTGAGCAAGCTCACTGTTTGGACCCCATAGGAAACACAGTAGAATAGAAGAGTGCTCTTTTCTCAAAACCAGAGTGTGTTTCTTGTAAGGCGAGCTAGCGTTTGTTTCCCAGTCCAAAATCGAGTTGAATCACATGCAGTTTCTGGTCCTAAGAGCAAGGGATGTTTTCTGGTAAGGAAAGTCACTATTGTGCTCCCTTTGCCATAAACAGTGCAAATAGCACTCGCGTCTGTTCCCAGCAAGTACAGTGTGTTGAACTGAAGAGGATCTACTGTTCTTGTCAGTTTCCTCAGCAGAGTTGAACTAGATATGGCCCGTGTGTGTAGGAAGCACAGTTCTTTTGTTCTGAGCAAGCTCACTGTTCTGGCCTTATAGGAAACACAGAAGAGTAGAAGAGTGCTCTTTTTTCAGAAGCAGAGTGTGTTTCTTGTAAGGCGAGCTAGCGTTTGTTTCCCAGTCCTAAATGGAGTTGAATCACATGCAGTTTCTGGTCCTATGAGCAAGAGTTTTTTTCTGGTAAGAAGAGTCACTATTGTGCTACCATTGCTATACACAGTGCAAATAGCACTCGCGTCTGTTCCCAGCAAGTACAGTGTATTGGACAGAAGAGGAGCTACTGTTCTTGTCAGTTTCCTAAGCAGAGTTGAACTAGATATGGCCCGTGTGTGTAGGAAGCACAGTTCTTTTGTTCTGAGCAAGCTCAATTTTCGGACCCCGTAGCAAAAACAGTAGAGTAGAAGAGTGCTCTTTTCTCAAAAGCAGAGTATGTTTCTTGTAAAGCAAGCTGGCGTTTGTTTCCCAGTCCTAAATGGAGTTGAATCACATGCAGTTTCTGGTCCCTCGAGCAAGAGTTGTTTTCTGGTAAGAAGAGTCACTATTGTGCTCCCATTGTCATACACAGGGCAAATTGCACTGGCGTCTGTTCCCAGCTTGTACAGTGTATTGGACTGAAGATGATCTACTGTTCTTGTCAGTTTTCTAAGCAGAGTTGAACTAGATATGGCCCGTATGTGTAGGAAGCTCAGTTCTTTTGTTCTGAGCAAGCTCACTGTTCGGACCACATAGGAAACACAGTAGAGTAGAAGAGTGCTCTTTTCTCAAAAGCAGAGTGTGTTTCTTGTAAGGCGAGCTAGCGTTTGTTTCCCAGTCAAAAATCGAGTTAAATCACATGCAGTTTCTGGTCCTACGAGCAAGGGATGTTTTCTGGTAAGGAAAGTTTCTATTGTGCTCCCTTTGCCATACACAGTGCAAATACCCTTCGCGTCTGTTCCCAGCAAGTACAGTGTATTGGACTGAAGAGGAGCTACTGTTCTTGTCAGTTTCCTTAGCAGAGTTGAACTAGACATCGCCCGTGTGTGTAGGAAGCACAGTTCTTTTGTTCTGAGCAAGCTCACTGTTCTGGCCCTATAGGAAACACAGAAGAGTAGAAGAATGCTCTTTTCTCAGAAGCAGAGTGTGTTTCTTGTAAAGCGAGCTAGCGTTTGTTTCCCAGTCCTAAATGGCGTTGAATCACATGCAGTTTCTGGTCCTACGAGTAAGAGTTGTTTTCTGGTAAGAAGAGTCACTATTGTGCTACCATTGCCATACACAGTGCAAATAGCACTCCCGTCTGTTCCCAGCAAGTACAGTGTATTGGACAGAAGAGGAGCTACTGTTCTTGTCAGTTTCCTAAGCAGAGTTGAACTAGCTATGGCCGGTGTGTGTAGGAAGCACAGTTCTTTTGTTCTGAGCAAGCTCAATTTTTGGACCAAATAGTAAACACAGTAGAGTAGAAGAGTGCTCTTTTCTCAAAAGCAGATTGTGTTTCTTGTAAGGCTAGCTCATGTTTGTTTCCCAGTTCTAAATGGAGTTGAGTCACATGCAGTTTTTGGTCCTATGAACAAGGGATGTTTTCTGGTAAGGAAAATCACTATTGTGCTCCCTTTGCCATAAACAGTGCAAATAGCACTCGCGTCTGTTCCCAGCAAGTACTGTGTATTGGACTGAAGAGGAGCTACTGTTCTTGTCAGTTTCCTAAGCAGAGTTGAACGAGATATGGCCCGTGTGTGTAGGAAGCACAGTTCTTTTGTTCTGAGCAAGCTCACTGATCTGGTTCTTTAGGAAACACAGAAGAGTAGAAGAGTGCTCTTTTCTCAAAAGCAGAGTGTGTTTCTTGTAAGGTGAGCTAGCGTTTGTTTCCCAGTCCTAAATGGAGTTGAATCACATGCAGTTTCTGGTCCTATGAGCAAGAGTTGTTTTCTGGTAAGAAGAGTCACTATTGTGCTACCATTGCCATACTCAGTGCAAATAACACTCGCGTCTGTTCCCAGCAAGTACAGTGTATTGGACAGAAGAGGAGCTACTGTTCTCGTCAGTTTCCTAAGCAGAGTTGAACTAGATATGGCCCGTGTGTGTAGGAAGCACAGTTCTTTTGTTCTTAGCAAGCTCACTGTTCTGGCCCTATAGACAACACAGAAGAGTAGAAGAGTGCTCTTTTCTCAGAAGCAGAGTTTGTTTCTTGTAAGGCGAGCTAGCGTTTTTCTCCCAGTCCTAAATCGAGTTGAATTACATGCAGTTTCTTGTCCTATGAGCAAGAGTGTTTTCTGGTAAGAAGAGTCACTATTGCGCTCCTATTGCCATACACAGTGCAAACAACACTCGCTACTGTTCTTTGCATGTACAGTTTATTGGACAGAAGAGGAGCTACTTTTCTTGTCAGGTTCCTAGAGCAGAGTCGAACAAGATATGGCCCGTGTGTGTATAAAGCACAGTTCTTTTGTTCTGAGCAAGCTCACTGTTCGGACCCCATAGGAAACACCGTAGAGTAGAAGAGTGCTCTTTTCTCAAAAGCAGAGTGTATTTCATTAAGGCCAGCTAGCGTTTGTTTCCCAGATCTAAATGCAGTTGAATCACATGTAGTTTCTGATCCTAGGAGCAAGAGTTTTTTTCTGGTAAGAAGAGTCACTATTGCGCTCCCATTGTCATACCCAGGGCAAATAGCACTGGCGTCTGTTCCCAGCATGTACAGTGTATTGGACTGAAGAGGATCTACTGTTCTTGTCAGTTTCCTAAGCAGAGTTGAACTAGCCATGGCCCGTGTGTGTAGGAAGCACAGTTCTTTTGTTCTGAGCAAGCTCACTCTGGTGGCCTATAGGAACAACAGTAGAGTAGAAGAGTGCTCTTTTCTCAAAAGCAGATTGTGTTTTTTGTAAGGCGAGCTTGCGTTTGTTTCCCAGTCCTAAATGGAGTTGAATCACATGCAGTTTCTAGTCCTACGAGCAAGAGTTGTTTTCTGGAAAGGAAAGTAACTATTGTGCTCCCTTTGCCATACACAGTGCAAATAGCACTCTCGACTGTTCCCAGCAAATACAGTGTATTGGACTGAAGAGGAGCTACTGCTCTTGTCAGTTTCCTAAGCAGAGTTGAACTAGATATGGACCCTGTGTGTAGGAAGCACAGTTCTTTTGTTCTGAGCAAGCTCACTGTTCTGGCCCTATAGGAAACACAGTAGAGTAGAAGAGTGCTCTTTTCTCAAAAGCAGAGTGTGTTTCTTCTAAGGCGAAATAGCGTTTGTTTCCAAGTCCTAAATGGAGTTGAATCACATGCAGTTTCTGGTCATACGAGCAAGAGTTGTTTTCTGGAAAGGAAAGTCACTATTGTGCTCCCTTTGCCATACACAGTGCAAATCGCACTCGCGTCTGTTCCCAGCAAGTACAGTGTATTGGACTGAAGAGGAGCTACTGCTCTTGTCAGTTTCCTAAGCAGTGTTGAACTAGATATTGCCCGTGTGTATAGGAAGCACAGTTCTTTTGTTCTGAGCAAGCTCACTATTCGGACCCCATAGGAAACACAGTGGAATAGAAGAGTGCTCTTTTCTTAAAAGGAGAGTGTGTTTCTTGTAAGGCAAGCTAGCGTTTGTTTCCCAGTCCCAAATGGAGTTGAATCACATGCAGTTTTTGGTCCTATGAGCAAGGGATGTTTTCTGGTAAGGAAAATCACTATTGTGCTCCGTTTGCCATAAACAGTGCAAATAGCACTCGCGTCTGTTCCCAGCAAGTACAGTGTATTGGACAGAAGAGGAGCTACTGTTCTTGTCAGTTTCCTAAGCAGAGTTGAACTAGATATGGCCCGTGTGTGTAGTAAGCACAGTTCTTTTGTTCTTAGCAAGCTCACTGTTCTGGCCCTATAGACAACACAGAAGAGAGAAGAGTGCTCTTTTCTCAGAAGCAGAGTTTGTTTCTTGTAAGGCGAGCTAGCGTTTGTCTACCAGTCCTAAATGGAGTTGAATTACATGCAGTTTCTTGTCCTATGAGCAAGAGTTGTTTTCTGGTAAGAAGAGTCACTATTGCACTCCTATTGCCATACACAGTGCAAACAACACTCGCTACTGTTCTTTGCATGTACAGTGTATTGGACAGAAGAGGAGCTACTGTTCTTGTCAGGTTCCTAAGCAGAGTTGAAGTAGATATGGCCCTTGTGTGTAGGAAGCACAGTTCTTTTGTTCTGAGCAAGCTCACTCTTCTGGCCTATAGGAAACACAGTAGAGTAGAAGAGTGCTCTTTTCTCAAAAGCAGAGTGTGTTTTTTGTAAGGCGAGCTTTCGTTTGTTTCCCAGTCCTAAATGGAGTTGAATCACATGCAGTTTCTTGTCCTACGAGCAAGAGTTGTTTTCTGGAAAGGAAAGTCACTATTGTGCTCCCTTTGCCATACACAGTGCAAATAGCACTCGCGACTGTTCCCAGCAAGTACAGTGTATTGGACTGGAGAGGAGCTACTGCTCTTGTCAGTTTCCTAAGCAGAGTTGAACTAGATATGGACCGTGCGTGTAGGAAGCACAGTTCTTTTGTTCTGAGCAAGCTCACTGTTCTGGCCCTACAGGAAACACAGTAAAGTAGAAGAGTGCTCTTTTCTCCAACGCAGAGTGTGTTTCTTCTAAGGCGAAATAGCGTTTGTTTCCAAGTCCTAAATGGAGTTGAATCACATGCAGTTTCTAGTCCTACAAGCAAGAGTTGTTTTCTGGTAAGAAGAGTCACTATTGCGCTCCCATTGCCATACACAGGGCAAATAGCACTCGCGTCTGTTCCCAGCATGTACAGTGTATAGCACTGAAGAGGATCTACTGTTCTTGTCAGTTACCTATGCAGAGTTGAACTAGAAATGGCCCGTGAATGTAGGAAGCACAGTTCTTTTGTTCTGAGCAAGCTCATTTTTCGGACTCCATAGGAAACACAGTAGAATAGAAGAGTGCTCCTTTCTCAAAAGCAGAGTGTGTTTCTTGTAAGGCTAGCTAGTGTTTGTTTCCCAGTCAGAAACAGATTTGACTCTCATGAGTTTCTGGTCCTATGAGAAAGAGTTGTTTTCTGGTAAGAGGAGTCACTATTTCGCTCCCATTGCCATACACAGTGCAAATAGGACTCGCGTCTGCGACCTGCAAGTACAGTGTATTGGACTGAAGAAGAGCTACTGTTCTTGTCAGTTTTTTAAGCAGAGTTGAACTAGATATGGCCCGTTTGTGTAGGAAGCACAGTTCTTTTGTTCTGAGCAAGCTCACTGTTCTGGCCCTATAGGAAACAGTGTAGAGTAGAAGAATGCTCTTTTCTCAAAAGCAGAGTGTGTTTGTTTTAAAGCGAACTAGCATTTGTTTCCCAGTCCTAAATGGATTTGAATCACATGCAGTTCCAGGTCCTACGAGCAAGAGTTGTTTTGTGGTAAGGAAAGTCACTATTGTGCTCCTTTTGCCATGCACAGAGCAAATAGCACTCGTGTCTGTTCCCAGCAAGTACAGTGTATTGAACTGAAGAGGATCTACTGTTCTTGTCAGTTTCCTCAGCAGAGTTGAACTAGATATGGCCCGTGTGTGTAGGAAACACAGTTCTTTTGTTCTGAGCAAGCTCACTGTTTGGACCCCATAGGAAACACAGTAGAATAGAAGAGTGCTCTTTTCTCAAAACCAGAGTGTGTTTCTTGTAAGGCGAGCTAGCGTTTGTTTCCCAGTCCAAAATCGAGTTGAATCACATGCAGTTTCTGGTCCTAAGAGCAAGGGATGTTTTCTGGTAAGGAAAGTCACTATTGTGCTCCCTTTGCCATAAACAGTGCAAATAGCACTCGCGTCTGTTCCCAGCAAGTACAGTGTATTGAACTGAAGAGGATCTACTGTTCTTGTCAGTTTCCTCAGCAGAGTTGAACTAGATATGGCCCGTGTGTAGGAAGCACAGTTCTTTTGTTCTGAGCAAGCTCACTGTTCTGGCCCTATAGGAAACACAGAAGAGTAGAAGAGTGCTCTTTTTTCAGAAGCAGAGTGTGTTTCTTGTAAGGCGAGCTAGCGTTTGTTTCCCAGTCCTAAATGGAGTTGAATCACATGCAGTTTCTGGTCCTATGAGCAAGAGTTTTTTTCTGGTAAGAAGAGTCACTATTGTGCTACCATTGCTATACACAGTGCAAATAGCACTCGCGTCTGTTCCCAGCAAGTACAGTGTATTGGACAGAAGAGGAGCTACTGTTCTTGTCAGTTTCCTAAGCAGAGTTGAACTAGATATGGCCCGTGTGTGTAGGAAGCACAGTTCTTTTGTTCTGAGCAAGCTCAATTTTCGGACCCCGTAGCAAAAACAGTAGAGTAGAAGAGTGCTCTTTTCTCAAAAGCAGAGTGTGTTTCTTGTAAAGCAAGCTGGCGTTTGTTTCCCAGTCCTAAATGGAGTTGAATCACATGCAGTTTCTGGTCCCTCGAGCAAGAGTTGTTTTCTGGTAAGAAGAGTCACTATTGTGCTCCCATTGTCATACACAGGGCAAATTGCACTGGCGTCTGTTCCCAGCTTGTACAGTGTATTGGACTGAAGATGATCTACTGTTCTTGTCAGTTTTCTAAGCAGAGTTGAACTAGATATGGCCCGTATGTGTAGGAAGCTCAGTTCTTTTGTTCTGAGCAATCTCACTGTTCGGACCACATAGGAAACACAGTAGAGTAGAAGAGTGCTCTTTTCTCAAAAGCAGAGTGTGTTTCTTGTAAGGCGAGCTAGCGTTTGTTTCCCAGTCAAAAATCGAGTTAAATCACATGCAGTTTCTGGTCCTACGAGCAAGGGATGTTTTCTGGTAAGGAAAGTTTCTATTGTGCTCCCTTTGCCATACACAGTGCAAATACCCTTCGCGTCTGTTCCCAGCAAGTACAGTGTATTGGACTGAAGAGGAGCTACTGTTCTTGTCAGTTTCCTTAGCAGAGTTGAACTAGACATGGCCCGTGTGTGTAGGAAGCACAGTTCTTTTGTTCTGAGCAAGCTCACTGTTCTGGCCCTATAGGAAACACAGAAGAGTAGAAGAATGCTCTTTTCTCAGAAGCAGAGTGTGTTTCTTGTAAAGCGAGCTAGCGTTTGTTTCCCAGTCCTAAATGGCGTTGAATCACATGCAGTTTCTGGTCCTACGAGCAAGAGTTGTTTTCTGGTAAGAAGAGTCACTATTGTGCTACCATTGCCATACACAGTGCAAATAGCACTCCCATCTGTTCCCAGCAAGTACAGTGTATTGGACAGAAGAGGAGCTACTGTTCTTGTCAGTTTCCTAAGCAGAGTTGAACTAGCTATGGCCGGTGTGTGTAGGAAGCACAGTTCTTTTGTTCTGAGCAAGCTCAATTTTTGGACCAAATAGTAAACACAGTAGAGTAGAAGAGTGCTCTTTTCTCAAAAGCAGATTGTGTTTCTTGTAAGGCTAGCTCATGTTTGTTTCCCAGTTCTAAATGGAGTTGAGTCACATGCAGTTTTTGGTCCTATGAACAAGGGATGTTTTCTGGTAAGGAAAATCACTATTGTGCTCCCTTTGCCATAAACAGTGCAAATAGCACTCGCGTCTGTTCCCAGCAAGTACTGTGTATTGGACTGAAGAGGAGCTACTGTTCTTGTCAGTTTCCTAAGCAGAGTTGAACGAGATATGGCCCGTGTGTGTAGGAAGCACAGTTCTTTTGTTCTGAGCAAGCTCACTGATCTGGTTCTTTAGGAAACACAGAAGAGTAGAAGAGTGCTCTTTTCTCAAAAGCAGAGTGTGTTTCTTGTAAGGTGAGCTAGCGTTTGTTTCCCAGTCCTAAATGGAGTTGAATCACATGCAGTTTCTGGTCCTATGAGCAAGAGTTGTTTTCTGGTAAGAAGAGTCACTATTGTGCTACCATTGCCATACTCAGTGCAAATAACACTCGCGTCTGTTCCCAGCAAGTACAGTGTATTGGACAGAAGAGGAGCTACTGTTCTTGTCAGTTTCCTAAGCAGAGTTGAACTAGATATGGTCCGTGTGTGTAGGAAGCACAGTTCTTTTGTTCTTAGCAAGCTCACTGTTCTGGCCCTATAGACAACACAGAAGAGTAGAAGAGTGCTCTTTTCTCAGAAGCAGAGTTTGTTTCTTGTAAGGCGAGCTAGCGTTTTTCTCCCAGTCCTAAATCGAGTTGAATTACATGCAGTTTCTTGTCCTATGAGCAAGAGTGTTTTCTGGTAAGAAGAGTCACTATTGCGCTCCTATTGCCATACACAGTGCAAACAACACTCGCTACTGTTCTTTGCATGTACAGTTTATTGGACAGAAGAGGAGCTACTTTTCTTGGCAGGTTCCTAGAGCAGAGTCGAACAAGATATGGCCCGTGTGTGTATAAAGCACAGTTCTTTTGTTCTGAGCAAGCTCACTGTTCGGACCCCATAGGAAACACCGTAGAGTAGAAGAGTGCTCTTTTCTCAAAAGCAGAGTGTATTTCATTAAGGCCAGCTAGCGTTTGTTTCCCAGATCTAAATGCAGTTGAATCACATGTAGTTTCTGATCCTAGGAGCAAGAGTTTTTTTCTGGTAAGAAGAGTCACTATTGTGCTCCCATTGTCATACCCAGGGCAAATAGCACTGGCGTCTGTTCCCAGCATGTACAGTGTATTGGACTGAAGAGGATCTACTGTTCTTGTCAGTTTCCTAAGCAGAGTTGAACTAGCCATGGCCCGTGTGTGTAGGAAGCACAGTTCTTTTGTTCTGAGCAAGCTCACTCTGGTGGCCTATAGGAACAACAGTAGAGTAGAAGAGTGCTCTTTTCTCAAAAGCAGATTGTGTTTTTTGTAAGGCGAGCTTGCGTTTGTTTCCCAGTCCTAAATGGAGTTGAATCACATGCAGTTTCTAGTCCTACGAGCAAGAGTTGTTTTCTGGAAAGGAAAGTAACTATTGTGCTCCCTTTGCCATACACAGTGCAAATAGCACTCTCGACTGTTCCCAGCAAATACAGTGTATTGGACTGAAGAGGAGCTACTGCTCTTGTCAGTTTCCTAAGCAGAGTTGAACTAGATATGGACCCTGTGTGTAGGAAGCACAGTTCTTTTGTTCTGAGCAAGCTCACTGTTCTGGCCCTATAGGAAACACAGTAGAGTAGAAGAGTGCTCTTTTCTCAAAAGCAGAGTGTGTTTCTTCTAAGGCGAAATAGCGTTTGTTTCCAAGTCCTAAATGGAGTTGAATCACATGCAGTTTCTGGTCATACGAGCAAGAGTTGTTTTCTGGAAAGGAAAGTCACTATTGTGCTCCCTTTGCCATACACAGTGCAAATCGCACTCGCGTCTGTTCCCAGCAAGTACAGTGTATTGGACTGAAGAGGAGCTACTGCTCTTGTCAGTTTCCTAAGCAGTGTTGAACTAGATATTGCCCGTGTGTGTAGGAAGCACAGTTCTTTTGTTCTGAGCAAGCTCACTATTCGGACCCCATAGGAAACACAGTGGAATAGAAGAGTGCTCTTTTCTCAAAAGGAGAGTGTGTTTCTTGTAAGGCAAGCTAGCGTTTGTTTCCCAGTCCCAAATGGAGTTGAATCACATGCAGTTTTTGGTCCTATGAGCAAGGGATGTTTTCTGGTAAGGAAAATCACTATTGTGCTCCGTTTGCCATAAACAGTGCAAATAGCACTCGCGTCTGTTCCCAGCAAGTACAGTGTATTGGACAGAAGAGGAGCTACTGTTCTTGTCAGTTTCCTAAGCAGAGTTGAACTAGATATGGCCCGTGTGTGTAGTAAGCACAGTTCTTTTGTTCTTAGCAAGCTCACTGTTCTGGCCCTATAGACAACACAGAAGAGAGAAGAGTGCTCTTTTCTCAGAAGCAGAGTTTGTTTCTTGTAAGGCGAGCTAGCGTTTGTCTACCAGTCCTAAATGGAGTTGAATTACATGCATTTTCTTGTCCTATGAGCAAGAGTTGTTTTCTGGTAAGAAGAGTCACTATTGCACTCCTATTGCCATACACAGTGCAAACAACACTCGCTACTGTTCTTTGCATGTACAGTGTATTGGACAGAAGAGGAGCTACTGTTCTTGTCAGGTTCCTAAGCAGAGTTGAAGTAGATATGGCCCTTGTGTGTAGGAAGCACAGTTCTTTTGTTCTGAGCAAGCTCACTCTTCTGGCCTATAGGAAACACAGTAGAGTAGAAGAGTGCTCTTTTCTCAAAAACAGAGTGTGTTTTTTGTAAGGCGAGCTTTCGTTTGTTTCCTAGTCCTAAATGGAGTTGAATCACATGCAGTTTCTTGTCCTACGAGCAAGAGTTGTTTTCTGGAAAGGAAAGTCACTATTGTGCTCCCTTTGCCATACACAGTGCAAATAGCACTCGCGACTGTTCCCAGCAAGTACAGTGTATTGGACTGGAGAGGAGCTACTGCTCTTGTCAGTTTCCTAAGCAGAGTTGAACTAGATATGGACCGTGCGTGTAGGAAGCACAGTTCTTTTGTTCTGAGCAAGCTCACTGTTCTGGCCCTACAGGAAACACAGTAAAGTAGAAGAGTGCTCTTTTCTCCAACGCAGAGTGTGTTTCTTCTAAGGCGAAATAGCGTTTGTTTCCAAGTCCTAAATGGAGTTGAATCACATGCAGTTTCTGGTCCTACAAGCAAGAGTTGTTTTCTTGTAAGAAGAGTCACTATTGCGCTCCCATTGCCATACACAGGGCAAATAGCACTCGATTCTGTTCCCAGCATGTACAGTGTATTGCACTGAAGAGGATCTACTGTTCTTATCAGTTACCTATGCAGAGTTGAACTAGAAATGGCCCGTGAATGTAGGAAGCACATTTCTTTTGTTCTGAGCAAGCTCATTGTTCGGACTCCATAGGAAACACAGTAGAATAGAAGAGTGCTCTTTTCTCAAAAGCAGAGTGTGTTTCTTGTAAGGCTAGCTAGTGTTTGTTTCCGAGTCAGAAACAAATTTGAATCTCATGAGTTTCTGGTCCTACGAGAAAGAGTTGATTTCTGGTAAGAGGAGTCACTATTTCGCTCCCATTGCCATACACAGTGCAAATAGGACTCGCGTCTGCGATCTGCAAGTACAGTGTATTTGACTGAAGAGGAGCTACTGTTCTTGTCAGTTTCCTAAGCAGAGTTGAACTAGATATGGCCCGTTTGTGTAGGAAGCACAGTTCTTTTGTTCTGAGCAAGCTCACTGTTCTGGCCTATAGGAAACACAGTAGAGTAGAAGAGTGCTCTTTTCTCAAAAGCAGAGTGTGTTTGTTTTAAGTTGAACTAGCATTTGTTTCCCAGTCCTAAATGGAGTTGAATCACATGCAGTTTCTGGTCTTATGAGCAAGAGTTGTTTTTTGGTAAGGAAAGTCACTATTGTGCTCCTTTTGCCATACACAGTGCAAATAGCACTCGTGTCTGTTCCCAGCAAGTACAGTGTATTCGACTGAAGAGGATCTACTGTACTTGTCAGTTTCCTAAGCAGAGTTGAACTAGATATGGCCCGTGTTTGTAGGAAGCACAGTTCTTTTGTTCTGAGCAAGCTCACTGTTCGGACCTCATAGGAAACACAGTAGAATAAAAGAGTGCTCTTTTCTCAAAAGCAGAGTGTGTTTTTTTGTAAGGCGAGCTAGCGTTTGTTTCCCAGTCCAAAATCGAGTTGAATCACATGCAGTTTCTTGTCCTACGAGCAAGGGATGTTTTCTGGTAAGGAAAGTCACTATTGTGCTCCCTTTGCAATAAACAGTGCAAATAACACTCGCGTCTGTTCCCAGCAAGTACAGTGTATTGGACTGAAGAGGAGCTACTATTCTTCAGTTTCCTAAGCAGAGTTGAACTAGATATAGCCCGTGTGTGTAGGAAGCACAGTTCTTTTGTTCTGAGCAAGCTCACTGTTCTGGCCCTATAGGAAACACAGAAGAGTAGAAGAGTGCTCTTTTTTCAGAAGCAGAGTGTGTTTCTTGTAAGGCGAGCTAGGGTTTGTTTCCCAGTCCTAAATGGAGTTGAATCACATGCAGTTTCTGGTCCTACGAGTAAGAGTTGTTTTCTGGTAAGAAGAGTCACTATTGTGCTACCATTGCCATACACAGTGCAAATAGCACTCGTGTCTGTTCCCAGCAAGTACAGTGTATTGGACTGAAGAGGAGCTACTATTCTTGCAGTTTCCTAAGCAGAGTTGAACTAGATATGGCCCGTGTGTGTAGGAAGCACAGTTCTTTTATTCTGAGCAAGCGCACTGTTGTGGCCCTATAAAAAACACAGAAGAGTAGAAGAGTGCTCTTTTTTCAGAAGCAGAGTGTGTTTCTTGTAAGGCGAGCTAGCATTTGTTTCCCAGTCCTAAGTGGAGTTGAATCACATGCAGTTTCTGGTCCTACGAGCAAGAGTTGTTTTCTGGTAAGAAGAGTCACTATTGTGCTACCATTGCCATACACAGTGCAAATAGCACTCGCGTCTGTTCCCAGCAAGTACAGTGTATTGGACTGAAGAGGAGCTACTATTCTTGCAGTTTCCTAAGCAGAGTTGAACTAGATATGGCCCGTGTGTGTAGGAAGCACAGTTCTTTTGTTCTGAGCAAGCGAACTGTTGTGGCCCTATAAAAAACACAGAAGAGTAGAAGAGTGCTCTTTTTTCAGAAGCAGAGTGTGTTTCTTGTAAGGCGAGCTAGCGTTTGTTTCCCAGTCCTAAGTGGAGTTGAATCATATGCAGTTTCTGGTCCTACGAGCAAGAGTTGTTTTCTGGTAAGAAGAGTCACTATTGTGCTACCATTGCCATACACAGTGCAAATAGCACTCTCGTGTGTTCCCAGCAAGTACAGTGTATTGGACAGAAGAGGAGCTACTGTTCTTGTCAGTTTTTTAAGCAGAGTTGAACTAGATATGGCCTGTGTGTGTAGGAAGCACAGTTCTTTTTTTCTGAGCAAGCTCACTTTTCAGACCCCATAGGAAACCCAGTAGAGTAGAAGAGTGCTCTTTTCTCAAAAGCAGAGTGTGTTTCTTGTAAGGCGAGCTAGCGTTTGTTTCGCAGTCCTAAATGGAGTTGAATCACATGCAGTTTCTGATCCTAGGAGCAAGAGTTGTTTTCTGGTAAGAAGAGTCACTATTGTGCTCCCATTGTCATACACAGGGCAAATAGCACTGGCGTCTGTTCCCAGCATGTACAGTGTATTGGACTGAAGAGGAGATACTGTTCTTGTCAGTTTCCTAAGCAGAGTTGAACTAGACATGGCCCGTGTGTGTAGGAAGCACAGTTCTTTTGTTCTGAGCAAGCTCACTGTTCTGGCCCTATAGGAAACACAGAAGAGTAGAAGAGTGCTCTTTCCTCAGAAGCAGAGTGTGTTTCTTGAAAGGCGAGCTAGCGTTTGTTTCCCAGTCCTAAATGGAGTTGAATCACATGCAGTTTCTGGTCCTACGTGCAAGAGTTGTTTTCTGGTAAGAAGAGTCACTATTGTGCTACCATTGCCATACACAGTGCAAATAGCACTCGCGTCTGTTCCCAGCAAGTACAGTGTATTGGACAGAAGAGGAGCTACTGTTCTTGTCAGTTTCCTAAGCAGAGTTGAACTAGCTATGGCCCGTGTGTAGGAAGCACAGTTCTTTTGTTCTGAGCAAGCTCAATTTTCGGAGCAAATAGTAAACACAGTAGAGTAGAAGAGTGCTCTTTTCTCAAAAGCAGAGTGTGTTTCTTGTAAGGCTAGCTAGTGTTTGTTTCCCAGTTCTAAATGGAGTTGAATCACATGCAGTTTTTGGTCCTATGAGCAAGGGATGTTTTCTGGTAAGGAAAGTCACTATTGTGCTCCATTTGCCATAAACAGTGCAAATAGCCCTCACGTCTGTTCCCAGCAAGTACTGTGTATTGGACTGAATAGGAGCTACTGTTCTTGTCAGTTTCCTAAGCAGAGTTGAACTAGATATGGCCCGTGTGTGTAGGAACCACAGTTCTTTGTTCTGAGCAAGCTCACTGTTCTGGTACTTTAGGAAACACAGAAGAGTAGAAGAGTGCTCTTTTCTCAAAAGCAGAGTGTGTTTCTTGTAAGGTGAGCTAGCGTTTGTTTCCCAGTCCTAAATGGAGTTGAATTACATGCAGTTTCTTGTCCTATGAGCAAGAGTTGTTTTCAGGTAAGAAGAGTCACTATTTCATTCCTATTGCCATACACAGTGCAAACAACACTCGCGGCTGTTCTTTGTAAGTACAGTGTATTTGACAGAAGAGGAGCTACTGTTCTTGTCAGTTTCCTAAGCAGAGTTGAACTAGATATGCCCGGTGTGTGTAGGAAGCACAGATCTTTTGTTCTGAGCAAGCTCACTGTTTTGGCCCTAAAGGAAACACAGTAGAGTAGAAGAGTGCTCTTTTCTCAAAAGCAGAGTGTGTTTCTTGTAAGGCGAGCTAGCTTTTGTTTCCCAGTCCTAAATGTAATTGAATCACATGCAGTTTCTGGTCCTACAAGCAAGAGATGTTTTCTAGTAAGAAGAGTCACTATTTCGCTCCCATTGCCATACACTGGGCAAATAGGACTCGCGTCTGTTCCCAGGATGTACAGTGTATTGGACTGAAGAGGATCTACTGTTCTTGTCAGTTTCCTAAGCAAAGTTGAACTAGATATGGCCCGTGTGTGTAGGAAGTACACTTCTTTTGTTTTGAGCAAGCTCACTCTTCTGGCCCTATAGGAAACTCAGTAGAGTAGAAGAGTGCTCTTTTCTCAAAAGCAGAATGTGTTTCTTGTAAGGCAAGCTAGCGTTTGTTTCCCAGTCCTAAATGGAGTTGAATCACATGCAGTTTCTGGTCCTATGAGCAAGAATTGTTCTATGGTAAAAAGAGTCACTATTGTGCTCCCATTGACATACACAGGGCAAATAGCACTGGCGTCTGTTCCCAGCATGTAAAGTGTATTGGACTGAAGAGGATCTACTGTTCTTGTCAGTTTCCTAAGCAGAGATGAACTAGATATGGCCCGTGTGTGTAGTAAGCACAGTTCTTTTGTTCTGAGCAAGCTCACTCTTCTGGCCTATAGGAAACACAGTACAATAGAAGAGTGCCCTTTTCTCAAAAGCAGAGTGTGTTTCTTGTAAGGCGAGCTAGCGTTTGTTTCAAAGTCCAAAATGGACTTGAATCACATGCAGTTTCTGGTCCTACGAGCAAGGGAAGTTTTCTGGTAAGTTAAGTCACTATTGTGCTCCCTTTGCAATAAACAGTGCAAATAGCACTCGCGTCTGTTCCCAGCAAGTACAGTGTATTGGACTGAAGAGGAGATAGTGTTCTTGTCAGTTTCCTAAGCAGAGTTGAACTAGATATGGACCGTGTGTGTAGGAACCACAGTTCTTTGTTCTGAGCAAGCTCACTGTTCTGGCCCTATAGGAAACACAGAAGAGTAGAAGAGTGCTCTTTTCTCAGAAGCAGAGTTTGTTTCTTGTAAGGCGAGCTAGCGTTTGTTTCCCAGGCCTAAATGGAGTTGAATCACATGCAGTTTCTGGTCCTATGAGCAAGAGTTGTTTTCTGGTAAGAAGAGTCACTACTGTGCCACCATTGCCATACACAGTTAAAATAGCACTCGCGTCTGTTCCCAGCAAGTACAGTGTATCCTACAGAAAAGGAGCTACAGTTCTTGTTTGTTTCCTAAGGAGAGTTGAACTAGATATGGCCCGTGTGTGTGAAGCACAGTTCTTTTGTTCTGAGCAAGCTCACTGTTCGGACACCATAGAAAACACAGTAGAGTAGAAGAGTGCTCTTTTCTCAAAAGCAGAGTGTGTTTCTTGTAAGGCTAGCTAGTGTTTGTTTCCCAGTCAGAAACGGAGTTGAATCCCATGCAGTTTCTGGTCCTACGAGCAAGAGTTGTTTTCTGGTAAGAAGAGTCACTATTTCGCTCCCATTGCCATGCACAGGGCAAATAGCACTCGCGTCTGCTCCCAGCAAGTACAGTGTATTGGACTGAAGAGGAGCTACTGTTCTTGTCAGTTTCCTAAGCAGAGTTGAACTAGATATAGCCCGTGTGTGTAGAAAGCACAGTTCTTTTGTTCTGAGCAAGCTCACTGTTCTGGCCCTGTAGGAAACACAGTAGAGTAGAAGAGTGCTCTTTTCTCAAAAGCAGAGTGTGTTTCTTGTAAGGCGAGCTAGCGTTTGTTTCCCAGTCCTAAATTGAATTGAATCACATGCAGTTTCTCATCCTAGGAGCAAGACTTGTTTTCTGGTAAGAAGAGTCACTATTGTGCTCCCATTGACATACACAGGGCAAATAGCACTGGCGTCTGTTCCCAGCATGTACAGTGTATTGGACTGAAGAGGATCTACTGTTCTTGTCAGTTTCCTAAGCAGAGTTGAACTACATATGGCCCGTGTGTGTAGGAAGCACAGTTCTTTTGTTCTGAGCAAGCTCACTGTTTAGGCCCTATAGGAAACACAGTAGAGTAGAAGAGTGCTCTTTTCTCAAAAGCAGAGTGTGTTTCTTGTAAGGCGAGCTAGGGTTTGTTTCCCAGTCCAAAATCGAGTTGAATCACATGCAGTTTCTGGTCCTATGAGCAAGGGATGTTTTCTGGTAAGGAAAGTCACTATTGTACTCCCTTTGCCATAAACAGTGCAAATAGCACTCGCGTCTGTTCCCAGCAAGTACAGTGTATTGGACTGAAGAGGAGCTACTGTTCTTGTCAGTTTCCTAAGCAGAGTTGAACTAGCTATGGCCCGTGTGTGTAGGAAGCACAGTTCTTTTGTTCTGAGCAAGCTCACTGTTCTGGCCCTATAGGAAACACAGTAGAGTAGAAGAGTGCTCTTTTCTCAAAAGCAGAGTGTGTTTCTTGTAAGGCGAGCTAGCGTTTGTTTCCCAGTCCCAAATGGAGTTGAATCACATGCAGTTTCTTATCCTAGGAGCAAGAGTTGTTTTCTGGTAAGAAGAGTCACTATTGCGCTCCCATTTTCATACACAGGGCAAATAGCACTGGCGTCTGTTGCCAGCATGTACAGTGTATTGGACTGAAGAGGATCTACTGTTCTTGTCAGTTTCCTAAGCAGAGTTGAACTAGATGTAGCCCATGTGTGTAGGAAGCACATTCTTTTGTTCTGAGCAAGCTCACTGTTCTGGCCCTATAGGAAACACAGAAGAGTAGAAGAGTGCTCTTTTCTCAGAAGCAGAGTTTGTTTCTTGTAAGGCGTGCTAGCGTTTGTTTCCCAGTCCTAAATGGAGTTGAATTACATGCAGTTTCTTGTCTTATGAGCAAGAGTTGTTTTCTGGTAAGAAGAGTCACTATTGCGCTCCTATTGCCATACACAGTGCAAACAACACTCGCTATTGTTCTTTGCAAGTACATTGTATTGGACAGAAGAGGAGCTAATGTTCTTGTCAGTATCCTAAGCAGAGTTGAACTAGATATGGCCCGTGTGTGTAGGAAGCACAGTTCTTTTGTTCTGAGCAAGGTCACTGTTCGGACCCCATAGGAAACACAGTAGAATAGAAGAATGCTTTTTTCTCAAAAGCAGATTGTGTTTCTTGTAAGGCTAGCTAGTGTTTGTTTCCCAGTCAGAAACATATTTGAATCTCATGAGTTTCTGGTCCTACGAGCAAGAGTTGTTTTCTGGTAAAAGGAATCAGTATTTTGCTCCCATTGCCATACACAGTGCAAATAGGACTCGCTTCTGTTCCCAGCATGTACAGTGTATTGCACTGAAGAGGATCTACTGTTCTTGACAGTTACCTAAGCAGAGTTGAACTAGATATGGCCCGTGTGTGTAGGAAGCACAGTTCATTTGTTCTGAGCAAGCTCACTGTTCAGACCCCATAGGAAACACAGTAGAATAGAAGAGTGCTCTTTTCTCAAAACCAGAGTGTGTTTCTTGTAAGGCGAGCTAGCGTTTGTTTCCCAGTCCAAAATGGAGTTGAATCACATGCAGTTTCTGGTCCTACGAGCAAGGGATGTTTTCAGGTAAGGAAAGTCACTATTGTGCTTCCTTTGCCATAAACAGTGCAAATAGCACTCATGTCTGTTCCCAGCAAGTACAGTGTATTGGACTGAAGAGGAGCTACTGTTCTTGTCAGTTTCCTAAGCAGAGTTGAACGAGATATGGCCCGTGTGTGTAGGAAGCACAGTTCTTTTGTTCTGAGCAAGCTCACTGTTCTGGTCCTTTAGGAAACACAGAAGAGTAGAAGAGTGCTCTTTTCTCAAAAGCAGAGTGTGTTTCTTGTAAGGTGAGCTAGCGTTTGTTTCCCAGTTCTAAATGGAGTTGAATTACATGCAGTTTCTTGTCCTATGAGCAAGAGTTGTTTTCTGGTAAGAAGAGTCACTATTGCGCTCCTATTGCCATACACAGTGCAAAAACACTCGCTACTGTTCTTTGCAAGTACAGTGTATTTGACAGAAGAGGAGCTAATGTTCTTGTCAGTTTCCTAAGCTTCGTAAAACTAGATATGGCCCGTGTGTGTAGGAAGCACAGTTCTTTTGTTCTGAGCAAGCTCACTCTTCTGGCCTATAGGAAACACAGTAGAGTAGAAGAGTGCTCTTTTCTCAAAAGCAGAGTGTGTTTCTTGTAAGGCGAGCTTGCATTTGTTTCCCAGTCCTAAATGGAGTTGGATCACATGCAGTTTCTGGTCCTACAAGCAAGAGTTGTTTTCTGGAAAGGAAAGTCACTATTGTGTTCCCTTTGCCATACACAGTGCAAATAGCACTCGCGTCTGTTCCCAGCAATTACAGTGTATTGGACTGAAGAGGAGCTAGTGCTCTTGTCAGTTTCCTAAGCAGAGTTGAACTAGATATAGCCCGTGTGTGTAGGAAGCACAGTTTTTTTGTTCTGAGCAAGCTCACTGTTCGGACCCCATAGGAAACACAGTAGAATAGAAGAGTTCTCTTTTCTCAAAAGCAGAGTGTGTTTCTTGTAAGGCGAGCTTGCGTTTGTTTCCCAGTCCTAAATGGAGGTGAATCACATGCAGTTTCTGGGCCTACGAGCAAGAGTTGTTTTCTGGTAAGAAGAGTCACTATTGCGCTCCCATTGTCATACACAGGGCAAATAGCACTGGCGTCTGTTCCCAGCATGTAAAGTGTATTGGACTGAAGATGATCTACTGTTCTTGTCAGTTTCCTAAGCAGAGTTGAACTAGATATGGCCCGTGTGTGTAGGAAGCACAGTTCTTTTGTTCTGAGCAAGGTCACTGTTCGGACCCCATAGGAAACACAGTACAATAGAAGAGTGCCCTTTTCTCAAAAGCAGAGTGTGTTTCTTGTAAGGCTAGCTAGTGTTTGTTTCCCAGTCAGAAACGGAGTTGAATCCCATGCAGTTTCTGGTCCTACGAGCAAGAGTTGTTTTCTGGTAAGAAGAGTCACTATTTCGCTCCCATTGCCATGCACAGGGCAAATAGCACTCGCGTCTGCTCCCAGCAAGTACAGTGTATTGGACTGAAGAGGAGCTACTGTTCTTGTCAGTTTCCTAAGCAGAGTTGAACTAGATATAGCCCGTGTGTGTAGAAAGCACAGTTCTTTTGTTCTGAGCAAGCTCACTGTTCTGGCCCTGTAGGAAACACAGTAGAGTAGAAGAGTGCTCTTTTCTCAAAAGCAGAGTGTGTTTCTTGTAAGGCGAGCTAGCGTTTGTTTCCCAGTCCTAAATTGAATTGAATCACATGCAGTTTCTCATCCTAGGAGCAAGACTTGTTTTCTGGTAAGAAGAGTCACTATTGTGCTCCCATTGACATACACAGGGCAAATAGCACTGGCGTCTGTTCCCAGCATGTACAGTGTATTGGACTGAAGAGGATCTACTGTTCTTGTCAGTTTCCTAAGCAGAGTTGAACTACATATGGCCCGTGTGTGTAGGAAGCACAGTTCTTTTGTTCTGAGAAAGCTCACTGTTTAGGCCCTATAGGAAACACAGTAGAATAGAAAAGTGCTCTTTTCTCAAAAGCAGAGTGTGTTTCTTGTAAGGCGAGCTAGGGTTTGTTTCCCAGTCCAAAATCGAGTTGAATCACATGCAGTTTCTGGTCCTATGAGCAAGGGATGTTTTCTGGTAAGGAAAGTCACTATTGTACTCCCTTTGCCATAAACAGTGCAAATAGCACTCGCGTCTGTTCCCAGCAAGTACAGTGTATTGGACTGAAGAGGAGCTACTGTTCTTGTCAGTTTCCTAAGCAGAGTTGAACTAGCTATGGCCCGTGTGTGTAGGAAGCACAGTTCTTTTGTTCTGAGCAAGCTCAGTGTTCTGGCCCTATAGGAAACACAGTAGAGTAGAAGAGTGCTCTTTTCTCAAAAGCAGAGTGTGTTTCTTGTAAGGCGAGCTAGCGTTTGTTTCCCAGTCCCAAATGGAGTTGAATCACATGCAGTTTCTTATCCTAGGAGCAAGAGTTGTTTTCTGGTAAGAAGAGTCACTATTGCGCTCCCATTTTCATACACAGGGCAAATAGCACTGGCGTCTGTTGCCAGCATGTACAGTGTATTGGACTGAAGAGGATCTACTGTTCTTGTCAGTTTCCTAAGCAGAGTTGAACTAGATGTAGCCCATGTGTGTAGGAAGCACATTCTTTTGTTCTGAGCAAGCTCACTGTTCTGGCCCTATAGGAAACACAGAAGAGTAGAAGAGTGCTCTTTTCTCAGAAGCAGAGTTTGTTTCTTGTAAGGCGTGCTAGCGTTTGTTTCCCAGTCCTAAATGGAGTTGAATTACATGCAGTTTCTTGTCTTATGAGCAAGAGTTGTTTTCTGGTAAGAAGAGTCACTATTGCGCTCCTATTGCCATACACAGTGCAAACAACACTCGCTATTGTTCTTTGCAAGTACATTGTATTGGACAGAAGAGGAGCTAATGTTCTTGTCAGTATCCTAAGCAGAGTTGAACTAGATATGGCCCGTGTGTGTAGGAAGCACAGTTCTTTTGTTCTGAGCAAGGTCACTGTTCGGACCCCATAGGAAACACAGTAGAATAGAAGAATGCTTTTTTCTCAAAAGCAGATTGTGTTTCTTGTAAGGCTAGCTAGTGTTTGTTTCCCAGTCAGAAACATATTTGAATCTCATGAGTTTCTGGTCCTACGAGCAAGAGTTGTTTTCTGGTAAAAGGAATCAGTATTTTGCTCCCATTGCCATACACAGTGCAAATAGGACTCGCTTCTGTTCCCAGCATGTACAGTGTATTGCACTGAAGAGGATCTACTGTTCTTGACAGTTACCTAAGCAGAGTTGAACTAGATATGGCCCGTGTGTGTAGGAAGCACAGTTCATTTGTTCTGAGCAAGCTCACTGTTCAGACCCCATAGGAAACACAGTAGAATAGAAGAGTGCTCTTTTCTCAAAACCAGAGTGTGTTTCTTGTAAGGCGAGCTAGCGTTTGTTTCCCAGTCCAAAATGGAGTTGAATCACATGCAGTTTCTGGTCCTACGAGCAAGGGATGTTTTCAGGTAAGGAAAGTCACTATTGTGCTTCCTTTGCCATAAACAGTGCAAATAGCACTCATGTCTGTTCCCAGCAAGTACAGTGTATTGGACTGAAGAGGAGCTACTGTTCTTGTCAGTTTCCTAAGCAGAGTTGAACGAGATATGGCCCGTGTGTGTAGGAAGCACAGTTCTTTTGTTCTGAGCAAGCTCACTGTTCTGGTCCTTTAGGAAACACAGAAGAGTAGAAGAGTGCTCTTTTCTCAAAAGCAGAGTGTGTTTCTTGTAAGGTGAGCTAGCGTTTGTTTCCCAGTTCTAAATGGAGTTGAATTACATGCAGTTTCTTGTCCTATGAGCAAGAGTTGTTTTCTGGTAAGAAGAGTCACTATTGCGCTCCTATTGCCATACACAGTGCAAAAACACTCGCTACTGTTCTTTGCAAGTACAGTGTATTTGACAGAAGAGGAGCTAATGTTCTTGTCAGTTTCCTAAGCTTCGTAAAACTACATATGGCCCGTGTGTGTAGGAAGCACAGTTCTTTTGTTCTGAGCAAGCTCACTCTTCTGGCCTATAGGAAACACAGTAGAGTAGAAGAGTGCTCTTTTCTCAAAAGCAGAGTGTGTTTCTTGTAAGGCGAGCTTGCATTTGTTTCCCAGTCCTAAATGGAGTTGGATCACATGCAGTTTCTGGTCCTACAAGCAAGAGTTGTTTTCTGGAAAGGAAAGTCACTATTGTGTTCCCTTTGCCATACACAGTGCAAATAGCACTCGCGTCTGTTCCCAGCAATTACAGTGTATTGGACTGAAGAGGAGCTAGTGCTCTTGTCAGTTTCCTAAGCAGAGTTGAACTAGATATAGCCCGTGTGTGTAGGAAGCACAGTTTTTTTGTTCTGAGCAAGCTCACTGTTCGGACCCCATAGGAAACACAGTAGAATAGAAGAGTTCTCTTTTCTCAAAAGCAGAGTGTGTTTCTTGTAAGGCGAGCTTGCGTTTGTTTCCCAGTCCTAAATGGAGGTGAATCACATGCAGTTTCTGGGCCTACGAGCAAGAGTTGTTTTCTGGTAAGAAGAGTCACTATTGCGCTCCCATTGTCATACACAGGGCAAATAGCACTGGCGTCTGTTCCCAGCATGTAAAGTGTATTGGACTGAAGATGATCTACTGTTCTTGTCAGTTTCCTAAGCAGAGTTGAACTAGATATGGCCCGTGTGTGTAGGAAGCACAGTTCTTTTGTTCTGAGCAAGGTCACTGTTCGGACCCCATAGGAAACACAGTACAATAGAAGAGTGCCCTTTTCTCAAAAGCAGAGTGTGTTTCTTGTAAGGCGAGCTAGTGTTTGTTTCCCAGTCAGAAACGGAGTTGAATCCCATGCAGTTTCTGGTCCTACGAGCAAGAGTTGTTTTCTGGTAAGAAGAGTCACTATTTCGCTCCCATTGCCATGCACAGGTCAAATAGCACTCGCGTCTGCTCCCAGCAAGTACAGTGTATTGGACTGAAGAGGAGCTACTGTTCTTGTCAGTTTCCTAAGCAGAGTTGAACTAGATATAGCCCGTGTGTGTAGAAAGCACAGTTCTTTTGTTCTGAGCAAGCTCACTGTTCTGGCCCTGTAGGAAACACAGTAGAGTAGAAGAGTGCTCTTTTCTCAAAAGCAGAGTGTGTTTCTTGTAAGGCGAGCTAGCGTTTGTTTCCCAGTCCTAAATTGAATTGAATCACATGCAGTTTCTCATCCTAGGAGCAAGACTTGTTTTCTGGTAAGAAGAGTCACTATTGTGCTCCCATTGACATACACAGGGCAAATAGCACTGGCGTCTGTTCCCAGCATGTACAGTGTATTGGACTGAAGAGGATCTACTGTTCTTGTCAGTTTCCTAAGCAGAGTTGAACTACATATGGCCCGTGTGTGTAGGAAGCACAGTTCTTTTGTTCTGAGCAAGCTCACTGTTTAGGCCCTATAGGAAACACAGTAGAATAGAAGAGTGCTCTTTTCTCAAAAGCAGAGTGTGTTTCTTGTAAGGCGAGCTAGGGTTTGTTTCCCAGTCCAAAATCGAGTTGAATCACATGCAGTTTCTGGTCCTATGAGCAAGGGATGTTTTCTGGTAAGGAAAGTCACTATTGTGCTCCCTTTGCCATAAACAGTGCAAATAGCACTCGCGTCTGTTCCCAGCAAGTACAGTGTATTGGACTGAAGAGGAGCTACTGTTCTTGTCAGTTTCCTAAGCAGAGTTGAACTAGCTATGGCCCGTGTGTGTAGGAAGCACAGTTCTTTTGTTCTGAGCAAGCTCACTGTTCTGGCCCTATAGGAAACACAGTAGAGTAGAAGAGTGCTCTTTTCTCAAAAGCAGAGTGTGTTTCTTGTAAGGCGAGCTAGCGTTTGTTTCCCAGTCCCAAATGGAGTTGAATCACATGCAGTTTCTTATCCTAGGAGCAAGAGTTGTTTTCTGGTAAGAAGAGTCACTATTGCGCTCCCATTTTCATACACAGGGCAAATAGCACTGGCGTCTGTTGCCAGCATGTACAGTGTATTGGACTGAAGAGGATCTACTGTTCTTGTCAGTTTCCTAAGCAGAGTTGAACTAGATGTAGCCCATGTGTGTAGGAAGCACATTCTTTTGTTCTGAGCAAGCTCACTGTTTTGGCCCTATAGGAAACACAGTAGAGTAGAAGAGTGCTCTTTCCTCAAAAGCAGACTGTGTTTCTTGTAAGGCGAGCTAGCTTTTGTTTCCCAGTCCTAAATGGAGTTGAATCACATGCAGTTTCTGGTCCTATGAGCAAGAGTTGTTTTCTGGTAAGAAGAGTCACTATTGTGCTCCCTTTGCCATACACAGGTCAAATAGCACTCCCGTCTGTTCCCAGCAAGTACAGTGTATTGGACTGAAGAGGATCAACTGTTCTTGTCAGTTTCCTAAGCAGAGTTGAACTAGATATGGCCCGTTTTTTTAGGAAGCACAGTTCTTTTGTTCTGAGCAAGCTCACTGTTCGGACCCCATAGGAAACACAGTAGATTAGAAGAGTGCTCTTTTCTCAAAAGCAGAGTGTGTTTATTGTAAAGCGAGCTAGTGTTTGTTTCCCAGTCCTAAATGGAGTTGAATCATATGCAGTTTCTGGTCCTATGAGCAAGAGTTGTTTTCTGGTAAGAAGAGTCACTATTGTGCTCCCATTGTCATACACAGGGAAAATAGCACTGGGGTCTGTTCCCTTCATGTACAGTGTATTGGACTGAAGATGATCTAATGTTCTTGTCAGTTTCCTAAGCAGAGCTGAACTAGATATGGCCCGTGTGTGTAGGAAGCACAGTTCTTTTGTTCTGAGCAAGCTCACTGTTCGGACCCCATAGGAAACACAGTAGAATAGAAGAGTTCTCTTTTCTCAAAAGCAGAGTGTGTTTCTTGTAGGGCGAGCTTGCGTTTGTTTCCCAGTCCTAAATGGAGGTGAATCACATGCAGTTTCTGGGCCTACGAGCAAGAGTTGTTTTCTGGTAAGAAGAGTCACTATTGCGCTCCCATTGTCATACACAGGGCAAATAGCACTGGCGTCTGTTCCCAGCATGTAAAGTGTATTGGACTGAAGATGATCTACTGTTCTTGTCAGTTTCCTAAGCAGAGTTGAACTAGATATGGCCCGTGTGTGTAGGAAGCACAGTTCTTTTGTTCTGAGCAAGGTCACTGTTCGGACCCCATAGGAAACACAGTACAATAGAAGAGTGCCCTTTTCTCAAAAGCAGAGTGTGTTTCTTGTAAGGCGAGCTAGCGTTTGTTTCCCAGTCCAAAATGGACTTGAATCACATGCAGTTTCTGGTCCTACGAGCAAGGGAAGTTTTCTGGTAAGTTAAGTCACTATTGTGCTCCCTTTGCAATAAACAGTGCAAATAGCACTCGCGTCTGTTCCCAGCAAGTACAATGTATTGGACTGAAGAGGAGATAGTGTTCTTGTCAGTTTCCTAAGCAGAGTTGAACTAGATATGGACCGTGTGTGTAGGAACCACAGTTCTTTTGTTCTGAGCAAGCTCACTGTTCTGGCCCTATAGGAAACACAGAAGAGTAGAAGAGTGCTCTTTTCTCAGAAGCAGAGTTTGTTTCTTGTAAGGCGAGCTAGCGTTTGTTTCCCAGGCCTAAATGGAGTTGAATCACATGCAGTTTCTGGTCCTATGAGCAAGAGTTGTTTTCTGGTAAGAAGAGTCACTACTGTGCTACCATTGCCATACACAGTTAAAATAGCACTCGCGTCTGTTCCCAGCAAGTACAGTGTATTCGACAGAAAAGGAGCTACAGTTCTTGTTTGTTTCCTAAGGAGAGTTGAACTAGATATGGCCCGTGTGTGTGAAGCACAGTTCTTTTGTTCTGAGCAAGCTCACTGTTCGGACACCATAGAAAACACAGTAGAGTAGAAGAGTGCTCTTTTCTCAAAAGCAGAGTGTGTTTCTTGTAAGGCTAGCTAGTGTTTGTTTCCCAGTCAGAAACGGAGTTGAATCCCATGCAGTTTCTGGTCCTACGAGCAAGAGTTGTTTTCTGGTAAGAAGAGTCACTATTTCGCTCCCATTGCCATGCACAGGGCAAATAGCACTCGCGTCTGCTCCCAGCAAGTACAGTGTATTGGACTGAAGAGGAGCTACTGTTCTTGTCAGTTTCCTAAGCAGAGTTGAACTAGATATAGCCCGTGTGTGTAGAAAGCACAGTTCTTTTGTTCTGAGCAAGCTCACTGTTCTGGCCCTGTAGGAAACACAGTAGAGTAGAAGAGTGCTCTTTTCTCAAAAGCAGAGTGTGTTTCTTGTAAGGCGAGCTAGCGTTTGTTTCCCAGTCCTAAATTGAATTGAATCACATGCAGTTTCTCATCCTAGGAGCAAGACTTGTTTTCTGGTAAGAAGAGTCACTATTGTGCTCCCATTGACATACACAGGGCAAATAGCACTGGCGTCTGTTCCCAGCATGTACAGTGTATTGGACTGAAGAGGATCTACTGTTCTTGTCAGTTTCCTAAGCAGAGTTGAACTACATATGGCCCGTGTGTGTAGAAAGCACAGTTCTTTTGTTCTGAGCAAGCTCACTGTTTAGGCCCTATAGGAAACACAGTAGAATAGAAGAGTGCTCTTTTCTCAAAAGCAGAGTGTGTTTCTTGTAAGGCGAGCTAGGGTTTGTTTCCCAGTCCAAAATCGAGTTGAATCACATGCAGTTTCTGGTCCTATGAGCAAGGGATGTTTTCTGGTAAGGAAAGTCACTATTGTGCTCCCTTTGCCATAAACAGTGCAAATAGCACTCGCGTCTGTTCCCAGCAAGTACAGTGTATTGGACTGAAGAGGAGCTACTGTTCTTGTCAGTTTCCTAAGCAGAGTTGAACTAGCTATGGCCCGTGTGTGTAGGAAGCACAGTTCTTTTGTTCTGAGCAAGCTCACTGTTCTGGCCCTATAGGAAACACAGTAGAGTAGAAGAGTGCTCTTTTCTCAAAAGCAGAGTGTGTTTCTTGTAAGGCGAGCTAGCGTTTGTTTCCCAGTCCCAAATGGAGTTGAATCACATGCAGTTTCTTATCCTAGGAGCAAGAGTTGTTTTCTGGTAAGAAGAGTCACTATTGCGCTCCCATTTTCATACACAGGGCAAATAGCACTGGCGTCTGTTGCCAGCATGTACAGTGTATTGGACTGAAGAGGATCTACTGTTCTTGTCAGTTTCCTAAGCAGAGTTGAACTAGATGTAGCCCATGTGTGTAGGAAGCACATTCTTTTGTTCTGAGCAAGCTCACTGTTTTGGCCCTATAGGAAACACAGTAGAGTAGAAGAGTGCTCTTTCCTCAAAAGCAGACTGTGTTTCTTGTAAGGCGAGCTAGCTTTTGTTTCCCAGTCCTAAATGGAGTTGAATCACATGCAGTTTCTGGTCCTATGAGCAAGAGTTGTTTTCTGGTAAGAAGAGTCACTATTGTGCTCCCTTTGCCATACACAGGTCAAATAGCACTCGCGTCTGTTCCCAGCAAGTACAGTGTATTGGACTGAAGAGGATCAACTGTTCTTGTCAGTTTCCTAAGCAGAGTTGAACTAGATATGGCCCGTTTTTTTAGGAAGCACAGTTCTTTTGTTCTGAGCAAGCTCACTGTTCGGACCCCATAGGAAACACAGTAGAATAGAAGAGTGCTCTTTTCTCAAAAGCAGAGTGTGTTTATTGTAAAGCGAGCTAGTGTTTGTTTCCCAGTCCTAAATGGAGTTGAATCATATGCAGTTTCTGGTCCTATGAGCAAGAGTTGTTTTCTGGTAAGAAGAGTCACTATTGTGCTCCCATTGTCATACACAGGGAAAATAGCACTGGGGTCTGTTCCCTTCATGTACAGTGTATTGGACTGAAGATGATCTAATGTTCTTGTCAGTTTCCTAAGCAGAGCTGAACTAGATATGGCCCGTGTGTGTAGGAAGCACAGTTCTTTTGTTCTGAGCAAGCTCACTGTTCGGACCCCATAGGAAACACAGTAGAATAGAAGAGTGCTCTTTTCTCAAAAGCAGAGTGTGTTTCTCGTAAGGCGAGCTAGCGTTTGTTTCCCAGTCCAAAATCGAGATGAATCACATGCAGTTTCTGGTCCTATGAGCAAGGGATGTTTTCTGGTAAGGAAAGTCACTATTGTGCTCCCTTTGCCATAAACAGTGCAAATAGCACTCGCGTCTGTTCCCAGCAAGTACTGTGTATTGGACTGAAGAGGAGCTACTGTTCTTGTCAGTTTCCTAAGCAGAGTTGAACGAGATATGGCCCGTGTGTGTAGGAAGCACAGTTCTTTTGTTCTGAGCAAGCTCACTGTTCTGGTCCTTTAGGAAACACAGAAGAGTAGAAGAGTGCTCTTTTCTCAAAAGCAGAGTGTGTTTCTTATAAGGCTAGCTAGCGTTTGTTTCCCAGTCCAAAATGGACTTGAATAACATGCAGTTTCTGGACCTACGAGCAAGGGAAGTTTTCTGGTAAGTTAAGTCACTATTGTGCTCCCTTTGCAATAAACAGTGCAAATAGCACTCGCGTCTGTTCCCAGCAAGTACAGTGTATTGGACTGAAGAGGAGCTACTGCTCTTGTCAGTTTCCTAAGCAGAGTTGAACTAGCTATGGCCCGTGTGCATAGGAAGCACAGTTCTTTTGTTCTGAGCAAGCTCACTGTTCTGGCCCTATAGGAAACACAGTAGAGTAGAAGAGTGCTCTTTTCTCAAAAGCAGAGTGTGTTTCTTGTAAGGCGAGCTAGCGTTTGTTTCCCAGTCCCAAATGGAGTTGAATCACATGCAGTTTCTTATCCTAGGAGCAAGATTTGTTTTCTGATAAGAAGAGTCACTATTGCGCTCCCATTTTCATACACAGGGCAAATAGCACTGGCGTCTGTTGCCAGCATGTACAGTGTATTGGACTGAAGAGGATCTACTGTTCTTGTCAGTTTCCTAAGCAGAGTTGAACTAGATATAGCCCATGTGTGTAGGAAGCACATTCTTTTGTTCTGAGCAAGCTCACTGTTTTGGCCCTATAGGAACCACAGTAGAGTAGAAGAGTGCTCTTTCCTCAAAAGCAGACTGTGTTTCTTGTAAGGCGAGCTAGCTTTTGTTTCCCAGTCCTAAATGGAGTTGAATCACATGCAGTTTCTGGTCCTATGAGCAAGAGTTGTTTTCTGGTAAGAAGAGTCACTATTGTGCTCCCTTTGCCATACACAGGTCAAATAGCACTCCCGTCTGTTCCCAGCAAGTACAGTGTATTGGACTGAAGAGGATCAACTGTTCTTGTCAGTTTCCTAAGCAGAGTTGAACTAGATATGGCCCGTTTTTTTAGGAAGCACAGTTCTTTTGTTCTGAGCAAGCTCACTGTTCGGACCCCATAGGAAACACAGTAGAATAGAAGAGTGCTCTTTTCTCAAAAGCAGAGTGTGTTTCTTGTAAAGCGTGCTAGTGTTTGTTTCCCAGTCCTAAATGGAGTTGAATCATATGCAGTTTCTGGTCCTATGAGCAAGAGTTGTTTTCTGGTAAGAAGAGTCACTATTGTGCTCCCATTGTCATACACAGGGAAAATAGCACTGGGGTCTGTTCCCTTCATGTACAGTGTATTGGACTGAAGATGATATAATGTTCTTGTCAGTTTCCTAAGCAGAGCTGAACTAGATATGGCCCGTGTGTGTAGGAAGCACAGTTCTTTTGTTCTGAGCAAGCTCACTCTTCTGGCCCTATAGGAAACACAGTAGAGTAGAAGAGTGCTCTTTTCTCAAAAGCAGAATGTGTTTCTTGTAAGGCGAGCTAGCGTTTGTTTCCCAGTCCTAAATGGAGTTCAATCACATGCAGTTTCTGGTCCTATGAGCAAGAGTTGTTTTCTGGTAAGTAGAGTCACTATTGCGCTCCCATTGTCATACACAGGGCAAATAGCACTGGCGTCTGTTCCCAGCATGTAAAGTGTATTGGACTGAAGAGGATCTACTGTTCTTGTCAGTTTCCTAAGCAGAGTTGAACTAGATATGGCCCGTGTGTGTAGGAAGCACAGTTCTTTTGTTCTGAGCTAGCTCACTCTTCCGGCCTATAAGAAACACAGTAGAGTAGAAGAGTGCTCTTTTCTCAAAAGCAGAGTGTGTTTCTTGTACTGCGAGCTTGTGTTTGTTTCCCAGTCCTAAATGGAGTTCAATCACATGCAGTTTCTGGTCCTACAATCAAGAGTTGTTTTCTGGAAAGGAAAGTCACTATTGTGCTCCCTTTGCCATACACAGTGCAAATAGCACTCGCGTCTGTTCCCAGCAAGTACAGGGTACTGGACTGAAGAGGAGCTACTGCTCTTGTCAGTTTCCTAAGCAGAGTTGAACTAGATATGGCCCGTGTGTGTAGGAAGCACATTTCTTTGTTCTGAGCAAGCTCACTGTTCGGAATCCATAGGAAAAACAGTAGAAGAGTGCTCTTTACTCAAAAGCAGAGTGTGTTTCTTGTAAGGCGAGCTAGTGTTTTTTTCCCAGTCCTAAATGGAGTTGAATCACATGCAGTTACTGGTCCTACGATCAAGAGTTGTTTTCTGGTAAGAAGAGTCACGATAGCCCTCCCATTGTCATACACAGGGCAAATAGCACTCGCGTCTGTTCCCAGCAAGTACAGTGTATTGGACTGAAGATGATCTACTGTTCTTGTCAGTTTCCTAAGCAGAGTTGAACTAGATATGGCCCGTGTGTTTAGGAAGCACAGTTCTTTTGTTCTGAGCAAGCTCACTGTTCGGACCCCATAGGAAACACAGTAGAATAGAAGAGTGCTCTTTTCTCAAAAGCAGAGTGTGTTTCTTGTAAGGCGAGCTAGCGTTTGTTTCCCAGTCCAAAATGGAGTTGAATCACATGCAGTTTCTGGTCCTACGAGCAAGGGATGTTTTCTGGTAATGATAGTCACTATTGTGCTCCCTTTGCCATAAACAGTGCAAATAGCTCTCACGTCTTTTCCCAGCAAGTACAGTGTATTGCACTGAAGAGGAGCTAGTGTTCTTGTCAGTTTCCTAAGCAGAGTTTTAACTAGATATGGCCCGTGTGTGTAGGAAGCACAGTTCTTTTGTTCTGAGCAAGCTCACTGTTCTGGCCCTATAGGAAACACAGAAAAGTAGAAGAGTGCTCTTTTCTCAGAAGCAGAGTTTGTTTCTTGTAAGGCGTGCTAGCGTTTGTTTCCCAGTCCTAAATGGAGTTGAATTACATGCAGTTTCTTGTCTTATGAGCAAGAGTTGTTTTCTGGTAAGAAGAGTCACTATTGCGCTCCTATTGCCATACACAGTGCAAACAACACTCGCTATTGTTCTTTGCAAGTACATTGTATTGGACAGAAGAGGAGCTAATGTTCTTGTCAGTATCCTAAGCAGAGTTGAACTAGATATGGCCCGTGTGTGTAGGAAGCACAGTTCTTTTGTTCTGAGCAAGGTCACTGTTCGGACCCCATAGGAAACACAGTAGAATAGAAGAATGCTTTTTTCTCAAAAGCAGATTGTGTTTCTTGTAAGGCTAGCTAGTGTTTGTTTCCCAGTCAGAAACATATTTGAATCTCATGAGTTTCTGGTCCTACGAGCAAGAGTTGTTTTCTGGTAAAAGGAATCAGTATTTTGCTCCCATTGCCATACACAGTGCAAATAGGACTCGCTTCTGTTCCCAGCATGTACAGTGTATTGCACTGAAGAGGATCTACTGTTCTTGACAGTTACCTAAGCAGAGTTGAACTAGATATGGCCCGTGTGTGTAGGAAGCACAGTTCATTTGTTCTGAGCAAGCTCACTGTTCAGACCCCATAGGAAACACAGTAGAATAGAAGAGTGCTCTTTTCTCAAAACCAGAGTGTGTTTCTTGTAAGGCGAGCTAGCGTTTGTTTCCCAGTCCAAAATGGAGTTGAATCACATGCAGTTTCTGGTCCTACGAGCAAGGGATGTTTTCAGGTAAGGAAAGTCACTATTGTGCTTCCTTTGCCATAAACAGTGCAAATAGCACTCATGTCTGTTCCCAGCAAGTACAGTGTATTGGACTGAAGAGGAGCTACTGTTCTTGTCAGTTTCCTAAGCAGAGTTGAACGAGATATGGCCCGTGTGTGTAGGAAGCACAGTTCTTTTGTTCTGAGCAAGCTCACTGTTCTGGTCCTTTAGGAAACACAGAAGAGTAGAAGAGTGCTCTTTTCTCAAAAGCAGAGTGTGTTTCTTGTAAGGTGAGCTAGCGTTTGTTTCCCAGTTCTAAATGGAGTTGAATTACATGCAGTTTCTTGTCCTATGAGCAAGAGTTGTTTTCTGGTAAGAAGAGTCACTATTGCGCTCCTATTGCCATACACAGTGCAAAAACACTCGCTACTGTTCTTTGCAAGTACAGTGTATTTGACAGAAGAGGAGCTAATGTTCTTGTCAGTTTCCTAAGCTTCGTAAAACTAGATATGGCCCGTGTGTGTAGGAAGCACAGTTCTTTTGTTCTGAGCAAGCTCACTCTTCTGGCCTATAGGAAACACAGTAGAGTAGAAGAGTGCTCTTTTCTCAAAAGCAGAGTGTGTTTCTTGTAAGGCGAGCTTGCATTTGTTTCCCAGTCCTAAATGGAGTTGGATCACATGCAGTTTCTGGTCCTACAAGCAAGAGTTGTTTTCTGGAAAGGAAAGTCACTATTGTGTTCCCTTTGCCATACACAGTGCAAATAGCACTCGCGTCTGTTCCCAGCAATTACAGTGTATTGGACTGAAGAGGAGCTAGTGCTCTTGTCAGTTTCCTAAGCAGAGTTGAACTAGATATAGCCCGTGTGTGTAGGAAGCACAGTTTTTTTGTTCTGAGCAAGCTCACTGTTCGGACCCCATAGGAAACACAGAATAGAAGAGTTCTCTTTTCTCAAAAGCAGAGTGTGTTTCTTGTAAGGCGAGCTTGCGTTTGTTTCCCAGTCCTAAATGGAGGTGAATCACATGCAGTTTCTGGGCCTACGAGCAAGAGTTGTTTTCTGGTAAGAAGAGTCACTATTGCGCTCCCATTGTCATACACAGGGCAAATAGCACTGGCGTCTGTTCCCAGCATGTAAAGTGTATTGGACTGAAGATGATCTACTGTTCTTGTCAGTTTCCTAAGCAGAGTTGAACTAGATATGGCCCGTGTGGGTAGGAAGCACAGTTCTTTTGTTCTGAGCAAGGTCACTGTTCGGACCCCATAGGAAACACAGTACAATAGAAGAGTGCCCTTTTCTCAAAAGCAGAGTGTGTTTCTTGTAAGGCGAGCTAGCGTTTGTTTCAAAGTCCAAAATGGACTTGAATCACATGCAGTTTCTGGTCCTACGAGCAAGGGAAGTTTTCTGGTAAGTTAAGTCACTATTGTGCTCCCTTTGCAATAAACAGTGCAAATAGCACTCGCGTCTGTTCCCAGCAAGTACAGTGTATTGGACTGAAGAGGAGATAGTGTTCTTGTCAGTTTCCTAAGCAGAGTTGAACTAGATATGGACCGTGTGTGTAGGAACCACAGTTCTTTTGTTCTGAGCAAGCTCACTGTTCTGGCCCTATAGGAAACACAGAAGAGTAGAAGAGTGCTCTTTTCTCAGAAGCAGAGTTTGTTTCTTGTAAGGCGAGCTAGCGTTTGTTTCCCAGGCCTAAATGGAGTTGAATCACATGCAGTTTCTGGTCCTATGAGCAAGAGTTGTTTTCTGGTAAGAAGAGTCACTACTGTGCTACCATTGCCATACACAGTTAAAATAGCACTCGCGTCTGTTCCCAGCAAGTACAGTGTATTCGACAGAAAAGGAGCTACAGTTCTTGTTTGTTTCCTAAGGAGAGTTGAACTAGATATGGCCCGTGTGTGTGAAGCACAGTTCTTTTGTTCTGAGCAAGCTCACTGTTCGGACACCATAGAAAACACAGTAGAGTAGAAGAGTGCTCTTTTCTCAAAAGCAGAGTGTGTTTCTTGTAAGGCTAGCTAGTGTTTGTTTCCCAGTCAGAAACGGAGTTGAATCCCATGCAGTTTCTGGTCCTACGAGCAAGAGTTGTTTTCTGGTAAGAAGAGTCACTATTTCGCTCCCATTGCCATGCACAGGGCAAATAGCACTCGCGTCTGCTCCCAGCAAGTACAGTGTATTGGACTGAAGAGGAGCTACTGTTCTTGTCAGTTTCCTAAGCAGAGTTGAACTAGATATGGCCCGTGTGTGTAGAAAGCACAGTTCTTTTGTTCTGAGCAAGCTCACTGTTCGGACCCCATAGGAAACACAGTAGAATAGAAGAGTGCTCTTTTCTCAAAAGCAGAGTGTGTTTCTTGTAAGGCGAGCTAGCGTTTGTTTCCCAGTCCAAAATGGAGTTGAATCACATGCAGTTTCTGGTCCTACGAGCAAGGGATGTTTTCTGGTAATGATAGTCACTATTGTGCTCCCTTTGCCATAAACAGTGCAAATAGCTCTCACGTCTTTTCCCAGCAAGTACAGTGTATTGGACTGAAGAGGAGCTAGTGTTCTTGTCAGTTTCCTGAGCAGAGTTTTAACTAGATATGGCCCGTGTGTGTAGGAAGCACAGTTCTTTTGTTCTGAGCAAGCTCACTGTTCTGGCCCTATAGGAAACACAGAAAAGTAGAAGAGTGCTCTTTTCTCAGAAGCAGATTTTGTTTCTTGTAAGGCGTGCTAGCGTTTGTTTCCCAGTCCTAAATGGAGTTGAATTACATGCAGTTTCTTGTCTTATGAGCAAGAGTTGTTTTCTGGTAAGAAGAGTCACTATTGCGCTCCTATTGCCATACACAGTGCAAACAACACTCGCTATTGTTCTTTGCAAGTACATTGTATTGGACAGAAGAGGAGCTAATGTTCTTGTCAGTATCCTAAGCAGAGTTGAACTAGATATGGCCCGTGTGTGTAGGAAGCACAGTTCTTTTGTTCTGAGCAAGGTCACTGTTCGGACCCCATAGGAAACAGAGTAGAATAGAAGAATGCTTTTTTCTCAAAAGCAGATTGTGTTTCTTGTAAGGCTAGCTAGTGTTTGTTTCCCAGTCAGAAACATATTTGAATCTCATGAGTTTCTGGTCCTACGAGCAAGAGTTGTTTTCTGGTAAAAGGAATCAGTATTTTGCTCCCATTGCCATACACAGTGCAAATAGGACTCGCTTCTGTTCCCAGCATGTACAGTGTATTGCACTGAAGAGGATCTACTGTTCTTGACAGTTACCTAAGCAGAGTTGAACTAGATATGGCCCGTGTGTGTAGGAAGCACAGTTCATTTGTTCTGAGCAAGCTCACTGTTCAGACCCCATAGGAAACACAGTAGAATAGAAGAGTGCTCTTTTCTCAAAACCAGAGTGTGTTTCTTGTAAGGCGAGCTAGCGTTTGTTTCCCAGTCCAAAATGGAGTTGAATCACATGCAGTTTCTGGTCCTACGAGCAAGGGATGTTTTCAGGTAAGGAAAGTCACTATTGTGCTTCCTTTGCCATAAACAGTGCAAATAGCACTCATGTCTGTTCCCAGCAAGTACAGTGTATTGGACTGAAGAGGAGCTACTGTTCTTGTCAGTTTCCTAAGCAGAGTTGAACGAGATATGGCCCGTGTGTGTAGGAAGCACAGTTCTTTTGTTCTGAGCAAGCTCACTGTTCTGGTCCTTTAGGAAACACAGAAGAGTAGAAGAGTGCTCTTTTCTCAAAAGCAGAGTGTGTTTCTTGTAAGGTGAGCTAGCGTTTGTTTCCCAGTTCTAAATGGAGTTGAATTACATGCAGTTTCTTGTCCTATGAGCAAGAGTTGTTTTCTGGTAAGAAGAGTCACTATTGCGCTCCTATTGCCATACACAGTGCAAAAACACTCGCTACTGTTCTTTGCAAGTACAGTGTATTTGACAGAAGAGGAGCTAATGTTCTTGTCAGTTTCCTAAGCTTCGTAAAACTAGATATGGCCCGTGTGTGTAGGAAGCACAGTTCTTTTGTTCTGAGCAAGCTCACTCTTCTGGCCTATAGGAAACACAGTAGAGTAGAAGAGTGCTCTTTTCTCAAAAGCAGAGTGTGTTTCTTGTAAGGCGAGCTTGCATTTGTTTCCCAGTCCTAAATGGAGTTGGATCACATGCAGTTTCTGGTCCTACAAGCAAGAGTTGTTTTCTGGAAAGGAAAGTCACTATTGTGTTCCCTTTGCCATACACAGTGCAAATAGCACTCGCGTCTGTTCCCAGCAATTACAGTGTATTGGACTGAAGAGGAGCTAGTGCTCTTGTCAGTTTCCTAAGCAGAGTTGAACTAGATATAGCCCGTGTGTGTAGGAAGCACAGTTTTTTTGTTCTGAGCAAGCTCACTGTTCGGACCCCATAGGAAACACAGTAGAATAGAAGAGTTCTCTTTTCTCAAAAGCAGAGTGTGTTTCTTGTAAGGCGAGCTTGCGTTTGTTTCCCAGTCCTAAATGGAGGTGAATCACATGCAGTTTCTGGGCCTACGAGCAAGAGTTGTTTTCTGGTAAGAAGAGTCACTATTGCGCTCCCATTGTCATACACAGGGCAAATAGCACTGGCGTCTGTTCCCAGCATGTAAAGTGTATTGGACTGAAGATGATCTACTGTTCTTGTCAGTTTCCTAAGCAGAGTTGAACTAGATATGGCCCGTGTGTGTAGGAAGCACAGTTCTTTTGTTCTGAGCAAGGTCACTGTTCGGACCCCATAGGAAACACAGTACAATAGAAGAGTGCCCTTTTCTCAAAAGCAGAGTGTGTTTCTTGTAAGGCGAGCTAGCGTTTGTTTCCCAGTCCAAAATGGACTTGAATCACATGCAGTTTCTGGTCCTACGAGCAAGGGAAGTTTTCTGGTAAGTTAAGTCACTATTGTGCTCCCTTTGCAATAAACAGTGCAAATAGCACTCGCGTCTGTTCCCAGCAAGTACAGTGTATTGGACTGAAGAGGAGATAGTGTTCTTGTCAGTTTCCTAAGCAGAGTTGAACTAGATATGGACCGTGTGTGTAGGAACCACAGTTCTTTTGTTCTGAGCAAGCTCACTGTTCTGGCCCTATAGGAAACACAGAAGAGTAGAAGAGTGCTCTTTTCTCAGAAGCAGAGTTTGTTTCTTGTAAGGCGAGCTAGCGTTTGTTTCCCAGGCCTAAATGGAGTTGAATCACATGCAGTTTCTGGTCCTATGAGCAAGAGTTGTTTTCTGGTAAGAAGAGTCACTACTGTGCTACCATTGCCATACACAGTTAAAATAGCACTCGCGTCTGTTCCCAGCAAGTACAGTGTATTCGACAGAAAAGGAGCTACAGTTCTTGTTTATTTCCTAAGGAGAGTTGAACTAGATATGGCCCGTGTGTGTGAAGCACAGTTCTTTTGTTCTGAGCAAGCTCACTGTTCGGACACCATAGAAAACACAGTAGAGTAGAAGAGTGCTCTTTTCTCAAAAGCAGAGTGTGTTTCTTGTAAGGCTAGCTAGTGTTTGTTTCCCAGTCAGAAACGGAGTTGAATCCCATGCAGTTTCTGGTCCTACGAGCAAGAGTTGTTTTCTGGTAAGAAGAGTCACTATTTCGCTCCCATTGCCATGCACAGGGCAAATAGCACTCGCGTCTGCTCCCAGCAAGTACAGTGTATTGGACTGAAGAGGAGCTACTGTTCTTGTCAGTTTCCTAAGCAGAGTTGAACTAGATATAGCCCGTGTGTGTAGAAAGCACAGTTCTTTTGTTCTGAGCAAGCTCACTGTTCTGGCCCTGTAGGAAACACAGTAGAGTAGAAGAGTGCTCTTTTCTCAAAAGCAGAGTGTGTTTCTTGTAAGGCGAGCTAGCGTTTGTTTCCCAGTCCTAAATTGAATTGAATCACATGCAGTTTCTCATCCTAGGAGCAAGACTTGTTTTCTGGTAAGAAGAGTCACTATTGTGCTCCCATTGACATACACAGGGCAAATAGCACTGGCGTCTGTTCCCAGCATGTACAGTGTATTGGACTGAAGAGGATCTACTGTTCTTGTCAGTTTCCTAAGCAGAGTTGAACTACATATGGCCCGTGTGTGTAGGAAGCACAGTTCTTTTGTTCTGAGCAAGCTCACTGTTTAGGCCCTATAGGAAACACAGTAGAGTAGAAGAGTGCTCTTTTCTCAAAAGCAGAGTGTGTTTCTTGTAAGGCGAGCTAGGGTTTGTTTCCCAGTCCAAAATCGAGTTGAATCACATGCAGTTTCTGGTCCTATGAGCAAGGGATGTTTTCTGGTAAGGAAAGTCACTATTGTACTCCCTTTGCCATAAACAGTGCAAATAGCACTCGCGTCTGTTCCCAGCAAGTACAGTGTATTGGACTGAAGAGGAGCTACTGTTCTTGTCAGTTTCCTAAGCAGAGTTGAACTAGCTATGGCCCGTGTGTGTAGGAAGCACAGTTCTTTTGTTCTGAGCAAGCTCACTGTTCTGGCCCTATAGGAAACACAGTAGAGTAGAAGAGTGCTCTTTTCTCAAAAGCAGAGTGTGTTTCTTGTAAGGCGAGCTAGCGTTTGTTTCCCAGTCCCAAATGCAGTTGAATCACATGCAGTTTCTTATCCTAGGAGCAAGAGTTGTTTTCTGGTAAGAAGAGTCACTATTGCGCTCCCATTTTCATACACAGGGCAAATAGCACTGGCGTCTGTTGCCAGCATGTACAGTGTATTGGACTGAAGAGGATCTACTGTTCTTGTCAGTTTCCTAAGCAGAGTTGAACTAGATGTAGCCCATGTGTGTAGGAAGCACATTCTTTTGTTCTGAGCAAGCTCACTGTTTTGGCCCTATAGGAAACACAGTAGAGTAGAAGAGTGCTCTTTCCTCAAAAGCAGACTGTGTTTCTTGTAAGGCGAGCTAGCTTTTGTTTCCCAGTCCTAAATGGAGTTGAATCACATGCAGTTTCTGGTCCTATGAGCAAGAGTTGTTTTCTGGTAAGAAGAGTCACTATTGTGCTCCCTTTGCCATACACAGGTCAAATAGCACTCGCGTCTGTTCCCAGCAAGTACAGTGTATTGGACTGAAGAGGATCAACTGTTCTTGTCAGTTTCCTAAGCAGAGTTGAACTAGATATGGCCCGTTTTTTTAGGAAGCACAGTTCTTTTGTTCTGAGCAAGCTCACTGTTCGGACCCCATAGGAAACACAGTAGAATAGAAGAGTGCTCTTTTCTCAAAAGCAGAGTGTGTTTATTGTAAAGCGAGCTAGTGTTTGTTTCCCAGTCCTAAATGGAGTTGAATCATATGCAGTTTCTGGTCCTATGAGCAAGAGTTGTTTTCTGGTAAGAAGAGTCACTATTGTGCTCCCATTGTCATACACAGGGAAAATAGCACTGGGGTCTGTTCCCTTCATGTACAGTGTATTGGACTGAAGATGATCTACTGTTCTTGTCAGTTTCCTAAGCAGAGCTGAACTAGATATGGCCCGTGTGTGTAGGAAGCACAGTTCTTTTGTTCTGAGCAAGGTCACTGTTCGGACCCCATAGGAAACAGAGTAGAATAGAAGAATGCTTTTTTCTCAAAAGCAGATTGTGTTTCTTGTAAGGCTAGCTAGTGTTTGTTTCCCAGTCAGAAACATATTTGAATCCCATGAGTTTCTGGTCCTACGAGCAAGAGTTGTTTTCTGGTAAAAGGAATCAGTATTTTGCTCCCATTGCCATACACAGTGCAAATAGGACTCGCTTCTGTTCCCAGCATGTACAGTGTATTGCACTGAAGAGGATCTACTGTTCTTGACAGTTACCTAAGCAGAGTTGAACTAGATATGGCCCGTGTGTGTAGGAAGCACAGTTCATTTGTTCTGAGCAAGCTCACTGTTCAGACCCCATAGGAAACACAGTAGAATAGAAGAGTGCTCTTTTCTCAAAACCAGAGTGTGTTTCTTGTAAGGCGAGCTAGCGTTTGTTTCCCAGTCCAAAATGGAGTTGAATCACATGCAGTTTCTGGTCCTACGAGCAAGGGATGTTTTCAGGTAAGGAAAGTCACTATTGTGCTTCCTTTGCCATAAACAGTGCAAATAGCACTCATGTCTGTTCCCAGCAAGTACAGTGTATTGGACTGAAGAGGAGCTACTGTTCTTTTCAGTTTCCTAAGCAGAGTTGAACGAGATATGGCCCGTGTGTGTAGGAAGCACAGTTCTTTTGTTCTGAGCAAGCTCACTGTTCTGGTCCTTTAGGAAACACAGAAGAGTAGAAGAGTGCTCTTTTCTCAAAAGCAGAGTGTGTTTCTTGTAAGGTGAGCTAGCGTTTGTTTCCCAGTTCTAAATGGAGTTGAATTACATGCAGTTTCTTGTCCTATGAGCAAGAGTTGTTTTCTGGTAAGAAGAGTCACTATTGCGCTCCTATTGCCATACACAGTGCAAAAACACTCGCTACTGTTCTTTGCAAGTACAGTGTATTTGACAGAAGAGGAGCTAATGTTCTTGTCAGTTTCCTAAGCTTCGTAAAACTAGATATGGCCCGTGTGTGTAGGAAGCACAGTTCTTTTGTTCTGAGCAAGCTCACTCTTCTGGCCTATAGGAAACACAGTAGAGTAGAAGAGTGCTCTTTTCTCAAAAGCAGAGTGTGTTTCTTGTAAGGCGAGCTTGCATTTGTTTCCCAGTCCTAAATGGAGTTGGATCACATGCAGTTTCTGGTCCTACAAGCAAGAGTTGTTTTCTGGAAAGGAAAGTCACTATTGTGTTCCCTTTGCCATACACAGTGCAAATAGCACTCGCGTCTGTTCCCAGCAATTACAGTGTATTGGACTGAAGAGGAGCTAGTGCTCTTGTCAGTTTCCTAAGCAGAGTTGAACTAGATATAGCCCGTGTGTGTAGGAAGCACAGTTTTTTTGTTCTGAGCAAGCTCACTGTTCGGACCCCATAGGAAACACAGTAGAATAGAAGAGTTCTCTTTTCTCAAAAGCAGAGTGTGTTTCTTGTAAGGCGAGCTTGCGTTTGTTTCCCAGTCCTAAATGGAGGTGAATCACATGCAGTTTCTGGGCCTACGAGCAAGAGTTGTTTTCTGGTAAGAAGAGTCACTATTGCGCTCCCATTGTCATACACAGGGCAAATAGCACTGGCGTCTGTTCCCAGCATGTAAAGTGTATTGGACTGAAGATGATCTACTGTTCTTGTCAGTTTCCTAAGCAGAGTTGAACTAGATATGGCCCGTGTGTGTAGGAAGCACAGTTCTTTTGTTCTGAGCAAGGTCACTGTTCGGACCCCATAGGAAACACAGTACAATAGAAGAGTGCCCTTTTCTCAAAAGCAGAGTGTGTTTCTTGTAAGGCGAGCTAGCGTTTGTTTCCCAGTCCAAAATGGACTTGAATCACATGCAGTTTCTGGTCCTACGAGCAAGGGAAGTTTTCTGGTAAGTTAAGTCACTATTGTGCTCCCTTTGCAATAAACAGTGCAAATAGCACTCGCGTCTGTTCCCAGCAAGTACAGTGTATTGGACTGAAGAGGAGATAGTGTTCTTGTCAGTTTCCTAAGCAGAGTTGAACTAGATATGGACCGTGTGTGTAGGAACCACAGTTCTTTTGTTCTGAGCAAGCTCACTGTTCTGGCCCTATAGGAAACACAGAAGAGTAGAAGAGTGCTCTTTTCTAAGAAGCAGAGTTTGTTTCTTGTAAGGCGAGCTAGCGTTTGTTTCCCAGGCCTAAATGGAGTTGAATCACATGCAGTTTCTGGTCCTATGAGCAAGAGTTGTTTTCTGGTAAGAAGAGTCACTACTGTGCTACCATTGCCATACACAGTTAAAATAGCACTCGCGTCTGTTCCCAGCAAGTACAGTGTATTCGACAGAAAAGGAGCTACAGTTCTTGTTTGTTTCCTAAGGAGAGTTGAACTAGATATGGCCCGTGTGTGTGAAGCACAGTTCTTTTGTTCTGAGCAAGCTCACTGTTCGGACACCATAGAAAACACAGTAGAGTAGAAGAGTGCTCTTTTCTCAAAAGCAGAGTGTGTTTCTTGTAAGGCTAGCTAGTGTTTGTTTCCCAGTCAGAAACGGAGTTGAATCCCATGCAGTTTCTGGTCCTACGAGCAAGAGTTGTTTTCTGGTAAGAAGAGTCACTATTTCGCTCCCATTGCCATGCACAGGGCAAATAGCACTCGCGTCTGCTCCCAGCAAGTACAGTGTATTGGACTGAAGAGGAGCTACTGTTCTTGTCAGTTTCCTAAGCAGAGTTGAACTAGATATAGCCCGTGTGTGTAGAAAGCACAGTTCTTTTGTTCTGAGCAAGCTCACTGTTCTGGCCCTGTAGGAAACACAGTAGAGTAGAAGAGTGCTCTTTTCTCAAAAGCAGAGTGTGTTTCTTGTAAGGCGAGCTAGCGTTTGTTTCCCAGTCCTAAATTGAATTGAATCACATGCAGTTTCTCATCCTAGGAGCAAGACTTGTTTTCTGGTAAGAAGAGTCACTATTGTGCTCCCATTGACATACACAGGGCAAATAGCACTGGCGTCTGTTCCCAGCATGTACAGTGTATTGGACTGAAGAGGATCTACTGTTCTTGTCAGTTTCCTAAGCAGAGTTGAACTACATATGGCCCGTGTGTGTAGGAAGCACAGTTCTTTTGTTCTGAGCAAGCTCACTGTTTAGGCCCTATAGGAAACACAGTAGAATAGAAGAGTGCTCTTTTCTCAAAAGCAGAGTGTGTTTCTTGTAAGGCGAGCTAGGGTTTGTTTCCCAGTCCAAAATCGAGTTGAATCACATGCAGTTTCTGGTCCTATGAGCAAGGGATGTTTTCTGGTAAGGAAAGTCACTATTGTGCTCCCTTTGCCATAAACAGTGCAAATAGCACTCGCGTCTGTTCCCAGCAAGTACAGTGTATTGGACTGAAGAGGAGCTACTGTTCTTGTCAGTTTCCTAAGCAGAGTTGAACTAGCTATGGCCCGTGTGTGTAGGAAGCACAGTTCTTTTGTTCTGAGCAAGCTCACTGTTCTGGCCCTATAGGAAACACAGTAGAGTAGAAGAGTGCTCTTTTCTCAAAAGCAGAGTGTGTTTCTTGTAAGGCGAGCTAGCGTTTGTTTCCCAGTCCCAAATGCAGTTGAATCACATGCAGTTTCTTATCCTAGGAGCAAGAGTTGTTTTCTGGTAAGAAGAGTCACTATTGCGCTCCCATTTTCATACACAGGGCAAATAGCACTGGCGTCTGTTGCCAGCATGTACAGTGTATTGGACTGAAGAGGATCTACTGTTCTTGTCAGTTTCCTAAGCAGAGTTGAACTAGATGTAGCCCATGTGTGTAGGAAGCACATTCTTTTGTTCTGAGCAAGCTCACTGTTTTGGCCCTATAGGAAACACAGTAGAGTAGAAGAGTGCTCTTTCCTCAAAAGCAGACTGTGTTTCTTGTAAGGCGAGCTAGCTTTTGTTTCCCAGTCCTAAATGGAGTTGAATCACATGCAGTTTCTGGTCCTATGAGCAAGAGTTGTTTTCTGGTAAGAAGAGTCACTATTGTGCTCCCTTTGCCATACACAGGTCAAATAGCACTCGCGTCTGTTCCCAGCAAGTACAGTGTATTGGACTGAAGAGGATCAACTGTTCTTGTCAGTTTCCTAAGCAGAGTTGAACTAGATATGGCCCGTTTTTTTAGGAAGCACAGTTCTTTTGTTCTGAGCAAGCTCACTGTTCGGACCCCATAGGAAACACAGTAGAATAGAAGAGTGCTCTTTTCTCAAAAGCAGAGTGTGTTGTAAAGCGAGCTAGTGTTTGTTTCCCAGTCCTAAATGGAGTTGAATCATATGCAGTTTCTGGTCCTATGAGCAAGAGTTGGTTTTCTGGTAAGAAGAGTCACTATTGTGCTCCCATTGTCATACACAGGGAAAATAGCACTGGGGTCTGTTCCCTTCATGTACAGTGTATTGGACTGAAGATGATCTACTGTTCTTGTCAGTTTCCTAAGCAGAGCTGAACTAGATATGGGCCCGTGTGTGTAGGGAAGCACAGTTCTTTTGTTGCTGAGCAAGGTCACTGTTCGGACCCCATAGGAAACAGAGTAGAATAGAAGAATGCTTTTTTCTCAAAAGCAGATTGTGTTTCTTGTAAGGCTAGCTAGTGTTTGTTTCCCAGTCAGAAACATATTTGAATCTCATGAGTTTCTGGTCCTACGAGCAAGAGTTGTTTTCTGGTAAAAGGAATCAGTATTTTGCTCCCATTGCCATACACAGTGCAAATAGGACTCGCTTCTGTTCCCAGCATGTACAGTGTATTGCACTGAAGAGGATCTACTGTTCTTGACAGTTACCTAAGCAGAGTTGAACTAGATATGGCCCGTGTGTGTAGGAAGCACAGTTCATTTGTTCTGAGCAAGCTCACTGTTCAGACCCCATAGGAAACACAGTAGAATAGAAGAGTGCTCTTTTCTCAAAACCAGAGTGTGTTTCTTGTAAGGCGAGCTAGCGTTTGTTTCCCAGTCCAAAATGGAGTTGAATCACATGCAGTTTCTGGTCCTACGAGCAAGGGATGTTTTCAGGTAAGGAAAGTCACTATTGTGCTTCCTTTGCCATAAACAGTGCAAATAGCACTCATGTCTGTTCCCAGCAAGTACAGTGTATTGGACTGAAGAGGAGCTACTGTTCTTGTCAGTTTCCTAAGCAGAGTTGAACGAGATATGGCCCGTGTGTGTAGGAAGCACAGTTCTTTTGTTCTGAGCAAGCTCACTGTTCTGGTCCTTTAGGAAACACAGAAGAGTAGAAGAGTGCTCTTTTCTCAAAAGCAGAGTGTGTTTCTTGTAAGGTGAGCTAGCGTTTGTTTCCCAGTTCTAAATGGAGTTGAATTACATGCAGTTTCTTGTCCTATGAGCAAGAGTTGTTTTCTGGTAAGAAGAGTCACTATTGCGCTCCTATTGCCATACACAGTGCAAAAACACTCGCTACTGTTCTTTGCAAGTACAGTGTATTTGACAGAAGAGGAGCTAATGTTCTTGTCAGTTTCCTAAGCTTCGTAAAACTAGATATGGCCCGTGTGTGTAGGAAGCACAGTTCTTTTGTTCTGAGCAAGCTCACTCTTCTGGCCTATAGGAAACACAGTAGAGTAGAAGAGTGCTCTTTTCTCAAAAGCAGAGTGTGTTTCTTGTAAGGCGAGCTTGCATTTGTTTCCCAGTCCTAAATGGAGTTGGATCACATGCAGTTTCTGGTCCTACAAGCAAGAGTTGTTTTCTGGAAAGGAAAGTCACTATTGTGTTCCCTTTGCCATACACAGTGCAAATAGCACTCGCGTCTGTTCCCAGCAATTACAGTGTATTGGACTGAAGAGGAGCTAGTGCTCTTGTCAGTTTCCTAAGCAGAGTTGAACTAGATATAGCCCGTGTGTGTAGGAAGCACAGTTTTTTTGTTCTGAGCAAGCTCACTGTTCGGACCCCATAGGAAACACAGTAGAATAGAAGAGTTCTCTTTTCTCAAAAGCAGAGTGTGTTTCTTGTAAGGCGAGCTTGCGTTTGTTTCCCAGTCCTAAATGGAGGTGAATCACATGCAGTTTCTGGGCCTACGAGCAAGAGTTGTTTTCTGGTAAGAAGAGTCACTATTGCGCTCCCATTGTCATACACAGGGCAAATAGCACTGGCGTCTGTTCCCAGCATGTAAAGTGTATTGGACTGAAGATGATCTACTGTTCTTGTCAGTTTCCTAAGCAGAGTTGAACTAGATATGGCCCGTGTGTGTAGGAAGCACAGTTCTTTTGTTCTGAGCAAGGTCACTGTTCGGACCCCATAGGAAACACAGTACAATAGAAGAGTGCCCTTTTCTCAAAAGCAGAGTGTGTTTCTTGTAAGGCGAGCTAGCGTTTGTTTCCCAGTCCAAAATGGACTTGAATCACATGCAGTTTCTGGTCCTACGAGCAAGGGAAGTTTTCTGGTAAGTTAAGTCACTATTGTGCTCCCTTTGCAATAAACAGTGCAAATAGCACTCGCGTCTGTTCCCAGCAAGTACAGTGTATTGGACTGAAGAGGAGATAGTGTTCTTGTCAGTTTCCTAAGCAGAGTTGAACTAGATATGGACCGTGTGTGTAGGAACCACAGTTCTTTTGTTCTGAGCAAGCTCACTGTTCTGGCCCTATAGGAAACACAGAAGAGTAGAAGAGTGCTCTTTTCTCAGAAGCAGAGTTTGTTTCTTGTAAGGCGAGCTAGCGTTTGTTTCCCAGGCCTAAATGGAGTTGAATCACATGCAGTTTCTGGTCCTATGAGCAAGAGTTGTTTTCTGGTAAGAAGAGTCACTACTGTGCTACCATTGCCATACACAGTTAAAATAGCACTCGCGTCTGTTCCCAGCAAGTACAGTGTATTCGACAGAAAAGGAGCTACAGTTCTTGTTTGTTTCCTAAGGAGAGTTGAACTAGATATGGCCCGTGTGTGTGAAGCACAGTTCTTTTGTTCTGAGCAAGCTCACTGTTCGGACACCATAGAAAACACAGTAGAGTAGAAGAGTGCTCTTTTCTCAAAAGCAGAGTGTGTTTCTTGTAAGGCTAGCTAGTGTTTGTTTCCCAGTCAGAAACGGAGTTGAATCCCATGCAGTTTCTGGTCCTACGAGCAAGAGTTGTTTTCTGGTAAGAAGAGTCACTATTTCGCTCCCATTGCCATGCACAGGGCAAATAGCACTCGCGTCTGCTCCCAGCAAGTACAGTGTATTGGACTGAAGAGGAGCTACTGTTCTTGTCAGTTTCCTAAGCAGAGTTGAACTAGATATAGCCCGTGTGTGTAGAAAGCACAGTTCTTTTGTTCTGAGCAAGCTCACTGTTCTGGCCCTGTAGGAAACACAGTAGAGTAGAAGAGTGCTCTTTTCTCAAAAGCAGAGTGTGTTTCTTGTAAGGCGAGCTAGCGTTTGTTTCCCAGTCCTAAATTGAATTGAATCACATGCAGTTTCTCATCCTAGGAGCAAGACTTGTTTTCTGGTAAGAAGAGTCACTATTGTGCTCCCATTGACATACACAGGGCAAATAGCACTGGCGTCTGTTCCCAGCATGTACAGTGTATTGGACTGAAGAGGATCTACTGTTCTTGTCAGTTTCCTAAGCAGAGTTGAACTACATATGGCCCGTGTGTGTAGGAAGCACAGTTCTTTTGTTCTGAGCAAGCTCACTGTTTAGGCCCTATAGGAAACACAGTAGAATAGAAGAGTGCTCTTTTCTCAAAAGCAGAGTGTGTTTCTTGTAAGGCGAGCTAGGGTTTGTTTCCCAGTCCAAAATCGAGTTGAATCACATGCAGTTTCTGGTCCTATGAGCAAGGGATGTTTTCTGGTAAGGAAAGTCACTATTGTGCTCCCTTTGCCATAAACAGTGCAAATAGCACTCGCGTCTGTTCCCAGCAAGTACAGTGTATTGGACTGAAGAGGAGCTACTGTTCTTGTCAGTTTCCTAAGCAGAGTTGAACTAGCTATGGCCCGTGTGTGTAGGAAGCACAGTTCTTTTGTTCTGAGCAAGCTCACTGTTCTGGCCCTATAGGAAACACAGTAGAGTAGAAGAGTGCTCTTTTCTCAAAAGCAGAGTGTGTTTCTTGTAAGGCGAGCTAGCGTTTGTTTCCCAGTCCCAAATGCAGTTGAATCACATGCAGTTTCTTATCCTAGGAGCAAGAGTTGTTTTCTGGTAAGAAGAGTCACTATTGCGCTCCCATTTTCATACACAGGGCAAATAGCACTGGCGTCTGTTGCCAGCATGTACAGTGTATTGGACTGAAGAGGATCTACTGTTCTTGTCAGTTTCCTAAGCAGAGTTGAACTAGATGTAGCCCATGTGTGTAGGAAGCACATTCTTTTGTTCTGAGCAAGCTCACTGTTTTGGCCCTATAGGAAACACAGTAGAGTAGAAGAGTGCTCTTTCCTCAAAAGCAGACTGTGTTTCTTGTAAGGCGAGCTAGCTTTTGTTTCCCAGTCCTAAATGGAGTTGAATCACATGCAGTTTCTGGTCCTATGAGCAAGAGTTGTTTTCTGGTAAGAAGAGTCACTATTGTGCTCCCTTTGCCATACACAGGTCAAATAGCACTCGCGTCTGTTCCCAGCAAGTACAGTGTATTGGACTGAAGAGGATCAACTGTTCTTGTCAGTTTCCTAAGCAGAGTTGAACTAGATATGGCCCGTTTTTTTAGGAAGCACAGTTCTTTTGTTCTGAGCAAGCTCACTGTTCGGACCCCATAGGAAACACAGTAGAATAGAAGAGTGCTCTTTTCTCAAAAGCAGAGTGTGTTTATTGTAAAGCGAGCTAGTGTTTGTTTCCCAGTCCTAAATGGAGTTGAATCATATGCAGTTTCTGGTCCTATGAGCAAGAGTTGTTTTCTGGTAAGAAGAGTCACTATTGTGCTCCCATTGTCATACACAGGGAAAATAGCACTGGGGTCTGTTCCCTTCATGTACAGTGTATTGGACTGAAGATGATCTACTGTTCTTGTCAGTTTCCTAAGCAGAGCTGAACTAGATATGGCCCGTGTGTGTAGGAAGCACAGTTCTTTTGTTCTGAGCAAGGTCACTGTTCGGACCCCATAGGAAACAGAGTAGAATAGAAGAATGCTTTTTTCTCAAAAGCAGATTGTGTTTCTTGTAAGGCTAGCTAGTGTTTGTTTCCCAGTCAGAAACATATTTGAATCTCATGAGTTTCTGGTCCTACGAGCAAGAGTTGTTTTCTGGTAAAAGGAATCAGTATTTTGCTCCCATTGCCATACACAGTGCAAATAGGACTCGCTTCTGTTCCCAGCATGTACAGTGTATTGCACTGAAGAGGATCTACTGTTCTTGACAGTTACCTAAGCAGAGTTGAACTAGATATGGCCCGTGTGTGTAGGAAGCACAGTTCATTTGTTCTGAGCAAGCTCACTGTTCAGACCCCATAGGAAACACAGTAGAATAGAAGAGTGCTCTTTTCTCAAAACCAGAGTGTGTTTCTTGTAAGGCGAGCTAGCGTTTGTTTCCCAGTCCAAAATGGAGTTGAATCACATGCAGTTTCTGGTCCTACGAGCAAGGGATGTTTTCAGGTAAGGAAAGTCACTATTGTGCTTCCTTTGCCATAAACAGTGCAAATAGCACTCATGTCTGTTCCCAGCAAGTACAGTGTATTGGACTGAAGAGGAGCTACTGTTCTTGTCAGTTTCCTAAGCAGAGTTGAACGAGATATGGCCCGTGTGTGTAGGAAGCACAGTTCTTTTGTTCTGAGCAAGCTCACTGTTCTGGTCCTTTAGGAAACACAGAAGAGTAGAAGAGTGCTCTTTTCTCAAAAGCAGAGTGTGTTTCTTGTAAGGTGAGCTAGCGTTTGTTTCCCAGTTCTAAATGGAGTTGAATTACATGCAGTTTCTTGTCCTATGAGCAAGAGTTGTTTTCTGGTAAGAAGAGTCACTATTGCGCTCCTATTGCCATACACAGTGCAAAAACACTCGCTACTGTTCTTTGCAAGTACAGTGTATTTGACAGAAGAGGAGCTAATGTTCTTGTCAGTTTCCTAAGCTTCGTAAAACTAGATATGGCCCGTGTGTGTAGGAAGCACAGTTCTTTTGTTCTGAGCAAGCTCACTCTTCTGGCCTATAGGAAACACAGTAGAGTAGAAGAGTGCTCTTTTCTCAAAAGCAGAGTGTGTTTCTTGTAAGGCGAGCTTGCATTTGTTTCCCAGTCCTAAATGGAGTTGGATCACATGCAGTTTCTGGTCCTACAAGCAAGAGTTGTTTTCTGGAAAGGAAAGTCACTATTGTGTTCCCTTTGCCATACACAGTGCAAATAGCACTCGCGTCTGTTCCCAGCAATTACAGTGTATTGGACTGAAGAGGAGCTAGTGCTCTTGTCAGTTTCCTAAGCAGAGTTGAACTAGATATAGCCCGTGTGTGTAGGAAGCACAGTTTTTTTGTTCTGAGCAAGCTCACTGTTCGGACCCCATAGGAAACACAGTAGAATAGAAGAGTTCTCTTTTCTCAAAAGCAGAGTGTGTTTCTTGTAAGGCGAGCTTGCGTTTGTTTCCCAGTCCTAAATGGAGGTGAATCACATGCAGTTTCTGGGCCTACGAGCAAGAGTTGTTTTCTGGTAAGAAGAGTCACTATTGCGCTCCCATTGTCATACACAGGGCAAATAGCACTGGCGTCTGTTCCCAGCATGTAAAGTGTATTGGACTGAAGATGATCTACTGTTCTTGTCAGTTTCCTAAGCAGAGTTGAACTAGATATGGCCCGTGTGTGTAGGAAGCACAGTTCTTTTGTTCTGAGCAAGGTCACTGTTCGGACCCCATAGGAAACACAGTACAATAGAAGAGTGCCCTTTTCTCAAAAGCAGAGTGTGTTTCTTGTAAGGCGAGCTAGCGTTTGTTTCCCAGTCCAAAATGGACTTGAATCACATGCAGTTTCTGGTCCTACGAGCAAGGGAAGTTTTCTGGTAAGTTAAGTCACTATTGTGCTCCCTTTGCAATAAACAGTGCAAATAGCACTCGCGTCTGTTCCCAGCAAGTACAGTGTATTGGACTGAAGAGGAGATAGTGTTCTTGTCAGTTTCCTAAGCAGAGTTGAACTAGATATGGACCGTGTGTGTAGGAACCACAGTTCTTTTGTTCTGAGCAAGCTCACTGTTCTGGCCCTATAGGAAACACAGAAGAGTAGAAGAGTGCTCTTTTCTCAGAAGCAGAGTTTGTTTCTTGTAAGGCGAGCTAGCGTTTGTTTCCCAGGCCTAAATGGAGTTGAATCACATGCAGTTTCTGGTCCTATGAGCAAGAGTTGTTTTCTGGTAAGAAGAGTCACTACTGTGCTACCATTGCCATACACAGTTAAAATAGCACTCGCGTCTGTTCCCAGCAAGTACAGTGTATTCGACAGAAAAGGAGCTACAGTTCTTGTTTGTTTCCTAAGGAGAGTTGAACTAGATATGGCCCGTGTGTGTGAAGCACAGTTCTTTTGTTCTGAGCAAGCTCACTGTTCGGACACCATAGAAAACACAGTAGAGTAGAAGAGTGCTCTTTTCTCAAAAGCAGAGTGTGTTTCTTGTAAGGCTAGCTAGTGTTTGTTTCCCAGTCAGAAACGGAGTTGAATCCCATGCAGTTTCTGGTCCTACGAGCAAGAGTTGTTTTCTGGTAAGAAGAGTCACTATTTCGCTCCCATTGCCATGCACAGGGCAAATAGCACTCGCGTCTGCTCCCAGCAAGTACAGTGTATTGGACTGAAGAGGAGCTACTGTTCTTGTCAGTTTCCTAAGCAGAGTTGAACTAGATATAGCCCGTGTGTGTAGAAAGCACAGTTCTTTTGTTCTGAGCAAGCTCACTGTTCTGGCCCTGTAGGAAACACAGTAGAGTAGAAGAGTGCTCTTTTCTCAAAAGCAGAGTGTGTTTCTTGTAAGGCGAGCTAGCGTTTGTTTCCCAGTCCTAAATTGAATTGAATCACATGCAGTTTCTCATCCTAGGAGCAAGACTTGTTTTCTGGTAAGAAGAGTCACTATTGTGCTCCCATTGACATACACAGGGCAAATAGCACTGGCGTCTGTTCCCAGCATGTACAGTGTATTGGACTGAAGAGGATCTACTGTTCTTGTCAGTTTCCTAAGCAGAGTTGAACTACATATGGCCCGTGTGTGTAGGAAGCACAGTTCTTTTGTTCTGAGCAAGCTCACTGTTTAGGCCCTATAGGAAACACAGTAGAATAGAAGAGTGCTCTTTTCTCAAAAGCAGAGTGTGTTTCTTGTAAGGCGAGCTAGGGTTTGTTTCCCAGTCCAAAATCGAGTTGAATCACATGCAGTTTCTGGTCCTATGAGCAAGGGATGTTTTCTGGTAAGGAAAGTCACTATTGTGCTCCCTTTGCCATAAACAGTGCAAATAGCACTCGCGTCTGTTCCCAGCAAGTACAGTGTATTGGACTGAAGAGGAGCTACTGTTCTTGTCAGTTTCCTAAGCAGAGTTGAACTAGCTATGGCCCGTGTGTGTAGGAAGCACAGTTCTTTTGTTCTGAGCAAGCTCACTGTTCTGGCCCTATAGGAAACACAGTAGAGTAGAAGAGTGCTCTTTTCTCAAAAGCAGAGTGTGTTTCTTGTAAGGCGAGCTAGCGTTTGTTTCCCAGTCCCAAATGCAGTTGAATCACATGCAGTTTCTTATCCTAGGAGCAAGAGTTGTTTTCTGGTAAGAAGAGTCACTATTGCGCTCCCATTTTCATACACAGGGCAAATAGCACTGGCGTCTGTTGCCAGCATGTACAGTGTATTGGACTGAAGAGGATCTACTGTTCTTGTCAGTTTCCTAAGCAGAGTTGAACTAGATGTAGCCCATGTGTGTAGGAAGCACATTCTTTTGTTCTGAGCAAGCTCACTGTTTTGGCCCTATAGGAAACACAGTAGAGTAGAAGAGTGCTCTTTCCTCAAAAGCAGACTGTGTTTCTTGTAAGGCGAGCTAGCTTTTGTTTCCCAGTCCTAAATGGAGTTGAATCACATGCAGTTTCTGGTCCTATGAGCAAGAGTTGTTTTCTGGTAAGAAGAGTCACTATTGTGCTCCCTTTGCCATACACAGGTCAAATAGCACTCGCGTCTGTTCCCAGCAAGTACAGTGTATTGGACTGAAGAGGATCAACTGTTCTTGTCAGTTTCCTAAGCAGAGTTGAACTAGATATGGCCCGTTTTTTTAGGAAGCACAGTTCTTTTGTTCTGAGCAAGCTCACTGTTCGGACCCCATAGGAAACACAGTAGAATAGAAGAGTGCTCTTTTCTCAAAAGCAGAGTGTGTTTATTGTAAAGCGAGCTAGTGTTTGTTTCCCAGTCCTAAATGGAGTTGAATCATATGCAGTTTCTGGTCCTATGAGCAAGAGTTGTTTTCTGGTAAGAAGAGTCACTATTGTGCTCCCATTGTCATACACAGGGAAAATAGCACTGGGGTCTGTTCCCTTCATGTACAGTGTATTGGACTGAAGATGATCTACTGTTCTTGTCAGTTTCCTAAGCAGAGCTGAACTAGATATGGCCCGTGTGTGTAGGAAGCACAGTTCTTTTGTTCTGAGCAAGCTCACTGTTCGGACCCCATAGGAAACACAGTAGAATAGAAGAGTGCTCTTTTCTCAAAAGCAGAGTGTGTTTCTCGTAAGGCGAGCTAGCGTTTGTTTCCCAGTCCAAAATCGAGATGAATCACATGCAGTTTCTGGTCCTATGAGCAAGGGATGTTTTCTGGTAAGGAAAGTCACTATTGTGCTCCCTTTGCCATAAACAGTGCAAATAGCACTCGCGTCTGTTCCCAGCAAGTACTGTGTATTGGACTGAAGAGGAGCTACTGTTCTTGTCAGTTTCCTAAGCAGAGTTGAACGAGATATGGCCCGTGTGTGTAGGAAGCACAGTTCTTTTGTTCTGAGCAAGCTCACTGTTCTGGTCCTTTAGGAAACACAGAAGAGTAGAAGAGTGCTCTTTTCTCAAAAGCAGAGTGTGTTTCTTGTAAGGCTAGCTAGCGTTTGTTTCCCAGTCCAAAATGGACTTGAATCACATGCAGTTTCTGGACCTACGAGCAAGGGAAGTTTTCTGGTAAGTTAAGTCACTATTGTGCTCCCTTTGCAATAAACAGTGCAAATAGCACTCGCGTCTGTTCCCAGCAAGTACAGTGTATTGGACTGAAGAGGAGCTACTGCTCTTGTCAGTTTCCTAAGCAGAGTTGAACTTGCTATGGCCCGTGTGCATAGGAAGCACAGTTCTTTTGTTCTGAGCAAGCTCACTGTTCTGGCCCTATAGGAAACACAGTAGAGTAGAAGAGTGCTCTTTTCTCAAAAGCAGAGTGTGTTTCTTGTAAGGCGAGCTAGCGTTTGTTTCCCAGTCCCAAATGGAGTTGAATCACATGCAGTTTCTTATCCTAGGAGCAAGATTTGTTTTCTGATAAGAAGAGTCACTATTGCGCTCCCATTTTCATACACAGGGCAAATAGCACTGGCGTCTGTTGCCAGCATGTACAGTGTATTGGACTGAAGAGGATCTACTGTTCTTGTCAGTTTCCTAAGCAGAGTTGAACTAGATATAGCCCATGTGTGTAGGAAGCACATTCTTTTGTTCTGAGCAAGCTCACTGTTTTGGCCCTATAGGAAACACAGTAGAGTAGAAGAGTGCTCTTTCCTCAAAAGCAGACTGTGTTTCTTGTAAGGCGAGCTAGCTTTTGTTTCCCAGTCCTAAATGGAGTTGAATCACATGCAGTTTCTGGTCCTATGAGCAAGAGTTGTTTTCTGGTAAGAAGAGTCACTATTGTGCTCCCTTTGCCATACACAGGTCAAATAGCACTCGCGTCTGTTCCCAGCAAGTACAGTGTATTGGACTGAAGAGGATCAACTGTTCTTGTCAGTTTCCTAAGCAGAGTTGAACTAGATATGGCCCGTTTTTTTAGGAAGCACAGTTCTTTTGTTCTGAGCAAGCTCACTGTTCGGACCCCATAGGAAACACAGTAGAATAGAAGAGTGCTCTTTTCTCAAAAGCAGAGTGTGTTTCTTGTAAAGCGTGCTAGTGTTTGTTTCCCAGTCCTAAATGGAGTTGAATCATATGCAGTTTCTGGTCCTATGAGCAAGAGTTGTTTTCTGGTAAGAAGAGTCACTATTGTGCTCCCATTGTCATACACAGGGAAAATAGCACTGGGGTCTGTTCCCTTCATGTACAGTGTATTGGACTGAAGATGATCTAATGTTCTTGTCAGTTTCCTAAGCAGAGCTGAACTAGATATGGCCCGTGTGTGTAGGAAGCACAGTTCTTTTGTTCTGAGCAAGCTCACTCTTCTGGCCCTATAGGAAACACAGTAGAGTAGAAGAGTGCTCTTTTCTCAAAAGCAGAATGTGTTTCTTGTAAGGCGAGCTAGCGTTTGTTTCCCAGTCCTAAATGGAGTTCAATCACATGCAGTTTCTGGTCCTATGAGCAAGAGTTGTTTTCTGGTAAGTAGAGTCACTATTGCGCTCCCATTGTCATACACAGGGCAAATAGCACTGGCGTCTGTTCCCAGCATGTAAAGTGTATTGGACTGAAGAGGATCTACTGTTCTTGTCAGTTTCCTAAGCAGAGTTGAACTAGATATGGCCCGTGTGTGTAGGAAGCACAGTTCTTTTGTTCTGAGCTAGCTCACTCTTCTGGCCTATAGGAAACACAGTAGAGTAGAAGAGTGCTCTTTTCTCAAAAGCAGAGTGTGTTTCTTGTACTGCGAGCTTGTGTTTGTTTCCCAGTCCTAAATGGAGTTCAATCACATGCAGTTTCTGGTCCTACAATCAAGAGTTGTTTTCTGGAAAGGAAAGTCACTATTGTGCTCCCTTTGCCATACACAGTGCAAATAGCACTCGCGTCTGTTCCCAGCAAGTACAGGGTACTGGACTGAAGAGGAGCTACTGCTCTTGTCAGTTTCCTAAGCAGAGTTGAACTAGATATGGCCCGTGTGTGTAGGAAGCACATTTCTTTGTTCTGAGCAAGCTCACTGTTCGGAATCCATAGGAAAAACAGTAGAAGAGTGCTCTTTACTCAAAAGCAGAGTGTGTTTCTTGTAAGGCGAGCTAGTGTTTTTTTCCCAGTCCTAAATGGAGTTGAATCACATGCAGTTACTGGTCCTACGATCAAGAGTTGTTTTCTGGTAAGAAGAGTCACGATAGCCCTCCCATTGTCATACACAGGGCAAATAGCACTCGCGTCTGTTCCCAGCAAGTACAGTGTATTGGACTGAAGATGATCTACTGTTCTTGTCAGTTTCCTAAGCAGAGTTGAACTAGATATGGCCCGTGTGTTTAGGAAGCACAGTTCTTTTGTTCTGAGCAAGCTCACTGTTCGGACCCCATAGGAAACACAGTAGAATAGAAGAGTGCTCTTTTCTCAAAAGCAGAGTGTGTTTCTTGTAAGGCGAGCTAGCGTTTGTTTCCCAGTCCAAAATGGAGTTGAATCACATGCAGTTTCTGGTCCTACGAGCAAGGGATGTTTTCTGGTAATGATAGTCACTATTGTGCTCCCTTTGCCATAAACAGTGCAAATAGCTCTCACGTCTTTTCCCAGCAAGTACAGTGTATTGGACTGAAGAGGAGCTAGTGTTCTTGTCAGTTTCCTAAGCAGAGTTTTAACTAGATATGGCCCGTGTGTGTAGGAAGCACAGTTCTTTTGTTCTGAGCAAGCTCACTGTTCTGGCCCTATAGGAAACACAGAAGAGTAGAAGAGTGCTCTTTTCTCAGAAGCAGAGTTTGTTTCTTGTAAGGCGTGCTAGCGTTTGTTTCCCAGTCCTAAATGGAGTTGAATTACATGCAGTTTCTTGTCTTATGAGCAAGAGTTGTTTTCTGGTAAGAAGAGTCACTATTGCGCTCCTATTGCCATACACAGTGCAAACAACACTCGCTATTGTTCTTTGCAAGTACATTGTATTGGACAGAAGAGGAGCTAATGTTCTTGTCAGTATCCTAAGCAGAGTTGAACTAGATATGGCCCGTGTGTGTAGGAAGCACAGTTCTTTTGTTCTGAGCAAGGTCACTGTTCGGACCCCATAGGAAACACAGTAGAATAGAAGAATGCTTTTTTCTCAAAAGCAGATTGTGTTTCTTGTAAGGCTAGCTAGTGTTTGTTTCCCAGTCAGAAACATATTTGAATCTCATGAGTTTCTGGTCCTACGAGCAAGAGTTGTTTTCTGGTAAAAGGAATCAGTATTTTGCTCCCATTGCCATATACAGTGCAAATAGGACTCGCTTCTGTTCCCAGCATGTACAGTGTTTTGCACTGAAGAGGATCTACTGTTCTTGACAGTTACCTAAGCAGAGTTGAACTAGATATGGCCCGTGTGTGTAGGAAGCACAGTTCATTTGTTCTGAGCAAGCTCACTGTTCAGACCCCATAGGAAACACAGTAGAATAGAAGAGTGCTCTTTTCTCAAAACCAGAGTGTGTTTCTTGTAAGGCGAGCTAGCGTTTGTTTCCCAGTCCAAAATGGAGTTGAATCACATGCAGTTTCTGGTCCTACGAGCAAGGGATGTTTTCAGGTAAGGAAAGTCACTATTGTGCTTCCTTTGCCATAAACAGTGCAAATAGCACTCATGTCTGTTCCCAGCAAGTACAGTGTATTGGACTGAAGAGGAGCTACTGTTCTTGTCAGTTTCCTAAGCAGAGTTGAACGAGATATGGCCCGTGTGTGTAGGAAGCACAGTTCTTTTGTTCTGAGCAAGCTCACTGTTCTGGTCCTTTAGGAAACACAGAAGAGTAGAAGAGTGCTCTTTTCTCAAAAGCAGAGTGTGTTTCTTGTAAGGTGAGCTAGCGTTTGTTTCCCAGTTCTAAATGGAGTTGAATTACATGCAGTTTCTTGTCCTATGAGCAAGAGTTGTTTTCTGGTAAGAAGAGTCACTACTGTGCTACCATTGCCATACACAGTTAAAATAGCACTCGCGTCTGTTCCCAGCAAGTACAGTGTATTCGACAGAAAAGGAGCTACGGCCCGTGTGTGTAGGAAGCACAGTTCATTTGTTCTGAGCAAGCTCACTGTTCAGACCCCATAGGAAACACAGTAGAGTAGAAGAGTGCTCTTTTCTCAAAAGCAGAGTGTGTTTCTTTTAAGGCGAGCTAGCGTTTGTTTCCCAGTCCAAAATGGAGTTGAATCACATGCAGTTTCTTATCCTAGGAGCAAGATTTGTTTTCTGATAAGAAGAGTCACTATTGCGCTCCCATTGCCATGCACAGGGCAAATAGCACTGGCGTCTGTTGCCAGCATGTACAGTGTATTGGACTGAAGAGGATCTACTGTTCTTGTCAGTTTCCTAAGCAGAGTTGAACTAGATATAGCCCATGTGTGTAGGAAGCACATTCTTTTGTTCTGAGCAAGCTCACTGTTTTGGCCCTATAGGAAACACAGTAGAGTAGAAGAGTGCTCTTTCCTCAAAAGCAGACTGTGTTTCTTGTAAGGCGAGCTAGCTTTTGTTTCCCAGTCCTAAATGGAGTTGAATCACATGCAGTTTCTGGTCCTATGAGCAAGAGTTGTTTTCTGGTAAGAAGAGTCACTATTGTGCTCCCTTTGCCATACACAGGTCAAATAGCACTCGCGTCTGTTCCCAGCAAGTACAGTGTATTGGACTGAAGAGGATCAACTGTTCTTGTCAGTTTCCTAAGCAGAGTTGAACTAGATATGGCCCGTTTTTTTAGGAAGCACAGTTCTTTTGTTCTGAGCAAGCTCACTGTTCGGACCCCATAGGAAACACAGTAGAATAGAAGAGTGCTCTTTTCTCAAAAACAGAGCGTGTTTCTTGTAAAGCGAGCTAGTGTTTGTTTCCCAGTCCTAAATGGAGTTGAATCATATGCAGTTTCTGGTCCTATGAGCAAGAGTTGTTTTCTGGTAAGAAGAGTCACTATTGTGCTCCCATTGTCATACACAGGGAAAATAGCACTGGGGTCTGTTCCCTTCATGTACAGTGTATTGGACTGAAGATGATCTAATGTTCTTGTCAGTTTCCTAAGCAGAGTTGAACTAGATATGGCCCGTGTGTGTAGGAAGCACAGTTCTTTTGTTCTGAGCAAGCTCACTGTTCGGACCCCATAGGAAACACAGTAGAATAGAAGAGTGCTCTTTTCTCAAAAGCAGAGTGTGTTTCTTGTAAGGCGAGCTAGCGTTTGTTTCCCAGTCCAAAATCGAGATGAATCACACACAGTTTCTGGTCCTATGAACAAGGGATGTTTTCTGGTAAGTAAAGTCACTATTGTGCTCCCTTTGCCATAAACAGTGCAAATAGCACTCGCGTCTGTTCCCAGCAAGTACTGTGTACTGGACTGAAGAGGAGCTACTGTTCTTGTCAGTTTCCTAAGCAGAGTTGAACAAGATATGGCCCGTGTGTGTAGGAAGCACAGTTCTTTTGTTCTGAGCAAGCTCACTGTTCTGGTCCTTTAGGAAACACAGAAGAGTAGAAGAGTGCTCTTTTCTCAAAAGCAGAGTGTGTTTCTTGTAAGGCGAGCTAGCGTTTGTTTCCCAGTCCAAAATGGACTTTAATCACATGCAGTTTCTGGACCTACGAGCAAGGGAAGTTTTCTGGTAAGTTAAGTCACTATTGTGCTCCCTTTGCAATAAACAGTGCAAATAGCACTCACGTCTGTTCCCAGCAAGTACAGTGTATTGGACTGAAGAGGAGCTACTGCTCTTGTCAGTTTCCTAAGCAGAGTTGATCTAGCTATGGCCCGTGTGCGTAGGAAGCACAGTTCTTTTGTTCTGAGCAAGCTCACTGTTCTGGCCCTATAGGAAACACAGAAGAGTAGAAGAGTGCTCTTTTCTCAGAAGCAGAGTTTGTTTCTTGTAAGGCGAGCTAGCGTGTTTCCCAGTCCTAAATGGAGTTGAATCACATGCAGTTTCTGGTCCTATGAGCAAGAGTTGTTTGTTGGTAAGAAGAGTCACTATTGTGCTACCATTGCCATACACAGTTAAAATAGCACTCGCGTCTGTTCCCAGCAAGTACAGTGTATTCGACAGAAGAGGAGCTACAGTTCTTGTTTGTTTCCTAAGGAGAGTTGAACTAGATATGGCCCGTGTGTGTGAAGCACAGTTCTTTTGTTCTGAGCAAGCTCACTGTTCGGACACCATAGTAAACAGAGTAGAGTAGAAGAGTGCTGTTTTCTCAAAAGCAGAGTGTGTTCCTTGTAAGGCCAGCTAGTGTTTGTTTCCCAGTCAGAAACGGAGTTGAATCCCATGCAGTTTCTGGTCCTACGAGCAAGAGTTGTTTTCTGGTAAGAAGAGTCACTATTTCGCTCCCATTGACATACACAGGGCAAATAGCACTCTCGTCTGCTCCCAGCAAGTACAGTGTATTGGACTGAAGAGGAGCTACTGTTCTTGTCAGTTTTCTAAGCAGAGTTGAACTACATATGGCCCGTGTGTGTTGGAAGCACAGTTCTTTTGTTCTGAGCAAGCTCACTGTTTTGGCCATATAGGAAACACAGTAGAATAGAAGAGTGCTCTTTTCTCAAAAGCAGAGTGTGTTTCTTGTAAGGCGAGCTAGGGTTTGTTTCCCAGTCGAAAATCGAGTTGAATCATATGCAGTTTCTGTCCTACGAGCAAGGGATGTTTTCTGGTAAGGAAAGTCACTATTGTGCTCCCTTTGCCATAAACAGTGCAAATAGCACTCGCGTCTGTTCCCAGCAAGTACAGTGTATTGGACAGAAGAGGAGCTACTGTTCTTGTCAGTTTCCTAAGCAGAGTTGAACTAGCTATGGCCCGTGTGTGTAGGAAGCACAGTTCTTTTGTTCTGAGCAAGCTCAATTTTTGCACCAAATAGTAAACACAGAAGAGTAGAAGAGTGCTCTTTTCTCAAAAGCAGAGTGTGTTTCTTGTAAGGCTAGCTAGTGTTTGTTTCCCAGTTCTAAATGGAGTTGAATACATGCAGTTTTTGGTCCTATGAGCAAGGGATGTTTTCTGGAAAGGAAAGTCACTATTGTGCTCCCTTTGCCATAAACAGTGCAAATTGCACTCGCGTCTGTTCCCACCAAGTACTGTGTATTGGACTGAAGAGGAGCTACTGTTCTTGTCAGTTTCCTAAGAAGAGTTGAACGAGATATGGCCCGTGTGTGTAGGAAGCACAGTTCTTTTGTTCTGAGCAAGCTCACTGTTCTGGTCCTTTAGGAAACACAGAAGAGTAGAAGAGTGCTCTTTTTTCAAAAGCAGAGTGTGTTTCTTGTAAGGTGAGCTAGCGTTTGTTTTCCAGTCCTAAATGGAGTTGAATTACATGCAGTTTCTTGTCCTATGAGCAAGAGTTGTTTTCTTGTAAGAAGAGTCACTATTGCGCTCCCATTGTCATACACAGGGCAAAAAGCACTGGCATATGTTCCCAGCATGTAAAGTGTATTGGACTGAAGATGATCTACCGTTCTTGTCAGTTTCCTAAGCAGAGTTGAACTAGATATGGCCCGTGTGTGTAGGAAGCACAGTTCTTTTGTTCTGAGCAGGCTCAATTTTTGGACCAAATAGTAAACACAGTAGAGTAGAAGAGTGCTCTTTTCTCAAAAGCAGAGTGTGTTTCTTGTAAGGCTAGCTAGTGTTTGTTTCCCAGTTCTAAATGGAGTTGAATCACATGCAGTTTTTGGTCCTATGAGCAAGGGATGTTTTCTGGTAAGGAAAGTCACTATTGTGCTCCCTTTGCCATAAACAGTGCAAATAGCACTCGTGTCTGTTCCCAGCAAGTACTGTGTATTGGACTGAAGAGGAACTACTGTTCTTGTCAGTTTCCTAAGCAGAGTTGAACGAGATATGGCCCGTGTGTGTAGGAAGCACAGTTCTTTTGTTCTGAGCAAGCTCACTGTTCTGGTCCTTTAGGAAACACAGAAGAGTAGAAGAGTGCTCTTTTCTCAAAAGCAGCGTGTGTTTCTTGTAAGGTGAGCTAAGGTTGTTTCCCAGTCCTAAATGGAGTTGAATTACATGCATTTTCTTGTCCTATGAGCAAGAGTTGTTTTCTGGTAAGGAAAGTCACTATTGCGCTCTCATTGCCATACACAGGGCAAACAACACTTGCCACTGTTCTTTGCAAGTACAGTGTATTGGACAGAAGAGGAGCTACTGTTCTTGTCAGTTTCCTAAGCAGAGTTGAACGAGATATGGCCCGTGAGTGTAGGAAGCACAGTTCCTTTGTTCTGAGCAAGCTCACTGTTCGGACACCATAGGAAAAACCGTAGAGCAGAAGAGTGCTCTTTTCTCAAAAGCAGAGTGTATTTCTTGTAAGGCCAGCTAGCGTTTGTTTCCCAGTCCTAAATGGAGTTGAATCACATGTAGTTTCTGATCCTAGGAGCAAGAGTTTATTTGTGGTAAGAAGAGTTACTATTGTGTACCCATTGTCATACCCAGGGCAAATAGCACTGGCGTCTGTTCCCAGCATGTACAGTGTATTGGACTGAAGAGGATCTACTGTTCTTGTCAGGTTCCTAAGAAGAATTGAACTAGATATGGCCGTGTGTGTAGGAAGCACAGTTCTTTTGTTCTCAGCAAGCTCACTGTTCGGACCCCATAGGAAACACAGTAGAGTAGAAGAGTGCTCTTTTCTCAAAAGTAGAGTGTGTTTTTTGTAAGGCAAGCTAGCGTTTCTTTCCCAGTCCTAAATAGAGTTGAATCACATGCAGTTTCTGGTCCTACGAGCAAGAGTTGTTTTCTGGTAAGGAAAGTCACTATTGTGCTCCAAATGCCATACACAGTGCAAATAGCACTCGCGTCTGTTCCCAGCAAGTACAGTGTATTGGACTGAAGAGGAGCTACTGTTTTTGTCAGATTCCTAAGCAGAGTTGAACTAGATATGGTTTATGTGTGCAGGAAGCACAGTTCTTTTGTTCTGAGCAAGCTCACTGTTCGGACCCCATATTAAACAAAGTAGAATAGAAGAGTGCTCTTTTCTCAAAAGCAGAGTGTGTTTCTTGTAAGGCGAGCTAGCGTTTGTTTCCCAGTCCTAAATGGAGTTGAATCACATGCAGTTTCTGGTCCTACGAGCAAGAGTTGTTTTCTTGTAAGAAGAGTCACTATTGTGCTCCAAATGCCATACACAGTGCAAATAGCACTTGTGTCTGTTCCCACCAAGTACAGTGTATTGGAGTGAAGTGGAGCTACTGTTCTTGTCAGTTTCCTAAGCAGAGTTGAACTTGATATGGTCCATGTGTGTAGGAAGCACAGTTCTTTTGTTCAGAGCAAGCTCACTGTTTGGACCCCATAGGAAACACAGTAGAGTAGAAGAGTGCTCTTTTCTCAAAAGCAGAGTGTGTTTCTTGTAAGGCGACCTAGCATTTGTTTCCCAGTCCTAAATGGAGTTGAATCACATGCAGTTTCTGGTCCTACAAGCAAGAGTTGTTTTCTGGTAAGGAAAGTCACTATGGCGCTCCCATTGCCATACACAGTGCAAATAGCACTCCTGTCTCTTCCCGGCAAGTACAGTGTATTGGACTGAAGATGAGCTACTGTTCTTCTCAGTTTCCTAAGCAGATTTGAACTAGATATGGCCCGTGTGTCTAGGAAGCACAGTTCATTTGTTCTGAGCAAGCTCACTGTTTGGACCCCATAGGAAACACAGTAGAGTAGAAGAGTGCTCTTTTCCCTAAAGCAGAGTGTGTTTCTTGTAAGGAGAGCTAGTGTTTGTTTCCCAGTCCTAAATGGAGTTGAATCCCATGCAGTTTCTGGTCCTACGAGCAAGAGTTGTTTTCTGGTAAGAAGAGTCACTATTGCGCTGCCATTGCCATACACAGGACAAATAGCACTGTTGTAAGTTCCCATCAGTACAGTGTATTGGACGGAAGAGGATCTACTCTTCTTGTCAGGTTCCTAAGCAGAATTGAACTAGGTATGGCCGTGTGTAGGAAGCACAGTTCTTTTGTTCTGTGCAAGTTCACTGTTCAGACCTCTTAGGAAACACAGTAGATAGAAGAGTGGTTTTTTCTCTAAATCAGAGTGTGTTTCTTGTAAGGCGAGCTAGTGTTTGTTTCCTAGTCCTAAATGGAGTTGAATCACATGCAGTCTCTGGTCCTACGAGCAAGAGTTGTTTTCTGGTAAGAAGAGTCACTATTGTGCTCCCATTGTCATACACATGGCAAATAGCACTCGCGCCTGTTCCCAGCATGTACAGTGTATTGTACTGAAGAGGATCTACTGTTCTTGTCAGGTTCCTAAGCAGAATTGAACTAGGTATGGCCGTGTGTGTAGGAAGCACAGTTCTTTTCTTCTGAGCAAGTTCACGGTTCAGACGTCTTAGGAAACACAGTAGGGTAGAAGAGTGCTTTTTTCTATAAATCAGAGTGTGTTTCTTGTAAGGCGAGCTAGTGTTTTTTCCTAGTCCTAAATGGAGATGAATCACATGCAGTCTCTGGTCCTACGAGCACGAGTTGTTTTCTGGTAAGAAGAGTCACTATTGTGCTCCCATTGTCATACACAGGGCAAATAGCACTCACGTCTGTTCCCAGCATATACAGTGTATTGGACTGAAGAGGGTCTACTGTTCTTGTCAGGTTCCTAAGCAGAGTTGAACTAGATAAGGCCGTGTGTAGGAAGCACAGTTCTTTTGTTCTGAGAAAGCTCACTGTTCTGGCCCTATAGGAAACACAGTAGAGTAGAAGAGTGCTCTTTTCTCAAAAGCAGAGTGTGTTTCTTGTAAGGCGAGCTAGCGTTTGTTTCCCAGTCCTATATTGAGTTGAATCACATGCAGTTTCTGGTCCTACGAGCAAGAGTTGTTTTCTGGTAAGGAAAGTCACTATTGCGCTCCCATTGCCATACACAGTGCAAATAGCACTCGCGTCTGTTCCCAGCAAGTGCAGTGTATTGGACTGAAGAGGATCTACTATTCTTGTCAGTTTCCTAAGCAGAATTGAACTAGATATGACCGTTTGTGTAGGAAGCACAGTTCTTTTGTTCTGATCAAGCTCACTGTTTTGGCCATATAGGAAACACCTTAGATTAGAAGAGGGCTCTTTTCTCAAAAGCAGAGTGTGTTTCTTGTAAGGTGAGCTAGCGTTTTTTCCCAGTCCTAAATGGAGTTGAATCTCATGTAGTTTCTGGTCCTACGAGCAAGAGTTGTTTTCTGGTAAGAAGAGTCACTATTGCGTTCCCATTGTCATACACAGGGAAAATAGCACTCGCGTCTGTTCCCAGCAACTGCAGTGTATTGGACTGAAGAGGATCTACTGTTCTTGTCAGGTTCCTAAGCAGAATTGAACTAGGTATGGCGGTGTGTGTAGAAAGTACAGTTGTTTTGTTCTGAGCAAGCTCACTGTTTGGACCCGATAGGAAACACAGTAGAGTAGAAGAGTGCTCTTTTCTCAAAAGCAGAGTGTGTTTCTTGTAAGGCGAGTTAGCGTTTGTTTCCCAGTCCTAAATGGAGTTGAATCACATGCAGTTTCTGGTCCTACGAGCAAGAGTTGTTTTATGGTAAGAATAGTCACTATTGCGCTGCCATTTCCCTACACAGGACAAATAGCACTGTTGTCTTTTCCCAGCAGTACACTGTATTGGACTGAAGATGATCTACTGTTCTTGTCAGGTTTATAAGCAAAATTGAACTAGATATGGCCGTGTGTGAAGGAAGCACAGTTTTTGTGTTCTGAGCAAGCTCACTGTTCGGACCCCATCGGAAACACAGTAGAGTAGAAGAGTGCTCTTTTCTCTAAAGCAGATTGTGTTTCTTGTAAGGCGAGCTAGCATTTGTTTCCCAGTCCTAAATGGAGTTGAATCACATACACTTTCTGGTCCTAAGAGCAAGAGTTGTTTTCTGGTAAGGAAAGTCACTATTGCGCTCCCATTGCCATAAACACTGCAAATAGCACTTGCGTCTGTTCCCAGCAAGTACAGTGTATTGGACTGAAGAGGAGCTACTTTTCTTGTCAGTTTCCTAAGCAGAGTTGAACTAGATATGGCCCGTGTGTGTAGGAAGCACAGTTCTTTTGTTCTGAGCAAGCTCACTGTTCAGACCCCAATGAAAACACAGTAGAGTAGAAGAGTGCTCTTTTCTCAAAAGCAGAGTGTGTTTCATTTAAGGCGAGCTAGCATTTGTTTCCCAGTCCTAAAGGGAGTTGAATCACATGCAGTTTCTGGTCCTACGAGCAAGAGTTGTTTTCTGGTAAGAAGAGTCACTATTGTGCTCCCATTGTCATACACAGGGCAAATAGCACTCACGTCTGTTCCCAGCATATACAGTGTATTGGACTGAAGAGGGTCTACTGTTCTTGTCAGGTTCCTAAGCAGAGTTGAACTAGATATGGCCGTGTGTAGGAAGCACAGTTCTTTTGTTCTGAGCAAGCTCACTGTTCTGGCCCTATAGGAAACACAGTAGAGTAGAAGAGTGCTCTTTTCTCAAAAGCAGAGTGTGTTTCTTGTAAGGCGAGCTAGCGTTTGTTTCCCAGTCCTATATGGAGTTGAATCACATGCAGTTTCTGGTCCTACGAGCAAGAGTTGTTTTCTGGTAAGAAAAGTCACTATTGTGCTCCCATTGCCATACACAGTGCAAATAGCACTCGCGTCTGTTCCCAGCAAGTGCAGTGTATTGGACTGAAGAGGATCTACTATTCTTGTCAGTTTCCTAAGCAGAATTGAACTAGATATGACCGTTTGTGTAGGAAGCACAGTTCTTTTGTTCTGATCAAGCTCACTGTTTTGGCCCTATAGGAAACACCTTAGAGTAGAAGAGGGCTCTTTTCTCAAAAGCAGAGTGTGTTTCTTGTAAGGTGAGCTAGCGTTTTTTTCCAGTCCTAAATGGAGTTTAATCTCATGCAGTTTCTGGTCCTACGAGCAAGAGTTGTTTTCTGGTAAGAAGAGTCACTATTGCGTTCCCATTGTCATACACAGGGAAAATAGCACTCGCGTCTGTTCCCAGCAACTGCAGTGTATTGGACTGAAGAGGATCTACTGTTCTTGTCAGGTTCCTAAGCAGAATTGAACTAGGTATGGCGGTGTGTGTAGGAAGTACAGTTGTTTTGTTCTGAGCAAGCTCACTGTTTGGACCCGATAGGAAACACAGTAGAGTAGAAGAGTGCTCTTTTCTCTAAAGCAGATTGTGTTTCTTGTAAGGCGAGCTAGCATTTGTTTCCCAGTCCTAAATGGAGTTGAATCACATGCAGTTTCTTGTCCTACGAGCAAGAGTTGTTTTCTGGTAAGGAAGTCACTATTGTCCCCCCATTGCCATACACAGTGCAAATAGCACTCGCGTCTGTTCCCAGCAATTACAGTCTATTGGACTGAAGAGGATCTACTGTTCTTGTCAGGTTCCTAATCAGAATTGAACTAGATATGGCCGTGTGTGTAGGAAGCACAGTTCTTTTGTTCTGAGCAAGCTCACTGTTCTGGCCCTACAGGAAACACAGTAGAGTAGAAGAGTGCTCTTTTCTCAAAAGCAGAGTGTGTTTCTTGTAAGAAGAGCTAGCGTTTGTTAACTAGTCCTTAATGGAGTTCAATTACAGGCACTTTCCGGTCCTATGAGCAAGAGTTGTTTTCTGGTAAGGAAAGTAACTATTGTGCTCCCATTGCCATACACAGTGCAAATAGCACTCGCGTCTGTTCCCAGCATGTACAGTGTATTGGACTGAAGAGGGTCTACTGTTCTTGTCAGATTCGTAAGCAGAGTTGAACTAGATATGGCCGTGTGTAGGAAGCACAGTTCTTTTGTTCTGAGCAAGCTCACTGTTCTGGCCCTATAGGAAACACAGTAGAGTAGAAGAGTGCTCTTTTCTCAAAAGCAGAGTGTGTTTCTTGTTAGGCGAGCTAGCGTTTGTTTCCCAGTACTATATGGAGTTGAATAACATGCAGTTTCTGGTCCTACGAGCAAGAGTTGTTTTCTGGTAAGGAAAGTCACTATTGCACTCCCATTGCCGTACACATTGCAAATAGCACTGGCGTCTGTTCCCAGCAAGTGCAGTGTATTGGACTGAAGAGGATCTACTATTCTTGTCAGTTTCCTAAGCAGAATTGAACTAGATATGACCGTGTGTGTAGGAAGAACAGTTCTTTTGTTCTGAGCAAGCTCACTGTTATAGCCCTATAGGAAACACAGTAGAGTAGAAGAGTGCTCTTTTCTCAAAAGCAGAGTGTGTTTCTTGTAAGGCGAGCTAGCGTTTCTTTTCCAGTCCTAAATGGAGTTGAATCACATGCAGTTTCTGGTCCTACGAGCAAGAGTTGTTTTATGGTAAGAAGAGTCACTATTGCGCTGCCATTTCCCTACACAGGACAAATAGCACTGTTGTATCTTCCCAACAGTACAGTGTATTGGACTGAACAGGATCTACTGTTCTTGTCAGGTTCCTAAGCAGAATTGAACTAGGTATGGTGGTGTGTGTAGGAAGCACGGTTTTTTTGTTCTGAACAAGCTCACTGTTCTGGTCCTATAGGAAACACAGTAGAGTAGAAGAGTGCTCTTTTCTCAAAAGCAGAGTGTGTTTCATTTAAGGCGAGCTAGCATTTGTTTCCCAGTCCTAAAGGGAGTTGAATCACATGCAGTTTCTGGTCCTACGAGCAAGAGTTGTTTTCTGGTAAGGAAAGTCACTATTGTGCTCCCATTGCCATACACAGTGCAAATAGCACTTGCGTCTGTTCCCAGCAAGTACAGTGTATTGGACTGAAGAGGATCTACTATTCTTGTCAGTTTCCTAAGCAGAATTGAACTAGATATGACCGTGTGTGTAGGAAGCACAGTTCTTTTGTTCTGAGCAAGCTCACTGTTTTGGCCCTATAGGAAACCCTTTGAGTAGAAGAGGGCTCTATTCTCAAACGCAGAGTGTGTTTCTTGTAAGGTGAGCTAGCGTTTGTTTCCCAGTCCTAAATGGAGTTGAATCTCATGCAGTTTCTGGTCCTACCAGCAAGAGTTGTTTTCTGGTAAGAAGAGTTACTATTGCGCTCCCATTTTCATACACACGGCAAATAGCACTGGCGTCTGTTCCCAGCAAGTACAATGTATTGGACTGAATAGGATCTACTATTCTTGTCAGTTTCCTAAGCAGAATTGGACTTGATATGACCGTGTTTGTAAGAAGCACAGTTCTTTTGTTCTGAGCAAGCTCACTGTTTTGGCTATATACGAAACACAGTAGCGTAGAAGAGTGCTCTTTTCTCAAAAGCAGAGTGTGTTTCTTGTAAGGAGAGCTAGCGTTTGTTTCCCAGTCCTAAATGGAGTTGAATCACATGCAGTTTCTGGTCCTACGAGCATGAGTTGTTTTCTGGTAAGGAAGTCACTATTGTCCCCCCATTGCCATACACAGTGCAAATAGCACTCGCGTCTGTTCCCAGCAAGTACAGTGTATCGGACTGAAGAGGAGCTACTGTTCTTGTCAGTTTCATAAGCAGAGTTAAACTAGATATGGCCCGTGTGTGTTAGGAAGCACAGTTCTTTGGTTCTGAGCAAGCTCACTGTTTTTGCCCTATAGGAAACACAGTAGAGTAGAAGAGTGCTCTTTTCTCAAAAGCAGAATGTGTTTCTTGTAAGGCGAGTTAGTGTTTCTTTCGCAGTCCTAAATGGAGTTGAGTCTAATGCAGTTTTTGGTCCTATGAACAAGAGTTGTTTTCTGGAAGAAGAGTCACTATTGCGCTCCAATTGCCATACACAGGACAAATAGCACTCGCGTTTGTTCCCAGCAAGTACAGTGTATCGGACTGAAGAGGAGCTACTTTTCTTGTCAGTTTCGTAAGCAGAGTTGAACTAGATTTGGTCCGGCTGTGTAGGAAGCACAGTTGTTTTGTGCTGAGCAAGCTCACTGTTTGGACCCCCTAGGATACACAGTAGAGTAGAAGAGTGCTCTTTTCTCAAAAGCAGAGTGTGTTTCTTATACTGCGAGCTAGCGTTTGTTTCCCAGTCCTAAATGGAGTTGAATCACATGCAGTTTCTGGTCCTACGAGCAAGAGTTGTTTTATGGTAAGAATAGTCACTATTGCACTGCCATTGCCTTACATAGGACAAATAGCACTGTTGTCTGTTCCCAGCAGTAGAGTGTATTGGACGGAAGAGGATCTACTGTTCTTGTCAGGTTCCTAAGCTGAGTTGACCTAGGTATGGCTGTGTGTGTAGGAAGCACAGTTGTTTTGTTCTGAGCAAGCTCAATGTTCTGGCCCTATAGGAAACACAGTAGAGTAGAAGAGTGCTCTTTTCTCAATAGCAGAATGTGTTTCTTGTAAGGCGAGCTAGGGTTTGTTTCCCAGTCCTAAATGGAGTTGAATCACATGCAGTTTCTGGTCCTACGAGCAAGAGTTGTTTTATGGTAAGAATAGTCACTATTGCGCTGCCATTGCCATACACAGGACAAATAGCACTGTTGTCTCTTCCCAGCAGTACAGTGTATTGGACTGAAGAGGATCTACTGTTCTTGTCAGGTTCCTAAGCAGAATTGAACTAGGTATGGTGGTGTGTGTAGGAAGCACGGTTTTTTTGTTCTGAGCAAGCTCACTGTTCGGACCTCATAGGAAACACAGTAGAGTAGAAGAGTGCTCTTTTCTCAAAAGCAAAGTGGGTTTCTTGTAAGACGAGCTAGCGTTTGTTTCCCAGTCCTATATGGAGTTGAATCACATGCAGTTTCTGGTCCTACGAGCAAGAGTTGTTTTCTGGTAAGAAGAGTCACTATTGCGCTCCCATTGCCATACACAGTGCAAATAGCATTCGCGTCTGTTCCCAGCAAGTACAGTGTATTGGACTGAATAGGAGCTACTGCTCTTGTCATTTTACAAAGCTTAGTTGAACTAGATATGGTCCGTGTGTGTAGGAAGCACAGTTCTTTTTTTCTCAGCAAGCTCACTGTTCTGGCCCTATAGGAAACACAGTAGAGTAGAACAGTGCTCTTTTCTCAAAAGCAGAGTGTGTTTCTTGTAAGGCGAGCTAGCGTTTGTTTCCCAGTCCTAAATGGAGTTGAATCACAATCAGTTTCTTCTCCTACGAGCAAGAGTTTTTTTCGGGAAAGAAGAGTCCCTATTGCGCTGCCATTGCCATACACTGGACAAATAGCACTGTTGTCTGTTCCCAGCAGTACAGTGTATTGGACTGAAGAGGATCTACTGTTCTTGTCAGGTTTATAAGCAAAATTGAACTAGATATGGCCGTGTGTAGGAAGCACATTTCTTTTGTTCTGAACAAGCTCACTGTTCGGACCCCATCGGAAACACAGTAGAGTAGAAGAGTGCTCTTTTCTCTAAAGCAGATTGTGTTTCTTGTCAGGCGAGCTAGCATTTGTTTCCCAGTCCTAAATGGAGTTGAATCACATACAGTTTCTGGTCCTACGAGCAAGAGTTGTTTTCTGGTAAGGAAAGTCACTATTGCGCTCCCATTGCCATACACAGTGCAAATAGCACTCGCGTCTGTTCCCAGCAAGTACAGTGTATTGGACTGAAGAGGAGCTACTGTTCTTGTCAGTTTCCTAAGCAGAGTTAAACTAGATATGGCCCGTGTGTGTAGGAAGCACAGTTCTTTTTTTCTGAGCAAGCTCACTGTTCTGGCCCTATAGGAAACACAGCAGAGTAGAAAAGTGCTCTTTTCTCTAAAGCAGAGTGTGTTTCTTGTAAGGCGAGCTAGCGTTTGTTTCCCAGTCCTAAATGGCGTTGAATCACATGCAGTTTCTGGTCCTATGAGCAGGAGTTGTTTTATGGTAAGAATAGTCACTATTGTGCTGCCATTGCCATACACAGGACAAATAGCACTGGCGTCTGTTCCCAGCAAGTACAGTGTATTGGACTGAAGAGGATGTACTGTTCTTGTCAGGTTCCTAATCAGAATTGAACTAGATATGGCCGTGTGTGTAGGAAGCACAGTTCTTTTGTTCTGAGCAAGCTCAGTGTTCGGACACCATAAGAAACACAGTAGAGTAGAAGAGTGCTCTTTTCTCAAAAGCAGAGTGTGTTTCATGTAAGGCGAGCTAGCATTTGTTTCCCAGTCCTAAATGGAGTTGAATCACATGCAGTTTCTGGTCCTACGAGCAAGAGTTGTTTTCTGGTAAGAAGAGTCACTATTGTGCTCCCATTGTCATACACAGGGCAAATAGCACTCGCGTCTGTTCCCAGCAAGAACAGTGTATTGGACTGAAGAGGATCTACTATTCTTGTCAGTTTCCTAAGCAGAATTGAACTAGATATGACCGTGTGTTTAGGAAGCACAGTTCTTTTGTCCTGAGCAAGCTCACTGTTTTGGCCCTATAGGAAACACAGTAGAGTAGAAAAGTGCTCTTTTCTCTAAAGCAGAGTGTGTTTCTTGTAAGGCGAGCTCGAGTTTGTTTCCCAGTCCTAAATGGAGTTGAGTCACATGCAGTTTCTGGTCCTACAAACAAGAGTTGTTTTCTGGTAAGAAGAGTCACTATTGCGCTGCCATTGCCATACACAGGACAAATAGCACTGGCGTTTTTTCCCAGCAAGTACAGTGTATTGGACTGAAGAGGAGCTACTGTTCTTGTCAGTTTCCTAAGCAGAGTTGAACTAGATATGGCCCGTGTGTGTAGGAAGCACAGTTCTTTTGTTCTGAGCAAGCTCACTGTTCTGGCCCTATAGGAAACACAGTAGAGTAGAAAAGTGCTCTTTTCTCTAAAGCAGAGTGTGTTTCTTGTAATGCAAGCTCGTGTTTGTTTCCCAGTCCTAAATGGAGTTGAATCACATGCAGTTTCTGGTCCTACAAGCAAGAGTTGTTTTATGGTAAGAATAGTCACTATTGCGCTGCCATTGCCATACACAGGACAAATAGCACTGGCGTCTGTTCCCAGCAATTACAGTGTATTGGACTGAAGATAATCTACTGTTCTTGTCAGGTTCCTATTCAGAATTGAACTAGATATGGCCGTGTGTGTAGGAAGCACAGTTCTTTTGTTCTGAGCAAGCTCACTGTTCTGGCCCTACAGGAAACACAGTAGAGTAGAAGAGTGCTCTTTTCTCAAAAGCAGAGTGTGTTTCTTATAAGGAGAGCTAGCGTTTGTTTCCCAATCCTAAATGGAGTTGAATCACATGCAGTTTCTGGTCCTTGGACAAGAGTTGTTTTCTGGTAAGAAGAGTCAATATTGCACTGCCATTGCCATACACAGGACAAAGAGCCCTGGAGTCTGTTCCCAGCAAGTACAGTGTATTGGAGTGAAGAGGATCTACTGTTCTTGTCAGGTTCCTAAGCAGAATTGAACTAGATATGGCCGTGTGTGTAGGAAGCACAGTTCTTTTGTTCTGAGCAAGTTCACTGTTTGGACCTCTTAGGAAACACAGTAGAGTAGAAGAATGCTCTTTTCTCTAAATCAGAGTGTGTTTCTTGTAAGGCGAGCTAGCATTTGTTTCCCAGTCCTAAATGGAGTTGAATCACATGCAGTTTCTGGTCCTACGAGCAAGAGTTGTTTTCTGGTAAGAAGAGTCACTATTGTGCTCCAAATGCCATACACAGTGCAAATAGTACTCGCATCTGTTCTCTTCAAGTACAGTGTATTGGACAGAAGAGGATGTACTGTTCTTGTCAGTTTCCTCAGCAGAGTTGAACTAGATATGGTCCGTGTTTTTAGGAAGCACAGTTCTTTTGTTCTGAGTAAGCTCACTGTTTGGACCCCATTGGAAACACAGTAGAGTAGAAGAGTGCTCTTTTCTCAAACCAGAGTGTGTTTCTTGTAAGGCGAGCTAGAGTTTGTTTCCCAGTCCTAAATGGAGTTGAATCACATGCAGTTTCTGGTCCTACGAGCAAGAGTTGTATTCTGGTAAGAAGAGTCACTATTGTGCTCCCATTGTCATACACAGGGCAAATAGCACTGGCGTCTGTTCTCAGCATGTACAGTGTATTGGACTGAAGAGGATCTACTGTTCTTGTCAGGTTCCTAAGCAGAGTTGAACTAGATATGGCTGTGTGTGTAGGAAGCACAGTTCTTTTGTTCTGAGCAAGCTCAGTGTTCTGGCCCTATAGGAAACAGAGTAGAGTAGAAGAGTGCTCTTTTCTCTAAAGCAGAGTGTGTTTCTTGTAAGGCGAGCTCGCGTTTGTTTCCCAGTCCTAAATGGAGTTGACTCACATGCAGTTTTTGAACATACGAGCAAGAGTTGTTTTCTGGTAAGAAGAGTCACTATTGCGCTCCAATTGCCATACACAGTGCAAATAGCACTGGCGTCTGTTCCCATCAAGTACAGTGTATTGGACTGAATAGGAGCTACTCTTCTTGTCAGTTTCCAAAGCATAGTTGAACTAGATGTGGTCCATGTGTGTAGGAAGCACAGTTCTTTTGATCTCAGCAAGCTCACTGTTCTGGCCCTATAGGAAACACAGTAGAGTAGAACAGTGCTCTTTTCAAAAAAGCAGAGTGTGTTTCTTGTAAGGCAAGCTAGCGTTTGTTTCCCAGTCCTAAATGGAGTTGAATCACATGCAGTTTCTGGTCCTACGAGCAAGAGTTGTTTTCTGGTAAGGAAGTCACTATTGTGCTCCCATTGCCATACACAGTGCAAATAGCACTCGCGTCTGTTCCCAGCAAGTACAGTGTATTGGACTGAAGAGGAGCTACTGTTCTTGTCAGTTTCGTAAGCAGAGTTGAACGAGATATGGCCCGTGTGTGTAGGAAGCACAGTTCTATTGTTCTGAGCAAGCTCACTGTTTGGACCACATAGGAAGCACAGTAGAGTAGAAGAGTGCTCTTTTTTCAAAAGCAGTGTGTTTCATGTAAGGCGAGCTAGCATTTGTTTCCCAGTCGTAAATGGAGTTGAATCACATGCAGTTTCTGGTCCTACGAGCAAGAGTTGTTTTCTCGTAAGAAGAGTCAGTATTGCGCTGCCATTGCCATACACAGGACAAATAGCACTGGCGTCTGTTGTCAGCAAGTACAGTGTATTGGACTGAAGAGGATCTACTGTTCTTGTCAGGTTCCTAAGCAGAATTGAACTAGATATGGCCCTGTGTGCAGGAAGCACAGTTCTTTTGTTCTGAGCAAGCTCTCTGTTCGGACACCATAGGAAACACAGTAGAGTAGAATTGTGCTCTTTTCTCAAAAGCAGAGTGTGTTTCTGTAAGGCAAGCTAGGGTTTGTTTCCCAGTCCTAAATGGAGTTGAATCCCATGCAGTTTTTGTTCCTACGAGCAAGAGTTATTTTCTGGTAAGAAGAGTCACTATTGCGCTCCCATTGCCATACACAGTGCAAATAGCACTCGCGTCTCTTCCCAGCAAGTACAGTGTATTGGACTGAAGAGGAGCTACTGTTCTTGTCAGTTTCCTAAGCAGAGTTGAACTTGATATGGCCCGTGTGTGTAGGAAGCACAGTTCTTTTGTTCTGAGCAAGCTCACTGTTCTGGCCCTATAGGAAAAACAGTAGAGTAGAAGAGTGCTCATTTCTCTAAAGTAGAGTGTGTTTCTTGTAAGGCAAGCTAGCGTTTGTTTCCCAGTCCTAAATGGAGTTGAATCACATGCAGTTTCTGGTACTACGAGCAAGAGTTGTTTTATGGTAAGAATAGTCACTATTGCGCTGCCATTGTCATACACAGGACAAATAGCACTGGCCTCTGTTCCCATCAAGTACAGTGTATTGGACTGAAGAGGATCTACTGTTCTTGTCAGGTTCCTAAGCAGAGTTGAACTAGATATGGCCGTGTGTGTAGGAAGCACAGTTCTTTTGTTCTGATCAAGCTCACTGTTCTGGCCCTATAGGAAACACAGTAGAGTAGAAGAGTGCTCTTTTCTCTAAAGCAGAGTGTGTTTCTTGTAAGGCGAGCTCGCCCCTGTTTCACAGTCCTAAATGGAGTTGAGTCACATGCAGTTTTTGGTCCTATGAGCAAGTGTTGTTTTCTGGTAAGGAGAGTCACTATTGCGCTCCAATTGCCATACACAGTGCAAATAGCACTCGCGTCTGTTCCCAGCAAGTACAGTATATTGGACTGAATAGGAGCTACTCTTCTTGTCAGTTTCCAAAGCATAGTTGAACTAGATGTGGTCCATGTGTGTAGGAAGCACAGTTCTTTTGATCTCAGCAAGCTCACTGTTCTGGCCCTATAGGAAACACAGTAGAGTAGAAGAGTGCTCTTTTCTCAAAAGCAGAGTGTGTTTCTTGTAAGGCAAGCTCGAGTTTCTTTCCCAGTCCTAAGTGGAGTTGAGTCACATGCAGTTTTTGGTCCTACGAGCAAGAGTTGTTTTCTGGGAAGAAGAGTCACTGTTGCGCTCCAATTGCTATACACAGTGCAAATAGCACTCGCGTTTGTTCCCTGCAAGTACAGTGTATCGGACTGAAGAGGAGCTACTGTTCTTGTCAGTTTCGTAAGCAGAGTTGAACTAGATATGGTCCGTGTGTAGGAAGCACAGTTTTTTGTTCTGAGCAAGCTCACTCTTTGGACCCCTTAGGAAAAACAGTAGAGTAGAAGAGTGCTCTTTTCTCAAAAGCAGAGTGTGTTTCTTGTAAGGTGAGTTAGTGTTTGTTTCCCAATCCTAAATGGAGTTGAATCTCAGGCAGTTTCTGGTCCTATGAGCAAGACTTGTTTTCTGGTAAGAAGAGTCACTATTGCACTCCCATTGTCATACACAGGGCAAATAGCACTTGCGTCTGTTCCCAGCATGTACTGTGTATTGGACTGAAGAGGGTCTACTGTTCTTGTCAGATTCGTAAGCAGAGTTGAACTAGATATGGCCGTGTGTAGGAAGCACAGTTCTTTTGTTCTGATCAAGCTCACTGTTCTGGCCCTATAGGAAACACAGTAGAGTAGAAGAGTGCTCTTTTCTCAAAAGCAGAGTGTGTTTCTTGTAAGGCGAGCTAGCGTTTGTTTCCCAGTACTATATGGAGTTGAATACTGTTCAGCACAAGTTCACTGTTCAGACCTCATAGGAAACACAGTAGAGTAGAAGAGTGCTTTTTTCTCTAAGTCAGAGTGTGTTTCTTGTAAGGCGAGGTAGTGTTTGTTTCCTAGTTCTAAATGGAGATGAATCACATGCAGTCTCTGGTCCTACGAGCAAGAGTTGTTTTCTGGTAAGAAGAGTCACTATTGTGCTCCCATTGTCATACACAGGGCAAATAGCACTTGCGTCTGTTCCCAGCATGTACTGTGTATTGGACTGAAGAGGGTCTACTGTTCTTGTCAGATTCGTAAGCAGAGTTGAACTAGATATGGCCGTGTGTAGGAAGCACAGTTCTTTTGTTCTGAGCAAGCTCACTGTTCTGGCCCTATAGGAAACACAGTAGAGTAGAAGAGTGCTCTTTTCTCAAAAGCAGAGTGTGTTTCTTGTAAGGCGAGCTAGCGTTTGTTTCCCAGTACTATATGGAGTTGAATAACATGCAGTTTCTGGTCCTATGAGCAAGAGTTGTTTTCTGGTTAGGAAAGTCACTATTGCGCTCCCATTGCCATACACATTGCAAATAGCACTGGCGTCTGTTCCCAGCAAGTGCAGTGTATTGGACTGAAGAGGATCTACTATTCTTGTCAGTTTCCTAAGCAGAATTGAACTAGATATGACCGTGTGTGTAGGAAGAACAGTTCTTTTGTTCTGAGCAAGCTCACTGTTATGGCCCTATAGGAAACACTTTAGAGTAGAAGAGGGCTCTTTTCTCAAAAGCAGAGTGTGTTTCTTGTAAGGTGAGCTAGCGTTTGTTTCCCAGTCCTAAATGGAGTTGAATCTCAGGCAGTTTCTGGTCCTACGAGCAAGACTTGTTTTCTGGTAAGAAGAGTCACTATTGCACTCCCATTGTCATACACAGGGAAAATAGCACTCGTGTCTGTTCCCAGCAAGTGCAGTGTATTGGACTGAAGAGGATCTACTGTTCTTTTCAGGTTTTTAAGCAGAATTGAACTAGGTATGGCGGTGTGTGTAGGAAGCACAGTTGTTTTGTTCTGAGCAAGCTCACTGTTTGGACCCCATAGGAAACACAGTAGAGTAGAAGAGTGCTCTTTTCTCAAAAGCAGAGTGTGTTTCTTGTAAGGCGAGCTAGCGTTTCTTTCCCAGTCCTAAAAGGAGTTGAATCACATGCAGATTCTGGTCCTACGAGCAAGAGTTGTTTTATGGTAAGAAGAGTCACTATTGCGCTGCCATTTCCCTACACAGGACAAATAGCACTGTTGTCTCTTCCCAGCAGTACAGTGTATTGGACTGTACAGGATCTACTGTTCTTGTCAGGTTCCTAAGCAGAATTGAACTAGGTATGGTGGTGTGTGTAGGAAGCACGGTTTTTTTGTTCTGAACAAGCTCACTGTTCTGGTCCTATAGGAAACACAGTAGAGTAGAAGAGTGCTCTTTTCTCAAAAGCAGAGTGTGTTTCTTGTAAGGCGAGCTAGCGTTTGTTTCCCAGTCCTATATGGAGTTGAATCACATGCAGTTTCTGGTCCTACGAGCAAGAGTTGTTTTCTGGTAAGGAAAGTCACTATTGTGCTCCCATTGCCATACACAGTGCAAATAGCACTCGCGTCTGTTCCCAGCAAGTACAGTGTATTGGACTGAAGAGGATCTAATATTCTTGTCAGTTTCCTAAGCAGAATTGAACTAGATATGAACGTGTGTGTAGGAAGCACAGTTCTTTTGTTCTGAGCAAGCTCACTGTTTTGGCCCTATAGGAAACACAGTAGAGTAGAAGAGTGCTGTTTTCTCAAAAGCAGAGTTTGTTTCTTGTAAGGCGAGCTAGCGTTTGTTTCCCAGTCCTAAATGGAGTTGAGTCACAAGCAGTTTTTGCTCCTACAAGCAAGAGTTGTTTTCTGGTAAGAAGAGTCACATTGTGCTCCAATTGCAATAGACAGTGCAAATAGCACTCGCGTCTGTTCCCAGCAATTACAGAGTATTGGACTGAATAGGATCTACTGTTCTTGTCAGTTTCCTAAGCAGAGTTGAACTAGATATGGCCGTGTGTGTAGGAAGCACAGTTTTTTTGTTCTGAGCAAGCTCACTGTTCGGACCCCATAGGAAACAAAGTAGAGTAGAAGAGTGCTCTTTTCTCTAAAGCAGATTGTGTTTCTTGTAAGGCTAGCTAGCATTTGTTTCCCAGTCCTAAAGGGAGTTGAATCACATACAGTTTCTGGTCCTACGAGCAAGAGTTGTTTTCTGGTAAGGAAATCACTATTGCGCTCCCATTGCCATACACAGTGCAAATAGCACTCGCGTCTGTTCCCAGAAGGTACAGTGTATTGGACTGAAGAGGAGCTACTGTTCTTGTCAGTTTCCTAAGCAGAGTTAAACTAGATATGGCCCATGTGTGTAGGAAGCACAGTTCTTTTGTTCTGAGCAAGCTCACTGTTCTGGCCCTTTAGGAAACACAGTAGAGTAGAAGAGTGCTCTTTTCTCTAAAGCAGAGTGTGTTTCTTGTAAGGCGAGCTAGCGTTTGTTTCCCAGTACTAAATGGAGTTGAGTCACATGCAGTTTTTTGTCCTACGAGCAAGAGTTGTTTTCTGGTAAGACAAGTCACTATTGTGCTCCAGTTGCCATACACAGTGCAAATAGCACTGGCGTCTGTTCCCAGCAAGTACAGTGTATTGGACTGAAGAGGAGCTACTGTTCTTGTCCGGTTCCTAAGCAGAGTTATACTAGATATGGTCCGTGTGTGTAGGAAGCACAGTTCTTTTGTTCTGAGCAAGCTCACTGTTTGGACACCAAGGAAACACAGTAGAGTAGAAGAGTGCTCTTTTCTCAAAAGCAGAGTGTGTTTCTTGTAAGGCGAGCTAGCGTTTGTTTCCCAGTCCTAAATGGAGTTGAATCCCATGCAGTTTCTGGTCCTACAAGCAAGAGTTGTTTTCTGGTAAGAAGAGTCACTATTGCGCTGCCATTGCCATACACAGGACAAATAGCACTGTTGTCTGTTCCCAGCAGTACAGTGTATTGGACGGAAGAGGATCTTCGGTTCTTGTCAGGTTCCTAAGCAGAATTGAACTAGGTATGGCCGTGTGTGTAGGAAGCACAGTTCTTTTGTTCTGAGCAAGTTCACTGTTCAGAACTCTTAGGAAACACAGTAGATAGAAGAGTGCTTTTTTCTCTAAATCAGAGTGTGTTTCTTGTATGGCGAGCTAGTGTTTGTTTCCTAGTTCTAAATGGAGTTGAATCACATGCAGTCTCTGGTCCTACGAGCAAGAGTTGTTTTCTGGTTAGAAGAGTCACTATTGTGCTCCCATTGTCATACACATGGCAAATAGCACTCGCGTCTGTTCCCAGCATGTACAGTGTATTGTACTGAAGAGGATCTACTGTTCTTGTCAGGTTCCTAAGCAGAATTGAACTAGGTATGGTCGTGTGTGTAGGAAGCACAGTTCTTTTCTTCTGAGCAAGTTCACTGTTCAGACCTCTTAGGAAACACAGTAGAGTAGAAGAGTGCTTTTTTCTCTAAATCAGAGTTCATTTCTTGTAAGGCGAGCTAGTGTTTTTTCCTAGTCCTAAATGGAGATGAATCACATGCAGTCTCTGGTATTACGAGCAAGAGTTCTTTTCTGGTAAGAAGAGTCACTATTGTGCTCCCATTGTCATACACAGGGCAAATAGCACTCGTGTCTGTTCCCAACATGTACAGTGTATTGGACTGAAGAGGGTCTACTGTTCTTGTCAGGTTCCTAAGCAGAGTTGAACTAGATATTGCCGTGTGTAGGAAGCACAGTTCTTTTGTTCTGAGCAAGCTCACTGTTCTGGCCCTATAGGAAACACAGTAGAGTAGAAGAGTGCTCTTTTCTCAAAAGCAGAGTGTGTTTCTTGTAAGGCGAGCTAGCGTTTGTTTCCCAGTCCTAAATGGAGTTGAATCACATGCAGTTTCTGGTCCTATGAGCAAGAGTTGTTTTCTGGTAAGAAGAGTCACTATTGTGCTCCCATTGTCATACACAGGGAAAATAGCACTCGCGTCTGTTCCCAGCAAGTGCAGTGAATTGGACTGAAGAGGATCTACTGTTCTTGTCAGGTTCCTAAGCAGAATTGAACTAGGTATGGCCTTGTGTGTAGGAAGCACAGTTGTTTTGTTCTGAGCAAGCTCACTGTTTGGACCCGATAGGAAACACAGTAGAGTAGAAGAGTGCTCTTTTCTCAAAAGCAGAGTGTGTTTTTTGTAAGGCGAGCTAGCGTTTGTTTCCCAGTCCTAAATGGAGTTGAATCACATGCAGTTTCTGGTCCTACAAGCAAGAGTTGTTTTATGGTAAGAATAGTCACTATTGCGCTGCCATTTCCCTACACAGCACAAATAGCACTGTTGTCTCTTCCAAGCAGTACAGTGTATTGGACTGAAGAGGATCTACTGTTCTTGTCAGGTTCCTAAGCAGAATTGAACTAGGTATGGTGGTGTGTGTAGGAAGCACGGTTTTTTTGTTCTGAGCAAGCTCACTGTTCTGGCCCTATAGGAAACACAGTAGAGTAGAAGAGCGCTCTTTTCTCAAAAGCAGAGTGTGTTTCTTGTAAGGTGAGCTAGCGTTTGTTTCCCAGTCCTAAATGGAGTTGAATCTCATGCAGTTTCTGGTCCTACCAGCAAGAGTTGTTTTCTGGTAAGAAGAGTTACTATTGCGCTCCCATTTACATACACAGGGCAAATAGCACTCGCATCTGTTCCCAGCAAGTACTGTGTATTGGACTGAAGAGGATCTACTATTCTTGTCAGTTTCCTACGCAGAATTGCACTAGATATGACCGTGTGTGTAGGAAGCACAGTTCTTTTGTTCTGAGCAAGCTCACTGTTTTGGCGCTATAGGAAACACAGTAGCGTGGAAGAGTGCTCTTTTCTCAAAAGCAGAGTGTGTTTCTTGTAAGGCGAGCTAGCGTTTGTTTCCCAGTCCAAAATGGAGTTGAGTCACATGCAGGTTTTGCGCCTACGAGCAAGAGTTGTTTTCTCGTAAGAAGAGTCACTATTGCGCTCCAATTGCCATACACAGTGCAAATAGCACTCGCGGCTGTTCCCAGCAAGTACAGTGTAATGGACAGAATAGGAGCTACTGTTCTTGTCAGTTTCCTAAACAGAGTTGAACTAGATATGGTCCGTGTGTTTAGGAAGCACAGTTCTTTTGTTCTCAGCAAGCTCACTGTTCTGGCCCTATAGGATACACAGTAGAGTAGAAGAGTGCTCTTTTCTCAAAAGCAGAGTGTGTTTTTTGTAAGGCGAGCTAGCGTTTGTTTCCCAGTCCTAAATGGAGTTGAATCACATGCAGTTTCTGGTCCTATGAGCAAGAGTTGTTTTCTGGGAAATAAGTCACTATTGCGTTCCCAGTGCCACACAGTGCTAATAGCACGCGCGTCTGTTCCCAGCAAGTACAGTGTATCAGACTGAAGAGGAGCTACTGTTCTTGTCAGTTTCGCAAGCAGAGTTGAACGAGATATGGCCCGTGTGTAGGAAGCACAGTTCTTTTGTACTGAGCAAGCTCAATGTTTGGACCCCATTGGAAACACAGTAGAGTAGAAGTGAGCTCTTTTCTCAAAAGCAGAGTGTGTTTCTTGTAAGGCGAGCTAGAGTTTGTTTCTCAGTCCTAAATGGAGTTGAATCACATGCAGTTTCTGGTCCTACGAGCAAGAGTTGTTTTCTGGTAAGAAGAGTCACTATTGTGCTCCCATTGAAATACACAGGGCAAATTGCACTGGCGTCTGTTCCCATCATGTACAGTGTATTGGACTGAAGAGCATCTACTGTTCTTGTCAGGTTCCTAAGCAGAGTTGAACTAGATATGGCCGTGTGTGTAGGAAGCACAGTTCTTTTGTTCTGATCAAGCTCACTGTTCTGGCCCTATAGGAAACACAGTAGAGTAGAAGAGTGCTCTTTTCTCTAAATCAGAGTGTGTTTCTTGTAAGGCAAGCTAGCGTTTGTTTCCCAGTCCTAAATGGAGTTGAGTCACATGCAGTTTTTGGTCCTACGAGCAAGAGTTGTTTTCTGGGAAGAAGAGTCACTATTGCGCTATAATTGCCATACACAGTGCAAATAGCACTCGCGTTTGTTCCCAGCAAGTACAGTGTATCGGACTGAAGAGGATCTACTGTTCTTGTCAGGTTCCTAAGCAGAGTTGAACTAGATTTGGCCGTGTGTGTAGGAAGCACAATTCTTTTGTTCTGAGCAAGCTCACTGTTCTGGCCCTATAGGAAACACAGCAGAGTAGAAAAGTGCTCTTTTCTCTAAAGCAGAGTGTGTTTCTTGTAAGGCGAGCTAGCGTTTGTTTCCCAGTCCTAAATGGAGTTGAATCACATGCAGTTTCTGGTCCTACGAGCAGGAGTTGTTTTATGGTAAGAATAGTCACTATCGTGCTGCCATTGCCATACACAGGACAAATAGCACTGGCGTCTGTTCCCAGCAAGTACAGTGTATTGGACTGAAGATAATCTACTGTTCTTGTCAGGTTCCTAATCAGAATTGAACTAGATATGGCCGTGTGTGTAGGAAGCACAGTTCTTTTGTTCTGAGCAAGCTCACTGTTCGGACCCCATAGGAAACACAGTAGAGTAGAAGAGTGCTCTTTTCTCAAAAGCAGAGTGTGTTTCATGTAAGACGAGCTAGCATTTGTTTCCCAGTCCTAAATGGAGTTGAATCACATGCAGTTTCTGGTCCTACGAGCAAGAGTTGTTTTCTGGTAAGAAGAGTCACTATTGTGCTCCCATTGTCATACACAGGGCAAATAGCACTCGCGTCTGTTCCCAGCAAGAACAGTGTATTGGACTGAAGAGGATCTACTATTCTTGTCAGTTTCCTAAGCAGAATTTAACTAGATATGACCGTGTGTTTAGGAAGCACAGTTCTTTTGTTCTGAGCAAGCTCACTCTTTTGGCCCTATAGGAAACACAGTAGAGTAGAAGAGTGCTCTTTTCTCAAAAGCAGAGTGTGTTTCTTGAAAGGCGAACTCGAGTTTGTTCCCCAGTCCTAAATGGAGTTGAGTCACATGCAGTTTTTGGTCCTACGAGCAAGAGTTGTTTTCTGGGAAGAAGAGTCACTATTGCGCTCCAATTGCTATACACAATGCAAATAGCACTCGCGTTTGTTCCCTGCAAGTTCAGTGTATCGGACTGAAGAGGATCTACTGTTCTTGTCAGTTTCGTAAGCAGAGTTGAACTAGATATGGTCCGTGTGTAGGAAGCACAGTTTTTTGTTCTGAGCAAGCTCACTGTTTGGACCCCAAAGGAAACACAGTAGAGTAGAAGAGTGCTCTTTTCTCAAAAGCAGAGTGTGTTTCTTGTAAGGCGAGTTAGTGTTTTTTTCCCAGTCCTAAATGGAGTTGAATCACATGCAGTTTCTGGTCCTACAAACCAGAGTTGTTTTCTCGTAAGAAGAGTCACTATTGCGCTGCCATTGCCATACACAGGACAAATAGCACTGGCGTCTTTTTCCAGCAAGTACAGTGTATTGGACTGAAGAGGATCTACTGTTCTTGTCAGGTTCCTAAGCAGAGTTAAACTAGATATGGCCCATGTGTGTAGGAAGCACAGTTCTTTTGTTCTGAGCAAGCTCACTGTTCTGGCCCTATAGGAAACACAGTAGAGTAGAAAAGTGCTCTTTTCTCTAAAGCAGAGTGTGTTTCTTGTAATGCAAGCTCGTGTTTGTTTCCCAGTCCTAAATGGAGTTGAATCACATGCAGTTTCTGGTCCTACGAGCAAGAGTTGTTTTATGGTAAGAATAGTCACTATTGCCCTGTCATTGCCATACACAGGACAAATAGCACTGGCGTCTGTTCCCAGCAAGTACAGTGTATTGGACTGAAGAGGATCTACTGTTCCTGTCAGGTTCCTAATCAGAATTGAACTAGATATGGCCGTGTGTGTAGGAAGCACAGTTCTTTTGTTCTGAGCAAGCTCACTGTTCTGGCCCTACAGGAAACACAGTAGAGTAGAAGAGTGCTCTTTTCTCAAAAGCAGAGTGTGTTTCTTATAAGGAGAGCTAGCGTTTGTTTCCCAATCTTAAATGGAGTTGAATCACATGCAGTTTCTGGTCCTTGGAGCAAGAGTTGTTTTCTGGTAAGAAGAGTCAATATTGTGCTTCCATTGCCATACACAGGACAAAGAGCCCTGGAGTCTGATCCCAGCAAGTACAGTGTATTGGAGTGAAGAGGATCTACTGTTCTTGTCAGGTTCCTAAGCAGAATTGAACTAGATATGGCCGTGTGTGTAGGAAGCACAGTTCTTTTGTTCTGAGCAATTTCACTGTTTGGACCTCTTAGGAAACACAGTAGAGAAGAAGAGTGCTCTTTTCTCTAAATCAGAGTGTGTTTCTTGTAAGGCGAGCTAGTGTTTGTTTCCCAGTCCTAAATGGAGTTGAATCACATGCAGTTTCTGGTCGTACGAGCAAGAGTTGTTTTCTGGTAAGAAGAGTCACTATTGCGCTCCCATTGTCATACACAGGGCAAATAGCACTCGCGTCTGTTCCCAGCATGTACAGTGTATTGGACTGAAGAGGATATACTGTTCTTGTCAGGTTCCTAAGCAGAATTGAACTAGGTATGGCGGTGTGTGTAGGAAGCACAGTTCTTTTGTTCTGAGCAAGTTCACTGTTCAGACCTCTTAGGAAACACAGTAGAGAAGAAGAGTGCTCTTTTCTCAAAAGCAGAGTGTGTTCCTTGTAAGGCGAGCTAGCATTTGTTTCCCAGTCCTAAATGGAGTTGAATCACATGCAGTTTCTGGTCCTACGAGCAAGAGTTGTTTTCTGGTAAGAAGAGTCACTATTGCGCTCCAAATGCCATACACAGTGCAAATAGTACTCGCATCTGTTCTCTTCAAGTACAGTGTATTGGACAGAAGAGGAGGTACTGTTCTTGTCAGTTTCCTCAGCAGAGTTGAACTAGATATGGTCCGTGTGTTTAGGAAGCACAGTTCTTTTGTTCTGAGTAAGCTCACTGTTTGGACCCCTTTGGAAAAACAGTAGAGTAGAAGAGTGCTCTTTTCTCAAAACCAGAGTGTGTTTCTTGTAAGGCGAGCTAGCGTTTGTTTCCCAGTCCTAAATAGAGTTGAATCACATGCAGTTTCTGGTCCTACGAGCAAGAGTTGTATTCTGGTAAGAAGAGTCACTATTGTGCTCCCATTGTCATACACAGGGCAAATAACACTGGCGTCTGTTCCCATCAAGTACAGTGTATTGGACTGAATAGGAGCTACTCTTCTTGTCAGTTTCCAAAGCATAGTTGAACTAGATGTGGTCCATGTGTGTAGGAAGCACAGTTCTTTTGATCTCAGCAAGCTCACTGTTCTGGCCCTATAGGAAACACAGTAGAGTAGAACAGTGCTCTTTTCAAAAAAGCAGAGTGTGTTTCTTGTAAGGCGAGCTAGCGCTTGTTTCCCAGTCGTAAATGGAGTTGAATCACATGCAGTTTCCGGTCCTATGAGCAAGAGTTGTTTTCTGGTAAGAAGAGTCACTATTGTGCACCCATTGTCATACACAGGGCAAATAGCACTCGCGTCTATTCCCAGCATGTACAGTGTATTGGAATGAAGAGGATCTACTGTTCTTGTCAGGTTCCTAAGCAGAATTGAACTAGGTATGGCCGTGTGTGTAGGAAGCACACTTCTTTTGTTCTGAGCAAGTTCACTGTTCAGACCTCTTAGGAAACACAGTAGAGTAGAAGAGTGCTTTTTTCTCTAAATCAGAGTGTGTTTCTTGTAAGGTGAGCTATTGTTTGTTTCCTAGTCCTAAATGGAGTTGAATCACATGCAGTCTCTACGAGCAAGAGTTGTTTTCTGGTGAGTAGAGTCACTATTGCGCTGCCATTGCCATACACAGAACAAATAGCACTAGCGTCTGTTCCCAGCAAGTACAGTGTATTGGCCTGAAGAGGAGCTACTGTTCTTGTCAGTTTCCTAAGTAGAGTTGAACTAGATATGGCCCGTGTGTGTAGGAAGCACAGTTCTTTTGTTCTGAGCAAGCTCACTGTTCTGGCCCTATAGGAAACACAGTAGAGTAGAAGAGTGCTCATTTCTCTAAAGTAGAGTGTGTTTCTTGTAAGGTAAGCTAGCGTTTGTTTCCCAGTCCTAAATGGAGTTGACTCACATGCAGTTTCTGGTCCTACGAGCAAGAGTTTTATTCTGGTAAGAAGAGTCACTATTGTGCTCCCATTGTCATAAACAGGAAAATAGCACTGGCGTCTGTTCCCATCAAGTACAGTGTATTGGACTGAATAGGAGCTACTCTTCTTGTCAGTTTCCAAAGCATAGTTGAACTAGATGTGGTCCATGTGTGTAGGAAGCACAGTTCTTTTGATCTCAGCAAGCTCACTGTTCTGGCCCTATAGGAAACACAGTAGAGTAGAACAGTGCTCTTTTCAAAAAAGCAGAGTGTGTTTCTTGTAAGGCAAGCTAGCGTTTGTTTCCCAGTCCTAAATGGAGTTGAATCACATGCAGTTTCTGGTCCTACGAGCAAGAGTTGTTTTCTGGTAAGGAAGTCACTATTGTGCTCCCATTGCCATACACAGTGCAAATAGCACTCGCGTCTGTTCCCAGCAAGTACAGTGTATCGGACTGAAGAGGAGCTACTGTTCTTGTCAGTTTCGTAAGCAGAGTTGAACAAGATATGGCCCGTGTGTGTAGGAAGCACAGTTCTTTTGTTCTGAGCAAGCTCACTGTTTGGACCACATAGGAAACACAGTAGAGTAGAAGAGTGCTCTTTTTTCAAAAGCAGTGTGTTTCATGTAAGGCGAGCTAGCATTTGTTTCCCAGTCGTAAATGGAGTTGAATCACATGCAGTTTCTGGTCCTACGAGCAAGAGTTGTTTTCTGGTAAGAAGAGTCAGTATTGCGCTGCCATTGCCATACACAGGACAAATAGCACTGGCGTCTGTTCCCAGCAAGTACAGTCTATTGGACTGAAGAGGATCTACTGTTCTTGTCAGGTTCCTAAGCAGAATTGAACTAGATATGGCCGTGTGTGTAGGAAGCACAGTTCGTTTGTTCTGAGCAAGCTCTCTGTTCGGACCCCATAGGAAACACAGTAGAGTAGAATTGTGCTCTTTTCTCAAAAGCAGAGAGTGTTTCTTGTAAGGCAAGCTAGGGTTTGTTTCCCAGTCCTAAATGGAGTTGAATCACATGCAGTTTCTGTTCCTACGAGCAAGAGTTATTTTCTGGTAAGAAGAGTCAATATTGCGCTCCCATTGCCATACACAGTGCAAATAGCCATCGCGTCTCTTCCCAGAAAGTACAGTGTATTGGACTGAAGAGGAGCTACTGTTCTTGTCAGTTTCCTAAGTAGAGTTGAACAAGATATGGCCCGTGTGTGTAGGAAGCACAGTTCATTTGTTCTGAGCAAGCTCACTGTTCTGGCCCTATAGGAAACACAGTAGAGTAGAAGAGTGCTCATTTCTCTAAAGTAGAGTGTGTTTCTTGTAAGGCAAGCTAGCGTTTGTTTCCCAGTCCTAAATGGAGTTGAATCACATGCAGTTTCTGGTCCTACGAGAAAGAGTTGTTTTATTGTAAGAATAGTCACTATTGCGCTGCCATTGTCATACACAGGACAAATAGCACTGGCGTCTGTTCCCATCAAGTACAGTGTATTGGACTGAAGAGGATCTACTGTTCTTGTCAAGTTCCTAATCAAAATTGAACTAGATATGGCCGTGTGTGTAGGAAGCACAATTCTTTTGTTCTGAGCAAGCTCACTGTTCTGGCCCTATAGGAAACACAGTAGAGTAGAAGAGTGCTCTTTTCTCTAAAGCAGAGTGTCTTTCTTGTAAGGCGAGCTAGCGTTTGTTTCCCAGTCGTAAAAGGAGTTGAATCACATGCAGTTTCTGGTCCTACGAGCAAGAGTTGTTTTCTGGTAAGAAGAGTCACTATTGTGCTCCCATTGAAATACGCAGGGCAAATTGCACTGGCGTCTGTTCCCATCATGTACAGTGTATTGGACTGAAGAGGATCTACTGTTCTTGTCAGGTTCCTAAGCAGAGTTGAACTAGATATGGTCCCTGTGTAGGAAGCACAGTTTTTTGTTCTGAGCAAGCTCACTGTTTGGACCCCATAGGAAAAACAGTAGAGTAGAAGAGTGCTCTTTTCTCAAAAGCAGAGTGTGTTTCTTGTAAGGCGAGTTAGTGTTTGTTTCCCAGTCCTAAATGGAGTTGAATCACTTGCAGTTTCTGGTCCTACAAACAAGAGTTGTTTTCTGGTAAGAAGAGTCACTATTGTGCTCCCATTGTCATACACAGGGCAAATAGCACTCGCGTCTGTTCCCAGCATGTACAGTGTATTGGACTGAAGAGGATTTACTGCTCTTGTCAGGTTCCTAAGCAGAATTGAACTAGGTATGGCCGTGTGTGTAGGAAATACAGTTCTTTTGTTCTGAGCAAGTTCACTGTTCAGACCTCATAGGAAACACAGTAGAGTAGAAGAGTGCTTTTTTCTCTAAATCAGAGTGTGTTTCTTGTAAGGCGAGGTAGTGTTTGTTTCCTAGTTCTAAATGGAGATGAATCACATGCAGTCTCTGGTCCTACGAGCAAGAGTTGTTTTCTGGTAAGAAGAGTCACTATTGTGCTCCCATTGTCATACACAGGGCAAATAGCACTCGCGTCTGTTCCCAGCATGTACAGTGTATTGGACTGAAGAGGGTCTACTGTTCTTGTCAGATTCGTAAGCAGAGTTGAACTAGATATGGCCGTGTGTAGGAAGCACAGTTCTTTTGTTCTGAGCAAGCTCACTGTTCTGGCCCTATAGGAAACACAGCAGAGTAGAAGAGTGCTCTTTTCTCAAAAGCAGAGTGTGTTTCTTGTAAGGCGAGCTAGCGTTTGTTTCCCAGTACTATATGGAGTTGAATAACATGCAGTTTCTGGTCCTACGCGCAAGAGTTGTTTTCTGGTAAGGAAAGTCACTATTGCGCTCCCATTGCCATACACATTGCAAATAGCACTGGCGTCTGTTCCCAGCAAGTGCAGTGTATTGGACTGAAGAGGATCTACTATTCTTGTCAGTTTCCTAAGCAGAATTGAACTAGATATGACCGTGTGTGTAGGAAGAACAGTTCTTTTGTTCTGAGGAAGCTCACTGTTATGGCCCTATGGGAAACACTTTAGAGTAGAAGAGGGCTCTTTTCTCAAAAGCAGAGTGTGTTTCTTGTAAGGTGAGCTAGCGTTTGTTTCCCAGTCCTAAATGGAGTTGAATCTCATGCAGTTTCTGGTCCTACGAGCAAGACTTGTTTTCTGGTAAGAAGAGTCACTATTGCACTCCCATTGTCATACACAGGGAAAATAGCACTCGTGTCTGTTCCCAGCAAGTGCAGTGTATTGGACTGAAGAGGATCTACTGTTCTTTTCAGGTTCCTAAGCAGAATTGAACTAGGTATGGCGATGTGTGTAGGAAGCACAGTTGTTTTGTTCTGAGCAAGCTCACTGTTTGGACCCCATAGGAAACACAGTAGAGTAGAAGAGTGCTCTTTTTTCAAAAGCAGAATGTGTTTCTTGTAAGGCGAGCTAGCGTTTCTTTCCCAGTCCTAAATGGAGTTGAATCACATGCAGTTTCTGGTCCTACGAGCAAGAGTTGTTTTATGGTAAGAAGAGTCACTATTGCGCTGCCATTTCCCTACACAGGACAAATAGCACTGTTGTCTCTTCCCAGCAGTACAGTGTATTGGACTGAAGAGGATCTACTGTTCTTGTCAGGTTCCTAAGCAGAATTGAACTAGGTTTGGTGGTGTGTGTAGGAAGCACGGTTTTTTTGTTCTGAACAAGCTCACTGTTCTGGTCCTATAGGAAACACAGTAGAGTAGAAGAGTGCTCTTTTCTCAAAAGCAGAGTGTGTTTCTTGTAAGGTGAGCTAGCGTTTGTTTCCCAGTCCTAAATGGAGTTGAATCTCATGCAGTTTCTGGTCCTACCAGCAAGAGTTGTTTTGTGGTAAGAAGAGTTACTATTGCGCTCCCATTTTCATACACAGGGCAAATAGCACTGGCGTCTGTTCCCAGCAAGTACAGTGTATTGGACTGAAGAGGATCTACTATTCTTGTCAGTTTCCTAAGCAGAATTGGACTTGATATGACTGTGTGTGTAGGAAGCACAGTTCTTTTGTTCTGAGCAAGCTCACTGTTTTGGCCCTATACGAAACACAGTAGCGTAGAAGAGTGCTCTCTTCTCAAAAGCAGAGTGTGTTTCTTGTAAGGCGAGCTAGCGTTTGTTTCCCAGTCCTAAATGGAGTTGAGTCACAGGCAGTTTTTCTCCTACCAGCAAGAGTTGTTTTCTGGTAAGAAGAGTCACTATTGCGCTCCAATTGCCATACACAGTGCAAATAGCACTCGCGTATCTTCCCAGCAAGTACAGTGTATTGGACAGAATAGGAGCTACTGTTCTTGTCAGTTTCCTAAGCAGAGTTGAACTAGATATGGTCCGTGTGTTTAGGAAGCACAGTTCTTTTGTTCTCAGCAAGCTCACTGTTCTGGCCCTATAGGAAACACAGTAGAGTAGAAGAGTGCTCTTTTCTCAAAAGCAGAGTGTGTTTCTAGTAAGGCTAGCTAGCGTTTGTTTCCCAGTCCTAAATGGAGTTGAATCACATGCAGTTTCTGGTCCTACGAGTAAGAGTTGTTTTCTGGTAAGAAGAGTCACTATTGCGCTGCCATTGACTTACACAGGACAAATAGCACTGTTGTCTGTTCCCAGCAGTACAGTGTATTGGACTGAAGAGGATCTACTGTTCTTGTCAGGTTCCTAAGCAGAGTTGACCTAGGTATGGCGGTGTGTGTAGGAAGCACGGTTTTTTTGTTCTGAGCAAGCTCACTGTTCGGACCTCATAGGAAACACAGTAGAATAGAAGAGTGCTCTTTTCTCAAAAGCAGAGTGTGTTTCTTGTAAGGCGAGCTAGCGTTTGCTTCCCAGTCCTATATGGAGTTGAATCACATGCAGTTTCTGGTCCTACGAGCAAGAGTTGTTTTCTGGGAAGAAGAGTCACTATTGCGCTCCCATTGCCATACACAGTGCAAATAGCACTCGCGTCTGTTCCCAGCAAGTGCAGTGTATTGGACTGAAGAGGATCTACTATTCTTGTCAGTTTCCTAAGCAGAATTGAACTAGATATGACCGTGTGTGTAGGAAGCACAGTTCTTTTGTTCTGAGCAAGCTCACTGTTCTGGCCCTTTAGGAAACACTTTAGAGGAGAAGAGGGCTCTTTTCTCAAAAGCAGAGTGTGTTTCTTGTAAAGTGAGCTAGCGTTTATTTCCCTGTCCTAAATGGAGTTGAATCTCATGCAGTTTCTGGTCCTATGAGCAAGATTTGTTTTCTGGTAAGAAGAGTCACTATTGCGCTCCCATTGTCATACACAGGGCAAATAGCACGCGCGTCTGTTCCCAGCAAGTACAGTGTATTGGACAGAAGAGGATCTACTATTCTTGTCAGTTTCCAAAGCAGAATTGAACTAGATATGACCGTGTGTGTAGGAAGCACAGTTCTTTTGTTCTGAGCAAGCTCACTGTTTTGGCCCTATAGGAAACACAGTAGAGTAGAAGAGTGCTCTTTTCTCAAAAGCAGAGTTTGTTTCTTGTAAGGCGAGCTAGCGTTTGTTTCCCAGTCCTAAATGGAGTTCAATCACATGCAGTTTCTGGTCATATGAGCAAGAGTTGTTTTCTGGTAAGTAGAGTCACTATTGCGCTGCCATTGCCATACACAGGACAAATAGCACTTGCGTCTGTTCCCAGCAAGTACAGAGTATTGGACTGAAGAGGATCTACTGTTCTTGTCAGTTTCCTAAGCAGAGTTGAACTAGATATGGCCCGTGTGTGTAGGATGCACAGTTCTTTTGTTCTGAGCAAGCTCACTGTTCTTGCCCTATAGGAAACACAGTAGAGTAGAAGAGTGTTCTTTTCTCTAAAGCAGAGTGTGTTTCTTGTAAGGCGAGCTCGCGTTTGTTTCCCAGGCCTAAATGGAGTTGAATCACATGCAGTTTCTGGTCCTATGAGCAAGAGTTGTTTTCTGGTAAGAAGAGTCACTATTGTGTTCCCATTGTCATACACAGGGCAAATAGCACTGGCGTCTGTTCCCAGCATGTACAGTGTATTGGACTGAAGAGGATCTACTGTTCTTGTCAGGTTCCTAAGCAGAGTTGAACTAGATATGGCCGTGTGTGTAGGAAGCACAGTTTTTTTGTTCTGAGCAAGCTCACTGTTCGGACACCATAGGAAACAAAGTAGAGTAGAAGAGTGCTCTTTTCTCTAAAGCAGATTGTGTTTCTTGTAAGGCTAGCTGGCATTTGTTTCCCAGTCCTAAATGGAGTTGAATCACATACAGTTTCTGGTCCTACGAGCAAGAGTTGTTTTCTGGTAAGGAAATCACTATTGCGCTCCCATTGCCATACACAGTGCAAATAGCACTCGCGTCTGTTCCCAGAAAGTACAGTGTATTGGACTGAAGAGGAGCTACTGTTCTTGTCAGTTTCCTAAGCAGAGTTAAACTAGATATGGCCCATGTGTGTAGGAAGCACAGTTCTTTTGTTCTGAGCAAGCTCACTGTTCTGGCCCTTTAGGAAACACAGTAGAGTAGAAGAGTGCTCTTTTCTCTAAAGCAGAGTGTGTTTCTTGTAAGGCGAGCTAGCGTTTGTTTCCCAGTCCTAAATGGAGTTGAGTCACATGCAATTTTTTGTCCTATGAGCAAGAGTTGTTTTCTGGTAAGACGAGTCACTATTGTGCTCCAATTGCCATACACAGTGCAAATAGCACTCGCGTCTGTTCCCAGCAAGTACAGTGTATTGGACTGAAGAGGAGCTACTGTTCTTGTCCGGTTCCTAAGCAGAGTTATACTAGATATGGTCTGTGTGTGTAGGAAGCACAGTTCTTTTGTTCTGAGCAAGCTCACTGTTTGGACACCAAGGATACACAGTAGAGTAGAAGAGTGCTCTTTTCTCAAAAGCAGAGTGTGTTTCTTGTAAGGCGAGCTAGCGTTTGTTTCGCAGTCCTAAATGGAGTTGAGTCACAGGCAGTTTTTGCTCCTACCAGCAAGAGTTGTTTTCTGGTAAGAAGAGTCACTATTGCGCTCCAATTGCCATACACAGTGCAAATAGCACTCGCGTCTCTTCCCAGCAAGTACAGTGTATTGGACAGAATAGGAGCTACTGTTCTTGTCAGTTTCCTAAGCAGAGTTGAACTAGATATGGTCCGTGTGTTTAGGAAGCACAGTTCTTTTGTTCTCAGCAAGCTCACTGTTCTGGCCCTATAGGAAACACAGTAGAGTAGAAGAGTGCTCTTTTCTCAAAAGCAGAGTGTGTTTCTTGTAAGGCGAGCTAGCGTTTGTTTCCCAGTCCTAAATGGAGTTGAATCACATGCAGTTTCTGGTCCTACGAGTAAGAGTTGTTTTCTTGTAAGAAGAGTCACTATTGCGCTGCCATTGACTTACACAGGACAAATAGCACTGTTGTCTGTTCCCAGCAGTACAGTGTATTGGACTGAAGAGGATCTACTGTTCTTGTCAGGTTCCTAAGCAGAGTTGACCTAGGTATGGCGGTGTGTGTAGGAAGCACGGTTTTTTTGTTCTGAGCAAGCTCACTGTTCGGACCTCATAGGAAACACAGTAGAATAGAAGAGTGCTCTTTTCTCAAAAGCAGAGTGTGTTTCTTGTAAGGCGAGCTAGCGTTTGCTTCCCAGTCCTATATGGAGTTGAATCACATGCAGTTTCTGGTCCTACGAGCAAGAGTTGTTTTCTGGTAAGAAGAGTCACTATTGCGCTCCCATTGCCATACACAGTGCAAATAGCACTCGCGTCTGTTCCCAGCAAGTGCAGTGTATTGGACTGAAGAGGATCTACTATTCTTGTCAGTTTCCTAAGCAGAATTGAACTAGATATGGCCCGTGTGTGTAGGAAGCACAGTTCTTTTGTTCTGAGCAAGCTCACTGTTTTGGCCCTTTAGGAAACACTTTAGAGGAGAAGAGGGCTCTTTTCTCAAAAGCAGAGTGTGTTTCTTGTAAAGTGAGCTAGCGTTTATTTCCCTGTCCTAAATGGAGTTGAATCTCATGCAGTTTCTGGTCCTATGAGCAAGATTTGTTTTCTGGTAAGAAGAGTCACTATTGCGCTCCCATTGTCATACACAGGGCAAATAGCACTCGCGTCTGTTCCCAGCAAGTACAGTGTATTGGACAGAAGAGGATCTACTATTCTTGTCAGTTTCCAAAGCAGAATTGAACTAGATATGACCGTGTGTGTAGGAAGCACAGTTCTTTTGTTCTGAGCAAGCTCACTGTTTTGGCCCTATAGGAAACACAGTAGAGTAGAAGAGTGCTCTTTTCTCAAAAGCAGAGTTTGTTTCTTGTAAGGCGAGCTAGCGTTTGTTTCCCAGTCCTAAATGGAGTTGAATCACATGCAGTTTCTGGTCATATGAGCAAGAGTTGTTTTCTGGTAAGTAGAGTCACTATTGCGCTGCCATTGCCATACACAGGACAAATAGCACTCGCGTCTGTTCCCAGCAAGTACAGAGTATTGGACTGAAGAGGATCTACTGTTCTTGTCAGTTTCCTAAGCAGAGTTGAACTAGATATGGCCCGTGTGTGTAGGATGCACAGTTCTTTTGTTCTGAGCAAGCTCACTGTTCTTGCCCTATAGGAAACACAGTAGAGTAGAAGAGTGTTCTTTTCTCTAAAGCAGAGTGTGTTTCTTGTAAGGCGAGCTCGCGTTTGTTTCCCAGGCCTAAATGGAGTTGAATCACATGCAGTTTCTGGTCCTACGAGCAAGAGTTGTTTTCTGGTAAGAAGAGTCACTATTGTGTTCCCATTGTCATACACAGGGCTAATAGCACTGGCGTCTGTTCCCAGCATGTACAGTTTATTGGACTGAAGAGGATCTACTGTTCTTGTCAGGTTCCTAAGCAGAGTTGAACTAGATATGGCCGTGTGTGTAGGAAGCACAGTTTTTTTGTTCTGAGCAAGCTCACTGTTCGGACACCATAGGAAACAAAGTAGAGTAGAAGAGTGCTCTTTTCTCTAAAGCAGATTGTGTTTCTTGTAAGGCTAGCTGGCATTTGTTTCCCAGTCCTAAATGGAGTTGAATCACATACAGTTTCTGGTCCTACGAGCAAGAGTTGTTTTCTGGTAAGGAAATCACTATTGCGCTCCCATTGCCATACACAGTGCAAATAGCACTCGCGTCTGTTCCCAGAAAGTACAGTGTATTGGACTGAAGAGGAGCTACTGTTCTTGTCAGTTTCCTAAGCAGAGTTAAACTAGATATGGCCCATGTGTGTAGGAAGCACAGTTCTTTTGTTCTGAGCAAGCTCACTGTTCTGGCCCTTTAGGAAACACAGTAGAGTAGAAGAGTGCTCTTTTCTCTAAAGCAGAGTGTGTTTCTTGTAAGGCGAGCTAGCGTTTGTTTCCCAGTCCTAAATGGAGTTGAGTCACATGCAGTTTTTTGTCCTATGAGCAAGAGTTGTTTTCTGGTAAGACGAGTCACTATTGTGCTCCAATTGCCATACACAGTGCAAATAGCACTCGCGTCTGTTCCCAGCAAGTACAGTGTATTGGACTGAAGAGGAGCTACTGTTCTTGTCCGGTTCCTAAGCAGAGTTATACTAGATATGGTCTGTGTGTGTAGGAAGCACAGTTCTTTTGTTCTGAGCAAGCTCACTGTTTGGACACCAAGGATACACAGTAGAGTAGAAGAGTGCTCTTTTCTCAAAAGCAGAGTGTGTTTCTTGTAAGGCGAGCTAGCGTTTCTTTCCCAGTCCTAAATGGAGTTGAATCCCATGCAGTTTCTGGTCCTACAAGCAAGAGTTGTTTTCTGGTAAGAAGAGTCACTATTGCGCTGCCATTGCCATACACAGGACAAATAGCACTGTTGTCTGTTCCCAGCAGTACAGTGTATTGGACGGAAGAGGATCTACGGTTCTTGTCAGGTTCCTAAGCAGAATTGAACTAGGTATGGCCGTGTGTGTAGGAAGCACAGTTCTTTTGTTCTGAGCAAGTTCACTGTTCAGACCTCTTAGGAAACACAGTAGATAGAAGAGTGCTTTTTTCTCTAAATCAGAGTGTGTTTCTTGTATGGCGAGCTAGTGTTTGTTTCCTAGTCCTAAATGGAGTTGAATCACATGCAGTCTCTGGTCCTACGAGCAAGAGTTGTTTCCTGGTTAGAAGAGTCACTATTGTGCTCCCATTGTCATAAACAGGGCAAATAGCACTCGTGTCTGTTCCCAGCATGTACAGTGTATTGGACTGAAGAGGGTCTCCTGTTCTTGTCAGGTTCCTCAGCAGAGTTTAACTACATATGGCCGTGTGTAGGAAGCACAGTTCTTTTGTTCTGAGCAAGCTCACTGTTCTGGCCCTATAGGAAACACAGTAGAGTAGAAGAGTGCTGTTTATCAAAAGCAGTGTGTGTTTCTTGTAAGGCGAGTTAGCATTTGTTTCCCAGTCCTATATGGAGTTGAATCACATGCAGTTTCTGGTCCTACGAGCAATAGTTGTTTTATGGTAAGAAGAGTCACTATTGCGCTGCCATTGCCATACACAGGACAAATAGCACTGTTGTCTCTTCCCAGCAGTACAGTGTATTGGACTGAAGAGGATCTACTGTTCTTGTCAGGTTCCTAAGCACAATTGAACTAGGTATGGTGGTGTGTGTAGGAAGCACGGTTTTTTTGTTCTGAGTAAGCTCACTGTTCGGGCCTCATAGGAAACACAGTAGAATAGAAGAGTGCTCTTTCCTCAAAGGCAGAGTGTGTTTCTTGTAAGGCGAGCTAGCGTTTGCTTCCCAGTCCTATATGGAGTTGAATCACATGCAGTTTCTGGTCCTACGAGCAAGAGTTGTTTTCTGGTAAGAAGAGTCACTATTGCGCTCCCATTCCCATACACAGTGCAAATAGCACTCGCGTCTGTTCCCAGCAAGTGCAGTGTATTGGACTGAAGAGGATCTACTATTCTTGTCAGTTTCCTAAGCAGATTGAACTAGATATGACCGTGTGTGTAGGAAGCACAGTTCTTTTGTTCTGAGCAAGCTCACTGTTTTGGCCCTTTAGGAAACACTTTAGAGGAGAAGAGGGCTCTTTTCTCAAAAGCAGAGTGTGTTTCTTGTAAAGTGAGCTAGCGTTTACTTCCCTGTCCTAAATGGAGTTGAATCCCATGCAGTTTCTGGTCCTACGAGCAAGAGTTGTTTTCTGGTAAGAAGAGTCACTATTGCGCTCCCATTGTCATACACAGGGCAAATAGCACTCGCGTCTGTTCCCAGCAAGTACAGTGTATTGGACAGAAGAGGATCTACTATTCTTGTCAGTTTCCTAAGCAGAATTGAACTAGATATGACCGTGTGTGTAGGAAGCACAGTTCTTTTGTTCTGAGCAAGCTCACTGTTTTGGCCCTATAGGAAACACAGTAGAGTAGAAGAGTGCTCTTTTCTCAAAAGCAGAGTTTGTTTCTTGTAAGGCGAGCTAGCGTTTGTTTCCCAGTCCTAAATGGAGTTGAATCACATGCAGTTTCTGGTCATACAAGCAAGAGTTGTTTTCTGGTAAGTAGAGTCACTATTGCGCTGCCATTGCCATACACAGGACAAATAGCACTCGCGTCTGTTCCCAGCAAGTACAGAGTATTGGACTGAAGAGGATCTACTGTTCTTGTCAGTTTCCTAAGCAGAGTTGAACTAGATATGGCCCGTGTGTGTAGGATGCACAGTTCTTTTGTTCTGAGCAAGCTCACTGTTCTTGCCCTATAGGAAACACAGTAGAGTAGAAGAGTGTTCTTTTCTCTAAAGCAGAGTGTGTTTCTTGTAAGGCGAGCTCGCGTTTGTTTCCCAGTCCTAAATGGAGTTGAATCACATGCAGTTTCTGGTCCTACGAGCAAGAGTTGTTTTCTGGTAAGAAGAGTCACTATTGTGCTCCCATTGTCATACACAGGGCAAATAGCACTGGTGTCTGTTCCCAGCATGTACAGTGTATTGGACTGAAGAGGATCTACTGTTCTTGTCAGGTTCCTAAGCAGAGTTGAACTAGATATGGGCGTGTGTGTAGGAAGCACAGTTTTTTTGTTCTGAGCAAGCTCATTGTTCGGACCCCATAGGAAACAAAGTAGAGTAGAAGAGTGCTCTTTTCTCTAAAGCAGATTGTGTTTCTTGTAAGGCTAGCTGGCATTTGTTTCCCAGTCCTAAATGGAGTTGAATCACATACAGTTTCTGGTCCTACGAGCAAGAGTTGTTTTCTGGTAAGGAAATCACTATTGCGCTCCCATTGCCATACACAGTGCAAATAGCACTCGCGTCTGTTCCCAGAAATTACAGTGTATTGGACTGAAGAGGAGCTACTGTTCTTGTTAGTTTCCTAAGCAGAGTTAAACTAGATATGGCCCATGTGTGTAGGAAGCACAGTTCTTTTGTTCTGAGCAAGCTCACTGTTCTGGCCCATTAGGAAACACAGTAGAGTAGATGAGTGCTCTTTTCTCTAAAGCAGAGTGTGTTTCTTGTAAGGCGAGCTAGCGTTTGTTTCCCAGTCCTAAATGGAGTTGAGTCACATGCAGTTTTTTGTCCTACGAGCAAGAGTTGTTTTCTGGTAAGACGAGTCACTATTGTGCTCCAATTGCCATACACAGTGCAAATAGCACTCGCGTCTGTTCCCAGCAAGGACAGTGTATTGGACTGAAGAGGAGCTACTGTTCTTGCCCGGTTCCTAAGCAGAATTATACTAGATATGGTCCGTGTGTGTAGGAAGCACAGTTCTTTTGTTCTGAGCAAGCTCACTGTTTGGACACCAAGGAAACACAGTAGAGTAGAAGAGTGCTCTTTTCTCAAAAGCAGAGTGTGTTTCTTGTAAGGCGAGCTAGCGTTTGTTTCCCAGTCCTAAATGGAGTTGAATCCCATGCAGTTTCTGGTCCTACAAGCAAGAGTTGTTTTCTGGTAAGAAGAGTCACTATTGCGCTGCCATTGCCATACACAGGACAAATAGCACTGTTGTCTGTTCCCAGCAGTACAGTGTATTGGACGGAAGAGGATCTACGGTTCTTGTCAGGTTCCTAAGCAGAATTGAACTAGGTATGGCCGTGTGTGTAGGAAGCACAGTTCTTTTGTTCTGAGCAAGTTCACTGTTCAGACCTCTTAGAAACACAGTAGATAGATGAGTGCTTTTTTCTCTAAATCAGAGTTTGTTTCTTGTATGGCGAGCTAGTGTTTGTTTCCTAGTCCTAAATGGAGTTGAATCACATGCAGTCTCTGGTCCTACGAGCAAGAGTTGTTTTCTGGTTAGAAGAGTCACTATTGTGCTCCCATTGTCATAAACAGGGCAAATAGCACTCGTGTCTGTTCCCAGCATGTATAGTGTATTGGACTGAAGAGGGTCTACTGTTCTTGTCAGGTTCCTCAGCAGAGTTGAACTAGATATGGCCGTGTGTAGGAAGCACAGTTCTTTTTTTCTGAGCAAGCTCACTGTTCTGGCCCTATAGGAAACACAGTAGAGTAGAAGAGTGCTGTTTTCTCAAAAGCAGTGTGTGTTTCTTGTAAGGCGAGCTAGCATTTGTTTCCCAGTCCTATATGGAGTTGAATCACATGCAGTTTCTGGTCCTACGAGCAAGAGTTGTTTTCTGGTAAGGAAAGTCTCTATTGCGCTCCCATTGCCATACACAGTGCAAATAGCACTCGCGTCTGTTCCCAGCAAGTGCAGTGTATTGGACTGAAGAGGATCTACTATTCTTGTCAGTTTCCTAAGCAGAATTGAACTATATATGACCGTGTGTGTAGGAAGCACAGTTCTTTTGTTCTGATCAAGCTCACTGTTTTGGCCCTTTAGGAAACACAGTAGAGTACAAGAGTGCTCTTTTCTCTAAAGCAGAGTGTGTTTCTTGTAAGGCGAGCTAGCGTTTGTTTCCCAGTCCTAAATGGAGTTGAGTCACATGCAGTTTTTTGTCCTATGAGCAAGAGATGTTTTCTGGTAAGAAGAGTCACTATTGTGCTCCAATTGCCATACACAGTGCAAATAGCACTCGCGTCTGTTCCCAGCAAGTACAGTGTATTGGACTGTAGATGAGCTACTGTTCTTGTCCGGTTCCTAAGCAGAGTTATACTAGATATGGTCCGTGTGTGTAGGAAGCACAGTTCTTTTGTTCTGAGCAAGCTCACTGTTTGGACTCCAAGGAAACACAGAAGAGTAGAAGAGTGCTCTTTTCTCAAAAGCAGAGTGTGTTTCTTGTAAGGCGAGCTAGCGTTTGTTTCCCATTCCTAAATGGAGTTGAATCCCATGCAGTTTCTGGTCCTACAAGCAAGAGTTGTTTTCTGGTAAGAAGAGTCACTGTTGCGCTGCCATTGCCATACACAGGACAAATAGCACTGTGGTCTGTTCCCAGCAGTACAGTGTATTGGACGGAAGAGGATCTACGGTTCTAGTCAGGTTCCTAAGCAGAATTGAACTAGGTATGGCCGTGTGTGTAGGAAGCACAGTTCTTTTGTTCTGAGCAAGTTTCTGTTCAGACCTCTTAGGAAACACAGTAGATAGAAGAGTGCTTTTTTCTCTAAATCAGAGTGTGTTTCTTGTATGGCGAGCTAGTGTTTGTTTCCTAGTCCTAAATGGAGTTGAATCACATGCAGTCACTGGTCCTACGAGCAAGAGTTGTTTTCTGGTAAGGAAAGTCTCTATTGCGCTCCCATTGCCATACACAGTGCAAATAGCACTCGCGTCTGTTCCCAGCAAGTGCAGTGTATTGGACTGAAGAGGATCTACTATTCTTGTCAGTTTCCTAAGCAGAATTGAACTATATATGACCGTGTGTGTAGGAAGCACAGTTCTTTTGTTCTGATCAAGCTCACTGTTTTGGCCCTATAGGAAACACTTTAGAGTAGAAGAGGGCTCTTTTCTCAAAAGCAGAGTGTGTTTCTTGTAAGGTGAGCTAGCGTTTGTTTCCCAGTCCTAAATGGAGTTGAATCTCATGCAGTTTCTGGTCCTACGAGCAAGAGTTGTTTTCTGGTAAGAAGAGTCACTATTGTGCTCCCATTGTCATACACAGGGAAAATAGCACTCGCGTCTGTTTTCAGCAAGTGCAGTGTATTGGACTGAAGAGGATCTACTGTTCTTGTCAGGTTCCTAAGCAGAATTGAACTAGGTATGGCCGTGTGTGTAGGAAGCACAGTTGTTTTGTTCTGATCAAGCTCACTGTTTGGACACGATAGGAAACACAGTAGAGTAGAAGAGTGCTCTTTTCTCAAAAGCAGAGTGTGTTTCTTGTAAGGTGAGCTAGCGTTTGTTTCCCAGTCCTAAATGGAGTTGAATCTCATGCAGTTTCTGGTCCTATCAGCAAGAGTTGTTTTCTGGTAAGAAGAGTTACTATTGCGCTCCCATTTACATACACAGGGCAAATAGCACTCGCGTCTGTTCCCAGCAAGTACAGTGTATTGGACTGAAGAGGATCTACTATTCTTGTCAGTTTCCTAAGCAGAATTGCACTAGATATGACCGTGTGTGTAGGAAGCACAGTTCTTTTGTTCTGAGCAAGCTCTCTGTTTTGGCCCTATAGGAAACACAGTAGCGTAGAAGAGTGCTCTTTTCTCAAAAGCAGAGTGTGTTTCTTGTAAGGCGAGCTAGCGTTTGTTTCCCAGTCCAAAATGGAGTTGAGTCACATGCAGGTTTTGCTCCTACGAGCAAGAGTTGTTTTCTGGTAAGAAGAGTCACTATTGTGCTCCAATTGCCATACACCGTGCAAATAGCACTCGCGTCTGTTCCCAGCAAGTACAGTGTATTGGACAGAATAGGATCAACTGTTCTTGTCAGTTTCCTAAACAGAGTTGAACTAGATATGGTCCGTGTGTTTAGGAAGCACAGTTCTTTTGTTCTCAGCAAGCTCACTGTTCTGGCCCTATAGGAAACACAGTAGAGTAGAAGAGTGCTCTTTTCTCAAGAGTAGAGTGTGTTTCTTGTAAGGCGAGCTAGCGTTTGTTTCCCAGTCCTAAATGGAGTTGAATCACATGCAGTTTCTGGTCCTACGAGCAAGAGTTGTTTTCTGGGAAATAAGTCACTATTGCGTTCCCAGTGCCACACAGTGCAAATAGCACGCGCGTCTGTTCCCAGCAAGTACAGTGTATCAGACTGAAGAGGAGCTACTGTTCTTGTCAGTTTCGTAAGCAGAGTTGAACGAGATATGGCCCGTGTGTAGGAAGCACAGTTGTTTTGTTCTGAGCAAGCTCACTGTTTGGACCCCATTGGAAACACAGTAGAGTAGAAGAGAGCTCTTTTCTCAAAAGCAGAGTGTGTTTCTTGTAAGGCGAGCTAGAGTTTGTTTCCCAGTCCTAAATGGAGTTGAATCACATGCAGTTTCTGGTCCTACGAGCAAGAGTTGTTTTCTGGTAAGAAGAGTCACTATTGTGCTCCCATTGAAATACACAGGGCAAATTGCACTGGCGTCTGTTCCCATCATGTACAGTGTATTGGACTGAAGAGGATCTACTGTTCTTGTCAGGTTCCTAAGCAGAGTTGAACTAGATATGGCCGTGTGTGTAGGAAGCACAGTTCTTTTGTTCTGATCAAGCTCACTGTTCTGGCCCTATAGGAAACACAGTAGAGTAGAAGAGTGCTCTTTTCTCTAAATCAGAGCGTGTTTCTTGTAAGGCGAGCTCGCGATTGTTTCCCAGTCCTAAATGGAGTTGAGTCACATGCAGTTTTTGGTCCTACGAGCAAGAGTTGTTTTCTGGGAAGAAGAGTCACTATTGCGCTCCAATTGCTATACACAGTGCAAATAGCACTCGCGTTTGTTCCCAGCAAGTACAGTGTATCGGACTGAAGAGGAGCTACTGTTCTTGACAGTTTCGTAAGCAGAGTTGAACTAGATTTGGTCCGGGTGTAGGAAGCACAGTTGTTTTGTTCTGTGCAAGCTCACTGTTTGGACCCCCTAGGAAACACAGTAGAGTAGAAGAGTGCTCTTTTCTCAAAAGCAGAGTGTGTTTCTTGTACTGCGAGCTAGCGTTTGTTTCCCAGTCCTAAATGGAGTTGAATCACATGCAGTTTCTGGTCCTACGAGCAAGAGTTGTTTTATGGTAAGAATAGTCACTATTGCACTGCCATTGCCTTACACAGGACAAATAGCACTGTTGTCTGTTCCCAGCAGTAGAGTGTATTGGACTGAAGAGGATCTACTGTTCTTGTCAGGTTCCTAAGCAGAGTTGACCTAGGTATGCCTGTGTGTGTAGGAAGCACAGTTGTTTTGTTCTGAGCAAGCTCACTTTTCTGGCCCTATAGGAAACACAGTAGAGTAGAAGAGTGCTCTTTTCTCAATAGCAGAGTGTGTTTCTTGTAAGGCGAGCTAGCGTTTGTTTCCCAGTCCTAAATGGAGTTGAATCACATGCAGTTTCTGGTCCTACGAGCAAGAGTTGTTTTATGGTAAGAATAGTCACTATTGCGCTGCCATTGCCATACACAGGACAAATAGCACTGTTTTCTGTTCCCAGCAGTACAGTGTATTGGACTGAAGAGGATCTACTGTTCTTGTCAGGTTTATAAGCAAAATTGAACTAGATATGGCCATGTGTAGGAAGCACAGTTCTTTTGTTCTGAACAAGCTCACTGTTCGGACCCCATCGGAAACACAGTAGAGTAGAAGAGTGCTCTTTTCTCAAAAGCAGATTGTGTTTCTTGGAAGGCGAGCTAGCGTTTGTTTCCCAGTCCTAAATGGAGTTGAATCACATGCAGTTTCTGGTCCTACGAGCAAGAGTTGTTTTCTGGTAAGACGAGTCACTATTGTGCTCCAATAGCCATACACAGTGCAAATAGCACTCCTGTGTGTTCCCAGGAAGTACAGTGTATCGGACTGAAGAGGAGCTACTGTTCTTGTCAGTTTCCTAAGCAGAGTTGAACTAGATATGGCCCGTGTGTAGGAAGCACAGTTCTTTTCTTCTGAGCAAGCTCACTGTTCTGGCCCTATAGGAAACACAGTAGAGTTGAAGAGTGCTCTTTTTCTAAAGCAGAGTGTGTTTCTTGTAAGGCGAGCTACCGTTTGTTTCCCAGTCCTAAATGGAGTGTAATCACATGCAGTTTCTGGTCCTACGAGCAAGAGTTGTATTCTGGTAAGAAGAGTCACTATTGTGCTCCCATTGTCATACACAGGGCAAATAGCACTGGCGTCTGTTCCCACCATGCACAGTGTATTGGACTGAAGAGGATCTACTGTTCTTGTCAGGTTCCTAAGGAGAGTTGAACTAGATATGGCCGTGTGTGTAGGAAGCACAGTTCTTTTGTTCTGAGCAAGCTCAGTGTTCTGGCCCTATAGGAAACACAGAAGAGTAGAAGAGTGCTCTTTTCTCTAAAGCAGAGTGTGTTTCTTGTAAGGCGAGCTCGCGTTTGTTTCCCAGTCGTAAATGGAGTTGACTCACATGCAGTTTTTGAACATACGAGCAAGAGTTGTTTTCTGGTAAGAAGAGTCACTATTGCACTCCAATTGCCATACACAGTGCAAATAGCACTGGCGTCTGTTCCCATCAAGTACAGTGTATTGGACTGAATAGGAGCTACTCTTCTTGTCAGTTTCCAAAGCATAGTTGAACTAGATGTGGTCCATGTGTGTAGAAAGCACAGTTCTTTTGATCTCAGCAAGCTCACTGTTCTGGCCCTATAGGAAACACAGTAGAGTAGAACAGTGCTCTTTTCAAAAAAGCAGAGTGTGTTTCTTGTAAGGCAAGCTAGCGTTTGTTTCCCAGTTCTAAATGGAGTTGAATCACATGCAGTTTCTGGTCCTACGAGCAAGAGTTGTTTTCTGGTAAGGAAGTCACTATTGTGCTCCCATTGCCATACACAGTGCAAATAGCACTCGCGTCTGTTCCCAGCAAGTACAGTGTATCGGACTGAAGAGGAGCTACTGTTCTTGTCAGTTTCCTAAGCAGAGTTGAACGAGATATGGCCCGTGTGTGTAGGAAGCACAATTCTTTTGTTCTGAGCAAGCTCACTTTTTGGACCACATAGGAAACACAGTAGAGTAGAAGAGTGCTCTTTTTTCAAAAGCAGAGTGTGTTTCATGTAAGGCGAGCTAGCATTTGTTTCCCAGTCGTAAATGGAGTTGAATCACATGCAGTTTCTGGTCCTACGAGAAAGAGTTGTTTTCTGGTAAGAAGGGTCAGTATTGCGCTGCCATTGCCATACACAGGACAAATAGCACTGGCGTCTGTTCCCAGCAAGTACAGTGTATTGGACTGAAGAGGATCTACTGTTCTTGTCAGGTTTATAAGCAGTATTGAACTAGATATGGCCGTGTGTGTAGGAAGCACAGTTTTTTTGTTCTGAGCAAGCTCACTGTTCGGACCCCATAGGAAACACAGTAGAGTAGAAGAGTGCTCTTTTCTCAAAAGCAGAGTGTCTTTCTTGTAAGGTGAGCTAGCATTTGTTTCCCAGTCCTAAATGGAGTTGAATCACATACAGTTTCTGTTCCTACGAGCAAAAGTTGTTTTCTGGTAAGGAAAGTCACTATTGCGCTCCCATTGCCATACACAGTGCAAATAGCACTCGCGTCTCTTCCCAGCAAGTACAGTGTATTGGACTGAAGAGGAGCTACTGTTCTTGTCAGTTTCCTAAGCAGAGTTGAAATTGATATGGCCCGTGTGTGTAGGAAGCACAGTTCTTTTGTTCTGAGCAAGCTCACTGCTCTGGCTCTATAGGAAACACAGTAGAGTAGAAGAGTGCGCTTTTCTCTAAAGCAGAGTGTCTTTCTTGTAAGGCGAGCTAGCGTTTGTTTCCCAGTCGTAAATGGAGTTGAATCACATGCAGTTTCTGGTCCTACAAGCAAGAGATGTTTTCTGGTAAGAAGAGTCACTATTGTGCTCCCATTGTCATACACAGGGCAAATAGCACTGGCGTCTATTCCCAGCATGTACAGTGTATTGGACTGAAGAGGATCTACTGTTCTTGTCAGGTTCCTAAGCAGAATTGAACTAGGTATGGCCGTGTGTGTAGGAAGCACAGTTCTTTTGTTCTGAGCAAGTTCACTGTTCAGACCTCTTAGGAAACACAGTAGAGTAGAAGAGTGCTTTTTTCTCTAAATCAGAGTGTGTTTCTTGTAAGGTGAGCTAGTGTTTGTTTCCTAGTCCTAAATGGAGTTGAATCACATGCAGTCTCTGGCTCTACGAGCAAGAGTTGTTTTCTGGTAAGTAGAGTCACTATTGAGCTGCCATTGCCATACACAGAACAAATAGCACTCGCGTCTGTTCCCAGCAAGTACAGTGTATTGGACTGAAGAGGAGCTACTGTTCTTGTCAGTTTCCTAAGTAGAGTTGAACTAGATATGGCCCGTGTGTGTAGGAAGCACAGTTCTTTTGTTCTGAGCAAGCTCACTGTTCTGGCCCTAAAGGAAACACAGTAGAGTAGAAGAGTGCTCATTTCTCTAAAGTAGAGTGTGTTTCTTGTAAGGCAACCTAGCGTTTGTTTCCCAGTCCTAAATGGAGTTGAATCACATGCAGTTTCTGGTCCTACGAGCAAGAGTTGTTTTATGGTAAGAATAGTCACTATTGCGCTGCCATTGTCATACACAGGACAAATAGCACTGGCGTCTGTTCCCATCAAGTACAGTGTATTGGACTGAAGAGGATCTACTGTTCTTGTCAAGTTCCTAATCAAAATTGAACTAGATATGGCCGTGTGTGTAGGAAGCACAATTCTTTTGTTCTGAGGAAGCTCACTGTTCTGGCCCTACAGGAAACACAGTAGAGTAGAAGAGTGCAGTTTTCTCAAAAGCAGAGTGTGTTTCTTGTAAGGCAAGCTAGCGTTTGTTTCCCATTCCTAAATGGAGTTGAATCACATGCAGTTTCTGGTCCTATGAGCAAGAGTTGTTTTCTGGTAAGAAGAGTCACTATTGCGCTCCCATTGTCATACAAAGGGCAAATAGCACTCGCGTCTGTTCCCAGCATGTACAGTGTATTGGACTGAAGAGGATCTACTGTTCTTGTCAGGTTAATAAGGAGAGTTGAACTAGATATGGCCGTGTGTGTAGGAAGCACAGTTCTTTTGTTCTGAGCAAGCTCACTGTTCTGGCCCTATAGGAAACACAGTAGAGTAGAAGAGTGCTCATTTCTCTAAAGTAGAGTGTGTTTCTTGTAAGGCAAGCTAGAGTTTGTTTCCCAGTCCTAAATGGAGTTGAATCACATGGAGTTTCTGGTCCTACAAGCAAGAGATGTTTTCTGGTAAGAACAGTCACTATTGCTCTGCCATTGCCATACACAGAACAAATAGCACTGGCGTCTTTTCCAAGCAAGTACAGTGTATTGGACGAAAGAGGATCTACTGTTCTTGTCAGGTTCCTAATCAGACTTGAAATAGATATGGCCGTGTGCGTAGGAAGCACAGTTTTTTTGTTCTGAGCAAGCTCACTGTTCGGACCCCATAGGAAACACAGTAGAGTAGAAGAGTGCTCTTTTCTCAAAAGCAGAGTGTGTTTCTTGGAAGGCGAGCTAGCGTTTGTTTCCCAGTCCTAAATGGAGTTGAGTCACATGCAGTTTTTTGTCCTACGAGCAAGAGTTGTTTTCTGGTAAGTAGAGTCACTATTGTGCTCCAATAGCCATACACAGTGCAAATAGCACTCCCGTGTGTTCCCAGGAAGTACAGTGTATCGGACTGAAGAGGAGCTACTGTTCTTGTCAGTTTCCTAAGCAGAGTTGAACTAGATATGGCCCGTGTGTAGGAAGCACAGTTCTTTTCTTCTGAGCAAGCTCACTGTTCTGGCCCTATAGGAAACACAGTAGAGTAGAAGAGTGCTCTTTTTCTAAAGAGAGTGTGTTTCTTGTAAGGCGAGCTAGAGTTTGTTTCCCAGTCCTAAATGGAGTGTAATCACATGCAGTTTCTGGTCCTATGAGCAAGAGTTGTTTTATGGTAAGAAGAGTCACTATTGCGCTGCCATTGCCATACACAGGACTAATAGCTCTGTTGTCTGTTCCCAGCAGTACAGTGTATTGGACTGAAGAGGATCTACTGTTCTTGTCAGGTTCCTAAGCAGAATTGAACTAGATATGGCCGTGTGTGTAGGAAGCACAGTTCTTTTGTTCTGAGCAAGCTCACTGTTCTGGCCCTATAGGAAACACAGTAGAGTAGAAGAGTGCTCTTTTCTCAAAAGCAGATTGTGTTTCTTGTAAGGGGAGCTAACGTTTGTTTCCCAGTCCTATATGGAGTTGAATCACATGCAGTTTCTGGTCCTACGAGCAAGAGTTGTTTTTTGGTAAGGAAAGTCACTATTGCGCTCCCATTGCCATACACAGTGCAAATAGCACTCCCGTCTGTTCCCAGCAAGTACAGTGTATCGGAATGAAGAGGAGCTACTGATCTTGTCAGTTTCCTAAGCAGAGTTGATCGAGATATGTCCCGCGTGTGTAGGAAGCACGGTTCTTTTGTTCTGAGCAAGCTCACTGTTTGGACCCCATAGGAAACACAGTAGAGTAGAAGAGTGCTCTTTTCTCAAAACCAGAGTGTGTTTCTTGTAAGGCGAGCTAGCGTTTGTTTCCCAGTCCTAAATGGAGTTGAATCACAAGCAGTTTCAGTTCCTACAAGCAAGAGCTGTTTTCTGGTAAGAAGAGTCACTATTGCGCTGCCATTGCCATACACAGGACAAATAGCACTGGCGACTTTTCCCAGCAAGTACAGTGTATTGTACTGAAGAGGATCTACTGTTCTTGTCAGGTTCCTAATCAGACTTGAACTAGATATGGCCATGTGTGTAGGAAGCACAGTTCTTATGTTCTGAGAAAGCTCACTGTTCTGGCCCTATAGGAAACAGAGTAGAGTAGAAGAGTGCACTTTTCTTAAAAGCAGAGTGTGTTTCTTGTAAGGGGAGCTCGCGTTTATTTCCCAGTCCTAAATGGAGTTGAGTCACATGCAGTTTTTGGTCCTACGAGCAAGAGTTGTTTTCTGGTAAGAAGAGTCACTGTTGCGCTCCAAATGCCATATACAGTGCAAATAGCACTCTCGTCTGTTCCGAGCAAGTACAGTGTATTGGACTGAAGAGGAGCTACTGTTCTTGTCAGTTTCCTCAGCAGAGTTGAACTTGATATGGCCCGTGTGTGTAGGAAGCACAGTTCTTTTGTTCTGTGCACCTGACTGTTTGTACCCCATAGGAAACACAGTAGAGTAGAAGAGTGCTCTTTTCTCTAAAGCAGAGTGTCTTTCTTGTAAGGCGAGCTAGCGTTTGTTTCCCAGTCCTAAATTGAGTGGAATCACATGCAGTTTCTGGTCCTACGAGCAAGAGTTGTTTTATGGTAAGAATAGTCACTATTGCACTGCCATTGCCTTACACAGGACAAATAGCACTGTTGTCTGTTCCCAGCAGTAGAGTGTATTGGACTGAAGAGGATCTACTGTTCTTGTCAGGTTCCTAAGCAGAGTTGACCTAGGTATGGCTGTGTGTGTAGGAAGCACAGTTGTTTTGTTCTGAGCAAGCTCACTGTTCTGGCCCTATAGGAAACACAGTAGAGTAGAAGAGTGCTCTTTTCTCAAGAGCAGAGTGTGTTTCTTGTAAGGCGAGCTAGCGTTTGTTTCCCAGTCCTAAATGGAGTTGAATCACATGCAGTTTCTGGTCCTACGAGCAAGAGTTGTTTTATGGTAAGAATAGTCACTATTGCGCTGCCATTGCCATACACAGGACAAATATCACTATTGTCTCTTCCCAGCAGTACAGTGTATTGGACTGAAGAGGATCTACTGTTCTTGTCAGGTTTATAAGCAAAATTGAACTAGATATGGCCGTGTGTAGGAAGCACAGTTCTTTTGTTCTGAACAAGCTCACTGTTCGGACCCCATCGGAAACACAGTAGAGTAGAAGAGTGCTCTTTTCTCAAAAGCAGAGTGTGTTTCTTGTCAGGCGAGCTGGCATTTGTTTCCCAGTCCTAAATGGAGTTGAATCACATACAGTTTCTGGTCCTACGAGCAAGAGTTGTTTTGTGGTAAGGAAAGTCACTATTGCGCTCCCATTGCCATACACAGTGCAAATAGCACTCGCGTCTCTTCCCAGCAAGTACAGTGTATTGGCCTGAAGAAGAGCTACTGTTCTTGTCAGTTTCCTAAGCAGAGTTAAACTAGATATGGCCCGTGTGTGTAGGAAGCACAGTTCTTTTGTTCTGAGCAAGCTCACTGTTCTGGCCCTATAGGAAACACAGCAGAGTAGAAAAGTGCTCTTTTCTCTAAAGCAGAGTATGTTTCTTGTAAGGCGAGCTAGCGTTTGTTTCCCAGTCCTAAATGGAGTTGAATCACATGCAGTTTCTGGTCCTACGAGCAGGAGTTGTTTTATGGTAAGAATAGTCACTATTGTGCTGCCATTGCCATACACAGGACAAATAGCACTGGCGTCTGTTCCCAGCAAGTACAGTGTATTGGACTGAAGAGGATGTACTGTTCTTGTCAGGTGCCTAATCAGAATTGAACTAGATATGGCCGTGTGTGTAGGAAGCACAGTTCTTTTGTTCTGAGCAAGCTCACTGTTCGGACCCCATAGGAAACACAGTAGATTAGAAGAGTGCTCTTTTCTCAAAAGCAGAGTGTGTTTCATGTAAGGCGAGCTAGCATTTGTTTCCCAGTCCTAAATGGAGTTTAATCACATGCAGTTTCTGGTCCTACGAGCAAGAGTTGTTTTCTGGTAAGAAGAGTCACTATTGTGCTCCCATTTTCATACACAGGGCAAACAGCACTTGCGTCTTTTCCCAGCAAGAACAGTGTATTGGACTGAAGAGGATCTACTATTCTTGTCAGGTTCCTAAGCAGAATTGAACTAGATATGACTGTGTGTTTAGGAAGCACAGTTCTTTTGTTCTGAGCAAGCTCACTGTTTTGGCCCTATTGGAAACACAGTAGAGTAGAAGAGTGCTCTTTTCTCAAAAGCAGAGTGTGTTTCTTGTAAGGCGAGCTCGAGTTTGTTTCCCAGTCCTAAATGGAGTTGAGTCACATGCAGTTTTTGGTCTTACGAGCAAGAGTTGTTTTCTGGGAAGAAGAGTCACTATTGCGCTCCAATTGCTATACACAGTGCAAATAGCACTCGCGTCTGTTCCCTGCAAGTACAGTGTATCGGACTGAAGAGGAGCTACTGTTCTTGTCAGTTTCGTAAGCAGAGTTGAACTAGATATGGTCCGTGTGTAGGAAGCACAGTTTTTTGTTCTGAGCAAGCTCACTGTTTGGACCCCAAAGGAAACACAGTAGAGTAGAAGAGTGCTCTTTTCTCAAAAGCAGAGTGTGTTTCTTGTAAGGCGAGTTAGTGTTTGTTTCCCAGTCCTAAATGGAGTTGAATCACATACAGTTTCTGGTCCTACAAACAAGAGTTGTTTTCTGGTAAGAAGAGTCACTATTGCGCTGCCATTGCCATACAGAGGACAAATAGCACTGGCGTCTTTTCCCAGCAAGTACAGTGTATTGGACTGAAGAGGATCTACTGTTCTTGTCAGTTTCCTAAGCAGAGTTGAACTAGATATGGCCCGTGTGTGTAGGAAGCACAGTTCTTTTGTTCTGAGCAAGCTCACTGTTCTGGCCCTATAGGAAACACAGTAGAGTAGAAAAGTGCTCTTTTCTCTAAAGCAGAGTGTGTTTCTTGTAATGCAAGCTCGTGTTTGTTTCCCAGTCCTAAATGAAGTTGAATCACATGCAGTTTCTGGTCCTTGGAGCAAGAGTTGTTTTCTGGTAAGAAGAGTCAATATTGCGCTGCCATTGCCATACACAGGACAAAGAGCCCTGGAGACTGTTCCCAGCAAGTACAGTGTATTTGAGTGAAGAGGATCTACTGTTCTTGTCAGGTTCCTAAGCAGAATTGAACTAGATATGGCCATGTGTGTAGGAAGCACAGTTCTTTTGTTCTGAGCAAGTTCACTGTTTGGACCTCTTAGGAAACACAGTAGAGTAGAAGAGTGCTCTTTTCTCTAAATCAGAGTGTGTTTCTTGTAAGGCGAGCTCGCGTTTGTTTCCCAGTCCTAAATGGAGATGACTCACATGCAGTTTTTGAACATACGAGCAAGAGTTGTTTTCTGGTAAGAAGAGTCGCTATTGCGCTCCAATTGCCATACACAGTGCAAATAGCACTGGCGTCTGTTCCCATCAAGTACAGTGTATTGGACTGAATAGGAGCTACTCTTCTTGTCAGTTTCCAAAGCATAGTTGAACTAGATGTGGTCCATGTGTGTAGGAAGCACAGTTCTTTTGATCTCAGCAAGCTCACTGTTCTGGCCCTACAGGAAACACAGTAGAGAAGAACAGTGCTCTTTTCAAAAAAGCAGAGTGTGTTTCTTGTAAGGCAAGGTAACGTTTGTTTCCCAGTCCTAAATGGAGTTGAATCACATGCAGTTTCTGGTCCTACGAGCAAGAGTTGTTTTATGGTAAGGAAGTCACTATTGTGCTCCCATTGCCATACACAGTGCAAATAGCACTCGCGTCTGTTCCCAGCAAGTACAGTGTATCGGACTGAAGAGGAGCTACTGTTCTTGTCAGTTTTCTAAGCAGAGTTGAACGAGATATGGCCCGTGTGTAGGAAGCACAGTTCTTTTGTTCTGAGCAAGCTCACTGTTTGGACCACATAGGAAACACAGTAGAGTAGAAGAGTGCTCTTTTTTCAAAAGCAGAGTGTGTTTCATGTAAGGCGAGCTAGCATTTGTTTCCCAGTCGTAAATGGAGTTGAATCACATGCAGTTTCTGGTCCTACGAGCAAGAGTTGTTTTCTGGTAAGAAGAGTCAGTATTGCGCTGCCATTGCCATACACAGGACAAATAACACTGGCGTCTGTTCCCAGCAAGTAGAGTGTATTGGACTGAAGAGGATCTACTGTTCTTGTCAGGTTTATAAGCAGTATTGAACTAGATATGGCCGTGTGTAGGAAGCACAGTTTTTTTGTTCTGAGCAAGCTCACTGTTCGGACCCCATAGGAAACACAGTAGAGTAGAAGAGTGCTCTTTTCTCAAAAGCAGAGTGTGTTTCTTGTAAGGCGAGCTAGCATTTGTTTCCCAGTCCTAAATGGAGTTGAATCACATACAGTTTCTGTTCCTACGAGCAAAAGTTGTTTTCTGGTATGGAAAGTCACTATTGCGCTCCCATTGCCAAACACAGTGCAAATAGCACTCGCGTCTCTTCCAGCAAGTACAGTGTATTGGACTGAAGAGGAGCTACTGCTTTTGTCAGTTTCTTAAGCAGAGTTGAAATTAATATGGCCCGTGTGTGTAGGAAGCACAGTTCTTTTGTTCTGAGCAAGCTCACTGTTCTGGCCCTATAGGAAACACAGTAGAGTAGAAGAGTGCTCTTTTCTCTAAAGCAGAGTGTCTTTCTTGTAAGGCGAGCTAGCGTTTGTTTCCCAGTCATAAATGGAGTTGAATCACATGCAGTTTCCGGTCCTACGAGCAAGAGTTGTTTTCTGGTAAGAAGAGTCACTATTGTGCTCCCTTTGTCATACACAGGGCAAATAGCACTCGCGTCTATTCCCAGCATGTACAGTGTATTGGACTGAAGAGGATCTACTGTTCTTGTCAGGTTCCTAAGCAGAATTGAACTAGGTATGGCCGTGTGTGTAGGAAGCACAGTTCTTTTGTTCTGAGCAAGTTCACTGTTCAGACCTCTTAGGAAACACAGTAGAGTAGAAGAGTGCTTTTTTCTCTAAATCAGAGTGTGTTTCTTGTAAGGTGAGCTAGTGTTTGTTTCCTAGTCCTAAATGGAGTTGAATCACATGCAGTCTCTGGCTCTACGAGCAAGAGTTGTTTTCTGGTAAGTAGAGTCATTATTGAGCTGCCATTGACATACACAGAACAAATAGCACTCGCGTCTGTTCCCAGAAAGTACAGTGTATTAGACTGAATAGGAGCTACTGTTCTTGTCAGTTTCCTAAGTAGAGTTGAACTAGATATGGACCGTGTGTGTAGGAAGCACAGTTCTTTTGTTCTGAGCAAGCTCACTGTTCTGGCCCTATAGGAAACACAGTAGAGTAGAAGAGTGCTCATTTCTCTAAAGTAGAGTGTGTTTCTTGTAAGGCAAGCTAGCGTTTGTTTCCCAGTCCTAAATGGAGTTGAATCACATGCAGTTTCTGGTCCTACGAGCAAGAGTTGTTTTATGGTAAGAATAGTCACTATTGCGCTGCCATTGTCATACACAGGACAAATAGCACTGGCGTCTGTTCCCATCAAGTACAGTGTATTGGACTGAAGAGGATCTACTGTTCTTGTCAAGTTCCTAATCAAAATTGAACTAGATATGGCCGTGTGTGTAGGAAGCACAATTCTTTTGTTCTGAGCAAGCTCACTGTTCTGGCCCTACAGGAAACACAGTAGAGTAGAAGAGTGCTCTTTTCTCAAAAGCAGAGTGTGTTTCTTGTAAGGCGAGCTAGCGTTTGTTTCCCAGTCCTAAATGGAGTTGAATCACATGCAGTTTCTGGTCCTACGAGCAGGAGTTGTTTTCTGGTAAGAAGAGTCACTATTGCGCTCTAATTGTCATACACAGGGCAAATAGCACTCGCGTCTGTTCCCAGCATATACAGTGTATTGGACTGAAGAGGATCTACTGTTCTTGTCAGGTTCCTAAGGAGAGTTTAACTAGATATGGCCGTGTGTGTAGGAAGCACAGTTCTTTTGTTCTGAGCAAGCTCACTGTTCTGGCCCTATAGGAAACACAGTAGAGTAGTAGAGTGCTCATTTCTCTAAAGTAGAGTGTGTTTCTTGTAAGGCAAGCTAGCGTTTGTTTCCCAGTCCTAAATGGAGTTGAATCACATGGAGTTTCTGGTCCTACAAGCAAGAGATGTTTTCTGGTAAGAACAGTCACTATTGCTCTGCCATTGCCATACACAGAACAAATAGCACTGGCGTCTTTTCCAAGCAAGTACAGTGTATTGGACGAAAGAGGATCTACTGTTCTTGTCAGGTTCCTAATCAGACTTGAAATAGATATGGCCGTGTGTGTAGGAAGCACAGTTTTTTTTGTTCTGAGCAAGCTCACTGTTCGGACCCCATAGGAAACACAGTAGAGTAGATGAGTGCTCTTTTCTCAAAAGTAGTGTGTGTTTCTTGTAAGTCGAGCTAGCGTTTGTTTCCCAGTCCTAAATGGAGTTGAGTCACATGCAGTGTTTTGTCCTACAAGCAAGAGTTGTTTTCTAGTAAGACGAGTCACTATTGTGCTCCAATAGCCATACACAGTGCAAATAGCACTCCCGTGTGTTCCCAGGAAGTACAGTGTATCGGACTGAAGAGGAGCTACTGTTCTTGTCAGTTTCCTAAGCAGAGTTGAACTAGATATGGCCCGTGTGTAGGAAGCACAGTTCTTTTCTTCTGAGCAAGCTCACTGTTCTGGCCCTATAGGAAACACAGTAGAGTAGAAGAGTGCTCTTTTTCTAAAGCAGAGTGTGTTTCTTGTAAGGCGAGCTAGAGTTTGTTTCCCAGTCCTAAATGGAGTGTAATCACATGCAGTTTCTGGTCCTACGAGCAAGAGTTGTTTTATGGTAAGACGAGTCACTATTGCGCTGCCATTGCCATACACAGGACTAATAGCTCTGTTGTCTGTTCCCAGCAGTACAGTGTATTGGACTGAAGAGGATCTACTGTTCTTGTCAGGTTCCTAAGCAGAATTGAACTAGATATGACCGTGTGTTTAGGAAGCACAGTTCTTTTGTTCTGAGCAAGTTCACTGTTTTGGCCCTATAGGAAACACAGTAGAGTAGAAGAGTGCTCTTTTCTCAAAAGCAGAGTGTGTTTCATGTAAGGCGAGCTCGCATTTGTTTCCCAGTCCTAAATGGAGTTGAGTCACATGCAGTTTTTGGTCCTACAAGCAAGAGTTGTTTTCTGGGAAGAAGAGTCACTATTGCGCTCCAATTGTTATACACAGTGCAAATAGCACTCGCGTTTGTTCCCTGCAAGTACAGTGTATCGGACTGAAGAGGAGCTACTGTTCTTGTCAGTTTCGTAAGCAGAGTTGAACTAGATATGGTCCGTGTGTAGGAAGCACAGTTCTTTTGTTCTGAGCAAGCTCACTGTTTTGGCCCTATAGGAAACACAGTAGAGTAGAAAAGTGCTCTTTTCTCTAAAGCAGAGTGTGTTTCTTGTAATGCAAGCTCGTGTTTGTTTCCCAGTCCTAAATGGAGTTGAATCACATGCAGTTTCTGGTCCTTGGAGCAAGAGTTGTTTTCTGGTAAGAAGAGTCAATATTGCGCTGCCATTGCCATACACAGGACAAAGAGCCCTGGAGACTGTTACCAGCAAGTATAGTGTATTGGATTGAAGAGGATCTACTGTTCTTGTCAGGTTCCTAATCAGAATTGAACTAGATATGGCCGTGTGTGTAGGAAGCACAGTTCTTTTGTTCTGAGCAAGTTCACTGTTTGGACCTCTTAGGAAACACAGTAGAGTAGAAGAGTGCTCTTTTCTCTAAATCAGAGTGTGTTTCTTGTAAGGCGAGCTAGTGTTTGTTTCCCAGTACTAAATGGAGTTGAATCACATGCAGTTTCTGGTCCTACGAGCAAGAGTTGTTTTCTGGTAAGAAGAGTCACTATTGCGCTCCCATTGTCATACACAGGGCAAATAGCACTCGAGTCTGTTCCCAGCATGTACAGTGTATTGGACTGAAGAGGATCTACTGTTCTTGTCAGGTTCCTAAGCAGAATTGAACTAGGTATGGCCGTGTGTGTAGGAAGCACAGTTCTTTTGTTCTGAGCAAGTTCACTGTTCAGACCTCTTAGGAAACACAGTAGAGAAGAAGAGTGCTCTTTTCTCAAAAGCAGAGTGTGTTTCTTGTAAGGCGAGCTAGCATTTGTTTCCCATTCCTAAATGGAGTTGAATCACATGCAGTTTCTGGTCCTACGAGCAAGAGTTGTTTTCTGGTAAGAAGAGTCACTATTGCGCTCCAAATGCCATACACAGTGCAAATAGTACTCGCGTCTGTTCCCTTCAAGTACAGTGTATTGGACGGATTAGGAGCTACTGTTCTTGTCAGTTTCCTCAGCAGAGTTGAACTAGATATGGCCGTGTGTGTAGGAAGCACAGTTCTTTTGATCTGAGCAAGCTCACTGTTCTGGCCCTATAGGAAACACAGTAGAGTAGAAGGGTGCTCTTTTCTCAAAAGCAGATTGTGTTTCTTGTAAGGCGAGCTAGCGTTTGTTTCCCAGTCCTAAATGGAGTTGAATCACATGCAGTTTCTGGTCCTACGACCAAGAGTTGTTTTCTGGTAAGGAAAGTCACTATTGTGCTCCCATTGCCATACACAGTGCAAATAGCACTCACGTCTGTTCCCAGCAAGAACAGTGTATCGGACTGAAGAGGAGCTACTGTTCTTGTCAGTTTCCTAAGCAGAGTTGAACGAGATATGTCCCGCGTGTTTAGGAAGCACAGTTCTTTTGTTCTGAGCAAGCTCACTGTTTGGACCCCATAGGAAACACAGTAGAGTAGAAGAGTGCTCTTTTCTCAAAAGCAGAGTGTGTTTCTAGTAGGGCGAGCTAGCGTTTGTTTCCCAGTCCTAAATGGAGTTGAATCACATGCAGTTTCTGGTCCACGAGCAAGAGTTGTTTTCTGGTAAGAAGAGTCACTATTGCGCTGTCATTGACATACACAGGACAAATCGCACTGGCGTCTGTTCCCAGCAAGTACAGTGTATTGGACTGAAGAGGATCTACTGTTCTTGTCAGGTTCCTAAGCAGACTTGAACTAGATATGGCCGTGAATGTAGGAAGCACATTTTTTTTTGTTCTGAGCAAGCTCACTGTTCGGAACACATAGGAAACACAGTAGAGTAGAAGAGTGCTCTTTTCTCAAAAGCAGAGTGTGTTTCTTGGAAGTCGAGCTAGCGTTTGTTTCCCAGTCCTAAATGGAGTTGAGTCACATGCAGTTTTTTGTCCAACGAGCAAGAGTTGTTTTCTGGTAAGACAAGTCACTATTGTGCTCCAATTGCCATACACAGTGCAAATATCACTCGCTTCTGTTCCCCACAAGTACAGTGTATCGGACTGAAAAGGAGGTACTGTTCTTGTCAGTTTCCTAAGCAGAGTTGAACTAGATATGGCCCGTGTGTGTAGGAAGCACAGTTCTTATGTTCTGAGCAAGCTCACTGTTCTGGCCCTATAGGAATCACAGTAGAATAGAAGAGTGCTCTTTTCTCAAAAGCAGAGTGTGTTTCTTGTAAAGCGAGCTAGAGTTTGTTTCCCAGTCCTAAATGGAGTTGAATCACATGCAGTTTCTGGTCCTACGAACAAGAGTTGTTTTCTTTTAAGGAAAGTGACTATTGCGCTCCCATTGCCCTACACAAGGCAAATAGCACTCGCGTCTTTTCCCAGCAAGTACAGTGTATTGGACTGAATAGGAGCTACTGTTCATGTCAGTTTCCTAAGCAGAGTTGAACTAGATGTGGTCCGTGTGTGTATTAAGCACAGTTCTTTTGTTCTGAGCAAGCTCACTGTTTGGACCCCATAGGAAACACAGTAGAGTAGAAGAGTGCTATTTTCTCTAAAGCAGAGTGTGTTTCTTGTAAGGCGAGCTAGCATTTGTTTCCCAGTCAAAAAAGAAGTTGAATCACATGCAGTTTCTGGTCCTATGAGCAAGAGCTGTTTTCTGGTAAGGAAAGTCACTATTTTGCTCCCATTGCCATCCACAGTGCAAATAGCCCTCCCGTCTGTTCCCAGCAAGTACAGTGTATTGGACGGAAGAGGAGCTACTGTTCTTGTCAGTTTCCTAAGCAGAGTTGAACTAGTTATGGCCCTGTGTTGGAAGCACAGTTCTTTTGTTCTGAGCAAGCTCACTGTTCTGGCCCTATAGTAAACACAGTAGAGTGGAAGAGTGCTCTTTTCTCTAAAGCAGAGTGTGTTTCTTGTAAGGCGAGCTAGCGTTTGTTTCCCAGTCCTAAACGGAATTGAATCACATGCTGTTTCTAGTCTTACGAGCAAGAGTTGTTTCATGGTAACAAGAGTCACTATTGCTCTGCCATTGCCATACACAGGACAAATAGCACTGGTGTCTGTTCCCAGCAAGTACAGTGTAATGGACTGAAGAGGATCTACTGTTCTTGTCAGGTTCCTTAGCAGAATTGAACTAGATATGGCCATGTGTGTAGGAAGCACAGTTTTTTTGTTCTGAGGAAGCTCACTGTTTGGACCCCATAGGAAACACAATAGAGTAGAAGAGTGCTCTTTTCTCTAAAGCAGAGTTTGTTTTTGTAAGGCGAGCTAGCATTTGTTTCCCAGTCCTAAATGGAGTGGAATCACATGCAGTTTCTAGTCCTACGAGCAAGAGTTGTTTTCTGGTAAGGAAAGTCACTATTGTGCTCCCATTGCCATACACAGTGCAAATAGCCCTCCCGTATGTTCCCAGCAAGTACAGTGTATTGGACTGAAGAGGAGCTACTGTTCTTCTCAGTTTCCAAAGCAGAGTTGAACTAGATATGGTCTGTGTTTCTAGGAAGCACAGTTCTTTTTTTCTGAGCAAGCTCACTGTTCTGGCCCTTTAGGAAACACAGTAGAGTAGAAGAGTGCTCTTTTCTCAAAAGCAGATTGTGTTTCTTGTAAAGCGAGCTAGAGTTTGTTTCCCAGTCCTAAATATAGTTGAATCACATGCAGTTTCTGGTCCTAAGAGCAAGAGTTGTTTTCTGGTAAGGAAAGTCACTATTGTGCTCCCCTTGCCATACACAGTGCAAATAGCTCCTGCGTCTGTTCCCATCAATTAGAGTGTATCGGACTGAAGAGGAGCTACTGTTCTTGTCAGTTTCCTAAGCAGAGTTGAACATGATATGGCCCGTGTGTGTAGGAAGCACAGTTCTTATGTTCTGAGCAGGCTCACTGTTCGGACCCCATAGGAAGCACAGTAGAGTAGAAGAGTGCTCTTTTCTCAAAAGCAGAGTGTGTTTCATGGAAGGCGAGCTAGCATTTGTATCCCAGTCCTAAATGGAGTTGAATCACATGCAGTTTCTTGTCCTATGAGCAAGAGTTGTTTTCTGTAAAGGAAAGTCACTATTGCGCTCCCAATGCCATACACAGTGCAAATATCACTCGTGTCTGTTCCCAGCAAGTTCAGTGTATCAGACTGAAGAGGAGCTACTGTTCTTGTCAGTTTCCTAAGCAGAGTTGAACTAGATATGGCTCGTGTGTAGGAAGCACAGTTCTTTGTTCTGAGCATTCTCACTGTTCTGGCCCTATAGGAAACACAGTAGAGTAGAAGAGTGCTCTTTTCTCTAAAGCAGAGTGTGTTTCTGTAAGTTGAGCTAGCTTTTGTTTCCCAGTCCTAAATGGAGTTGAATCACATGCAGTTTCTGGTCCTACGAGCAAGAGTTGTTTTATGGTAAGAAGAGTCACTATTGTGCTGCCATTGCCATACACAGTGCAAATAGGCCTCCCATCTGTTCCCAGCAAGTACAGTGTATTGGACTGAAAAGGAGCTACTGTTCTTCTCAGTTTCCTAAGCAGAATTGAACTAAATATGGCCGTGTGTGAAGGAAGCACAGTTCTTTTGTTCTGAGCAAGCTCACTGTTCTTGCCATAAAGAAACACAGTAGAGTAGAAGAGTGCTCTTTTCTCTAAAGCAGAGTGTGTTTCTTGTAAGGCGAGATAGCGTTTGTTTTCCAGTCCTAAATGGAGTTGAATCACATGCAGTTTCTAATCCTACAAGCCAGAGTATTTTTATGGTAAGAAGAGTCACTTTTGCGCTGCCATTGCCATATACAGGACAAATAGCACTGGCGTCTGTTCCCAGCAAGTACAGTGTATTGGACTGAAGAGGATCTACTGTTCTTGTCAGGTTCCTAAGCAGAATTGAACTAGATATGGCCGTGTGTGTAGGAAGCACAGTTCTTCTGAGCAAGTTCAGTGTTCGGACTCCATAGGAAACACAGTAGAGTAGAAGAGTGCTCTTTTCTCAAAAGCAGAGTGTGTTTCTTGTAAGGCAAGCTAGCGTTTGTTTCCCAGTCCTAAATGGAGTTGAGTCACATGCAGTTTTTTTGTCCTACGAGCAAGAGTTGTTTTCTGGTAAGACGAGTCACTATTGTGCTCCAATTGCCATACACAGTGCAAATAGCACTCGCGTCTCTTCCCCGCAAGTACAGTGTATTGGACTGAAGAGGGGCTACTGTTCTTGTCAGTTTCCTAAGCAGAGTTGAACTAGATATGGCCCTTGTGTGTAGGAAGCACAGTTCTTTTGTTCTGAGCAAGCTCACTGTTCGGAACCATAGGAAACACAGTAGAGTAGAAGAGTGCTCTTTTCTCAAAAGCAGAGTGTGTTTCATGTAAGGCGAGCTATCATTTGTTTCCCAGACCTAAATGGAGTTGAATGACATGGAGTTTCTGGTCCTACGAGCAAGAGTTGTTTTATGGTAAGGAAAGTAACTATTGTGCTCCCATTGCCCTACACAAGGCAAATAGCACTCGCGTCTTTTCCCAGCAAGTAAAGTGTATTGGACTGAATAGGAGCTACTGTTCTTGTCAGTTTACTAAGCAGAGTTGAACTAGATATGGTCCGTGTGTGTAGGAAGCACAGTTCTTTTGTTCTGAGCAAGCTCACTGTTTGGACGCCATAGGAAACACAGTAGAGTAGAAGAGTGCTCTTTTCTCTAAAGCAGAGTGCGTTTCTTGTAAGGCGAGCCACCGTTTGTTTCCCAGTCCTAAATGGAGTGGAATCACATGCAGTTTCTGGTCCTACGACCAAGAGTTGTTTTCTGGTAAAGAAAGTCACTATTGCGCTCCCATTGCCATACACAGTGCAAATAGCCCTCCCGTCTGTTCCCAGCAAGTACAGTGTATTGGACTGAAGAGGAGCTACTGTTCTACTCAGTTTTCTAAGAAGAGTTGAACTAGGTATGGCCCGTGTGTGTAGGATGCACAGTTCTTTTTTTCTGAGCAAGCTCACTGTTCTGGCCCTATAGGAAGCACAGTAAAGTAGAAGAGTGCTCTATTCTCAAAAGCAGAGTGTGTTTCTTGGAAGTCGAGCTAGCGTTTGTTTCCCACTCCTAAATGGAGTTGAGTCCCATGTAGTTTTTGGTCCTACGAGCAAAAGTTGTTTTCTGGTAAGACGAGTCACTATTGTTCTCCAATTGCCATACACAGTGCAAATAGCACTCGCGTCTGTACCCCGCAAGTACAGTGTATTGGACTGAAGAGGATCTACTGTTCTTGTCAGGTTCCTAAGCAGAATTGAACTAGATATGGCCATGTGTGTAGGAAGCACAGTTCTTTTGTTCTGAGCAAGCTCAATATTCGGACACCATAGGAAACACAGTAGAGTAGAAGAGTGCTCTTTTCTCAAAAGCAGAGTGTGTTTCCTGTAAGGCGAGCTAGCATTTGTTTCCCAGTCAAAAAAGAAGTTGAATCACATGCAGTTTCTGGTCCTACGAGCAGGATTTGTTTACTGGTAAGACAAGTCTCTATTGTGCTCCAATGCCATACACAGTACAAATAGCACTCGCGTCTGTTCCCCGCAAGTACAGTGTATTGGACTGAAGAGGAGCTACTGTTCTTGTTGGTTTCCTAAGCAGAGTTGAACTAGATATGGCCCGTGTGTGTAGGAAGCACAGTTCTTTTGTTCTGAGCAAGCTCACTCTTCGGACCCGATAGGTAACACAATAGTGTAGAAGAGTGCTCTTTTCTCAAATGCAGAGTGTGTTTCATGTAAGGCGAACTAGCATTTGTTTCCCAGTCCTAAATGGAGTTGAATCACATGCAGTTTCTGGTCCTATGAGCAAGAGTTGTTTTCTCGTAAGGAAAGTCACTATTGCACTCCCATTGCCATACACAGTGCAAATAGCCCTCCCGTCTGTTCCCAGAAAGTACAGTGTATTGGACTGAAAAGGAGCTATTGTTCTTCTCAGTTTCCTAAGCAGAGTTGAACTAGATATGGCCCGTGTGTGTAGGAAGCACAGTTCTTTTGTTCTGAGCAAGCTCACTGTTCGGACACTATAGGAAACACAATAGAGTAGAAGAGTGCTCTTTTATCAAATGCAGAGTGTGTTTCATGTAAGGCGAACTAGCATTTGTTTCCCAGTCCTAAATGGAGTTGAATCACATGCAGTTTCTGGTCCTACGAGCAAGAGTTGTTTTCTGGTAAGAAGAGTTACTATTGCGCTGCCATTGCCATACACAGGACTAATAGCACTGGCATCTGTTCCCAGCAAGTACAGTGTATTGGACTGAAGAGGATCTACTGTTCTTTTCAGGTTCCTAAGCAGAATTGAACTAGATATGGCCGTGTGTGTAGGAAGCACAGTTCTTTTGTTCTGAGCAAGCTCACTGTTCGGACACCATAGGAAACACAGTAGAGTAGAAGAGTGCTCTTTACTCTAAAGCAGAGTGTGTTTCTTGTAAGGTGAGCTAGCGTTTGTTTCCCAGTCCTAAATGGAGTGGAATCACATGCAGTTTCTGGTCCTACGAGCAGGATTTGTTTTCTGATAAGACACGTCACTATTGTGCTCCAATGCCATACACAGTGCAAATAGCACTCGCGTCTGTTCCCCGCAAGTACAGTGTATTGGACTGAAGAGGAGCTACTGTTCTTGTTGGTTTCCTAAGCAGAGTTGAACTAGATATGGCCCGTGTGTGTAGGAAGCACAGTTCTTTTGTTTTGAGCAAGCTCACTCTTCGGACCCGATAGGAAACACAATAGAGTAGAAGAGTGCTCTTTTCTCAAATGCAGATTGTGTTTCATGTAAGGCAAGCTAGCATTTGTTTCCCAGTCCTAAATGGAGTTGAATCACATGCAGTATCTGGTCCTACGAGCAAGAGTTGTTTTCTGGTAAGAAAAGTCACTATTGCGCTGCCATTGCCATACACAGGACTAATAGCACTGGCGTCTGTTCCCAGCAAGTACAGTGTATTGGACTGTAGAGGATCTACTGTTCTTGTCAGGTTCCTAAGCAGAATTGAACTAGATATGGCCGTGTGTGTAGGAAGCACAGTTCTTTTGTTCTGAGCAAGCTCACTTTTCGGAACACATAGGAAACACAGTAGAGTAGAAGAGTGCTCTTTTCTCAAAAGCAGAGTGTGTTTTTGTAAGGCGTGCTAGCGTTTGTTTCCTAGTCTGAAATGGAGTTGAATCACATGCAGTTTCTGGTCCTATGAACAAGAGTTGTTTTCTGGTAAGAAAAGTCACTATTGCGCTCCCATTGCCCTTTACAAGTCAAATAGCACTCGCGTCTTTTCCCAGCAAGTACAGTGTATTGGACTGAATAGGAGTTACTGTTCTTGTCAGTTTTCTAAACAGAATTGAACTAGATATGGTCCGTGTGTGTAGGAAGCACAGTTCTTTTGTTCTGAGCAAGCTCACTGTTTGGACCCCATAGGAAACACAGTAGAGTAGAAGAGTGCTCTTTTCTCAAAAGCAGAGTGTGTTTCATGTAAGGCGAGCTAGCATTTGTTTCCCAGTCCTAAATGGCGTTGATCATATGCAGTTTCTGGTCCTACGATCAAGAGTTGTTTTCTAATAAGGAAAGTCACTATTGCGCTCCCATTGCCATACACAGGGCAAATAGCACTGGCGTCTGTTCCCAGCAAGTACAGTGTATCGGACTGAAGAGGAGCTACTGTTCTTGTCAGTTTCCTAAGCAGAGTTGAACTAGTTATGGCCCGTGTGTAGGAAGCACAGTTCTTTGTTCTGAGCAAGCTCACTCTTCTGGCCCTATAGGAAACACAGTAGAGTGGAAGAGTGCTCTTTTCTCTAAAGCGGAGTGTGTTTCTTGTAAGGCGAGCTAGCGCTTGTTTCCCAGTCCTAAATGGAGTTGAATCACATGCAGTTTCTAGTCCTACGAGCAAGAGTTGTTTTCTGGTAAGAAGAGTCACTATTGCGCTCCCATTGCCATACATAGGACAAATAGCACTGGCGTCTGTTCCCAGAAAGTACAGTGTATTGGACTGAAGAGGATCTACTGTTCTTGTCAGGTTCCTAAGCAGAATTGAACTAGATATGGCCCGTGTGTGTAGGAAGCACAGTTTTTTTGTTCTGAGCAAGCTCACTTTTCGGAACACATAGGAAACACAGTAGAGTAGAAGAGTGCTCTTTTCTCAAAAGCAGAGTGTGTTTCTGTAAGGCGAGCTAGCGTTTGTTTCCTAGTCCTAAATGGAGTTGAATCACATGCAGTTTCTGGTCCTATGAACAAGAGTTGTTTTCTGGTAAGGAAAGTCACTATTGCGCTCCCATTGCCCTTTACAAGGCAAAGAGCACTCGCGTCTTTTCCCAGCAAGTACAGTGTATTGCACTGAATAGGAGCTACTGTTCTTGTCAGTTTACTAAGCAGAATTGAACTAGATATGGTCCGTGCGTGTAGGAAGCACAGTTCTTTTGTTCTGAGCAAGCTCACTGTTTGGACCCCATAGGAAACACAGTAGAGTAGAAGAGTGCTCTTTTCTCAAAAGCAGAGTGTGTTTCTTGGAAGTCGAGCTAGCATTTGTTTCCCAGTCCTAAATGGAGTTGAGTCACATGCAGTTTTTTGTCCTACGAGCAAGAGTTGTTTTCTGGTAAGACAAGTCACTATTGTGCTCCATTTGCCATACACAGTGCAAATAGCACTCGCGTCTATTCCCCGCAAGTACAGTGTATTGGACGGAAGAGGAGCTACTGTTCTTGTCAGTTTCCTAAGCAGAGTTGAACTAGATATGGCCCATGTGTAGGAAGCACAGTTCTTTTGTTCTCAGCAAACTCACTATTCTGGCCCTATAGGAAACACAGTAGAGTAGAAGAGTGCTCATTTCTCAAAAGCAGAGTGTGTTTCTTGGAAGTCGAGCTAGCATTTGTTTCCCAGTCCTAAATGGAGTTGAGTCACATGCAGTTTTTTGTCCTACGAGCAAGAGTTGTTTTCTGGTAAGACAAGTCACTATTGTGCTCCATTTGCCTTACACAATGCAAATAGCACTCGCGTCTGTTCCCTGCAAGTACAGTGTATTGGACGGAAGAGGAGCTACTGTTCTTGTCAGTTTCCTAAGCCGAGTTGAACTAGATATGGCCCATGTGTAGGAAGCACAGTTCTTTTGTTCTGAGCAAGCTCACTATTCTGGCCCTATAGGAAACACAGTAGAGTAGAAGAGTGCTCTTTTCTCAAAAGCAGAGGGTGTTTCATGTAAGGCGAGCTAGCATTTGTTTCCCGGTCCTAAATGGAGTTGAACCTCATGAAGTTTCTGGTCTTACGAGCAAGAGTTGTTTTCTGGTATGAAGAGTCACTATTGCGCTGCCATTGCCATACAGAGGACAAACAGCACTGGTGTCTGTTCCCAGCAATTACAGTGTACTGGACTGAAGAGGATCTACTGTCCTTGTCAGGTTCCTAAGCAGAATTGAACTAGATATGGCCGTGTGTAGGAAGCACAGTTCTTTTGTTCTGAGCAAGCTCACTGTTCTGGCCCTATAGGAAACACAGTAGAGTAGAAGAGTGCTCTTTTCTCAAAAGCAGAGTGTGTTTCTTGTAAGGCGAGCTAGCGTTTGTTTCCCAGTCCTAAATGGAGTAGAGTCACATGCAGTTTTTTGTCCTACGAGCAAGAGTTGTTTTCTGGTAAGACGAGTCACTATTGTGCTCCAATTGCCATACACAGTGCAAATAGCACTCGCGTCTGTTCCCCGCAAGTACAGTGTATTGGACGGAAGAGGAGCTACTGTTCTTGTCAGTTTCCTAAGCAGAGTTGAACTAGATATGGCCCGTGTGTGTAGGAAGCACAGTTCTTTTGTTCTGAGCAAGCTCACTGTTCGGACCCCATAGGAAACACAGTAGAGTAGAAGAGTGCTCTTTTCTCAAAAGCAGAGTGTGTTTCATGTAAGGCGAGCTAGCATTTGTTTCCCAGTCCTAAATGGAGTTGAATCACATGAAGTTTCTGGTCTTACGAGCAAGAGTTGTTTTCTGGTAAGGAAAGTCTCTATTGCGCTCCCATTGCCATACACAGTGCAAATACCACTGGCTTCTGTTCCCAGCAAGTACAGTGTATCGGACTGAAGAGGAGCTACTGTTCTTGTCAGTTTCCTAAGCAGAGTTGAACTAGATATGGCCCGTGTGTAGGAAGCACAGTTCTTTTGTTCTGAGCAAGCTCACTGTTCTGGCCCTATAGGAAACACAGTAGAGTAGAAGAGTGCTCTTTTCTCTAAAGCAGAGTGTGTTTCTTGTAAGGTGAGCTAGCTTTTGTTTCCCAACCTAAATGGAGTTGAATCACATGCAGTATCTGGTCCTACGAGCAAGAGCTGTTTTCTGGTAAGAAGAGTCACTATTGCGCAGCCATTGCCACACACAGGACTAATAGCACTGGCGTCTGTTCCCAGCAAGTACAGTGTATTGGACTGTAGAGGATCTACTGTTCTTGTCAGGTTCTTAAGCAGAATTGAACTAGATATGGCCGTGTGTGTAGGAAGCACAGTTCTTTTTTTCTGAGCAAGCTCACTTTTCGGGACACATAGGAAACACAGTAGAGTAGAAGAGTGCTCTTTTCTCAAAAGCAGAGTGTGTTTTTGTAAGGCGTGCTAGCGTTTGTTTTCTAGTCTGAAATGGAGTTGAATCACATGCAGTTTCTGGTCCTATGAACAAGAGTTGTTTTCTGGTAAGGAACGTCACTATTGCGCTCCCATTGCCCTTTACAAGTCAAATAGCACTCGCGTCTTTTCCCAGCAAGTACAGTGTATTGGACTGAATACGAGTTACTGTTCTTGTCAGTTTTCTAAACAGAATTGAACTAGATATGGTCCGTGCGTGTAGGAAGCACAGTTCTTTTGTTCTGAGCAAGCTCACTATTCGGACACCATAGGAAACACAGTAGAGTAGAAGAGTGCTCTTTATTCTAAAGCAGAGTGTGTTTCTTGTAAGGCGAGCTAGCGTTTGTTTCCCAGTTCTAAATGGAGTTGAATCACATGCAGTTTCTGGTCCTAAGAGCAAGAGTTGTTTTCTGGTAAGGAAAGTCACTATTGTGCTCCCCTTGCCATACATAGTGCAAATAGCTCTCACGTCTGTTCCCAGCAAGTACAGTGTATCGGACTGAAGAGGAGCTACTGTTCTTGTCAGTTTCCTAAGCAGAGTTGAACTAGATATGGCCCGCGTGTGTAGGAAGCACAGTTCTTTTGTTCTGAGCAAGCTCACTGTTTGGACCCCATAGGAAACACAGTAGAGTAGAAGAGTGCTCTTTTCTCTAAAGCAGAATGTGTTTCTTATAAGGCGAGCTAGCGTTTGTTTCCCTGTCCTAAATGGAGTGGAATCACATGCAGTTTCTGGTCCTACGAGCAGGATTTGTTTACTGGTAAGACAAGTCTCTATTGTGCTCCAATGCCATACACAGTACAAATAGCACTCGTGTCTGCTCCCCGCAAGTACAGTGTATTGGACTGAAGAGGAGCTACTGTTCTTGTTGGTTTCCTAAGCAGAGTTGAACTAGATATGGCCCGTGTGTGTAGGAAGCACAGTTCTTTTGTTCTGAGCAAGCTCAATCTTCGGACCGGATAGGTAACACAATAGAGTAGAAGAGTGCTCTTTTCTCAAATGCAGAGTGTGTTTCATGTAAGGCGAGCTAGCATTTGTTTCCCAGTCCTAAATGGAGTTGAATCACATGCAGTATCTGGTCCTACGAGCAAGAGTTGTTTTCTGGTAAGAAGAGTCACTATTGCGCTGCCATTGCCATACTCAGGACTAATAGCACTGGCGTCTGTTCCCAGCAAGTACAGTGTATTGGACTGTAGAGGATCTACTGTTCTTGTCAGGTTCCTAAGCAGAATTGAACTAGATATGGCCGTGTGTGTAGGAAGCACAGTTCTTTTGTTCTGAGCAAGCTCACTTTTCGGAACACATAGGAAACACAGTAGAGTAGAAGAGTGCTCTTTTCTCAAAAGCAGAGTGTGTTTTTGTAAGGCGAGCTAGCGTTTGTTTCCTAGTCCTAAATGGAGTTGAATCACATGCAGTTTCTGGTCCTATGAACAAGAGTTGTTTTCTGGTAAGGAAAGTCACTATTGCGTTCCCATTGCCCTTTACAAGTCAAATAGCACTCACATCTTCTCCCAGCAAGTACAGTGTATTGGACTGAATAGGAGTTACTGTTCTTGTCAGTTTTCTAAGCAGAATTGAACTAGATATGGTCCGTGCGTGTAGGAAGCACAGTTCTTTTGTTCTGAGCAAGCTCACTGTTTGGACCCCATAGGAAACACAGTAGAGTCGAAGAGTGCTCTTTTCTCAAAAGCAGAGTGTGTTTCATGTAAGGCGAGCTAGCATTTGTTTCCCAGTCCTAAATGGAGTTGATCATATGCAGTTTCTGGTCCTACGATCAAGAGTTGTTTTCTAATAAGGAAAGTCACTATTGAGTTCCCATTGCCATACACAGTGCAAATAGCACTCGCGTCTGTTCCCAGCAAGTACAGTGTATCAGACTGAAGAGGAGCTACTGTTCTTGTCAGTTTCCTAAGCAGAGTTGAACTAGTTATGGCCCGTGTGTAGGAAGCACAGTTCTTTTGTTCTGAGCAAGCTCACTCTTCTGACCCTATAGGAAACACAGTAGAGTGGAAGAGTGCTGTTTTCTCTAAAGCAGAGTGTGTTTCTTGTAAGGCGAGCTAGCGTTTGTTTCCCAGTCCTAAATGGAGTTGAATCACATGCAGTTTCTAGTCCTACGAGCAAGAGTTGTTTTCTGGTAAGAAGAGTCACTATTGCGCTGCAACTGCCATACACAGGACAAATAGCAATGGCGTCTGTTCCCAGCAAGTACAGTGTATTAGACTGAAGAGGATCTAGTGTTCTTGTCAGTTTCCTAAGCAGAGTTGAACTAGATATGGCCCGTGTGTGTAGGAAGCACAGTTCTTTTGTTCTGAGCAAGCTCACTGTTCGGACCCCATAGGAAACACAGTAGAGTATAAGAGTGCTCTTTTCTCAAAAGCAGAGTGTGTTTCTTGTAAGGCGAGCTAGCGTTTGTTTCCCAGTCCTAAATGGAGTTGAATCACACGCAGTTTCTGGTCCTAAGAGCAAGAGTTGTTTTCTGGTAAGGAAAGTCACTATTGCGCTCCCATTGCCATACACAGTGCAAATAGCACTCGCGTCTGTTCCCAGCAAGTACAGTGTATCGGACTGAAGAGGAGCTACTGTTCTTGTCAGTTTCCTAAGCAGAGTTGAACTAGATATGGCCCATGTGTAGGAAGCACAGTTCTTTTGTTCTGAGCAAGCTCACTCTTCTGGCCCTATAGGAAACACAGTAGAGTAGAAGAGTGCTCTTTTCTCTAAAGCAGAGTGTGTTTTTTGTAAGGTGAGCTAGCTTTTGCTTCCCAGTCCTAAATGGAGTTGAGTCACATGCAGTTTTTTGTCCTACGAGCAAGAGTTGTTTTCTGGTAAGACGAGTCACTATTGTGCTCCAATTGCCATACACAGTGCAAATAGCACTCGCGTCTGTTCCCCGCAAGTACAGTGTATTGGACGGAAGAGGAGCTACTGTTCTTGTCAGTTTCCTAAGGAGAATTTAACTAGATATGGCCCGTGTGTGTAGGAAGCACAGTTCTTTTGTTCTGAGCAAGCTCACTGTTTGGAACCCATACGAAACACAGTAGAGTAGAAGAGTGCTCTTTTCTCAAAAGCAGAGTGTGTTTCATGTAAGGCGAGCTAGCATTTGTTTCCCAGTCCTAAATGGAGTTGAATCACATGCAGTTTCTGGTCTTACGAGCAAGAGTTGTTTTCTGGTAAGGAAAGTCACTATTGCGCTCCCATTGCCATACACAGTGCAAATAGCACTCGCGTCTGTTCCCAGCAAGTACAGTGTATCGGACTGAAGAGGAGCTACTGTTCTTGTCAGTTTCCTAAGCAGAGTTGAACGAGATATGGCCCGTGTGTAGGAAGCACAGTTCTTTTGTTCTGAGCAAGCTCACTCTTCTGGCCATATAGGAAAAACAGTAGAGTAGAAGAGTGCTCTTTTCTCTAAAGCAGACTGTGTTTCTTGCAAGGTGAGCTAGCTTTTGTTTCCCAGTCCTAAATGGAGTTGAATCACATGCAGTTTCTGGTCCTACAAGCAAGAGTTGTTTTCTGGTAAGAAGAGTCACTATTGTGCTGCCATTGCCATACACAGGACAAATAGCACTGGCGTCTGTTCCCAGCAAGTACAGTGTATTGAACTGAAGAGGATCTACTGTTCTTGTCAGTTTCCTAAGCAGACTTGAACTAGATATGGCCGTGTGAGTAGGAAGCACAGTTTTTTTTTTCTGAGCAAGCTCACTGTTCGGAACATATAGGAAACACAGTAGAGTAGAAGAGAGCTCTTTTCTCAAAAGCAAAGTGTGTTTCTTGGAAGTTGAGCTAGCGTTTGTTTCCCAGTCCTAAATGGAGTTGAGTCACATGCAATTTTTTGTTCTACGAGCAAGACTTGTTTTCTGGTAAGGAAAGTCACTATTGTGCTCCCATTGCCATACACAGTACAAATAGCACTCGCGTCTGTTCCCAGCAAGTACAGTGTATCGGACTGAAGAGGAGCTACTGTTCTTGTCAGTTTCCTAAGCAGAGTTGAACTAGATATGGCCCGTGTGTAGGAAGCACAGTTCTTTTGTTCTGAGCAAGCTCACTGTTCTGGCCCTCTAGGAAACACAGTAGAGTAGAAGAGTGCTCTTTTCTCAAAAGCAGAGTGTGTTTCTTGTAAAGCGAATTAGAGTTTGTTTCCCAAATTTAAATGGAGTGGAATCACATGCAGTTTCTGGTCCTACGAGCAAGAGTTGTTTTCTGGTAAGAAGAGTCACTATTGAGTTGCCATTGCCATACACAGGACAAATAGCACTGGCGTCTGTTCCCAGCAAGTACACTCTATTGGACTGAAGAGGATCTACTGTTCTTGTCAGTTTCCTAAGCAGACTTGAACTAGATATTACCGTGTGAGTAGGAAGCACAGTTTTTTTGTTCTGAGCAAGCTCACTTTTCGAACACATAGGAAACACAGTAGAGTAGAAGAGTGCTCTTTTCTCAAAAGCAGAGTGTTTTTCTTGGAAGTCGAGCTAGCGTTTGTTTCCCAGTCCTAAATGGAGTTGAATCACATGCAGTTTCTGGTCCTACGAGCAAGAGTTGTTTTCTGGTAAGTAAAGTCACTATTGCGCTCCCATTGCCGTACACAGTGCAAATAGCACTCGCGTCTGTTCCCAGCAAGTACAGTGTATCGGACTGAAGAGGAGCTACTGTTCTTGTCAGTTTCCTAAGCAGAGTTGAACTAGATATGGCCCATGTGTAGGAAGCACAGTTCTTTTGTTCTGAGCAAGCTCACTCTTCTGGCCCTATAGGAAACACAGTAGAGTAGAAGAGTGCTCTTTTCTCTAAAGCAGAGTGTGTTTTTTGTAAGGTGAGCTAGCTTTTGTTTCCCAGTCCTAAATGGAGTTGAGTCACATGCAGTTTTTTGTCCTACGAGCAAGAGTTGTTTTCTGGTAAGACGAGTCACTATTGTGCTCCAATTGCCATACACAGTGCAAATAGCACTCGCGTCTGTTCCCCGCAAGTACAGTGTATTGGACGGAAGAGGAGCTACTGTTCTTGTCAGTTTCCTAAGGAGAATTTAACTAGATATGGCCCGTGTGTGTAGGAAGCACAGTTCTTTTGTTCTGAGCAAGCTCACTGTTTGGAACCCATACGAAACACAGTAGAGTAGAAGAGTGCTCTTTTCTCAAAAGCAGAGTGTGTTTCATGTAAGGCAAGCTAGCATTTGTTTCCCAGTCCTAAATGGAGTTGAATCACATGCAGTTTCTGGTCTTACGAGCAAGAGTTGTTTTCTGGTAAGGAAAGTCACTATTGCGCTCCCATTGCCATACACAGTGCAAATAGCACTCGCGTCTGTTCCCAGCAAGTACAGTGTATCGGACTGAAGAGGAGCTACTGTTCTTGTCAGTTTCCTAAGCAGAGTTGAACGAGATATGGCCCGTGTGTAGGAAGCACAGTTCTTTTGTTCTGAGCAAGCTCACTCTTCTGGCCCTATAGGAAAAACAGTAGAGTAGAAGAGTGCTCTTTTCTCTAAAGCAGACTGTGTTTCTTGCAAGGTGAGCTAGCTTTTGTTTCCCAGTCCTAAATGGAGTTGAATCACATGCAGTTTCTGGTCCTACAAGCAAGAGTTGTTTTCTGGTAAGAAGAGTCACTATTGTGCTGCCATTGCCATACACAGGACAAATAGCACTGGCGTCTGTTCCCAGCAAGTACAGTGTATTGAACTGAAGAGGATCTACTGTTCTTGTCAGTTTCCTAAGCAGACTTGAACTAGATATGGCCGTGTGAGTAGGAAGCACAGTTTTTTTTTTCTGAGCAAGCTCACTGTTCGGAACATATAGGAAACACAGTAGAGTAGAAGAGAGCTCTTTTCTCAAAAGCAAAGTGTGTTTCTTGGAAGTTGAGCTAGCGTTTGTTTCCCAGTCCTAAATGGAGTTGAGTCACATGCAATTTTTTGTTCTACGAGCAAGACTTGTTTTCTGGTAAGGAAAGTCACTATTGTGCTCCCATTGCCATACACAGTACAAATAGCACTCGCGTCTGTTCCCAGCAAGTACAGTGTATCGGACTGAAGAGGAGCTACTGTTCTTGTCAGTTTCCTAAGCAGAGTTGAACTAGATATGGCCCGTGTGTAGGAAGCACAGTTCTTTTGTTCTGAGCAAGCTCACTGTTCTGGCCCTCTAGGAAACACAGTAGAGTAGAAGAGTGCTCTTTTCTCAAAAGCAGAGTGTGTTTCTTGTAAAGCGAATTAGAGTTTGTTTCCCAGTTTTAAATGGAGTGGAATCACATGCAGTTTCTGGTCCTACGAGCAAGAGTTGTTTTCTGGTAAGAAGAGTCACTATTGAGTTGCCATTGCCATACACAGGACAAATAGCACTGGCGTCTGTTCCCAGCAAGTACACTCTATTGGACTGAAGAGGATCTACTGTTCTTGTCAGTTTCCTAAGCAGACTTGAACTAGATATTACCGTGTGAGTAGGAAGCACAGTTTTTTTGTTCTGAGCAAGCTCACTTTTCGAACACATAGGAAACACAGTAGAGTAGAAGAGTGCTCTTTTCTCAAAAGCAGAGTGTTTTTCTTGGAAGTCGAGCTAGCGTTTGTTTCCCAGTCCTAAATGGAGTTGAATCACATGCAGTTTCTGGTCCTACGAGCAAGAGTTGTTTTCTGGTAAGTAAAGTCACTATTGCGCTCCCATTGCCGTACACAGTGCAAATAGCACTCGCGTCTGTTCCCAGCAAGTACAGTGTATCGGACTGAAGAGGAGCTACTGTTCTTGTCAGTTTCCTAAGCAGAGTTGAACTAGATATGGCCCATGTGTAGGAAGCACAGTTCTTTTGTTCTGAGCAAGCTCACTCTTCTGGCCCTATAGGAAACACAGTAGAGTAGAAGAGTGCTCTTTTCTCTAAAGCAGAGTGTGTTTTTTGTAAGGTGAGCTAGCTTTTGTTTCCCAGTCCTAAATGGAGTTGAGTCACATGCAGTTTTTTGTCCTACGAGCAAGAGTTGTTTTCTGGTAAGACGAGTCACTATTGTGCTCCAATTGCCATACACAGTGCAAATAGCACTCGCGTCTGTTCCCCGCAAGTACAGTGTATTGGACGGAAGAGGAGCTACTGTTCTTGTCAGTTTCCTAAGGAGAATTTAACTAGATATGGCCCGTGTGTGTAGGAAGCACAGTTCTTTTGTTCTGAGCAAGCTCACTGTTTGGAACCCATACGAAACACAGTAGAGTAGAAGAGTGCTCTTTTCTCAAAAGCAGAGTGTGTTTCATGTAAGGCAAGCTAGCATTTGTTTCCCAGTCCTAAATGGAGTTGAATCACATGCAGTTTCTGGTCTTACGAGCAAGAGTTGTTTTCTGGTAAGGAAAGTCACTATTGCGCTCCCATTGCCATACACAGTGCAAATAGCACTCGCGTCTGTTCCCAGCAAGTACAGTGTATCGAACTGAAGAGGAGCTACTGTTCTTGTCAGTTTCCTAAGCAGAGTTGAACGAGATATGGCCCGTGTGTAGGAAGCACAGTTCTTTTGTTCTGAGCAAGCTCACTCTTCTGGCCCTATAGGAAAAACAGTAGAGTAGAAGAGTGCTCTTTTCTCTAAAGCAGACTGTGTTTCTTGCAAGGTGAGCTAGCTTTTGTTTCCCAGTCCTAAATGGAGTTGAATCACATGCAGTTTCTGGTCCTACAAGCAAGAGTTGTTTTCTGGTAAGAAGAGTCACTATTGTGCTGCCATTGCCATACACAGGACAAATAGCACTGGCGTCTGTTCCCAGCAAGTACAGTGTATTGAACTGAAGAGGATCTACTGTTCTTGTCAGTTTCCTAAGCAGACTTGAACTAGATATGGCCGTGTGAGTAGGAAGCACAGTTTTTTTTTTTTCTGAGCAAGCTCACTGTTCGGAACATATAGGAAACACAGTAGAGTAGAAGAGAGCTCTTTTCTCAAAAGCAAAGTGTGTTTCTTGGAAGTTGAGCTAGCGTTTGTTTCCCAGTCCTAAATGGAGTTGAGTCACATGCAATTTTTTGTTCTACGAGCAAGACTTGTATTCTGGTAAGGAAAGTCACTATTGTGCTCCCATTGCCATACACAGTACAAATAGCACTCGCGTCTGTTCCCAGCAAGTACAGTGTATTGGACTGAAGAGGAGCTACTGTTCTTGTCAGTTTCCTAAGCAGAGTTTAACTAGATATGGCCCGTGTGTAGGAAGCACAGTTCTTTTGTTCTGAGCAAGCTCACTGTTCTGGCCCTCTAGGAAACACAGTAGAGTAGAAGAGTGCTCTTTTCTCAAAAGCAGAGTGTGTTTCTTGTAAAGCGAATTAGAGTTTGTTTCCCAGTTTTAAATGGAGTGGAATCACATGCAGTTTCTGGTCCTACGAGCAAGAGTTGTTTTCTGGTAAGAAGAGTCACTATTGAGCTGCCATTGCCATACACAGGACAAATAGCACTGGCGTCTGTTCCCAGCAAGTACACTGTATTGGACTGAAGAGGATCTACTGTTCTTGTCAGTTTCCTAGCAGACTTGAACTAGATATGGCCGTGTGAGTAGGAAGCACAGTTTTTTTGTTCTGAGCAAGCTCACTTTTCGAACACATAGGAAACACAGTAGAGTAGAAGAGTGCTCTTTTCTCAAAAGCAGAGTGTTTTTCTTGGAAGTCGAGCTAGCGTTTGTTTCCCAGTCCTAAATGGAGTTGAATCACATGCAGTTTCTGGTCCTACGAGCAAGAGTTGTTGTCTGGTAAGTAAAGTCACTATTGCGCTCCCATTGCCGTACACAGTGCAAATAGCACTCGCGTCTGTTCCCAGCAAGTACAGTGTATCGGACTGAAGAGGAGCTACTGTTCTTGTCAGTTTCCTAAGCAGAGTTGAACTAGATATGGCCCATGTGTAGGAAGCACAGTTCTTTTGTTCTGAGCAAGCTCACTCTTCTGGCCCTATAGGAAACACAGTAGAGTAGAAGAGTGCTCTTTTCTCTAAAGCAGAGTGTGTTTTTTTTAAGGTGAGCTAGCTTTTGTTTCCCAGTCCTAAATGGAGTTGAGTCACATGCAGTTTTTTTTCCTACGAGCAAGAGTTGTTTTCTGGTAAGACGAGTCACTATTGTGCTCCAATTGCCATACACAGTGCAAATAGCACTCGCGTCTGTTCCCCGCAAGTACATTGTATTGTACTGAAGAGGATCTTCTGTTTTTGTCAGTTTCCTAAGCAGAGTAGAACTAGATATGGCCCGTGTGTGTAAGAAGCACAGTTTTTTTGTTCTGAGCAAGTTCACTGTTCGGACCCCATAGGAAGCACAGTAGAGTAGAAGAGTGCTCTTTTCTCAAAAGCAGAGTGTGTTTCATGTAAGGCGAGCTAGCATTTGTTTCCCAGTCCTAAATGGAGTTGAATCACAGGCAGTTTCTGGTCCTATGAGCAAGAGTTGTTTTCTGGTAAGAAGAGTCACTATTGCGCTGCCATTGCCATACATAGGACAAATAGCACTGTTGTCTGTTCCCAGCAAGTACAGTGTATTGGACTGAAGAGGATATACTGTTCTTGTCAGGTTCCTAAGCAGACTTGAACTAGATATGGCCGTGTGAGTAGGAAGCACAGTTTTTTTGTTCTGAGCAAGCTCACTGTTCGGAACACATAGGAAACACAGTAGAGTAGAAGAGTGCTCTTTTTTCAAAAGCAGAGTGTGTTTCATGTAAGGCGAGCTAGCATTTGTTTCCCACTCCTAAGTGGAGTTGAATCACATGCAGTTTCTGGTCCTACGATCAAGAGTTGTTTTCTGGTAAGGAAAGTCACTATTGCGCTCCCATTGCCGTACAAAGTACAAATAACACTCGCGTCTGTTCACAGGAAGTACAGTGTATCGTACTGAAGAGGAGCTACTGTTCTTGTTGGTTTCCTAAGCGGAGTTGAATTAGCTATGGCCCGTGTGTGTAGGAAGCACAGTTTTTTTGTTCTGTGCAAACTCACTGTTCGGACCCAATAGGAAACACAGTAGAGTAGAAGAGTACTCTTTTCTCAAAAGCAGAGTGTGTTTCATGTATGCGAGCTAGCATTTGTTTCCCAGTCCTAAATGGAGTTGAATCACATGCAGTTTCTGGTCCTACGAGCAAGAGTTGTTTTCTGGTAAGGAAAGTAACTATTGAGCTCCCATTGCCATACACAGTGCAAATAGCCCTCCTATCTGTTCCCAAGAAGTACAGTGTATTGGACTGCAAAGGAGCTACTGTTCTTCTCAGTTTCCTAAGCAGAGTTGAACTAGATATGGGCCGTGTGTGTAGGAAGTACAGTTCTTTTTTTCTGAGCAAGCTCACTGTTCTGGCCCCATAGGAAACACAGAAGAGTAGGAGAGTGCTCTTTTCTCAAAAGCAGAGTGTGTTTTTGTAAGGCGAGCTAGCATTTGTTTCCTAGTCCTAAATGGAGTTGAATCACATGCAGTTTCTGGTCCTAGGAACAAGAGTTGTTTTCTGGTAAGGAAAGTCACTATTGCGCTCCCATTGCCCTTCACAAGGCAAATAGCACTTGCGCCTTTTCCCAGCAAGTACAGTGTATTGGACTGAATAGGAGCTACTCTTCTTGTCAGTTTACTAAGCAGAGTTTAACTAGATATGGTCCGTGTGTGTAGGAAGCACAGTTCTTTTGTTCTGAGCAAGCTCACTGTTTGGACCCCATAGGAAACACAGTAGAGTAGAAGAGTGCTCTTTTCTCTAAAGCAGAGTGTGTTTCTTGTAAGGCAAGCTACTGTTTGTTTCCCAGTCCTAAATGGAGTGGAATCACATGCAGGTTCTGGTCCTACGAGCAAGAGTTGTTTTCTGGTAAGGAAAGTCATTATTGCGCTCCCATTGCCATACACAGTGCAAATAGCCCTCCCGTCTGTTCCCAGCAACTACAGTGTATTGGACTGAAGAGGAGCTACTGTTCTTCTTAGTTTCCTAAGCAGAGTTGAAGTAGATATGGCCCGTGTGTGTAGGAAGCACAGTTCTTTCTTTCTGAGCAAGCTCACTGTTCTGGCCCTATTGGAAACACAGTAGAGTAGAAGAGTGCTCTTTTCTCAAAAGCAGAGTGTGTTTCTTGTAAAGCGAGCTAAAATTTGTTTCCCAGTCCTAAATGGAGTTGAATCACATGCAGTTTCTGGTCCTACGAGCAAGAGTAGTTTTCTGTTAAGAAGAGTCACTATTGCACTGCCATTGCCATACACAGGACAAATAGCACATGCGTCTGTTCCCAGCAAGTACAGTGTATTGAACTGAAGAGGATCTACTGTTCCTGTCAGGTTCCTAAGCAGACTTGAACTAGATATGGCCCTGTGAGTAGAAAGCACAGTTTTTTTTTTTCTGAGCAAGCTCACTGTTCGGAACATATAGGAAACACAGTAGAGTAGAAGAGTGCTCTTTTCTCAAAAGCAAAGTGTGTTTCTTGGAAGTTGAGCTAGCGTTTGTTTCCCAGTCCTAAATGGAGTTGAGTCACATGCAATTTTTTGTCCTACGAGCAAGACTTGTTTTCTGGTAAGGAAAGTCACTATTGTGCTCCCATTGCCATACACAGTGCAAATAGCACTCGCGTCTGTTCCCAGCAAGTACAGTGTATCGGACTGAAGAGGAGCTACTGTTCTTGTCAGTTTCCTAAGCAGAGTTGAACTAGATATGGCCCGTGTGTAGGAAGCACAGTTCTTTTGTTCTGAGCAAGCTCACTGTTCTGGCCCTATAGGAAACACAGTAGAGTAGAAGAGTGCTCTTTTCTCAAAAGCAGAGTGTGTTTCTTGTAAGGCGAGCTAGCGTTTGTTTCCCAGTCCTAAATGGAGTTGAGTCACATGCAGTTTTTTGTCCTACGTGCAAGAATTGTTTTCTGGTAAGACGAGTCATTATTGTGCTCCAATTGCCATACACAGTGCAAATAGCACTCGCGTCTGTTCCCCGCAAGTACAGTGTATTGGACTGAAGAAAATCTACTGTTCTTGTCAGTTTCCTAAGCAGAGTTGAACTAGATATGGCCCGTGTGTGTAGGAAGCACAGTTCTTTTGTTCTGAGCAAGCTCACTGTTCGGACCCCATAGGAAGCACAGTAGATTAGAAGAGTGCTCTTTTCTCAAAAGCAGAGTGTGTTTCATGTAAGGCGAGCTAGCATTTGTTTCCCAGTCCTAAACGGAGTTGAATCACATGCAGTTTCTGGTCCTACGATCAAGAGTTGTTTTCTGGTAAGGAAAGTCACTATTGCGCTCCCATTTCCATACTCAGTGCAAATAGCACTTGCGTCTGTTCCCAGCAAGTACAGTGTATCGGACTGAAGAGGAGCTACTGTTCTTATTTGTTTTCTAAGCAAAGTTGAACTAGTTATGGCCCGTGTGTAGGAAGCACAGTTCTTTTTTTCTGAGCAAGCTCACTGTTCTGGCCTTATAGGAAACACAGTAGAGTAGAAGAGTGCTCTTTTCTCAAAAGCAGAGTGTGTTTCTTGTAAAGCGAGCTAGAGTTTGTTTCCCAGTCCTAAATGGAGTTGAATCACATGAAGTTTCTGGTCCTAAGAGCAAGAGTTGTTTTCTGTTAAGAAGAGTAACTATTGCGCTGCCTTTGCCATATACAGGACAAATAGCACTGGCGTCTGTTCCCAGCAAGTACAGTGTATTGGACTGAATAGGAGCTACTTTTCTTGTCAGTTTACTAAGCAGAGTTGAACTAGATATGGTCCGTGCGTGTAGGAAGCACAGTTCTTTTGTTCTGAGCAAGCTCACTGTTTGGACCCCATAGGAAACACAGTAGAGTAGAAGAGTGCTCTTTTCTCTAAAGCAGAGTGTGTTTCTTGTAAGGCAAGCTACCGTTTGTTTCCCAGTCCTAAATGGAGTGGAATCACATGCAGGTTCTGGTCCTACGAGCAAGAGTTGTTTCCTGGTAAGGAAAGTTACTATTGCGCTCCCATTGCCATACACAGTGCAAATAGTCCTCCCGTCTGTTCCCAGCAACTACAGTGTATTGGACTGAAGAGGAGCTACTGTTCTTCTTAGTTTCCTAAGCAGAGTTGAAGTAGATATGGCCCGTGTGTGTAGGAAGCACAGTTCTTTCTTTCTGAGCAAGCTCACTGTTCTGGCCCTATTGGAAACACAGTAGAGTAGAAGAGTGCTCTTTTCTCAAAAGCAGAGTGTGTTTCTTGTAAAGCGAGCTAGAATTTGTTTCCCAGTCCTAAATGGAGTTTAATCACATGCAGTTTCTGGTCCTACGAGCAAGAGTTGTTTTCTGTTAAGAAGAGTCACTATTGCACTGCCATTGCCATACACAGGATAAATAGCACATGCGTCTGTTCCCAGCAAGTACAGTGTATTGAACTGAAGAGGATCTACTGTTCCTGTCAGGTTCCTAAGCAGACTTGAACTAGATATGGCCCTGTGAGTAGGAAGCACAGTTTTTTTTTTCTGAGCAAGCTCACTCTTCGGAACATATAGGAAACACAGTAGAGTAGAAGAGTGCTCTTTTCTCAAAAGCAAAGTGTGTTTCTTGGAAGTTGAGCTAGCGTTTGTTTCCCAGTCCTAAATGGAGTTGAGTCACATGCAATTTTTTGTCCTACGAGCAAGACTTGTTTTCTGGTAAGGAAAGTCACTATTGTGCTCCCATTGCCATACACAGTGCAAATAGCACTCGCGTCTGTTCCCAGCAAGTACAGTGTATCGGACTGAAGAGGAGCTACTGTTCTTGTCAGTTTCCTAAGCAGAGTTGAACTAGATATGGCCCGTGTGTAGGAAGCACAGTTCTTTTGTTCTGAGCAAGCTCACTGTTCTGGCCCTATAGGAAACACAGTAGAGTAGAAGAGTGCTCTTTTCTCAAAAGCAGAGTGTGTTTCTTGTAAGGCGAGCTAGCGTTTGTTTCCCAGTCCTAAATGGAGTTGAGTCACATGCAGTTTTTTGTCCTACGTGCAAGAATTGTTTTCTGGTAAGACGAGTCACTATTGTGCTCCAATTGCCATACACAGTGCAAATAGCACTCGCGTCTGTTCCCCGCAAGTACAGTGTATTGGACTGAAGAAGATCTACTGTTCTTGTCAGTTTCCTAAGCAGAGTTGAACTAGATATGACCCGTGTGTGTAGGAAGCACAGTTCTTTTGTTCTGAGCAAGCTCACTGTTCGGACCCCATAGGAAGCACAGTAGATTAGAAGAGTGCTCTTTTCTCAAAAGCAGAGTGTGTTTCATGTAAGGCGAGCTAGCATTTGTTTCCCAGTCCTAAACGGAGTTGAATCACATGCAGTTTCTGGTCCTACGATCAAGAGTTGTTTTCTGGTAAGTAAAGTCACTATTGCGCTCCCATTTCCATACTCAGTGCAAATAGCACTCGCGTCTGTTCCCAGCAAGTACAGTGTATCGGACTGAAGAGGAGCTACTGTTCTTATTTGTTTCCTAAGCAAAGTTGAACTAGTTATGGCCCGTGTGTAGGAAGCACAGTTCTTTTGTTCTGAGCAAGCTCACTCTTCTGGCCTTATAGGAAACACAGTAGAGTAGAAGAGTGCTCTTTTCTCAAAAGCAGAGTGTGTTTCTTGTAAAGCGAGCTAGAGTTTGTTTCCCAGTCCTAAATGGAGTTGAATCACATGAAGTTTCTGGTCCTAAGAGCAAGAGTTGTTTTCTGTTAAGAAGAGTAACTATTGCGCTGCCTTTGCCATACACAGGACAAATAGCACTCGCGTCTGTTTCCAGCAAGTACAGTGTATTGGACTGAATAGGAGCTACTTTTCTTGTCAGTTTACTAAGCAGAGTTGACCTAGATATGGTCCGTGCGTGTAGGAAGCACAGTTCTTTTGTTCTGAGCAAGCTCACTGTTTGGACCCCATAGGAAACACAGTAGAGTAGAAGAGTGCTCTTTTCTCAAAAGCAGAGTGTGTTTCTTGGAAGTCGAGCTAGCGTTTGTTTCCCAGTCCTAAATGGAGTTGAGTCACATGCAGTTTTTTGTCCTATGAGCAAGAGTTGTTTTCTGGTAAGACAAGTCACTATTGTGCTCCAATTGCCATACACAGTGCAAATAGCACTGGCGTCTGTTCCCCGCAAGTACAGTGTATTGGACGGAAGAGGAGCTACTGTTCTTGTCAGTTTCCTAAGGAGAGTTGAACTAGATATGGCCCGTGTGTGTAGGAAGCACAGTTCTTTTGTTCTGAGCAAGCTCACTGTTCTGGCCCTATAGGAAAAACAGTAGAGTAGAAGAGTGCTCTTTTCTCTAAAGCAGAGTGTGTTTCTTGAAGGTGAGCTAGCTTTTGTTTCCCAGTCCTAAATGGAGTTGAATCACATGCAGTTTCTGGTCCTACAAGCAAGAGTTGTTTTCTGGTAAGAAGAGTCACTATTGTGCTGCCATTGCCATACACAGGACAAATAGCACTGGCGTCTGTTCCCAGCAAGTACAGTGTATTGAACTGAAGAGGATCTACTGTTCTTGTCAGTTTCCTAAGCAGACTTGAACTAGATATGGCCGTGTGAGTAGGAAGCACAGTTTTTTTTTTTTTTTCTGAACAAGCTCACTGTTGGGAACATATAGGAAACACAGTAGAGTAGAAGAGTGCTCTTTTCTCAGAAGCAAAGTGTGTTTCTTGGAAGTTGAGCTAGCCTTTGTTTCCCAGTCCTAAATGGAGTTGAGTCACATGCAATTTTTTGTTCTACGAGCAAGACTTGTTTTCTGGTAAGGAAAGTCACTATTGCGCTCCCATTGCCGTACACAGTGCAAATAGCACTCGCGTCTGTTCCCAGCAAGTACAGTGTATCGGACTGAAGAGGAGCTACTGTTCTTGTCAGTTTCCTAAGCAGAGTTGAACTAGTTATGGCCCATGTGTAGGAAGCACAGTTCTTTTGTTCTGAGCAAGCTCACTCTTCTGGCCCTATAGGAAACACAATAGAGTAGAAGAGTGCTCTTTTTTCTAAAGCAGAGTGTGTTTTTTGTAAGGTGAGCTAGCTTTTGTTTCCCAGTCCTAAATGGTGTTGAATCACATGCAGTTTCTGATCCTACGAGCAAGAGTTGTTTTCTGGTATGAAGAGTCACTATTGCACTGCCATTGCCATACACAGGACAAACAGCACTGGTGTCTGTTCCCAGCAATTACACTGTACTGGACTGAAGAGGATCTACTGTCCTTGTAAGGTTCCTAAGCAGAATTGAACTAGATATGGCCGTGTGTAGGAAGCACAGTTCTTTGTACTGAGCAAGCTCACAATTCTGGCCCTATAGGAAACACAGTAGAGTAGAAGAGTGCTCTTTACTCAAAAGCAGAGTGTCTTTCTTGTAAGGCGAGCTAGCGTTTGTTTCCCAGTCCTAAATGGAGTTGAGTCACATGCAGTTTTTTGTCCTACGAGCAAGAGTTGTTTTCTGGTAAGACGAGTCACTATTGTGCTCCAATTGCCATACACAGTGCAAATAGCACTCGCGTCTGTTCCCCGCAAGTACAGTGTATTGGACGGAAGAGGATCTACTGTTCTTGTCAGTTTCCTAAGCAGAGTTGAACTAGATATGGCCCGTGTGTGTAGGAAGCACAGTTCTTTTGTTCTGAGCAAGCTCACTGTTCGGACCCCATAGGAAACACAGTAGAGTAGAAGAGTGCTCTTTTCTCAAAAGCACAGTGTGTTTCCTGTAAGGCGAGCTAGCGTTTGTTTCCCAGTCCTAAATGGAGTGGAATCACATGCAGTTTCTGGTCCTACGAGCAAGAGTTGTTTTCTGGTAAGAAGAGTCACTATTGTACTGCCATTGCCATACACAGGACAAATAGCACTGGCGTCTGTTCCCAGCAAGTACAGTGTATTGGACTGAAGAGGATCTAGTGTTCTTGTCAGTTTCCTAAGCAGAGTTGAACTAGATATGGCCATGTGTGTAGGAAGCACAGTTTTTTTGTTATGAGCAAGCTCACTGTTTGGAACACATAGGAAACACAGTAGAGTAGAAGAGTGCTCTTTTCTCAAAAGCAGAGTGTGTTTCTTGTAAGGCGAGCTAGCGTTTGTTTCCCAGTCCTAAATGGAGTTGAGTCACATGCAGTTTTTTGTACTATGAGAAAAAGTTTTTTTCTGGTAAGACAAGTCACTATTGTGCTCCAATTGCCATACACAGTGCAAATAGCACTCGCGTCTGTTCCCCACAAGTACATCGTATTGGACGAAAGAGGAGCTACTGTTCTTGTCAGTTTCCTAAGCACAGTTGAACTAGATATGGCCCGTGTGTAGGAAGCACAGTTCTTTTGTTCTGAGCAAGCTCACTGTTCTGGCCCTATAGGAAACACAGTATAGTGGAAGAGTGCTCTTTTCTCTAAAGCAGAGTGTGTTTCTTGTAAGGCGAGCTAGCGTTTCTTTCCCAGTCCTAAATGGAGTTGAATCACATGCAGTTTCTAGTCCTACGAGCAAGAGTTGTATTCTGGTAAGAAGAGTCACTATTGCGCTGCCATTGCCATACATAGGACAAATAGCACTGGCGTCTGTTCCCAGCAAGTACAGTGTATTGGACTGCAGAGGATCTACTGTTCTTGTCAGTTTCCTAAGCAGACTTGAACTAGATATGGCCGTGTGTGTAGGAAGCACAATTGTTTTGTTCTGAGCAAGCTCACTTTTCGGAACACATAGGAAACACAGTAGAGTAGAAGAGTGCTCTTTTCTCAAAAGCAGAGTGTGTTTTTGTAAGGGGAGCTAGCGTTTGTTTCCTAGTCCTAAATGGAGTTGAATCACATGCAGTTTCTGGTCTTATGAACAAGAGTTGTTTTCTGGTAAGGAAAGTCACTATTGCGCTCCCATTACCCTTTACAAGGCAAATAGCACTCGCGTCTTTTCGCAGCAAGTACAGTGTATTGGACTGAATAGGAGCTACTGTTCTTGTCAGTTTACTAAGCAGAATGGAACTAGATATGGTCCGTGCGTGTAGGAAGCACACTTCTTTTGTTCTGAGCAAGCTCACTGTTTGGACCCCATAGGAAACACAGTAGAGTAGAAGAGTGCTCTTTTCTCAAAAGCAGAGTGTGTTTTTGTAAGGCGAGCTAGCGTTTGTTTCCTAGTCCTAAATGGAGTTGAATCACATGCAGTTTCTGGTCCTATGAACAAGAGTTGTTTCTGGTAAGGAAAGTCACTACTGCGCTCCCTTTGCCATACACAGTGCAAATAGCACTCGCATCTGTTCCCAGCAAGTACAGTGTATCGGACAGAAGAGGAGCTACTGTTCTTGTCAGTTTCCTAAGCAGAGTTGAACGAGATATGATCCGTGTGTAGGAAGCACAGTTCTTTTGTTCTGAGCAAGCTCACTGTTCTGGCCCTATAGGAAAAACAGTAGAGTAGAAGAGTGCTCTTTTCTCTAAAGCAGAGTGTGTTTCTTGCAAGGTGAGCTAGCTTTTGTTTCCCAGTCCTAAATGGAGTTGAATCACATGCAGTTTCTGGTCCTACAAGCAAGAGTTGTTTTCTGGTAAGAAGAGTCACTATTGTGCTGCCATTGCCATACACAGGACAAATAGCACTGGCGTCTGTTCCCAGCAAGTACAGTGTATTGAACTGAAGAGGATCTACTGTTCTTGTCAGTTTCCTAAGCAGACTTGAACTAGATATCGCCGTGTGAGTAGGAAGCACAGTTTTTTTTTTCTGAGCAAGCTCACTGTTCGGAACATATAGGAAACACAGTAGAGTAGAAGAGTGCTCTTTTCTCAAAAGCAAAGTGTGTTTCTTGGAAGTTGAGCTAGCGTTTGTTTCCCAGTCCTAAATGGAGTTGAGTCACATTCAATTTTTTGTTCTACGAGCAAGACTTGTTTTCTGGTAAGGAAAGTCACTATTGCGCTCCCATTGCCATACACAGTGCAAATAGCACTCGCGTCTGTTCCCAGCAAGTACAGTGTATCAGACTGAAGAGGAGCTACTGTTCTTGTCAGTTTCCTAAGCAGAGTTGAACTAGATATGGCCCGTGTGTAGGAAGCACAGTTTTTTTGTTCTGAGCAAGCTCACTGTTCTGGCCCTCTAGGAAACACAGTAGAGTAGAAGCGTGCTCTTTTCTCAAAAGCAGAGTGTGTTTCTTGTAAAGCGGGCTAGAGTTTGTTTCCCAGTTTTAAAAGGAGTGGAATCACATGCAGTTTCTGGTCCTACGAGCAAGAGTTGTTTTCTGGTAAGGAGAGTCACTATTGAGCTGCCATTGCCATACACAGGACAAATAGCACTGGCGTCTGTTCCCAGCAAGTACAGTGTATTGGACTGAAGAGGATCTACTGTTCTTGTCAGTTTCCTAAGCAGACTTGAACTAGATATGGCCGTGTGAGTAGGAAGCACAGTTTTTTTGTTCTGAGCAAACTCACTTTTCGAACACATAGGAAATACAGTAGAGTAGAAGAGTGCTCTTTTCTCAAAAGCAGAGTGTTTTTCTTGGGAGTCGAGCTAGCGTTTGTTTCCCAGTCCAAAATGGAGTTGAATCACATGCGGTTTCTGGTCCTATGAGCAAGAGTTGTTTTCTGGTAAGTAAAGTCACTATTGCGCTCCCATTGCCGTACACAGTGCAAATAGCACTCGCGTCTGTTCCCAGCAAGTACAGTGTATCGGACTGAAGAGGAGGTACTGTTCTTGTCAGTTTCTTAAGCAGAGTTGAACTAGATATGGCCCATGTGTAGGAAGCACAGTTCTTTTGTTCTGAGCAAGCTCACTCTTCTGGCCCTATAGGAAACACAGTAGAGTAGAAGAGTGCTCTTTTCTCTAAAGCAGAGTGTGTTTTTTGTAAGGTGAGCTAGCTTTTGTTTCCCAGTCCTAAATGGTGTTGAATCACATGCAGTTCTGATCCTACGAGCAAGAGTTGTTTTCTTGTATGAAGAGTCACTATTGCGCGGCCATTGCCATACACAGGACAAACAGCACTGGTGTATGTTCCCAGCAATTACAGTGTACTGGACTGAAGAGGATCTACTGTTCTTGTCAGGTTCCTAAGCAGAATTGAACTAGATATGTTCGTGTGTAGGAAGCACAGTTCTTTGTACTGAGCAAGCTCACAATTCTGGCCCTATAGGAAACACAGTAGAGTAGAAGAGTGCTCTTTACTCAAAAGCAGAGTGTCTTTCTTGTAAGGCAAGCTAGCGTTTGTTTCCCAGTCCTAAATGGAGTTGAGTCACATGCAGTTTTTTGTCCTACGAGCAAGAGTTGTTTTCTGGTAAGACGAGTCACTATTGTGCTCCAATTGCCATACAGAGTGCAAATAGCACTCGCGTCTGTTCCCCGCAAGTACAGTGTATTGGACGGAAGGGGAGCTACTGTTCTTGTCAGTTTCCTAAGCAGAGTTGAACTAGATATGGCCCGTGTGTGTAGGAAGCACAGTTCTTTTGTTCTGAGCAAGCTCACTGTTCGGACCCCATAGGAAACACAGTAGAGTAGAAGAGTGCGCTTTTCTCAAAAGCACAGTGTGTTTCCTGTAAGGCGAGCTAGCGTTTGTTTCCCAGTCTTAAAGGGAGTGGAATCACATGCAGTTTCTGGTCCTACGAGCAAGAGTTGTTTTCTGGTAAGAAGAGTCACTATTGCACTGCCATTGCCATACTCAGTGCAAATAGCACTCGCGTCTGTTCCCAGCAAGTACAGTGTATTGGACTGAAGAGGATCTAGTGTTCTTGTCAGTTTCCTAAGCAGAGTTGAACTAGATATGGCCGTGTATGTAGGAAGCACAGTTTTTTTGTTCTGAGCAAGCTCACTGTTTGGAACACATAGGAAACACAGTAGAGTAGAAGAGTGCTCTTTTCTCAAAAGCAGAGTGTGTTTTTGTAAGGCGAGCTAGCGTTTGTTTCCCAGTCCTAAATGGAGTTGAATCACATGCAGTTTTTTGTGCTATGAGAAAAAGATGTTTTCTGGTAAGACAAGTCACTATTGTGCTCCAATTGCCATACACAGTGCAAATAGCACTCGCGTCTGTTCCCCACAAGTACAGTGTATTGGAAGGAAGAGGAGCTACTGTTCTTGTCAGTTTCCTAAGCACAGTTGAACTAGATATGGCCGTGTGTGTAGGAAGCACAGTTCTTTTGTTCTGAGCAAGCTCACTGTTCGGACCCCATAGGAAACACAGTAGAGTAGAAGAGTGCTCTTTTCTCAAAAGCAGAGTGTGTTTCATGTAAGGCGAGCTAGCATTTGTTTCCCAGTCCTAAATGGAGTTGAATCACATGCAGTTTCTGGTCTTACGAGCACGAGTTGTTTTCTGGTAAGGAAAGTCACTATTGCGCTCCCATTGCCATATTCAGTGCAAATAGCACTCGCGTCTGTTCCCAGCAAGTACAGTGTATCGGACTGAAGAGGAGCTACTGTTCTTGTCAGTTTCCTAAGCAGAGTTGAACTAGATATGGCCCGTGTGTAGGAAGCACAGTTCTTTTGTTTTGAGCAAGCTCACTGTTCTGGCCCTATAGGAAACACAGTAGAGTAGAAGAGTGCTCTTTTCTCTAAAGCAGAGTGTGTTTCTTGTAAGGTGAGCTAGCTTTTGTTTCCCAGTCCTAAATGGAGTTGAATCACATGCAGTTTCTGGTCCTACGAGCAAGAGTTGTTTTCTGGTAAGAAGAGTCACTATTGCGCTGCAACTGCCATACACAGGACAAATAGCACTGGCGTCTGTTCCCAGCAAGTACAGTGTATTGGACTGAAGAGGATCTAGCGTTCTTGTCAGTTTCCTAAGAAGAGTTGAACTAGATACGGCCCGTGTGTGTAGGAAGCACAGTTCTTTTGTTCTGAGCAAGCTCACTGTTCGGACCCCATAAAAAACACAGTAGAGTATAAGAGTGCTCTTTTCTCAAAAGCAGAGTGTGTTTCATGTAAGGCGAGCTAGAGTTTGTTTCCCAGTCCTAAATGGAGTTGAGTCACATGCAGTTTCTGGTCCTACGATCAAGAGTTGTTTTCTGGTAAGGAAAGTCACTATTGCGCTCCCATTGCCATACACAGTGCAAATAGCACTTGCGTCTGTTCCCAGCAAGTACAGTGTATCGGACTGAAGAGGAGCTGCTGTTCTTTCAGTTTCCTAAGCAGAGTTGAACTAGTTATGGCCCGTGTGTCGGAAGCACAGTTTTTTTGTTCTGAGCAAGCTCACTGTTTGGAACACATAGGAAACAGAGTAGAGTAGAAGAGTGCTCTTTTCTCAAAAGCAGAGTGTGTTTCTTGGAAGTCGAGCTAGCGTTTGTTTCCCAGTCTTAAATGTAGTTGAGTCACATGCAGTTTTTTGTCCAATGAGGAAGAGTTATTTTCTGGTAAGACAAGTCACTATTGTGCTCCAATGCCATACACAGTGCAAATAGCACTAGCGTATGTTCCCCGCAAGTACAGTGTAGTGGACTGAAGTGGAGCTACTGTTCTTGTTTGTTTCCTAAGCAGAGTTGAACATGATATGGCCCGTGTGTGTAGAAAGCACAGTTCTTTTGTTCTGAGGAAGCTCACTGTTCGGACCCCATAGGAAACACAGTAGAGTAGAAGAGTGCTCTTTTCTCAAAAGCAGAGTGTGTTTCTTGTAAGGCGAGCTAGCATTTGTTTCCCAGTCCTAAATGGAGTTGAATCACATGCAGTTTCTGGTCCCACGAGCAAGAGTTGTTTTCTGGTAAGGAAAGTCACTTTTGCACTCCCATTGCCATACACAGTGCAAATAGCACTCGCGTCTGTTCCCAGCAATTACAGTGTATCAGACTGAAGAGGAGCTACTGTTCTTGTGAGTTTCCTAAGCAGAGTTGAACTAGTTATGGCCTGTGTGTAGGAAGCACAGTTCTTTTGTTCTGAGCAAGCTCATTGTTCTGGCCCTACAGGAAACACAGTAGAGTAGAAGAGTGCTCTTTTCTCAAAAGCAGAGTGTGTTTCTCGTTAGGCGAGCTAGCATTTGTTTCCCAGTCCTAAATGGAGTTGAATCACATGAAGTTTCTGGTCCTACGAACAAGAGTTGTTTTCTGGTAAGGAAAGTCACTATTGCGCTCCCATTGCCCTACACAAGGCAAATAGCACTCGCGTCTTTTCCCAGCAAGTACAGTTTATTGGACTGAAGAGGAGCTACTGTTCTTGTCAGTTTCCTAAGCAGAGTTGAACTAGATATGGTCCGTGTGTGTAGGAAGCACAGTTCTTTTGTTCTGAGCAAGCTCACTGTTTGGACCCCATAGGAAACACAGTAGAGTAGAAGAGTGCTCTTTTCTCTAAAGCAGTGTGTTTCTTGTAAGGCGAGCTAGCGTTTGTTTCCCAGTCCTAAATGGAGTTGAATCACATGCAGTTTCTGGTCCTACGAGCAAGAGTTGTTTTCTGGTAAGGAAAGTCACTATTGCGCTCCCAATGCCATACACAGTGCAAATAGCACATGCGTCTGTTCCCAGCAAGTACAGTGTATTGGACTGAAGAGGAGCTACTGTTCTTCTCAGTTTCCTAAGCAGAGTTGAACTAGATATGGCCCGTGTGTCTAGGAAGCACAGTTCATTTGTTCTGAGCAAGCTAACTGTTCTGGCCCTATAGGAAACACAGTAGAGTAGAAGAGTGCTCTTTTCTCAAAAGTAGAATGTGTTTCTTGTAAGGTGAGCTAGAGTTTGTTTCCCAGTCCTAAATGGAGTTGAATCACAGACAGTTTTTGGTCTTAGGAGGAAGAGTTGTTTTCTGGTAAGAAGTGTCACTATTGCGCTCCAAATGCCATACACAGTGCAAATAGCACTCGTGTCTGTTCCCAGCAAGTACAGTGTATTGGACTGAAGAGGATCTACTGTTCTTGTCAGGTTCCTAAGCAGACTTGAACTAGATATGGCCGTGTGTGTAGGAAGGACAGTTAGTTTGTTCTGAGCAAGCTCACTGTTCGGACCCTATAGGAAACACAGTAGAGTAGAAGAGTGCTCTTTTCTCAAAAGAAGAGTGTGTTTCTTTTAAGGCGAGCTAGCGTTTGTTTCCCATTCCTAAATGGAGTTGAATCACATGCAGTTTATGGTACTACGAGCAAGAATTGTTTTCTGGTAAGGAGTGTCACTATTGCGCTCCCATTGCCATACACAGTGCAAATAGCACTCCCGACTGTTCCCAGCAAGTACAGTGTATGGGACTGAGGAGGAGCTACTGTTCTTGTCAGTTTCCTAAGCAGAGTTGAAATAGATATGGCCTGTGTGTGTAGGAAGCACAGTTCTTATATTCTGAGCAAGCTCACTGTTCTGGCCCTATAGGAAACACAGTAGAGTAGAAGAGTGCTCTTTTCTCAAAAGCAGAGTGTGTTTCTTGTAAGGCAAGCTAGCGTTTGTTTCCTAGTCCTAAATGGAGATGAATCACATGCAGTTTCAGGTCCTAAGAACAAGAGTTGTTTTCTGGTAAGGAAAGTCACATTGCGCTCCCATTGCCATACACTGTGCAAATAGTACTGGCGTCTGTTCCCAGCAAGTACAGTGTATTGGACTGAAGAGGATCTACTGTTCTTGTCAGGTTCCTAAGCAGAGTTGAACTAGATATGGCCGTGTGTGTAGGAAGCACAGTTTTTTTGTTCTGAGCAAGCTCACTGTTCGGACCCCATAGAAAACACAGTAGAGTAGAAGAGTGCTTTTTTCTCAAACGTAGAGTGTGTTTCTTTTAAGACAAGCTAGCTTTTGTTTCCCATTCCTAAATGGAGTGGAATCACATGCAGTTTCTGGACCTATGAGCAAGTGTTGTTTTCTGGTAAGGAAAGTCACTATTGCGCTCCCATTGCCATACACAGTGCAAATAGCCCTCCCGTCTGTTCACAGCAAGTACAGTGTATTGGACTGAAGAGGAGCTACTGTTCTTGTCAGTTTCCTAAGAAGAGTTGAACTAGATATGGACCATGTGTTTAGGAAGCACAGTTCTTTTTTTCTGAGCACGCTCACTGTTCTGGCCCTATAGGAAGCACAGTAGAGTAGAACAGTGGTCTTTTCTCAAAAGCAGAGTGTGTTTCTTGTAAAGCGAGCTAGAGTTGGTTTCCCAGTCCTAAATGGAGTTGAGTCACATGCAGTTTTTTGTTCTATGAGCAAGAGTTGTTTTCTGGTAAGACGAGTCACTATTGTGCTCCAATTGCCATACACAGTGCAAATAGCACTGGCGTCTGTTCCCAGCAAGTACAGTGTATTGGACTGAAGAGGATCTACTGTTCTTGTCACTTTCCTAAGCAGAGTTGAACTAGATATGGCCCGTGTGTGGGAAGCACAGCTCTTTTGTTCTGAGCAAGCTCACTGTTCTGGCCCTGTAGGAAACACAGTAGAGTAGAAGAGTGCTCTTTTTCTAAAGCAGAGTGTGTTTCTTGTAAGGCGAGCTAGCATTTGTTTCCCAGTCCTAAATGGCGTTGAATCACATGCAGTTTGTGGTCCTGCGAGCAAGAGTTGTTTTCTGGGCCGGGCGGTGGTGGCGCACGCCTTTAATCCCAGCACTCGGGAGGCAGAGGCAGGCGGATCTCTGTGAGTTCGAGGCCAGCCTGGGCTACCAAGTGAGTTCCAGGAAAGGCGCAAAGCTACACAGAGAAACCCTGTCTCGAAAAACAAAAAAAAAAAAAACAAAAAACAAAAAAAAAAAAAAAAAAAAAAGTTGTTTTCTGGTAAGGAAATTCACTATTGCGCTCTAATTGCCATACACAGTGCAAATAGCACTGGCGTCTGTTCCCAGCAAGTACAGTGTATTAGACTGAAGAGGAGCTACTGTTCTTGTCAGTTTCCTAAGCAGAGTTGAACTACATATGGTCCGTGTGTGTAGGAAGCACAGTTCTTTTGTTCTGAGCAAGCTGACTGTTTGGACCCCATAGGAAACACAGTAGAGTAGAAGAGTGCTCTTTTCTCTAAAGCAGAGTGTGTTTCTTGTAAGGCAAGCTAGCATTTGTTTCCCAGTCCTAAATGGAGTTGAATCACATGCAGTTTCTGGTCCTACGAGCAAGAGTTGTTTTCTGGTAAGGAAATTCACTATTGCGCTCCCATTGCCATACACAGTGGAAATAGCACATGCGTCTGTTCCAAGCAAGTACAGTGTATTGGACTGAAGAGGAGCTACTGTTCTTCTCAGTTTCCTAAGCAGAGTTGAACTAGATATGGCCCGTGTGTCTAGCAAGCACAGTTCATTTGTTCTGAGACAAGCTAACTGTTCTGGCCCTATAGGAAACACAGTAGAGTAGAAGAGTGCTCTTTTCTCAAAAGTAGAATGTTTTTCTTGTAAGGTGAGCTAGAGTTTGTTTCCCAGTCCTAAATGGAGTTGAATCACAGACAGTTTTTGGTCCTACGAGCAAGAGTTGTTTTCTGGTAAGAAGAGTCACTATTGCGTTCCAAATGCCATACACAGTGCAAATAGCTCTCGTGTCTGTTCCCAGCAAGTACAGTGTATTGGACTGAATAGGAGCTACTGTTCTTGTCAGTTTCCTAAGCAGAATTGAACTAGATATGGCCGTGTGTGTAGGAAGCACAGCTCTTTTGTTCTGAGCAAGCTCACTGTTCGGATCCCTTTAGGAAACAAAGTAGAGTAGAAGAGTGCTCTTTTCCCAAAAGCAGAGTGTGTTTCTTGTAAGGCGAGCTAGCGTTTGTTTCCCAGTCCTAAATGGAGTTGAATCACATGCAGTTTCTGGTCCTATGAGCAAGAGTTGTTTTCTGGTAAGGAAAGTCACTATTGTGCTCACATTGCCATACACAGTGCAAATAGCACTCCCGTCTGTTCCCAGCAAGTACAGTGTATCGGACTGAAGAGGAGCTACTGTTCTTGTCAGTTTCCTTAGCAGAGTTGAACTAGATAAGGCTCGTGTGTGTAGGAAGCACAGTTCTTATGTTCTGAGCAAGCTCACTGTTCTGGCCCTATAGGAAACACAGTAGAGTAGAAAAGTGCTCTTTTCTCAAAAGCAGAGTGTGTTTCTTGTAAGGCGAGCTAGCGTTTGTTCCCTAGTCCTAAATGGAGTTGAATCACATGCAGTTTCTGGTTCTACGAACAAGAGTTTTTTTCTCGTAAGGAAAGTCACTATTGCGCTCCCATTGCCATACACAGGGCAAATAGCACTCGCGCCTTTCCCAGCAAGTACAGTGTATCGGACTGAAGAGGATCTACTGTTCTTGTCAGGTTCCTAAGCAGAATTGAACTAGATATGGCCGTGTGTGTAGGAAGCACAGTTCTTTTGTTCTGAGCAAGCTCACTGTTCGGACCCCATAGGAAACACAGTAGAGTAGAAGAGTGCTCTTTTCTCAAAAGCAGAGTGTGTTTCTTGTAAGGCGAGCTAGCGTTTGATTCCCAGTCCTAAATGGAGTTGAATCCCATGCAGTTTCTGGTCCTACGAGCAAGAGTTGTTTTCTGGTAAGATGAGTCACTATTGCGCTCCCATTGTCATACACAGGGCAAATAGCACTGGCATCTGATCCCAGGAAGTACAGTGTATTGGACTGAAGAGGATCTACTGTTCTTGTCAGGTTCCTATGCAGAATTGAACTAGATATGGCCATGTGTGTAGAAAGAACAGTTCTTTTGTTCTGAGCAAGCTCACTGTTTGGACCCCATAGGAAACACAGTAGAGTAGAAGAGTGCTCTTTTCTCAAAAGCAGAGTGTGTTTATTGAAAGGCGAGCTAGTGTTTGTTTCCCAGTCAGAAATGGAATTGAATCCCGTTCAGTTTCTGGTCCTACAAGCAAGAGATTTTTCTGGTAAGAAGAGTCACTATTGAGCTCCCATTTCCATACACAGTGCAAATAGCACTGGCATCTGTTCCGTGCATGTACAGAGTATTGGAATGAAGAGGAGCTGCTGTTCTTGTCATTTTCCTAAGCAGAGTTGAACTAGATATGGCCTGTGTGTTTAGGAAGCAGAGTTATTATGTTCTGAGCAAGCTCACTGTTCTGGCCCTATAGGAAACACAGTAGAGTAGAAGAGTGCTCTTTTCTCAAAAGCAGAGTGTCTTTCTTGTGAGCAGAGCTAGCATTTGTTTCCCAGTCCTAAATGGAGTTGAGTCACATGCAGTTTGTGGTCCTAAGAGCAAGAGTAGTTTTCTGGTAAGAAGAGTCACTATTGCGCTCCCATTGCCATACAGAGTACAAATAGCACTCGCGTCTGTTCCCAGCAAGTACAGTGTATTAGACTGAAGAGGAGCTACTGTTCTTGTCAGTAACCTAAGCAAATTTGAATTAGATATGGCCCATGTGTGTAGGAAGCACAGTTCTTTTGTTCTGAGCAAGCTCACTGTTCGGACCCCATAGGAAACCCAGTAGAGTAGATGAGTGCTCTTTTCTCAAAAGCAGAGTGTGTTTCTTGTAGGCGAGCTAGCATTTGTTTCCCAGTCCTAAATGGAGTTGAATCCCATGCAGTTTCTTGTCCTACGAGCAATACTTGTTTTCTGGTAAGAAGAATCACTATTGTGCTCTCAATGTCATACACAGTGCAAATAGCATTGGCGTCGGTTCCCAACATGTACAGTGTATTGGACTGAAGGGAATCTACTGTTCTTGTCAGGTTCCTAAGCAGAATTGAACTAGATATGGTCGTGTGTGTAGGAAGCACAGTTCTTTTGTTCTGAGCAAGTACACTGTTCTGGCACTATAGGAAACACAGTAGAGTAGAAGAGTGCTCTTTTCTCAAAAGCAGAGTGTGTTTCTTGTAAGGCGAGCTAGCGTTTGTTTCCCAGTCCTAAATGGAGTTGAATCACATGCAGTTTCAGGTCCTACGAACAAGAGTTGTTTTCTGGTAAGGAAAGTCACTATTGCGCTCCCATTGCCATACACAGTGCAAATAGCACATGCGTCTGTTCCCAGCAAGTACAGTGTATTGGACTGAAGAGGAGCTACTGTTCTTCTCAGTTTCCTAAGCAGAGTTGAACTAGATATGGCCCGTGTGTCTAGGAAGCACAGTTCATTTGTTCTGAGACAAGCTCACTGTTCTGGCCCTGTAGGAAACACAGTAGAGTAGAAGAGTGCTCTTTTCTCAAAAGTAGAATGTGTTTCTTGTAAGGTGAGCTAGAGTTTGTTTCCCAGTCATAAATGGAGTTGAATCACAGACAGTTTTTGGTCCTACGAGCAAGAGTTTTTTTCTGGTAAGAAGAGTCACTATTGCGCTCCAAATGCCATACACAGTGCAAATAGCACTCGTGTCTGTTCCCAGCAAGTACAGTGTATTGGACTGAATAGGAGCTACTGTTCTTGTCAGTTTCCTAAGCAGAATTGAACTAGATATGGCCGTGTGTGTAGGAAGCACAGTTCTTTTGTTCTGAGCAAGCTCACTGTTCGGACCCCATAGGAAACAAAGTAGAGTAGAAGAGTGCTCTTTTCTCAAAAGCAGAGTGTGTTTCTTGTAAGGCGTGCTAGCGTTTGTTTCCCAGTCCTAAATGGAGTTGAATCACATGCAGTTTCTGGTCCTACGAGCAAGAGTTGTTTTCTGGTAAGGAAATTCACTATTGTGCTCCCATTTCCATACACAGTGGAAATAGCACATGCGTCTGTTCCAAGCAAGTACAGTGTATTGGACTGAAGAGGAGCTACTGTTCTTCTCAGTTTCCTAAGCAGAGTTGAACTAGATATGGCCCGTGTGTTTAGGAAGCACAGTTCATTTGTTCTGAGACAAGCTAACTGTTCTGGCCCTATAGGAAACACAGTAGAGTAGAAGAGTGCTCTTTTCTCAAAAGTAGAATGTGTTTCTTGTAAGGTGAGCTAGAGTTTGTTTCCCAGTCCTAAATGGAGTTGAATCACAGACAGTTTTTGGTCCTACGAGCAAGAGTTGTTTTCTGGTAAGAAGAGTCACTATTGCGCTCCAAATGCCATACACAGTGCAAATAGCACTCGTGTCTGTTCCCAGCAAGTACAGTGTATTGGACTGAATAGGAGCTACTGTTCTTGTCAGTTTCCTAAGCAGAATTGAACTAGATATGGCCGTGTGTGCAGGAAGCACAGTTCTTTTGTTCAGAGCAAGCTCACTGTTCGGATCCCTTTAGGAAACAAAGTAGAGTAGAAGAGTGCTCTTTTCCCAAAAGCAGAGTGTGTTTCTTGTAAGGCGAGCTAGCGTTTGTTTCCCAGTCCTAAATGGAGTTGAATCACATGCAGTTTCTGGTCCTATAAGCAAGAGTTGTTTTCTGGTAAGGAAAGTCACTATTGTGCTCACATTGCCATACACAGTGCAAATAGCACTCCCGTCTGTTCACAGCAAGTACAGTGTATCGGACTGAAGAGGAGCTAATGTTCTTGTCAGTTTCCTTAGCAGAGTTAAACTGGATAAGGCCCGTGTGTGTAGGAAGCACAGTTCTTATGTTCTGAGCAAGCTCACTGTTCTGGCCCTATAGGAAACACAGTAGAGTAGAAAAGTGCTCTTTTCTCAAAAGCAGAGTGTGTTTCTTGTAAGGCGAGCTAGCGTTTGCTCCCTAGTCCTAAATGGAGTTGAATCACATGCAGTTTCTGGTTCTACGAACAAGAGTTTTTTTCTCGTAAGGAAAGTCACTATTGCGCTCCCATTGCCATACACAGGGCAAATAGCACTCGCGTCTTTTCCCAGCAAGTACAGTGTATCAGACTGAAGAGGATCTACTGTTCTTGTCAGGTTCCTAAGCAGAATTGAACTAGATATGGCCGTGTGTGTAGGAAGCACAGTTCTTTTGTTCTGAGCAAGCTCACTGTTCGGACCCCATAGGAAACACAGTAGAGTAGAAGAGTGCTCTTTTCTCAAAAGCAGAGTGTGTTTCTTGTAAGGCGAGCTAGCGTTTGATTCCCAGTCCTAAATGGAGTTGAATCCCATGCAGTTTCTGGTCCTACGAGCAAGAGTTGTTTTCTGGTAAGAAGAGTCACTATTGCGCTCCCATTGTCATACACAGGGCAAATAGCACTGGCATCTGATCCCAGGAAGTACAGTGTATTGGACTGAAGAGGATCTACTGTTCTTGTCAGGTTCCTATGCAGAATTGAACTAGATATGGCCATGTGTGTAGAAAGAACAGTTCTTTTGTTCTGAGCAAGCTCACTGTTTGGACCCCATAGGAAACACAGTAGAGTAGAAGAGTGCTCTTTTCTCAAAAGCAGAGTGTGTTTATTGAAAGGCGAGCTAGTGTTTGTTTCCCAGTCAGAAATGGAATTGAATCCCGTTCAGTTTCTGGTCCTACGAGCAAGAGATTTTTCTGGTAAGAAGAGTCACTATTGCGCTCCCATTTCCATACACAGTGCAAATAGCACTGGCATCTGTTCCGTGCATGTACAGAGTATTGGAATGAAGAGGAGCTGCTGTTCTTGTCATTTTCCTAAGCAGAGTTGAACTAGATATGGCCTGTGTGTTTAGGAAGCAGAGTTATTATGTTCTGAGCAAGCTCACTGTTCTGGCCCTATAGGAAACACAGTAGAGTAGAAGAGTGCTCTTTTCTCAAAAGCAGAGTGTCTTTCTTGTGAGCAGAGCTAGCATTTGTTTCCCAGTCCTAAATGGAGTTGAGTCACATGCAGTTTGTGGTCCTAAGAGCAAGAGTAGTTTAATGGTAAGAAGAGTCACTATTGCGCTCCCATTGCCATACAGAGTACAAATAGCACTCGCGTCTGTTCCCAGCAAGTACAGTGTATTAGACTGAAGAGGAGCTACTGTTCTTGTCAGTAACCTAAGCAAATTTGAATTAGATATGGCCCATGTGTGTAGGAAGCACAGTTCTTTTGTTCTGAGCAAGCTCACTGTTCGGACCCCATAGGAAACCCAGTAGAGTAGATGAGTGCTCTTTTCTCAAAAGCAGAGTGTGTTTCTTGTAGGCGAGCTAGCATTTGTTTCCCAGTCCTAAATGGAGTTGAATCCCATGCAGTTTCTTGTCCTACGAGCAATACTTGTTTTCTGGTAAGAAGAATCACTATTGTGCTCTCAATGTCATACACAGTGCAAATAGCATTGGCGTCGGTTCCCAACATGTACAGTGTATTGGACTGAAGGGAATCTACTGTTCTTGTCAGGTTCCTAAGCAGAATTGAACTAGATATGGTCGTGTGTGTAGGAAGCACAGTTCTTTTGTTCTGAGCAAGTACACTGTTCTGGCACTATAGGAAACACAGTAGAGTAGAAGAGTGCTCTTTTCTCAAAAGCAGAGTGTGTTTCTTGTAAGGCGAGCTAGCGTTTGTTTCCCAGTCCTAAATGGAGTTGAATCACATGCAGTTTCAGGTCCTACGAACAAGAGTTGTTTTCTGGTAAGGAAAGTCACTATTGCGCTCCCATTGCCATACACAGTGCAAATAGCACATGCGTCTGTTCCCAGCAAGTACAGTGTATTGGACTGAAGAGGAGCTACTGTTCTTCTCAGTTTCCTAAGCAGAGTTGAACTAGATATGGCCCGTGTGTCTAGGAAGCACAGTTCATTTGTTCTGAGACAAGCTCACTGTTCTGGCCCTGTAGGAAACACAGTAGAGTAGAAGAGTGCTCTTTTCTCAAAAGTAGAATGTGTTTCTTGTAAGGTGAGCTAGAGTTTGTTTCCCAGTCCTAAATGGAGTTGAATCACAGACAGTTTTTGGTCCTACGAGCAAGAGTTGTTTTCTGGTAAGAAGAGTCACTATTGCGCTCCAAATGCCATACACAGTGCAAATAGCACTCGTGTCTGTTCCCAGCAAGTACAGTGTATTGGACTGAATAGGAGCTACTGTTCTTGTCAGTTTCCTAAGCAGAATTGAACTAGATATGGCCGTGTGTGTAGGAAGCACAGTTCTTTTGTTCTGAGCAAGCTCACTGTTCGGACCCCATAGGAAACAAAGTAGAGTAGAAGAGTGCTCTTTTCTCAAAAGCAGAGTGTGTTTCTTGTAAGGCGTGCTAGCGTTTGTTTCCCAGTCCTAAATGGAGTTGAATCACATGCAGTTTCTGGTCCTACGAGCAAGAGTTGTTTTCTGGTAAGGAAATTCACTATTGTGCTCCCATTTCCATACACAGTGGAAATAGCACATGGGTCTGTTCCAAGCAAGTACAGTGTATTGGACTGAAGAGGAGCTACTGTTCTTCTCAGTTTCCTAAGCAGAGTTGAACTAGATATGGCCCGTGTGTCTAGGAAGCACAGTTCATTTGTTCTGAGACAAGCTAACTGTTCTGGCCCTATAGGAAACACAGTAGAGTAGAAGAGTGCTCTTTTCTCAAAAGTAGAATGTGTTTCTTGTAAGGTGAGCTAGAGTTTGTTTCCCAGTCCTAAATGGAGTTGAATCACAGACAGTTTTTGGCTACGAGCAAGAGTTGTTTTCTGGTAAGAAGAGTCACTATTGTGCTCCAAATGCCATACACAGTGCAAATAGCACTCGTGTCTGTTCCCAGCAAGTACAGTGTATTGGACTGAATAGGAGCTACTGTTCTTGTCAGTTTCCTAAGCAGAATTGAACTAGATATGGCCGTGTGTGTAGGAAGCACAGTTCTTTTGTTCAGAGCAAGCTCACTGTTCGGATCCCTTTAGGAAACAAAGTAGAGTAGAAGAGTGCTCTTTTCCCAAAAGCAGAGTGTGTTTCTTGTAAGGCGAGCTAGCGTTTGTTTCCCAGTCCTAAATGGAGTTGAATCACATGCAGTTTCTGGTCCTATAAGCAAGAGTTGTTTTCTGGTAAGGAAAGTCACTATTGTGCTCACATTGCCATACACAGTGCAAATAGCACTCCCGTCTGTTCACAGCAAGTACAGTGTATCGGACTGAAGAGGAGCTAATGTTCTTGTCAGTTTCCTTAGCAGAGTTAAACTGGATAAGGCCCGTGTGTGTAGGAAGCACAGTTCTTATGTTCTGAGCAAGCTCACTGTTCTGGCCCTATAGGAAACACAGTAGAGTAGAAAAGTGCTCTTTTCTCAAAAACAGAGTGTGTTTCTTGTAAGGCGAGCTAGCGTTTGTTCCCTAGTCCTAAATGGAGTTGAATCACATGCAGTTTCTGGTTCTACGAACAAGAGTTTTTTTCTCGTAAGGAAAGTCACTATTGCGCTCCCATTGCCATACACAGGGCAAATAGCACTCGCGTCTTTTCCCAGCAAGTACAGTGTATCAGACCGAAGAGGATCTACTGTTCTTGTCAGGTTTCTAAGCAGAATTGAACTAGATATGGCCGTGTGTGTAGGAAGCACAGTTCTTTTGTTCTGAGCAAGCTCACTGTTCGGACCCCATAGGAAACACAGTAGAGTAGAAGAGTGCTCTTTTCTCAAAAGCAGAGTGTGTTTCTTGTAAGGCGAGCTAGCGTTTGATTCCCAGTCCTAAATGGAGTTGAATCCCATGCAGTTTCTGGTCCTACGAGCAAGAGTTGTTTTCTGGTAAGAAGAGTCACTATTGCGCTCCCATTGTCATACACAGGGCAAATAGCACTGGCATCTGATCCCAGGAAGTACAGTGTATTGGACTGAAGAGGATCTACTGTTCTTGTCAGGTTTCTAAGCAGAATTGAACTAGATATGGCCGTGTGTGTAGGAAGCACAGTTCTTTTGTTCTGAGCAAGCTCACTGTTCGGACACCATAGGAAACACAGTAGAGTAGAAGAGTGCTCTTTTCTCAAAAGCAGAGTGTGTTTCTTGTAATGCGAGCTAGCGTTTGTTTCCCAGTCCTAAATGGAGTTGAATCACATGCAGTTTGTGTTCCTAGGAGCAAGAGTTGTTTTCTGGTAAGGAAAGTCACTATTGCGCTCCCATTGCCATACACAGTGCAAATAGCACTCGCGTCTGTTCCCAGCAAGTACAGTGTATTGGACTGAAAAGCAGCTACTGTTCTTGTCAGTTTCCTAAGCAGAGTTGAACTAGTTATGGCCCGTGTGTAGGAAGCACAGTTCTTTTGTTCTGAGCAAGTTCACTGTTCTGGCCTTATAGGAAACACAGTAGAGTAGAAGATTGCTCTTTTCTCAAAAGCAGAGTGTGTTTCTTGTAAGGCGAGTTAGCGTTTGATTCCCAGTCCTAAATGGAGTTGAATCCCATGCAGTTTCTGGTCCTACGAGCAAGAGTTGTTTTCTGTTAAGAAGAGTCACTATTGCGCTCCCATTGTCATACACAGGGCAAATAGCACTGGCATCTGATCCCAGGAAGTACAGTGTATTGGACTGAAGAGGATCTACTGTTCTTGTCAGGTTCCTTTGCAGAATTGAACTAGATATGGCCATGTGTGTGGAAAGCACAGTTCTTTTGTTCTGAGCAAGCTCACTGTTTGGACCCCATAGGAAACACAGTAGAGTAGAAGAGTGCTCTTTTCTCAAAAGCAGAGTGTGTTTATTGAAAGGCGAGCTAGTGTTTGTTTCCCAGTCAGAAATGGAATTGAATCCCGTTCAGTTTCTGGTCCTACGAGCAAGAGATTTTTCTGGTAAGAAGAGTCACTATTGCGCTCCCATTTCCATACACAGTGCAAATAGCACTGGCATCTGTTCCGTGCATGTACAGAGTATTGGAATGAAGAGGAGCTGCTGTTCTTGTCATTTTCCTAAGCAGAGTTGAACTAGATATGGCCTGTGTGTTTAGGAAGCACAGTTATTATGTTCTGAGCAAGCTCACTGTTCTGGCCCTATAGGAAACACAGTAGAGTAGAAGAGTGCTCTTTTCTCAAAAGCAGAGTGTCTTTCTTGTGAGCAGAGCTAGCGTTTGTTTCCCAGTCCTAAATGGAGTTGAGTCACATGCAGTTTGTGTTCCTAAGAGCAAGAGTTGTTTTCTGGTAAGAAGAGTCACTATTGCGCTCCCATTGCCATACAGAGTACAAATAGCACTCGTGTCTGTTCCCAGCAAGTACAGTGTATTAGACTGAAGAGGAGCTACTGTTCTTGTCAGTAATCTAAGGAAAGTTGAATTAGATATGGCCCATGTGTGTAGGAAGCACAGTTCTTTTGTTCTGAGCAAGCTCACTGTTCGGATCCCATAGGAAACCCAGTAGAGTAGATGAGTGCTCTTTTCTCAAAAGCAGAGTGTGTTTCTTGTAGGCGAGCTAGCATTTGTTTCCCAGTCCTAAATGGAGTTGAATCCCATGCAGTTTCTGGTCCTACGAGCAATACTTGTTTTCTGGTAAGAAGAATCACTATTGTGCTCTCAATGTCATACACAGTGCAAATAGCATTGGCGTCGGTTCCCAACATGTACAGTGTATTGGATTGAAGAGAATCTACTGTTCTTGTCAGGTTCCTAAGCAGAATTGAACTAGATATGGTCGTGTGTGTAGGAAGCACAGTTCTTTTGTTCTGAGCAAGTACACTGTTCTGGCCCTATAGGAAACACAGTAGAGTAGAAGAGTGCTCTTTTCTCAAAAGCAGAATGTGTTTCTTGTAAGGCGAGCTAGCGTTTCTTTCCCAGTCCTAAATGGAGTTGAATCACATGCAGTTTCAGGTCCTATGAACAAGAGTTGTTTTCTGGTAAGGAAAGTCACATTGCGCTCCCATTGCCATACACTGTGCAAATAGCACTCACGTCTGTTCCCAGCAAGTACAGTGTATTGGAGTGAAAAGGATCTACTGTTCTTGTCAGGTTCCTAAGCAGACTTGAACTAGATATGGCCGTGTGTGTAGGAAGCACACTTTTTTTGTTCTGAGCAAGCTCACTGTTCGGACCCCATAGGAAACACAGCAGAGTAGAAGAGTGCTTTTTTCTCAAAAGCAGAGTGTGTTTCTTTTAAGGCGAGCTAGCGTTTGTTTCCCATTCCTAAATGGAGTGGAATCACATGCAGTTTCTGGTCCTACGAGCAAGAGTTGTTTTCTGGTAAGGAAAGTCACTATTGTGCTCCCATTGCCATACACAGTGCAAATAGCTCTCCCGTCTCTTCCCAGCAAGTACAGTGTATCTGACTGAAGAGGAGCTACTGTTCTTGTCAGTTTCCTAAGAAGAGTTGAACTAGATATGGTCCGTGTGTGTAGGAAGCACAGTTCTTTTGTTCTGAGCAAGCTCAGTGTTTGCACCCCATAGGAAACACAGTAGAGTAGAAGAGTGCTCTTTTCTCTAAAGGAGTGTGTTTCTTGTAAGGCGAGCTAACGTTTGTTTCCCAGTCCTAAATGGAGTTGAATCACATGCAATTTCTGGTCCTACGCGCAAGAGTTGTTTTCTGGTAAGGAAAGTCACTATTGCGCTCCCATTGCCATACACAGTGCAAATAGCACATGCGTCTGTTCCCAGCAAGTACAGTGTATTGGACTGAAGAAGAGCTACTGTTCTTCTCAGTTTCCTAAGCAGAATTGAACTAGATATGGCCCGTGTGTGTAGGAAGCACAGTTCATTTGTTCTGAGCAAGCACACTGTTCTGGCCCTATAGGAAACACAGTAGAGTAGAAGAGTGCTCTTTTCTCAAAAGCAGAGTGTGTTTCTTGTAAGGTGAGCTAGTGTTTGTTTCCCAGTCCTAAATGGAGTTGAGTCACATGCAGTTTCTGGTCGTACGAACAAGAGTTGTTTTCTGGTAAGGAAAGTCACTATTGCGCTCCCATTGCCATACACAGGGCAAATAGCACTTGCGTCTTTTCCCAGCAAGTACAGTGTATTGGACTGAATAGGAGCTACTGTTCTTCTCAGTTTCCTAGGCAGAGTTGAACTGCATATGGTCCTTGTGTGTAGGAAGCACAGTTCTTTTGTTCTGAGCAAGCTCACTGTTTGGACACCATAGGAAACACAGTAGAGTAGAAGAGTGCTCTTTTCTCTAAAGCAGAGTGTGTTTCTTGTAAGGTGAGCTAGTGTTTGTGTCTCAGTCCTAAATGGAGTGGAATCACATGCAGTTTCTGGTCCTATGAGCAAGAGTTGTTTTATGGTAAGAATAGTCACTATTGCGCTGCCATTGCCATACACAGGAAAAATAGCACTGGCATCTGTTCCCAGCAAGTACAATGTATTGGACTGAAAAGGATCTACTGTTCTTGTCAGGTTTCTAAGCAGAATTGAACTAGATATGGCCGTGTGTGTAGGAAGCACAGTTCTTTTGTTCTGAGCAAGCTCACTGTTCGGACCCCATAGGAAACACAGTAGAGTAGAAGAGTGCTCTTTTCTAAAAAGCAGAGAGTGTTTCTTGTAAGGCGGGCTAGCGTTTGTTTCCCAGTCCAAAATGGCGTTGAATCACATGCAGTTTGTGTTCCTAGGAGCAAGAGTTGTTTTCTGTTAAGGAAAGTCACTATTGTGCTCTCATTGCCATACACAGTGCAAATAGCACTCGCGTCTGTTCCCAGCAAGTACAGTGTATTGGACTGAAGAGGAGCTACTGTTCTTGTCAGTTTCCTAAGCAGAGTTGAACTAGTTATGTCCCGTGTGTAGGAAGCACAGTTCTTTTGTTCTGAGCAAGTTCACTGTTCTGGCCTTATAGGAAACACAGTAGAGTAGAAGATTGCTCTTTTCTCAAAATTAGACTGTGTTTCTTGTAAGGCGAGTTAGCGTTTGTTTCCCAGTCCTAAATGGAGTTGAATCACATGCAGTTTCTGGTCCTACGAGCAAGAGTTGTTTTCTGGTAAGAAGAGTCACTATTGTGCTCCCATTGTCATACACTGGGCAAATAGCACTGGCATCTGATCCCAGGAAGTACAGTGTATTGGACTGAAGAGGATCTACTGTTCTTGTCAGGTTCCTACGCAGAATTGAACTAGATATGGCCATGTGGGTAGAAAGCACAGTTCTTTTGTTCTGAGCAAGCTCACTGTTTGGACCCCATTGGAAACACAGTAGAGTAGAAGAGTGCTCTTTTCTCAAAAGCAGAATGTGTTTATTGAAAGGCGAGCTAGTGTTTGTTTCCCAGTCAGAAATGGAATTGAATCCCGTGCAGATTCTGGTCCTACGAGCAAGAGATTTTTCTGGTAAGAAAAGTCACTATTGCGCTCCCATTGCCAGAAACAGTGCAAATAGCACTGGCATCTGTTCCATGCATGTACAGAGTATTGGACTGAAGAGGAGCTACTGTTCTTGTCAGTTTCCTAAGCAGAGTTGAACTAGATATGGCCCCTGTGTGTAGGAAGCACAGTTCTTTTGTTCTGAGCAAGTTCACTGTTCTGGCCCTATAGGAAACACAGTAGAGTAGAAGAGTGCTCTTTTCTCAAAAGCAGAGTGTGTTTCTTGTAAGGCAAGCTAGCGTTTCTTTCCCAGTCCTAAATGGAGTTGTGTCTCATGCAGTTTCTGGTCCTATGAGCAAGAGTTGTTTTCTGGTAAGAGGAGTCACTATTGCGCTCCCTTTGACATACACAGGGCAAATAGCACTGGTGTCTGTTCCCAGCAAGTGCAGTGTATTTGACTGAAGAGCGTATACTATTCTCGTCAGTTTCCTAAGCAGAATTGAATTAGATACGGCCCGTGTTTGTAGGAAGCACAGTCCTTTTGTTCTGAGCAAGCTCATTGTTCTGGCCATCGAGGAAACACAGCAGAGTAGAAGAGTGCTCTTTTCTCTAAAGCAGAGTTTGTTTTTGTAAGGCGAGCTAGCATTTGTTTCCCAGTCCTAAATGGAGTGGAATCACATGCAGTTTGTGGTCCTACGAGCAAGAGTTGTTTTCTGGTAAGGAAAGTCACTATTGCGCTCCCATTGCCATACTCAGTTCAAATAGCCCTCCCGTCTGTTCCCAGCAAGTACAGTGTTTTGGACTGAAGAGGAGCTACTGTTCTTCTCAGTTTCCTAAGCAGAGTTGAACTAGACATGGTCCGTGTGTGTAGGAAGCACATTTCTTTTTTTCTGAGCAAGCTCACTGTTCTGGCCCTATAGGAAACACAGTAGAGTAGAAGAGTGCTCTTTTCTCAAAAGCAGAGTGTGTTTCTTGTAAAGCGAGCTAGAGTATGTTTCCCAGTCCTAAATGGAGATGAATCACATGCAGTTTCTGGTCCTACGAGCTAGAGTTGTTTTCTGGTAAGAAGAGTCACTATTGCGCTGCCATTGACATACACAGGACAAATAGCACTCGCGTCTGTTCCCAGCAAGTACAGTGTATTGGACTGAAGAGGATCTACTGTTCTTGTCAGGTTCCTAAGCAGACTTGAACTAGATATGGCCGTGTGTGTAGGAATCACAGTTTTTTTGTTCTGAGCAAGCTCACTGTTCGGAACACATAGGAAACACAGTAGAGTAGAAGAGTGCTCTTTTCTCAAAAGCAGAGTGTGTTTCTTGGAAGTCGAGCTAGCCTTTGTTTCCCAGTCCTAAATGGAGTTGAGTCACATGCAGTTTTTTGTCCAACGAGCAAGAGTTGTTTTCTGGTAAGACAAGTCACTATTGTGCTCCAATTGCCATACACAGTGCAAATATCACTCGCTTCTGTTCCCCACAAGTACAGTGTATCGGACTGAAGAGGAGCTACTGTTCTTGTCAGTTTCCTAAGCAGAGTTGAACTAGATATGGCCCGTGTGTGTAGGAAGCACAGTTCTTATGTTCTGAGCAAGCTCACTGTTCTGGCCCTATAGGAAACACAGTAGAGTAGAAGAGTGCTCTTTTCTCAAAAGCAGAGTGTGTTTCTTGTAAAGCGAGCTAGAGTTTGTTTCCCAGTCCTAAATGGAGTTGAATCACATGCAGTTTCTGGTCCTACGAACAAGAGTTGTTTTCTGGTAAGGAAAGTCACTGTTGCGCTCCCATTGCATTTCACAAGGCAAATAGCACTCGCGTCTTTTCCCAGCAAGTACAGTGTATTGGACTGAATAGGAGCTACTGTTCTTGTCAGTTTCCTAAGCAGAGTTGAACTAGATGTGGTCCGTGTGTGTATTAAGCACAGTTCTTTTGTTCTGAGCAAGCTCACTGTTTGGACCCCATAGGAAACACAGTAGAGTAGAACAGTGCTATTTTCTCTAAAGCAGAGTGTGTTTCTTGTAAGGCGAGCTAGCATTTGTTTCCCAGTCCTAAGTGGAGTGGAATCACATGCAGTTTCTAGTCCTATGAGCAAGAGTTGTTTTCTGGTAAGGAAAGTCACAATTGCGCTCCCATTGACGTACACAGTGCAAATAGCACATGCGCCTGTTGCCAGCAAGTACAGTGTATTGGACTGAAGAGGAGCTACTGTTCTTGTCAGTTTCCTATGCAGAGTTGAACTAGATATGGCCCGTGTGTGTAGGAAGCACAGTTCTTTTGTTCTGAGCAAGCTCACTGTTCTGACCTCATAGGAAACACAGTAGAGTAGAAGAGTGCTCTTTAATCAAAAGCAGAGTGTGTTTCATGTAAGGCGAGCTAGCATTTGTTTCCCAGTCCTAAATGGAGTTGAATCACATGCAGTTTCTGGTCCTACGAGCAAGAGCTGTTTTCTGGTAAGGAAAGTCACTATTTTGCTCCCATTGCCATCCATGTGCAAATAGCCCTCCCGTCTGTTCCCAGCAAGTACAGTGTATTGGACAGAAGAGGAGCTACTGTTCTTGTCAGTTTCCTAAACAGAGTTGAACTAGTTATGGCCCTGTGTTGGAAGCACAGTTCTTTTGTTCTGAGCAAGCTCACTGTTCTGGCCCTATAGGAAACACAGTAGAGTAGAAGAGTGCTCTTTTCTCTAAAGCAGAGTGTGTTTAATGTAAGGCGAGCTAGTGTTTGTTTCCCAGTCCTAAATGGAGTTGAATCACATGCAGTTTCTAGTCTTACGAGCAAGAGTTGTTTTATGGTAACAAGAGTCACTATTGCTATGCCATTGCCATACACAGGACAAATAGCACTGGCGTCTGTTTCCAGCAAGTACAGTGTATTGGACTGAAGAGGATGTACTGTTCTTGTCAGGTTCCTAAGCAGAATTGAACTAGATATGGCCGTGTGTGTAGGAAGCACAGTTTTTTTGTTCTGAGGAAGCTCACTGTTCGGAACACATAGGAAACACAGTAGAGTAGAAGAGTGCTCTTTTCTCAAAAGCAGAGTGTGTTTCTTGGAAGTCGAGCTAGCGTTTGTTTCCCAGTCCTAAATGGAGTTGAGTCACATGCAGTTTTTTGTCCTACGAGCCAGAGTTGTTTTCTGGTAAGACAAGTCACTATTGTGCTCCAATTGCCATACACAGTGCAAATAGCACTCCCGTCTGTTCCCCAAAAGTACTGTGTATGGGACTGAAGAGGAGCTAGTGTTCTTGTCAGTTTCCTAAGCAGAGTTGAACTAGATATGGCCCGTGTGTGTAGGAAGCACAGTTCTTTTGTTCTGAGCAAGCTCACTGTTCAGACACCATAGGAAACACAGTAGAGTAGAAGAGTGCTCTTTTCTCAAAGGCAGAGTGTGTTTCATGTAAGGCGAGCTAGCATTTGTTTCCCAGTCCTAAATGGAGTTGAATCACATGCAATTTCTGGTCCTACGAGCAAGAGTTGTTTTCTGGAAAGGAAAGTCACTATTGCGCTCCCATTGCCATACACAGTGCAAATAGCCCTCCCGTCTCTTCCCAGCAAGTACAGTGTATCGGACTGAAGAGGAGCTACTGTTCCTGTCAGTTTCCTAAGCAGAGTTGAACTAGATATGGCTCGTGTGTAGGAAGCACAGTTCTTTGTTCTGAGCATTCTCACTGTTCTGGCCCTATAGGAAACACAGTAGAGTAGAAGAGTGCTCTTTTCTCTAAAGCAGAGTGTGTTTCTGTAAGGTGAGCTAGCTTTTGTTTCCCAGTCCTAAATGGAGTTGAATCACATGCAGTTTCTGGTCCTACGAGCAAGAGTTGTTTTATGGTAAGAAGAGTCACTATTGTGCTGCCATTGCCATACACAGGACAAATAGCACTGGCGTCTGTTCCCAGCACGTACAGTGTATTGGACTGAAGAGGATCTACTGTTCTTGTCAGGTTCCTAAGCAGAACTGAAGTAGATATGGCCATGTGTGTAGGAAGCACAGTTCTTTTGTTCTGAGCAAGCTCAATATTCGGACACCATAAGAAACACAGTAGAGTAGAAGAGTGCTCTTTTCTCAAAAGCAGAGTGTGTTTTTGTAAGGCAAGCTAGCGTTTTTTTCCTACTCCTAAATGCAGTTGAATCACATGCAGTTTCTGGTCCTACGAGCAAGAGTTGTTTTCTGGTAAGGAAAGTCACTATTGCGCTCCCATTGCCCTACACAAGGCAAATTGCACTCGCGTCTTTTCCCAGCAAGTACAGTGTATTGGACTGAATAGGAGCTACTGTTCTTGTCAGTTTCCTATGCAGAGTTGAACTAAATATGGTCCGTGTGTGTAGGAAGCACAGTTATTTTGTTCTGAGCAAGCTCACTATTTGGACCCCATAGGAAACACAGTAGAGTAGAAGAGTGCTCTTTTCTCTAAAGCAGAGTTTGTTTTTGTAAGGCGAGCTAGCATTTGTTTCCCAGTCCTAAATGGAGTGGAATCACATGCAGTTTCTGGTCCTACGAGCAAGAGTTGTTTTCTGGTAAGGAAAGTAACTATTGCGCTCCCATTGCCATACACAGTGCAAATAGCACTAGCGTCTCTTCTCAGCAAGTACAGTGTATCGGACTGAAGAGGAGCTACTGTTCTTGTCATGTTCCTAAGCAGAGTTGAACTAGATATGGCCCGTGTGTGTAGGAAGCACAGTTCTTATGTTCTGAGCAAGCTCACTGCTCTGGCCCCATAGGAAACACAGTAGAGTAGAAGAGTGCTCTTTTCTCTAAAGCAGAGTGTGTTTCTTGTAAGGCGAGCTAGCATTTGTTTCCCAGTCCTAAATGGAGTTGAGTCACATGCAGTTTTTTGTCCTACGAGCAAGAGTTTTTTTCTGGTAAGATGAGTCACTTTTGTGCTCCAATTGCCATACACAGTACAAATAGCACTCGTGTCTGTTCCCAGCAAGTACAGTGTATCGGACTGAAGAGGAGCTACTGTTCTTGTCAGTTGCCTAAGCAGAGTTGAACTAGATATGGCCTGTGTGTGTAGGAAGCAAAGTTCTTTTGTTCTAAGCAAGCTCACTGTTCAGAGCCAATAGGAAACACAGTAGAGTAGAAGATTGCTCTTTTCTCAAAAGCAGAGTGTGTTTCATGTAAGGCGAGCTAGCATTTGTTTCCCAGTCCTAAATGGAGTGGAATCACATGCAGTTTCTCGTCCTACGAGCAAGGGTTGTTTTCTGGTAAGAAGAGTCACTATTGCGCTGCCATTTCCATACACAGCACAAATAGCACTGGCGTCTGTTCCCAGCAAGTACAGTGTATTGGACTGAAGAGGATCTACTGTTTTTGTCAGGTTCCTAAGCAGACTTGAACTAGATATGGCCGTGTGTGTAGGAAGCACAGTTTTTTTGTTCTGAGCAAGCTCACTTTTCGGACCCCATAGGAAACACAGTAGAGTAGAAGAGTGCTTTTTTCTCAAAAGCAGAGTGTGTTTCTTGGAAGTCGAGCTAGCGTTTGTTTCCCAGTCCTCAATGGAGTTGAACCACATGCAGTTTTTTGTCCTATGAGCAAGAGTTGTTTTCTTGTAAGACAAGTCATTATTGTGCTCCAATTGATACACACAGTGCAAATAGCACTCGCGTATGTTCCCCGCAAGTACAGTGTATTGGACTGAAGAAGAGCTACTGTTCTTGTTTGTTTCCTAAGCAGAGTTGAACTAGATATGGCCCGTGTTTAGGAAGCACAGTTCTTTTGTTCTGAGCAAGCTCACTGTTCGGACCCCATAGGAAACACAGTAGAATAGAAGAGTGCTCTTTTCTCAAAAGCAGAGTGTGTTTCTTGTAAGGCGAGCTAGCACTTGTTCCCCAGTCCTAAATGGAGTTGAATCACATGCAGTTTCTGGTCCTACGAGCAAGAGTTGTTTTCTGGTAAGGAAAGTCACTATTGCGCTCCCATTGACATACACAGTGCAAATAGCACTCGCGTCTGTTCCCAGCAAGTACAGTGTACCGGACTGAAGAGGAGCTACTGTTCTTTTCAGTTTCATAAGCAGATTTGAACTAGTTATGGGCCGTATGTAGGAAGCACAGTTCTTTTGTTTTGAGCAAGCTCACTGTTCTGGCCCTATAGGAAACACAGTAGAGTAGAAGAGTGCTCTTTTCTCTAAAGCAGTGTGTGTTACTTGTAAGGCGAGCTAGCGTTTGTTTCCCAGTCCTAAATGGAGTTGAACCACATGCAGTTTTTATTCCTAAGAGCAAGAGTTGTTTTATGGTAAGAAGAGTCACTATTGCGCTGCAATTGCCATACACAGGACAAATAGCACTGGCGTCTGTTCCCAGCAAGTACAGTGTATTGGACTGTAGAGGATTTACTGTTCTTGTCAGATTCCTAAGCAGAATTGAACTAGATATGGCCGTGTGTGTAGGAAGCACAGTTCTTTTGTTCTGAGCAAGCACACTGTTCGGACACCATAAGAAACAAAGTAGAGTATAAGAGTGCTCTTTTCTCAAAAGCAGAGTGTGTTTCTTGTAAGGCGAGCTAGCGTTTGTTTCCCAGTCCTAAATGGAGTGGAATCACATGCAGTTTCTGGTCCTATGAGCAAGAGTTGTTTTCTGGTAAGGAAAGTCACTATTGCTCTCCCATTGCCATACACAGTGCAAATAGCACATGCGTCTGTTCCCAGCAATTACAGTGTATTGGACTGAAGATGTGCTACTGTTCTTGTCATGTTCCTAAGCAGAGTTGAACTAGATATGGCCCGTGTGTGTAGGAAGCACAGTTCTTATGTTCTGAGCAAGCTCACTGCTCTGGCCCCATAGGAAACACAGTAGAGTAGAAGAGTGCTCTTTTCTCTAAAGCAGAGTGTGTTTCTTGTAAGGCGAGCTAGCATTTGTTTCCCAGTCCTAAATGGAGTTGAGTCACATGCAGTTTTTTGTCCTACGAGCAAGAGTTTTTTTCTGGTAAGATGAGTCACTTTTGTGCTCCAATTGCCATACACAGTACAAATAGCACTCGTGTCTTTTCCCAGCAAGTACAGTGTATCGGACTGAAGAGGAGCTACTGTTCTTGTCAGTTGCCTAAGCAGAGTTGAACTAGATATGGCCTGTGTGTGTAGGAAGCAAAGTTCTTTTGTTCTAAGCAAGCTCACTGTTCAGAGCCAATAGGAAACACAGTAGAGTAGAAGATTGCTCTTTTCTCAAAAGCAGAGTGTGTTTCATGTAAGGCGAGCTAGCATTTGTTTCCCAGTCCTAAATGGAGTGGAATCACATGCAGTTTCTCGTCCTACGAGCAAGGGTTGTTTTCTGGTAAGAAGAGTCACTATTGCGCTGCCATTTCCATACACAGCACAAATAGCACTGGCGTCTGTTCCCAGCAAGTACAGTGTATTGGACTGAAGAGGATCTACTGTTTTTGTCAGGTTCCTAAGCAGACTTGAACTAGATATGGCCGTGTGTGTAGGAAGCACAGTTTTTTTGTTCTGAGCAAGTTCACTGTTCGGACCCCATAGGAAACACAGTAGAGTAGAAGAGTGCTTTTTTCTCAAAAGCAGAGTGTGTTTCTTGGAAGTCGAGCTAGCGTTTGTTTCCCAGTCCTCAATGGAGTTGAACCACATGCAGTTTTTTGTCCTATGAGCAAGAGTTGTTTTCTTGTAAGACAAGTCATTATTGTGCTCCAATTGATATACACAGTGCAAATAGCACTCGCGTCTGTTCCCCGCAAGTACAGTGTATTGGACTGAAGAAGAGCTACTGTTCTTGTTTGTTTCCTAAGCAGAGTTGAACTAGATATGGCCCGTGTGTAGGAAGCACAGTTCTTTTGTTCTTAGCAAGCTCACTATTCGGACCCCATAGGAAGCACAGTAGAATAGAAGAGTGCTCTTTTCTCAAAAACAGAGTGTGTTTCATGTAAGGCGTGCTAGCATTTGTTTCCCAATCCTAAATGGATTTGAATCACATGCAGTTACTGGTCCTACGAGCAAGAGTTGTTTTCTGGTAAGGAAAGTCACTATTGCGCTCCCATTGCCATACACAGTGCAAATAGCATCGCGTCTGTTCCCAGCAAGTACAGTGTATCGGACTGAAGAGGAGCTACTGTTCTTGTCAGTTTTTTAAGCAGAGTTGAACTAGTTATGGCCCGTGTGTAGGAAGCACAGTTCTTTTATTCTGAGGAAGCTCACTCTTCTGGCCCTACAGGAAACACAGTAGAGTGGAAGAGTGCTCTTTTCTCTAAAGCAGAGTGTTTTTCTTGTAAGGCGAGCTAGCGTTTGTTTCCCAGTCAGAAATGGAGTTGAATCACATGCAGTTTCTAGTCCTACTAGCAAGAGTTGTTTTCTGGTAAGAAGAGTCACTATTGCGCTGCCATTGCCATACATAGGACAAATTGCACTGACGTCTGTTCCCAGCAAGTACAGTGTATTGGACTGAAGAGGATCTACTGTTCTTGTCAGGTTCCTAAGCAGAATTGAACTAGATATGGCCGTGTGTGTAAGAAGCACAGTTCTTTTGTTCTGAGCAAGCTCACTCTTCTGGCCCTATAGGAAACACAGTAGAGTGGAAGAGTGGTCTTTTCTCTAAAGCAGAGTGTGTTTCTTGTAAGGCGAGCTAGCGTTTGTTTCCCAGTCCTAAATGGAGTGGAATCACATGCAGTTTCTCGTCCTACGAGCAAGGGTTGTTTTCTGGTAAGAAGAGTCACTATTGCGCTGCCATTTCCATACACAGCACAAATAGCACTGGCGTCTGTTCCCAGCAAGTACAGTGTATTGGACTGAAGAGGATCTACTGTTTTTGTCAGGTTCCTAAGCAGACTTGAACTAGATATGGCCGTGTGTGTAGGAAGCACAGTTTTTTTGTTCTGAGCAAGCTCACTGTTCGGACCCCATAGGAAACACAGTAGAGTAGAAGAGTGCTTTTTTCTCAAAAGCAGAGTGTGTTTCTTGGAAGTCGAGCTAGCGTTTGTTTTCCAGTCCTCAATGGAGTTGAACCACATGCAGTTTTTTGTCCTATGAGCAAGAGTTGTTTTCTTGTAAGACAAGTCATTATTGTGCTCCAATTGATATACACAGTGCAAATAGCACTCGCGTCTGTTCCCTGCAAGTACAGTGTATTGGACTGAAGAAGAGCTACTGTTCTTGTTTGTTTCCTAAGCAGAGTTGAACTAGATATGGCCCGTGTGTAGGAAGCACAGTTCTTTTGTTCTTAGCAAGCTCACTATTCGGACCCCATAGGAAGCACAGTAGAATAGAAGAGTGCTCTTTTCTCAAAAACAGAGTGTGTTTCATGTAAGGCGTGCTAGCATTTGTTTCCCAATCCTAAATGGATTTGAATCACATGCAGTTACTGGTCCTACGAGCAAGAGTTGTTTTCTGGTAAGGAAAGTCACTATTGCGCTCCCATTGCCATACACAGTGCAAATAGCATCGCGTCTGTTCCCAGCAAGTACAGTGTATCGGACTGAAGAGGAGCTACTGTTCTTGTCAGTTTTTTAAGCAGAGTTGAACTAGTTATGGCCCGTGTGTAGGAAGCACAGTTCTTTTATTCTGAGGAAGCTCACTCTTCTGGCCCTACAGGAAACACAGTAGAGTGGAAGAGTGCTCTTTTCTCTAAAGCAGAGTGTTTTTCTTGTAAGGCGAGCTAGCGTTTGTTTCCCAGTAAGAAATGGAGTTGAATCACATGCAGTTTCTAGTCCTACTAGCAAGAGTTGTTTTCTGGTAAGAAGAGTCACTATTGCGCTGCCATTGCCATACATAGGACAAATTGCACTGACGTCTGTTCCCAGCAAGTACAGTGTATTGGACTGAAGAGGATCTACTGTTCTTGTCAGGTTCCTAAGCAGAATTGAACTAGATATGGCCGTGTGTGTAAGAAGCACAGTTCTTTTGTTCTGAGCAAGCTCACTCTTCTGGCCCTATAGGAAACACAGTAGAGTGGAAGAGTGGTCTTTTCTCTAAAGCAGAGTGTGTTTCTTGTAAGGCGAGCTAGCGTTTGTTTCCCAGTCCTAAATGGAGTTGAATCACATGCAGTTTCTGGTCCTAAGAGCAAGAGCTGATTTCTGGTAAGGAAAGTCACTATTGTGCTCCCCTTGCCATACATAGTGCAAATAGCTCTCACGTCTGTTCCCAGCAAGTACTGTGTATCGGACTGTAGAGGAGCTACTGTTCTTGTCAGTTTCCTAAGCAGAGTTGAACTAGATATGGCCCGCGTGTGTAGGAAGCACAGTTCTTTTGTTCTGAGCAAGCTCACTGTTCGGGACACCATAGGAAACACAGTAGAGTAGAAGAGTGCTCTTTTCTCTAAAGGAGAGTGTGTTTTTTGTAAGGCGAGCTAGCGTTTGTTTCCCTGTCCTAAATGGAGTGGAATCACGTGCAGTTTCTGGTCCTACGAGCAGGAGTTGTTTTCTGGTAAGGAAAGTCACTATTGTGCTCCCATTGCCATACACAGTGCAAATAGCCCTCCCGTCTGTTCCCAGCAAGTACAGTGTATTGGACTGAAAAGGAGCTACTGTTCTTCTCAGTTTCCTAAGGAGAGTTGAACTAGATATGGCCCGTGTGTGTAGGAAGTACAGTTCTTTTTTTCTGAGCAAGCTCACTGTTCTGGCCCTATAGGAAACACAGAAGAGTAGAAGAGTGCTCTTTTCTCAAAAGCAGAGTGTGTTTCTTGTAAAGCGAGCTAGAGTTTGTTTCCCAGTCCTAAATGGAGTTGAATCACATGCAGTATCTGGTCCTACGTGCAAGAGTTGTTTTCTGGTAAGAAGAGTCACTATTGCGCTGCCATTGCCATACACAGGACAAATAGCACTGGCGTCTGTTCCCAGCAAGTACAGTGTATTGGACTGAAGAGGATATACTGTTCTTGTCAGGTTCCTAAGCAGACTTGAACTAGATATGGCCGTGTGAGTAGGAAGTACAGTTTTTTTGTTCTGAGCAAGCTCACTGTTCGGAACACATAGGAAACACAGTAGAGTAGAAGAGTGCTCTCTTCTCAAAAGCAGAGTGTGTTTCATGTAAGGCAAACTAGCATTTGTTTCCCACTCCTAAGCGGAGTGGAATCACATGCAGTTTCTGGTCCTACGATCAAGAGTTGTTTTCTGGTAAGGAACGTCACTAATGCGCTCCCATTGCCGTACACAGTACAAATAGCACTCGTGTCTGTTCCCAGCAAGTACAGTGTATCGGACTGAAGAGGAGCTACTGTTCTTGTTGGTTTCCTAAGCAGAGTTGAATTAGATATGGCCCGTGTGTGTAGGAAGCACAGTTATTTTGTTCTGAGCAAGCTCACTGTTCTGGCCATATAGGAAACACAGTAGAGTAGAAGAGTGCTCTTTTCTCAAAAGCAGAGTTTGATTCTTGTAAAGCGAGCTAGAGTTTGTTTCCCAGTCCTAAATGGAGTTGAATTACATGCAATTTCTGGTCCTATGAGCAACAGTTGTTTTCTGGTAAGAAGAGTCACTATTGCGCTGCCATTGCCATACACAGGACAAATAGCACTGGCGTCTGTTCCCAGCAAGTACAGTGTATTGGACTGAAGAGGATCTGCTCTTCTTGTCAGGTTCCTAAGCAGACTTGAACAAGATATGTTCTGTGTGTGTAGGAAGCACAGTTCTTTTTTTCTGAGCAAGCTCACTGTTCTGGCCCTATTGGAAACACAGTAGAGTAGAAGAGTGCTCTTTTCTCAAAAGCAGAGTGTGTTTCTTGTAAAGCGAGCTAGAATTTGTTTCCCAGTCCTAAATGGAGTTGAATCACATGCAGTTTCTGGTCCTATGAGCAAGAGTTGTTTTCTGTTAAGAAGAGTCACTATTGCACTGCCATTGCCATACACAGGACAAATAGCACTGGCGTCTGTTCCCAGCAAGTACAGTGTATTGAAATGAAGAGGATCTACTGTTCTTGTCAGGTTCCTAAGCAGACTTGAACTAGATATGGCCGTGTGAGTAGGAAGCACAGTTTTTTTTTTCTGAGCAAGCTCACTGTTCGGAACATATAAAAAACACAGTAGAGTAGAAGAGTGCTCTTTTCTCAAAAGCAGAGTGTGTTTCTTTTCAGGCGAGCTTGTATTTGTTTCCCAGTCCTAAATGGAGTTGAGTCACATGCAGTGTTTTGTCCTACGAGCAAGAGTTGTTTTCTGGTAAGACGAGTCACTATTGTGCTCCAATTGCCATACACAGTGCAAATAGCACTCGCGTCTGTTCCCCGCAAGTACATTGTATTGTACTGAAGAGGATCTACTGTTTTTGTCAATTTCCTAAGCAGAGTTGAACTAGATATGGCCCGTGTGTTTAGGAAGCACAGTTCTTTTGTTCTGAGCAAGTTCACTGTTCGGACCCCATAGGAAGCACAGTAGAGTAGAAGAGTGCTCTTTTCTCAAAAGCAGAGTGTGTTTCAGGTAAGGCGAGCTAGCATTTGTTTCCTAGTCCTAAATGGAGTTGAATCACATGCAGTTTCTGGTCCTACGTGCAAGAGTTGTTTTCTGGTAAGAAGAGTCACTATTGCGCTGCCATTGCCACACACAGGACAAATAGCACTGGCGTCTGTTCCCAGCAAGTACAGTGTAATGGACTGAAGAGGATATACTGTTCCTGTCAGGTTCCTAAGCAGAGTTGAACTAGATATGTCCCGTGTGTGTAGGAAGCACAGTTCTTTTTTTCTGAGTAAGCTCACTGTTCGGACCCCTTAGGAAGCACAGTAGATTAGAAGAGTACTCTTTTCTCAAAAGCAGAGTGTGTTTCATGTAAGGCGAGCTAGCATTTGTTTCCCAGTCCCAAATGGAGTTGAATCACATGCAGTTTCTGGTCCTACGATCAAGATTTGTTTTCTGGTAAGGAAAGTCACTATTGCGCTCCCATTGCCATACACAGTGCAAATAGCACTCGCGTCTGTTCCCAGCAAGTACAGTGTATCGGACTGAAGAGGAGCTACTGTTCTTGTCAGTTTCCTAAGCAAAGTTGAACTAGTTATGGCCCGTTTGTAGGAAGCACAGTTCTTTTTTTCTGAGCTAGCTCACTGTTCTCGCCTTATAGGAAACACAGTAGAGTACAAGAGTGCTCTTTTCTCAAAAGCAGAGTGTGTTTCTTGTAAAGCGAGCTAGAGTTTGTTTGCCAGTCCTAAATGGAGTTGAATCACATGAAGTTTCTGGTCCTAAGAGCAAGAGTTGTTTTCTGTTAAGAAGAGTAACTATTGCGCTGCCATTGCCATACACAGGACAAATAGCACTGGCGTCTGTTCCCAGCAAGTACAGTGTATTGAACTGAAGAGGATCTACTGTACTTGTCAGGTTCCTAAGCAGACTTGAACTAGATATGGCCGTGTGAGTAGGAAGCACAGTTTTTTTGTTCTGAGCAAGCTCACTCTTCTGGCCCTATAGGAAACAAAGTAGAGAAGAAGAGTGCTCTTTTATCAAAAGCAGAGTGTGTTTCTTGGAAGTCGAGCTAGCGTTTGTTTCCCAGTCCTAAATGGAGTTGAGTCACATGCAGTTTTTTGTCCTACGTTCAAGAGTTGTTTTCTGGTAAGACAAGTCACTATTGTGCTCCAATTGCCATACACAGGACAAATAGCACTGGCGTCTGTTCCCAGCAAGTACAGTGTATTGGACTGAAGAGAATCTACTGTTCTTGTCAGGTTCCTAAGCAGACTTGAACTAGATATGGCCGTGTGTGTAGGAATCACAGTGTTTTTGTTCTGAGCAAGCTCACTGTTCGGAACACATAGGAAACACAGTAGAGTAGAAGAGTGCTCTTTTCTCAAAAGCAGAGTTTGTTTCTTGTAAGGCGAGCTAGCGTTTGTTTCCCAGTCCTATATGGAGGTGAGTCACATGCAGTTTTTTGTCCTATGAGCAAAAGTTGTTTTCTGGTAAGACAAGTCACTATTGTTCTCCAATTGCCATACACAATGCAAATAGCACTCGCGTCTGTTCCCCGCAAGTACAGTGTATTGGATGGAAGAGGAGCTACTGTTCTTGTCAGTTTCCTAAGCACAGTTGAACTAGATATGGCCCGTGTGTGTAGGAAGCACAGTTCTTTTGTTCTGAGCAAGCTCACTGTTAGAACCCCATAGGAAACACAGTAGAGTAGAAGAGTGCTCTTTTCTCAAAAGCAGAGTGTGTTATGGTAAGGCGAGCTAGCGTTTGTTTCCTAGTCCTAAATGGAGTTGAATCACATGCAGTTTCTGGTCCTATGAACAAGAGTTGTTTTCTGGTAAGGAAAGTCACTATTGTGCTCCAATTGCCATACACAGTGCAAATAGCACTCGCGTCTGTTCCCCGCAAGTACAGTGTATTGGACGGAAGAGGAGCTACTGTTCTTGTCAGTTTCCTAAGGAGAGTTGAACTAGATATGGCCCGTGTGTGTAGGAAGCACAGTTCTTTTGTTCTGAGCAAGCTCACTGTTTGGAACCCATAGGAAACAGAGTAGAGTAGAAGAGTGCTCTTTTCTCAAAAGCAGAGTGTGTTTCATGTAAGGCGAGCTAGCATTTGTTTCCCAGTCCTAAATGGAGTTGAATCACATGCAGTTTCTGGTCTTACGAGCAAGAGTTGTTTTCTGGTAAGGAAAGTCACTATTGTGCTCCCATTGTCATACACAGTGCAAATAGCACTCGCGTCTGTTCCCAGCAAGTACAGTGTATCAGACTGAAGAGGAGCTACTGTTCTTGTCAGTTTCCTAAGCAGAGTTGAACGAGATATGGCCCGTGTGTAGGAAGCACAGTTCTTTTGTTCTGAGCAAGCTCACTGTTCGGACCCCATAGGAAACACAGTAGAGTAGAAGAGTGCTCTTTTCTCAAAAGCAGAGTGTGTTTCTTTTCAGGCGAGCTTGCATTTGTTTCCCAGTCCTAAATGGAGTTGAGTCACATGCAGTGTTTTGTCCTACGAGCAAGAGTTGTTTTCTGGTAAGAAGAGTCACTATTGCGCTGCCATTGCCACACACAGGACAAATAGCACTGGCGTCTGTTCCCATCAAGTACAGTGTAATGGACTGAAGAGGATATACTGTTCTTGTCAGGTTCCTAAGCAGACTTGAACTAGATATGGCCGTGTGAGTAGAAAGTACAGTTTTTTTGTTCTGAGCAAGTTCACTGTTTGGAACACATAGGAAACACAGTAGAGTAGAAGAGTGCTCTTTTCTCAAAAGCAGAGTGTGTTTCATGTAAGGCAAACTAGCATTTGTTTCCCACTCCTAAGTGGAGTTGAATCACATGCAGTTTCTGGTCCTACGATCAAGAGTTGTTTTCTGGTAAGGAAAGTCACTAATGCGCTCCCATTGCCGTACACAGTACAAATAGCACTCGCGTCTGTTCCCAGCAAGTACAGGGTATCGGACTGAAGAGGAGCTACTGTTCTTGTTGGTTTCCTAAGCAGAGTTGAATTAGATATGGCCCGTGTGTGTAGGAAGCACAGTTATTTTGTTCTGAGCAAGCTCACTGTTCTGGCCCTATTGTAAAAACAGTAGAGTAGAAGAGTGCTCTTTTCTCTAAAGCAGAGTGTGTTTCTTGCAAGGTGAGCTAGCTTTTGTTTCCCAGTCCTAAATGGAGTTGAATCACATGCAGTTTCTGGTCCTACAAGCAACAGTTGTTTTCTGGTAAGAAGAGTCACTATTGCGCTGCCATTGCCATACACAGGACAAATAGCACTGGCGTCTGTTCCCAGCAAGTACAGTGTATTGGACTTAAGAGGATATACTGTTCTTGTCAGGTTCCTAAGCAGACTTGAACTAGATATGGCCGTGTGTGTAGGAAGCACAGTTCTTTTTTTCTGAGCAAGCTCACTGTTCTGGCCCTATTGGAAACACAGTAGAGTAGAAGAGTGCTCTTTTCTCAAAAGCAGAGTGTGTTTCTTGAAAAGCGAGCTAGAATTTGTTTCCCAGTCCTAAATGGAGTTGAATCACATGCAGTTTCTGGTCCTACGAGCAAGAGTTGTTTTCTGTTAAGAAGAGTCACTATTGCACTGCCATTGCCATACACAGGACAAATAGCACTGGCGTCTGTTCCCAGCAAGTACAGTGTATTGAACTGAAGAGGATCTACTGTTCTTGTCAGGTTCCTAAGCAGACTTGAACTAGATATGGCCGTGTGAGTAGGAAGCACAGTTTTTTTTTTCTGAGCAAGCTCACTGTTCGGAACATATAGGAAACACAGTAGAGTAGAAGAGTGCTCTTTTCTCAAAAGCTGAGTGTGTTTCTTGTGTAGCGAGCTAGAATTTGTTTCCCAGTCCTAAATGGAGTTGAATCACATGCAGTTTCTGGTCCTACGAGCAAGAGTTGTTTTCTGTTAAGAAGAGTCACTATTGCACTGCCATTGCCATACACAGGACAAATAGCACTGGCGTCTGTTCCCAGCAAGTACAGTGTATTGAACTGAAGAGGATCTACTGTTCTTGTCAGGTTCCTAAGCAGACTTGAACTAGATATGGCCGTGTGAGTAGGAAGCACAGTTTTTTTTTTTCTGAGCAAGCTCACTGTTCGGAAAATATAGGAAACACAGTAGAGTAGAAGAGTGCTCTTTTCTCAAAAGCAAAGTGTGTTTCTTGGAAGTTGAGCTAGCGTTTGTTTCCCAGTCCTAAATGGAGTTGAGTCATATGCAATTTTTTGTCCTACGAGCAAGACTTGTTTTCTGGTAAGGAAAGTCACTATTGTGCTCCCATTGCCATACACAGTGCAAATAGCACTCGCGTCTGTTCCCCGCAAGTACAGTGTATTGGACTGAAGAGGATCTACTGTTCTTGTCAGTTTCCTAAGCAGAGTTGAACTAGATATGGCCCGTGTGTGTAGGAAGCACAGTTCTTACGTTCTGAGCAAGTTCACTCTTCTGGCCCTATAGGAATCACAGTAGAGTAGAAGAGTGCTCTTTTCTCAAAAGCAGAGTGTGTTTTTGTAAGGCGAGCTAGTGTTTTTTTCCTAGTCCTAAATGGAGTTGAATCACATGCAGTTTCTGGTCCTATGAACAAGAGTTGTTTTCTGGTAAGGAAAGTCACTATTGCGCTCCCATTGCCCTTCACAAGGCATATAGCACTCGCGTCTTTTCCCAGCAAGTACAGTGTATTGGACTGAATAGGAGCTACTCTTCTTGTCAGTTTCCTAAGCAGAGTTGAACTAGATATGGTCCGTGTGTGTAGGAAGCACAGTTCTTTTGTTCTGAGCAAGCTCACTGTTTGGACCCCATAGGAAACACAGTAGAGTAGAAGAGTGCTCTTTTCGCAAAAGCAGAGTGTGTTTCTTGTAAAGCGAGCTAGAGTTTGTTTCCCAGTCCTAAATGGAGTTGAATCACATGCACTTTCTGGTCCAACGAGCAAGAGTTGTTTTCTGGTAAGAAGAGTCACTATTGCGCTGCCATTGCCATAGCACTGGCGTCTGTTCCCAGCAAGTACAGTGTATCGGACTGAAGAGGAGCTACTGTTCTTGTTGGTTTCCTAAGCAGAGTTGAACTAGATATGGCCCGTGTGTGTAGGAAGCACAGTTATTTTGTTCTGTGCAAACTCACTGTTCGGACCCCATAGGAAAAACAGTAGAGTAGAAAAGTACTCTTTTCTCAAAAGCAGAGTGTGTTTCATGTATGCGAGCTAGCATTTGTTTCCCAGTCCTAAATGGAGTTGAATCACATGCAGTTTCTGGTCCTACGAGCAAGAGCTGTTTTCTGGTAAGGAAAGTAACTATTGCGCTCCCATTGCCATACACAGTGCAAATAGCCCTCCTGTCTGTTCCCAGCAAGTACAGTGTATTGGACTGCAAAGGAGCTACTGTTCTTCTCAGTTTCCTAAGCAGAGTTTAACTAGATATGTGCCGTGTGTGTAGGAAGTACAATTCTTTTTTTCTGAGCAAGCTCACTGTTCTGGCCCTATAGGAAACACAGAAGAGTAGAAGAGTGCTCTTTTCTCAAAGGCAGAGTGTGTTTCATGTAAGGCGAGCTAGCATTTGTTTCCCAGTCCTAAATGGAGTTGAATCACATGCAGTTTCCGGTCCTACGAGCAAGAGTTGTTTACTGGTAAGGAAAGTCACTATTGAGCTCCCCTTGCCATACACAGTGCAAATAGCTCTCACGTCTGTTCCCAGCAAGTACAGTGTATCAGACTGAAGAGGAGCTACTGTTCTTGTCAGTTTCCTAAGCAGAGTTGAACTAGATATGGCCCGTATGTGTAGGAAGCACAGTTCTTATGTTCTGAGCAAGTTCACTCTTCTGGCCCCATAGGAAACACAGTAGAGTAGAAGAGTGCTCTTTTCTCAAAAGTAGAGTGTGTTTTTGTAAGGCGAGCTAGCATTTGTTTCCTAGTCCTAAATGGAGTTGAATCACATGCAGTTTCTGGTCCTAGGAACAAGAGTTGTTTTCTGGTAAGGAAAGTCACTTATGCGCTCCCATTGCCATACACAGTGCAAATAGCCTTCCCGTATGTTCCCAGCAAGTACAATGTATTGGATTGAAAAGGAGCTACTGTTCTTGTCAGTTTCCTAAGCAGAGTTGAACTAGATATGGCCCGTGTGTGTAGGAAGTACAGTTCTTTTTTTCTGAGCAAGCTCACTGTTCTGGCCATATAGGAAACACAGTAGAGTAGAGGAGTGCTCTTTTCTCAAAAGCAGAGTGTGATTCTTGTAAAGCGAGCTAGAGTTTGTTTCCCAGTCCTAAGTGGAGTTGAATCACATGCAGTTTCTGGTCCTACGAGCAAGAGTTATTTTATGGTAAGAAGAGTCACTATTGCGCTGCCATTGCCATACACAGGACAAATAGCACTGGCGTCTGTTCCCAGCAAGTACAGTGTATTGGACTGTAGAGGATCTACTGTTCTTGTCAGGTTCCTAAGCAGAATTGAACTAGATATGGCCGTGTGTGTAGGAAGCACAGTTCTTTTGTTCTGAGCAAGCTCACTGTTCGGACCCCAGAGGAAACACAGTAGAGTAGAAGAGTACTCTTTTCTCAAAATCAGAGTGTGTTTCTTGTAAGGCGAGCTAGCGTTTGTTTCCCAGTCCTAAATGGAGTTGAGTCACATGCAGTTTTTTGTCCTATGAGCAAGAGTTGTTTTCTGGTAAGACGAGTCACTATTGTGCTCCCATTGCCATTCACAGTGCAAATAGCACTCCCGTCTGTTTCCCGCAAGTACAGTGTATTGGACGGAAGAGGAGCTACTGTTCTTGTCAGTTTCCTAAGCAGAGTTGAAATAGATATGGCCCGTGTGTGTAGGAAGCACAGATCTTTTGTTCTGAGCAAGCTCACTGTTTGGACCCCATAGGAAACACAGTAGAGTAGAAGAGTGCTCTTTTCTCTAAAGCAGAGTGTGTTTCTTGTAAGGCGAGCTACCGTTTGATTCCCAGTCCTAAATGGAGTGGAGTCACATGCAGTTTCTGGTCCTACGAGCAAGAGTTGTTTTCTGGTAAGGAAAGTAACTATTGCGCTCCCATTGCCATACACAGTGCAAATAGCCCTCCTGTCTGTTCCCAGCAAGTACAGTGTATTGGACTGCAAAGGAGCTACTGTTCTTCTCAGTTTCCTTAGCAGAGTTGAACTAGATATGGCCCGTGTGTGTAGGAAGTACAGTTTTTTTGTTCTGAGCAAGCTCACTGTTCGGAACACATAGGAAACACAGTAGAGTAGAAGAGTGCTCTTTTCTCAAAAGCAGAGTGTGTGTCATGTAAGGCGACCTAGCATTTGTTTCCCACTCCTAAGTTTAGTTGAATCACATGCAGTTTCTGGTCCTACGATCAAGAGTTGTTTTCTGGTAAGGAAAGTCACTATTGGGCGCCCATTGCCGTACACAGTACAAATAGCACTCGCATCTGTTCCCAGCAAGTACAGTGTATCGGACTGAAGAGGAGCTACTGTTCTTGTTGGTTTCCTAAGCAGAGTTGAACTAGATATGGCCCGTGTGTGTAGGAAGCACAGTTATTTTGTTCTGTGCAAACTCACTGTTCAGACCCCATAGGAAAAACAGCAGAGAAGAAGAGTACTCTTTTCTCAAAAGCAGAGTGTGTTTCATGTATACGAGCTAGCATTTGTTTCCCAGTCCTAAATGGAGTTGAATCACATGCAGTTTCTGGTCCTACGAGCAAGAGTTGTTTTCTGGTAAGGAAAGTAACTATTGCGCTCCCATTGCCATACACAGTGCAAATAGCCCTCCTGTCTGTTCCCAGCAAGTACAGTGTATTGGATTGCAAAGGAGCTACTGTTCTTCTCAGTTTCCTAAGCAGAGTTGAACTAGATATGGGCCGTGTGTGTAGGAAGTACAGTTCTTTTTTTCTGAGCAAGCTCACTGTTCTGGCGCTATAGGAAACACAGAAGAGTAGAAGAGTGCTCTTTTCTCAAAAGCAGAGTGTGTTTCATGTAAGGCGAGCTAGCATTTGTTTCCCAGTCCTAAATGGAGTTGAATCACATGCAGTTTCCGGTCCTACGAGCAAGAGTTGTTTACTGGTAAGGAAAGTCACTATTGAGCTCCCCTTGCCATACACAGTGCAAATAGCTCTCACGTCTGTTCCCAGCAAGTACAGTGTATCAGACTGAAGAGGAGCTACTGTTCTTGTCAGTTTCCTAAGCAGAGTTGAACTAGATATGGCCCGTATGTGTAGGAAGCACAGTTCTTATGTTCTGAGCAAGTTCACTCTTCTGGCCCTATAGGAAACACAGTAGAGAAGAAGAGTGCTCTTTTCTCAAAAGCAGAGTGTGTTTTTGTAAGGCGAGCTAGCATTTGTTTCCTAGTCCTAAATGGAGTTGAATCACATGCAGTTTCTGGTCCTAGGAACAAGAGTTGTTTTCTGGTAAGGAAAGTCACTATTGCGCTCCCATTGCCATACACAGTGCAAATAGCCTTCCCGTCTGTTCCCAGCAAGTACAGTGTATTGGACTGAAAAGGAGCTACTGTTTTTCTCAGTTTCCTAAGCAGAGTTGAACTGGATATGGCCCGTGTGTGTAGGAAGTACAGTTCTTTTTTTTTTTGAGCAAGCTCACTGTTCTGGCCATATAGGAAACACAGTAGAGTAGAAGAGTGCTCTTTTCTCTAAAGCAGAGTGTGATTCTTGTAAAGCGAGCTAGAGTTTGTTTCCCAGTTCTAAATGGAGTTGAATCACATGCAGTTTCTGGTCCTATGAGCAAGAGTTGTTTTCTGGTAAGAAGAGACACTATTGCGCTGCCATTGCCATACACAGGACAAATAGCACTGGCGTCTATTCCCAGCAAGTACAGTGTATTGGACTGAAGAGGATCTACTGTTCTTGTCAGGTTCCTAAGCAGACTTGAACTAGATATGGTCCGTGTGTGTAGGAAGCACAGTTCTTTTGTTCTGAGCAAGCTCACTGTTGGACCCCATTGGAAACACAGTAGAGTACAAGAGTGCTCTTTTCTCTAAAGCAGAGTGTGTTTCTTGTAAGGCAAGCTACCGTTTGTTTCCCAGTCCTAAATGGAGTGGAATCACATGCAGTTTCTGGTCCTACGAGCAAGAGTTGTTTTTTTGTAAGGAAAGTCACTATTGCGCTCCCATTGCCATACACAGTGCAAATAGCCTTCTCGTCTGTTCCCAGCAAGTACAGTGTATTGGATTGAAAAGGAGCTACTGTTCTTCTCAGTTTCGTAAGCAGAGTTGAACTAGATATGGCCCGTGTGTGTAGGAAGCACAGTTCTTATGTTCTGAGCAAGCTCACTGTTTGGACCCCATAGGAAACACAGTACAGTAGAAGAGTGCTCTTTTCACAAAAGCAGAGTGTGATTCTTGTAAAGCGAACTAGAGTTTGTTTCCCAGTCCTAAATGGAGTTGAATCACATGCAGTTTCTGGTCCTACGATCAAGAGTTGTTTTCTGGTAAGGAAAGTAACTATTGCGCTCACATTGCCATACACAGTGCAAATAGCACTCGCGTCTGTTCCCAGCAAGTACAGTGTATCGGACTGAAGAGGAGCTACTGTTCTTGTCAGTTTCCTAAGCAAAGTTGAACTAGTTATGGCCCGTGTGTAGGAAGCACAGTTCTTTTTTTCTGAGCAAGCTCACTGTTCTGGCCTTATAGGAAACACAGTAGAGTAGAAGAGTGCTCTTTTCTCAAAAGCAGAGTGTGTTTCTTGTAAAGCGAGCTAGAGTTTGTTTCCCAGTCCTAAATGGAGTTGAATCACATGAAGTTTCTGGTCCTAAGAGCAAGAGTTGTTTTCTGGTAAGGAGTCACTATTGCGCTCCCCTTGCCATACACAGTGCAAATAGCTCTCGCGTCTGTTCCCAGCAAGTACAGTGTATTGGACTGAATAGGAGCTACTGTTCTCGTCAGTTTCCTAAGCAGAGTTGAACTAGATGTGGTCCGTGTGTGTAGGAAGCACAGTTCTTTTGTTCTGAGCAAGCTCACTGTTTGGACCCCATAGGAAACACAGTACAGTAGAAGAGTGCTCTTTTCTCTAAAGCAGAGTGTGTTTCTTGTAAGGCGAGCTAGCGTTTGTTTCCCAGTCCTAAATGGAGTTGAATCACATGCAGTTTCTGGTCCTACGAGAAAGAGTTGTTTTCTGGTAATGAAAGTCACTATTTTGCTCCCATTGCCATACACAGTGCAAATCGCACATGCGTCTGTTCCCAGCAAGTACAGTGTATTGGACTGAAGAGGAGCTACTGTTCTTGTCAGTTTCCTAAACAGAATTGAACTAGATATGGCCGTGTGTGTAGGAAGCACAATTCTTTTTTTCTGAGCAAGCTCACTGTTCAGACCCTATAGGAAACACAGTAGAGTAGAGGAGTGCTCTTTTCTCAAAAGCATAGTGTGTTTCTTGTAAGGCGAGCTAGCGTTTGTTTCCCAGTCCTAAATGGAGTTGAATCACATGCAGTTTCTGTTCCTACGAGCAAGAGTTGTTTTCTGGTAAGGAAAGACACTATTGCGCTCCCATTGCCATACACAGTGCAAATAGCACTCGCGTCTTCACAGCAAGTACAGTGTATCGGACTGAAGAGGAGCTACTGTTCTTGTCAGTTTCCTAAGCAGAGTTGAACTAGATATGGCCCCTATGTGTAGGAAGCACAGTCCTTATGTTCTGAGCAAGTTCACTCTTCTGGCCCTATAGGAAACACAGTAGAGAAGAAGAGTGCTCTTTTCTCAAAAGCAGAGTGTGTTTTTGTAAGGCGAGCTAGCATTTGTTTCCTAGTCCTAAATGGAGTTGAATCACATGCAGTTTCTGGTCCTAGGAACAAGAGTTGTTTTCTGGTAAGGAAAGTCACTATTGCGCTCCCATTGCCATACACAGTGCAAATAGCCTTCCCGTCTGTTCCCAGCAAGTACAGTGTATTGGATTGAAAAGGAGCTACTGTTTTTCTCAGTTTCCTAAGCAGAGTTGAACTAGATATGGCCCGTGTGTGTAGGAAGTACAGTTCTTTTTTTTTTTTGAGCAAGCTCACTGTTCTGGCCATATAGGAAACACAGTAGAGTAGAAGAGTGCTCTTTTCTCTAAAGCAGAGTGTGATTCTTGTAAAGCGAGCTAGAGTTTGTTTCCCAGTTCTAAATGGAGTTGAATCACATGCAGTTTCTGGTCCTATGAGCAAGAGTTGTTTTCTGGTAAGAAGAGACACTATTGCGCTGCCATTGCCATACACAGGACAAATAGCACTGGCGTCTATTCCCAGCAAGTACAGTGTATTGGACTGAAGAGGATCTACTGTTCTTGTCAGGTTCGTAAGCAGACTTGAACTAGATATGGTCCGTGTGTGTAGGAAGCACAGTTCTTTTGTTCTGAGCAAGCTCACTGTTGGACCCCATTGGAAACACAGTAGAGTACAAGAGTGCTCTTTTCTCTAAAGCAGAGTGTGTTTCTTGTAAGGCAAGCTACCGTTTGTTTCCCAGTCCTAAATGGAGTGGAATCACATGCAGTTTCTGGTCCTACGAGCAAGAGTTGTTTTTTTGTAAGGAAAGTCACTATTGTGCTCCCATTGCCATTCACAGTGCAAATAGCACTCGCGTCTGTTTCCCGCAAGTACAGTGTATTGGACGGAAGAGGAGCTACTGTTCTTGTCAGTTTCCTAAGCAGAGTTGAAATAGATATGGCCCGTGTGTGTAGGAAGCAAAGTTCTTATGTTCTGAGCAAGCTCACTGTTTGGACCCCATAGGAAACACAGTACAGTAGAAGAGTGCTCTTTTCACAAAAGCAGAGTGTGATTCTTGTAAAGCGAACTAGAGTTTGTTTCCCAGTCCTAAATGGAGTTGAATCACATGCAGTTTCTGGTCCTACGATCAAGAGTTGTTTTCTGGTAAGGAAAGTAACTATTGCGCTAACATTGCCATACACAGTGCAAATAGCACTCGCGTCTGTTCCCAGCAAGTACAGTGTATCGGACTGAAGAGGAGCTACTGTTCTTGTCAGTTTCCTAAGCAAAGTTGAACTAGTTATGGCCCGTGTGTAGGAAGCACAGTTCTTTTTTTCTGAGCAAGCTCACTGTTCTGGCCTTATAGGAAACACAGTAGAGTAGAAGAGTGCTCTTTTCTCAAAAGCAGAGTGTGTTTCTTGTAAAGCGAGCTAGAGTTTGTTTCCCAGTCCTAAATGGAGTTGAATCACATGAAGTTTCTGGTCCTAAGAGCAAGAGTTGTTTTCTGGTAAGGAAAGTCACTATTGCGCTCCCCTTGCCATACACAGTGCAAATAGCTCTCGCGTCTGTTCCCAGCAAGTACAGTGTATTGGACTGAATAGGAGCTACTGTTCTCGTCAGTTTCCTAAACAGAATTGAACTAGATATGGCCGTGTGTGTAGGAAGCACAGTTCTTTTTTTCTGAGCAAGCTCACTGTTCAGACCCTATAGGAAACACAGTAGAGTAGAGGAGTGCTCTTTTCTCAAAAGCATAGTGTGTTTCTTGTAAGGCGAGCTAGCGTTTGTTTCCCAGTCCTAAATGGAGTTGAATCACATGCAGTTTCTGTTCCTACGAGCAAGAGTTGTTTTCTTTTAAGGAAAGACACTATTGCGCTCCCATTGCCATACACAGTGCAAATAGCACTCGCGTCTGTTCACAGCAAATACAGTGTATCGGACTGAAGAGGAGCTACTGTTCTTGTCAGTTTCCTAAGCAGAGTTGAACTAGATATGGCCCGTGTGTGTAGGAAGCACATTTCTTATATTTTGAGCAAGCTCACTCTTCTGGCCCTATAGGAAACACAGTAGAGTAGAAGAGTGCTCTTTTCTCAAAAGCAGAGTGTGTTTCTTGTAAAGCGAGCTAGAGTTTTTTTCCCAGTCCTAAATGGAGTTGAATCACATGCAGTTTCTGGTCCTACGAGCAAGAGTTGTTTTATGGTAAGAAGAGTCACTATTGCGCTGCCATTGCCATACACAGGACAAATAGCACTGGCGTCTGTTCCCAGCAAGTACAGTGTATTGGACTGAAGAGGAGCTACTGTTCTTGTCAGGTTCCTAAGCAGACTTGAACTAGATATGGCCGTGTGTGTAGGAAGCACATTTCTTTTGTTCTGAGCAAGCTCACTGTTCTGGCCCAATAGGAAACACAGAAGAGTAGAAGAGTGCTCTTTTCTCAAAAGCAGAGTGTGTTTCTTGTAAGGTGAGCTAGCTTTTGTTTCCCAGTCCTAAATGGAGTTGAATCACATGCAGTTTCTAGTCCTACGAGCAAGAGTTGTTTTCTGGTAAGACAAGTCACTATTGGGCTCCAATATCCATACACAGTGCAAATAGCACTTGCGTCTGTTCCCCGCAAGTACAGTGTATTGGACTGAAGAGGATCTAGTGTTCTTGTCAGTTTCCTAATCAGAGTTGAACTAGAAATGGCCCGTGTGTGTAGGAATCACAGTTCTTTTGTTCTGAGCAAGCACACTGTTCAGACACCATAGGAAGCACAGTAGAGTAGAAGAGTGCTCTTTTCTCAAAAGCAGAGTGTGTTTCTTGTAAGGCGCGCTAGCATTTGTTTCCCAGTTCTAAATGGAGTTGAATCACATGCAGTTTCTGGTCCTACGAGCAAGAGTTGTTTACTGGTAAGGAAAGTCACTATTGTGCTCCCCTTGCCATACACATTGCAAATAGCTCTCGCGTCTGTTCCCAGCAAGTACAGTGTATCAGACTGAAGAGGAGCTACTGTTCTTGTCAGTTTCCTAAGCAGAGTTGAACTAGATATGGCCCGTGTGTGTAGGAAGCACAGTTCTTATGTTCTGAGCAAGTTCACTCTTCTGTCCTTTTAGGAATCACAGTAGAGTAGAAGAGTGCTCTTTTCTCAAAAGCAGAGTGCGTTTTTGTAAGGCGAGCTAGCGTTTGTTTCCTAGTCCTAAATGGAGTTGAATCACATGCAGTTTCTGCTCCTATGAACAAGAGTTGTTTTCTGGTAAGGAAAGTCACTATTGCGTCCCATTGCCCTTCACAAGGCATGTGGCACTCACGTCTTTTCCCAGCAAGTACAGTGTATTGGACTGAATAGGAGCTACTCTTCTTGTCAGTTTACTAAGCAGAGTTGAACTAGATATGGTCCGTGTGTGTAGGAAGCACAGTTCTTTTGTTCTGAGCAAGCTCACTGTTTGGACCCCATAGGAAACACAGTAGAGTAGAGGAGTGCTCTTTTCGCAAAAGCAGAGTGTGTTTCTTGTAAAGCGAGCTAGAGTTTGTTTCCCAGTCCAAAATGGAGTTGAATCACATGCAGTTTCTGGTCCTACGAGCAAGAGTTGTTTTCTGGTAAGAAGAGTCACTATTGCACTGCCATTGCCATAGCACTGGCGTCTTTTCCCAGCAAGTACAGTGTATCGGACTGAAGAGGAGCTACTGTTCTTGTCAGTTTCCTAAGCAAAGTTGAACTAGTTATGGCCCGTGTGTAGGAAGCACAGTTCTTTTTTTCTGAGCAAGCTCACTGTTCTGGCCTTATAGGAAACACAGTAGAGTAGAAGAGTGCTCTTTTCTCAAAAGCAGAGTGTGTTTCTTGTAAAGCGAGCTAGAGTTTGTTTCCCAGTCCTAAATGGAGTTGAATCACATGAAGTTTCTGGTCCTAAGAGCAAGAGTTGTTTTCTGGTAAAGAAAGTCACTATTGTGCTCCCCTTGCCATACACAGTGCAAATAGCTCTCGCGTCTGTTCCCAGCAAGTACAGTGTATTGGACTGAATAGGAGCTACTGTTCTCGTCAGTTTCCTAAGCAGAGTTGAACTAGATGTGGTCTGTGTGAGTAGGAAGCACAGTTCTTTTGTTCTGAGCAAGCTCACTGTTTGGACCCCGTAGGAAACACAGTACAGTAGAAGAGTGCTCTTTTCTTTAAAGCAGAGTGTGTTTCTTGTAAGGCGAGCTAGCGTTTGTTTCCCAGTCCTAAATGGAGTTGAATCACATGCAGTTTCTGGTCCTACGAGCAAGAGTTGTTTTCTGGTAATGAAAGTCACTATTTTGCTCCCATTGCCATACACAGTGCAAATCGCACATGCGTCTGTTCCCAGCAAGTACAGTGTATTGGACTGAAGATGAGCTACTGTTCTTGTCAGTTTCCTAAGCAGAATTGAACTAGATATGGCCGTGTGTGTAGGAAGCACAGTTCTTTTTTTCTGAGCAAGCTCACTGTTCAGACCCTATAGGAAACACAGTAGAGTGGAAGAGTGCTCTTTTCTCAAAAGCATAGTGTGTTTCTTGTAAGGCGAGCTGGCGTTTGTTTCCCAGTCCTAAATGGAGTTGAATCACATGCAGTTTCTGGTCCTACGAGCAAGAGTTGTTTTCTGGTAAGGAAAGACACTATTGCGCTCCCATTGCCATACACAGTGCAAATAGCACTCGCATCTGTTCACAGCCAGTACAGTGTATCGGACTGAAGAGGAGCTACTGTTCTTGTCAGTTTCCTAAGCAGAGTTGAACTAGATATGGCCCGTGTGTGTAGGAAGCACATTTCTTATGTTCTGAGCAAGCTCACTCTTCTGGCCTTATAGGAAACACAGTAGAGTAGAAGAGTGCTCTTTTCTCAAAAGCAGAGTGTGTTTCTTGTAAAGCGAGCTAGAGTTTTTTTCCCAGTCCTAAATGGAGTTGAATCACATGCAGTTTCTGGTCCTACGAGCAAGAGTTGTTTTATGGTAAGAAGAGTCACTATTGCGCTGCCATTGCCATACACAGGACAAATAGCACTGGCGTCTGTTCCCAGCAAGTACAGTGTATTGGACTGAAGAGGATCTACTGTTCTTGTCAGGTTCCTAAGCAGACTTGAACTAGATAGGGCCGTGTGTGTAGGAAGCACATTTCTTTTGTTCTGAGCAAGCTCACTGTTCTGGCCCAATAGGAAACACAGTAGAGTAGAAGAGTGCTCTTTTCTCAAAAGCAGAGTGTGTTTCTTGTAAGGTGAGCTAGCTTTTGTTTCCCAGTCCTAAATGGAGTTGAATCACATGCAGTTTCTAGTCCTACGAGCAAGAGTTGTTTTCTGGTAAGACAAGTCACTATTGGGCTCCAATATCCATACACAGTGCAAATAGCACTTGCGTCTGTTCCCCGCAAGTACAGTGTATTGGACTGAAGAGGATCTAGTGTTCTTGTCAGTTTCCTAAGCAGAGTTGAACTAGAAATGGCCCGTCTGTGTAGGAATCACAGTTCTTTTGTTCTGAGCAAGCACACTGTTCAGACACCATAGGAAGCACAGTAGAGTAGAAGAGTGCTCTTTTCTCAAAAGCAGAGTGTGTTTCTTGTAAGGCGCGCTAGCATTTGTTTCCCAGTTCTAAATGGAGTTGAATCACATGCAGTTTCTGGTCCTACGAGCAAGAGTTGTTTACTGGTAAGGAAAGTCACTATTGTGCTCCCCTTGCCATACACATTGCAAATAGCTCTCGCGTCTGTTCCCAGCAAGTACAGTGTATCAGACTGAAGAGGAGCTACTGTTCTTGTCAGTTTCCTAAGCAGAGTTGAACTAGATATGGCCCGTGTGTGTAGGAAGCACAGTTCTTATGTTCTGAGCAAGTTCACTCTTCTGGCCTTTTAGGAATCACAGTAGAGTAGAAGAGTGCTCTTTTCTCAAAAGCAGAGTGCGTTTTTGTAAGGCGAGCTAGCGTTTGTTTCCTAGTCCTAAATGGAGTTGAATCACATGCAGTTTCTGCTCCTATGAACAAGAGTTGTTTTCTGGTAAGGAAAGTCACTATTGCGCTCCCATTGCCCTTCACAAGGCATGTGGCACTCACGTCTTTTCCCAGCAAGTACAGTGTATTGGACTGAATAGGAGCTACTCTTCTTGTCAGTTTACTAAGCAGAGTTGAACTAGATATGGTCCGTGTGTGTAGGAAGCACAGTTCTTTTGTTCTGAGCAAGCTCACTGTTTGGACCCCATAGGAAACACAGTAGAGTAGAAGAGTGCTCTTTTCGCAAAAGCAGAGTGTGTTTCTTGTAAAGCGAGCTAGAGTTTGTTTCCCAGTCCTAAATGGAGTTGAATCCCATGCAGTTTCTGGTCCTACGAGCAAGAGTTGTTTTCTGGTAAGAAGAGTCACTATTGCGCTGCCATTGCCATAGCACTGGCGTCTGTTCCCAGCAAGTACAGTGTATCGGACTGAAGAGGAGCTACTGTTCTTGTCAGTTTCCTAAGCAAAGTTGAACTAGTTATGGCCCGTGTGTAGGAAGCACAGTTCTTTTTTTCTGAGCAAGCTCACTGTTCTGGCCTTATAGGAAACACAGTAGAGTAGAAGAGTGCTCTTTTCTCAAAAGCAGAGTGTGTTTCTTGTAAAGCGAGCTAGAGTTTGTTTCCCAGTCCTAAATGGAGTTGAATCACATGAAGTTTCTGGTCCTAAGAGCAAGAGTTGTTTTCTGGTAAGGAAAGTCACTATTGCGCTCCCCTTGCCATACACAGTGCAAATAGCTCTCGCGTCTGTTCCCAGCAAGTACAGTGTATTGGACTGAATAGGAGCTACTGTTCTCGTCAGTTTCCTAAGCAGAGTTGAACTAGATGTGGTCTGTGTGTGTAGGAAGCACAGTTCTTTTGTTCTGAGCAAGCTCACTGTTTGGACCCCATAGGAAACACAGTACAATAGAAGAGTGCTCTTTTCTCTAAAGCAGAGTGTGTTTCTTGTAAGGCGAGCTAGCGTTTGTTTCCCAGTCCTAAATGGAGTTGAATCACATGCAGTTTCTGGTCCTACGAGAAAGAGTTGTTTTCTGGTAATGAAAGTCACTATTTTGCTCCCATTGCCATACACAGTGCAAATCGCACATGCGTCTGTTCCCAGCAAGTACAGTGTATTGGACTGAAGAGGAGCTACTGTTCTTGTCAGTTTCCTAAACAGAATTGAACTAGATATGGCCGTGTGTGTAGGAAGCACAGTTCTTTTTTTCTGAGCAAGCTCACTGTTCAGACCCTATAGGAAACACAGTAGAGTAGAAGAGTGCTCTTTTCTCAAAAGCATAGTGTGTTTCTTGTAAGGCGAGCTGGCGTTTGTTTCCCAGTCCTAAATGGAGTTGAATCACATGCAGTTTCTGGTCCTACGAGCAAGAGTTGTTTTCTGGTAAGGAAAGACACTATTGCGCTCCCATTGCCATACACAGTGCAAATAGCACTCGCATCTGTTCACAGCCAGTACAGTGTATCGGACTGAAGAGGAGCTACTGTTCTTGTCAGTTTCCTAAGCAGAGTTGAACTAGATATGGCCCGTGTGTGTAGGAAGCACATTTCTTATGTTCTGAGCAAGCTCACTCTTCTGGCCCTATAGGAAACACAGTAGAGTAGAAGAGTGCTCTTTTCTCAAAAGCAGAGTGTGTTTCTTGTAAAGCGAGCTAGAGTTTTTTTCCCAGTCCTAAATGGAGTTGAATCACATGCAGTTTCTGGTCCTACGAGCAAGAGTTGTTTTATGGTAAGAAGAGTCACTATTGCGCTGCCATTGCCATACACAGGACAAATAGCACTGGCGTCTGTTCCCAGCAAGTACAGTGTATTGGACTGAAGAGGATCTACTGTTCTTGTCAGGTTCCTAAGCAGACTTGAACTAGATATGGCCGTGTGTGTAAGAAGCACATTTCTTTTGTTCTGAGCAAGCTCACTCTTCTGGCCCAATAGGAAACACAGTAGAGTAGAAGAGTGCTCTTTTCTCAAAAGCAGAGTGTGTTTCTTGTAAGGTGAGCTAGCTTTTGTTTCCCAGTCCTAAATGGAGTTGAATCACATGCAGTTTCCGGTCCTACGAGCAAGAGTTGTTTACTTGTAAGGAAAGTCACTATTGAGCTCCCCTTGCCATACACAGTGCAAATAGCTCTCGCGTCTGTTCCCAGCAAGTACAGTGTATCAGACTGAAGAGGAGCTACTGTTCTTGTCAGTTTCCTAAGCAGAGTTGAACTAGATATGGCCCGTGTGTGTAGGAAGCACATTTCTTATGTTCTGAGCAAGCTCACTGTTTGGACCCCATAGGAAACACAGTACAGTAGAAGAGTGCTCTTTTCACAAAAGCAGAGTGTGATTCTAGTAAAGCGAACTAGAGTTTGTTTCCCAGTCTTAAATGGAGTTGAATCACATGCAGTTTCTGGTCCTACGATCAAGAGTTGTTTTCTGGTAAGGAAAGTAACTATTGCGCTCACATTGCCATACACAGTGCAAATAGCACTGGCGTCTGTTCCCAGCAAGTACAGTGTATCGGACTGAAGAGGAGCTACTGTTCTTGTCAGTTTCCTAAGCAAAGTTGAACTAGTTATGGCCCGTGTGTAGGAAGCACAGTTCTTTTTTTCTGAGCAAGCTCACTGTTCTGGCCTTATAGGAAACACAGTAGAGTAGAAGAGTGCTCTTTTCTCAAAAGCAGAGTGTGTTTCTTGTAAAGCGAGCTAGAGTTTGTTTCCCAGTCCTAAATGGAGTTGAATCACATGAAGTTTCTGGTCCTAAGAGCAAGAGTTGTTTTCTGGTAAGGAAAGTCACTATTGCGCTCCCCTTGCCATACACAGTGCAAATAGCTCTCGCGTCTATTCCCAGCAAGTACAGTGTATTGGACTGAATAGGAGCTACTGTTCTCGTCAGTTTCCTAAGCAGAGTTGAACTAGATGTGGTCCGTGTGTGTAGGAAGCACAGTTCTTTTGTTCTGAGCAAGCTCACTGTTTGGACCCCATAGGAAACACAGTACAATAGAAGAGTGCTCTTTTCTCTAAAGCAGAGTGTGTTTCTTGTAAGGCGAGCTAGCGTTTGTTTCCCAGTCCTAAATGGAGTTGAATCACATGCAGTTTCTGGTCCTACGAGAAAGAGTTGTTTTCTGGTAATGAAAGTCACTATTTTGCTCCCATTGCCATACACAGTGCAAATCGCACATGCGTCTGTTCCCAGCAAGTACAGTGTATTGGACTGAAGAGGAGCTACTGTTCTTGTCAGTTTCCTAAACAGAATTGAACTAGATATGGCCGTGTGTGTAGGAAGCACAGTTCTTTTTTTCTGAGCAAGCTCACTGTTCAGACCCTATAGGAAACACAGTAGAGTAGAAGAGTGCTCTTTTCTCAAAAGCATAGTGTGTTTCTTGTAAGGCGAGCTGGCGTTTGTTTCCCAGTCCTAAATGGAGTTGAATCACATGCAGTTTCTGGTCCTACGAGCAAGAGTTGTTTTCTGGTAAGGAAAGACACTATTGCGCTCCCATTGCCATACACAGTGCAAATAGCACTCGCATCTGTTCACAGCCAGTACAGTGTATCGGACTGAAGAGGAGCTACTGTTCTTGTCAGTTTCCTAAGCAGAGTTGAACTAGATATGGCCCGTGTGTGTAGGAAGCACATTTCTTATGTTCTGAGCAAGCTCACTCTTCTGGCCCTATAGGAAACACAGTAGAGTAGAAGAGTGCTCTTTTCTCAAAAGCAGAGTGTGTTTCTTGTAAAGCGAGCTAGAGTTTTTTTCCCAGTCCTAAATGGAGTTGAATCACATGCAGTTTCTGGTCCTACGAGCAAGAGTTGTTTTATGGTAAGAAGAGTCACTATTGCGCTGCCATTGCCATACACAGGACAAATAGCACTGGCGTCTGTTCCCAGCAAGTACAGTGTATTGGACTGAAGAGGATCTACTGTTCTTGTCAGGTTCCTAAGCAGACTTGAACTAGATATGGCCGTGTGTGTAAGAAGCACATTTCTTTTGTTCTGAGCAAGCTCACTCTTCTGGCCCAATAGGAAACACAGTAGAGTAGAAGAGTGCTCTTTTCTCAAAAGCAGAGTGTGTTTCTTGTAAGGTGAGCTAGCTTTTGTTTCCCAGTCCTAAATGGAGTTGAATCACATGCAGTTTCCGGTCCTACGAGCAAGAGTTGTTTACTTGTAAGGAAAGTCACTATTGAGCTCCCCTTGCCATACACAGTGCAAATAGCTCTCGCGTCTGTTCCCAGCAAGTACAGTGTATCAGACTGAAGAGGAGCGACTGTTCTTGTCAGTTTCCTAAGCAGAGTTGAACTAGATATGGCCCGTGTGTGTAGGAAGCACATTTCTTATGTTCTGAGCAAGCTCACTGTTTGGACCCCATAGGAAACACAGTACAGTAGAAGAGTGCTCTTTTCACAAAAGCAGAGTGTGATTCTAGTAAAGCGAACTAGAGTTTGTTTCCCAGTCTTAAATGGAGTTGAATCACATGCAGTTTCTGGTCCTACGATCAAGAGTTGTTTTCTGGTAAGGAAAGTAACTATTGCGCTCACATTGCCATACACAGTGCAAATAGCACTGGCGTCTGTTCCCAGCAAGTACAGTGTATCGGACTGAAGAGGAGCTACTGTTCTTGTCAGTTTCCTAAGCAAAGTTGAACTAGTTATGGCCCGTGTGTAGGAAGCACAGTTCTTTTTTTCTGAGCAAGCTCACTGTTCTGGCCTTATAGGAAACACAGTAGAGTAGAAGAGTGCTCTTTTCTCAAAAGCAGAGTGTGTTTCTTGTAAAGCGAGCTAGAGTTTGTTTCCCAGTCCTAAATGGAGTTGAATCACATGAAGTTTCTGGTCCTAAGAGCAAGAGTTGTTTTCTGGTAAGGAAAGTCACTATTGCGCTCCCCTTGCCATACACAGTGCAAATAGCTCTCGCGTCTATTCCCAGCAAGTACAGTGTATTGGACTGAATAGGAGCTACTGTTCTCGTCAGTTTCCTAAGCAGAGTTGAACTAGATGTGGTCCGTGTGTGTAGGAAGCACAGTTCTTTTGTTCTGAGCAAGCTCACTGTTTGGACCCCATAGGAAACACAGTACAGTAGAAGAGTGCTCTTTTCTCTAAAGCAGAATGTGTTTCTTGTAAGGCGAGCTAGCGTTTGTTTCCCAGTCCTAAATGGAGTTGAATCACATGCAGTTTCTGGTCCTACGAGAAAGAGTTGTTTTCTGGTAATGAAAGTCACTATTTTGCTCCCATTGCCATACACAGTGCAAATCGCACATGCGTCTGTTCCCAGCAAGTACAGTGTATTGGACTGAAGAGGAGCTACTGTTCTTGTCAGTTTCCTAAACAGAATTGAACTAGATATGGCCGTGTGTGTAGGAAGCACAGTTCTTTTTTTCTGAGCAAGCTCACTGTTCAGACCCTATAGGAAACACAGTAGAGTAGAGGAGTGCTCTTTTCTCAAAAGCATAGTGTGTTTCTTGTAAGGCGAGCTAGCGTTTGTTTCCCAGTCCTAAATGGAGTTGAATCACATGCAGTTTCTGTTCCTACGAGCAAGAGTTGTTTTCTGGTAAGAAAAGACACTATTGCGCTCCCATTGCCATACACAGTGCAAATAGCACTCGCGTCTGTTCACAGCAAGTACAGTGTATCGGACTGAAGAGGAGCTACTGTTCTTGTCAGTTTCCTAAGCAGAGTTGAACTAGATATGGCCCGTGTGTGTAGGAAGCACATTTCTTATGTTCTGAGCAAGCTCACTCTTCTGGCCCTATAGGAAACACAGTAGAGTAGAAGAGTGCTCTTTTCTCAAAAGCTGAGTGTGTTTCTTGTAAAGCGAGCTAGAGTTTTTTTCCCAGTCCTAAATGGAGTTGAATCACATGCAGTTCCTGGTCCTACGAGCAAGAGTTGTTTTATGGTAAGAAGAGTCACTATTGCGCTGCCATTGCCATACACAGGACAAATAGCACTGGCGTCTGTTCCCAGCAAGTACAGTGTATTGGACTGAAGAGGATCTACTGTTCTTGTCAGGTTCCTAAGCAGACTTGAACTCGACATGTCCATGTGTGTAGGAAGCACATTTCTTTTGTTCTGAGCAAGCTCACTGTTCTGGCCCAATAGGAAACACAGTAGAGTAGAAGAGTGCTCTTTTCTCAAAAGCAGAGTGTGTTTCTTGTAAGGTGAGCTAGCTTTTGTTTCCCAGTCCTAAATGGAGTTGAATCACATGCAGTTTCTAGTCCTACGAGCAAGAGTTGTTTTCTGGTAAGACAAGTCACTATTGGGCTCCAATATCCATACACAGTGCAAATAGCACTTGCGTCTGTTCCCCGCAAGTACAGTGTATTGGACTGAAGAGGATCTAGTGTTCTTGTCAGTTTCCTAAGCAGAGTTGAACTAGAAATGGCCCGTGTGTGTAGGAATCACAGTTCTTTTGTTCTGAGCAAGCACACTGTTCAGACACCATAGGAAGCACAGTAGAGTAGAAGAGTGCTCTTTTCTCAAAAGCAGAGTGTGTTTCTTGTAAGGCGCGCTAGCATTTGTTTCCCAGTTCTTAATGGAGTTGAATCACATGCAGTTTCTGGTCCTACGAGCAAGAGTTGTTTACTGGTAAGGAAAGTCACTATTGTGCTCCCCTTGCCATACACATTGCAAATAGCTCTCGCGTCTGTTCCCAGCAAGTACAGTGTATCAGACTGAAGAGGAGCTACTGTTCTTGTCAGTTTCCTAAGCAGAGTTGAACTAGATATGGCCCGTGTGTGTAGGAAGCACAGTTCTTATGTTCTGAGCAAGTTCACTCTTCTGGCCTTTTAGGAATCACAGTAGAGTAGAAGAGTGCTCTTTTCTCAAAAGCAGAGTGCGTTTTTGTAAGGCGAGCTAGCGTTTGTTTCCTAGTCCTAAATGGAGTTGAATCACATGCAGTTTCTGCTCCTATGAACAAGAGTTGTTTTCTGGTAAGGAAAGTCACTATTGCGCTCCCATTGCCCTTCACAAGGCATGTGGCACTCACGTCTTTTCCCAGCAAGTACAGTGTATTGGACTGAATAGGAGCTACTCTTCTTGTCAGTTTACTAAGCAGAGTTGAACTAGATATGGTCCGTGTGTGTAGGAAGCACAGTTCTTTTGTTCTGAGCAAGCTCACTGTTTGGACCCCATAGGAAACACAGTAGAGTAGAAGAGTGCTCTTTTCGCAAAAGCAGAGTGTGTTTCTTGTAAAGCGAGCTAGAGTTTGTTTCCCAGTCCTAAATGGAGTTGAATCACATGCAGTTTCTGGTCCTACGAGCAAGAGTTGTTTTCTGGAAAGAAGAGTCACTATTGCGCTGCCATTGCCATAGCACTGGCGTCTGTTCCCAGCAAGTACAGTGTATCGGACTGAAGAGGAGCTACTGTTCTTGTCAGTTTCCTAAGCAAAGTTGAACTAGTTATGGCCCGTGTGTAGGAAGCACAGTTCTTTTTTTCTGAGCAAGCTCACTGTTCTGGCCTTATAGGAAACACAGTAGAGTAGAAGAGTGCTCTTTTCTCAAAAGCAGAGTGTGTTTCTTGTAAAGCGAGCTAGAGTTTGTTTCCCAGTCCTAAATGGAGTTGAATCACATGAAGTTTCTGGTCCTAAGAGCAAGAGTTGTTTTCTGGTAAGGAAAGTCACTATTGCGCTCCCCTTGCCATAAACAGTGCAAATAGCTCTCGCGTCTATTCCCAGCAAGTACAGTGTATTGGACTGAATAGGAGCTACTGTTCTCGTCAGTTTCCTAAGCAGAGTTGAACTAGATGTGGTCCGTGTGTGTAGGAAGCACAGTTCTTTTGTTCTGAGCAAGCTCACTGTTTGGACCCCATAGGAAACACAGTACAGTAGAAGAGTGCTCTTTTCTCTAAAGCAGAGTGTGTTTCTTGTAAGGCGAGCTAGCGTTTGTTTCCCAGTCCTAAATGGAGTTGAATCACATGCAGTTTCTGGTCCTACGAGAAAGAGTTGTTTTCTGGTAATGAAAGTCACTATTTTGCTCCCATTGCCATACACAGTGCAAATCGCACATGCGTCTGTTCCCAGCAAGTACAGTGTATTGGACTGAAGAGGAGCTACTGTTCTTGTCAGTTTCCTAAGCAGAGTTGAACTAGATATGCCCCGTGTGTGTAGGAAGCACATTTCTTATGTTCTGAGCAAGCTCACTGTTCAGACCCTATAGGAAACACAGTAGAGTAGAAGAGTGCTCTTTTCGCAAAAGCAGAGTGTGTTTCTTGTAAAGCGAGCTAGAGTTTTTTTCCCAGTCCTAAATGGAGTTGAATCACAACAGTTTCTGGTCCTACGAGCAAGAGTTGTTTTATGGTAAGAAGAGTCACTATTGCGCTGCCATTGCCATACACAGGACAAATAGCACTGGCATCTGTTCCCAGCAAGTACAGTGTATTGGACTGAAGAGGATCTACTGTTCTTGTCAGTTTCCTAAGCAGAGTTGAACTAGATATGGCCCGTGTGTGTAGGAAGCACAGTTCTTATGTTCTGAGCAAGTTCACTCTTCTGGCCCTATAGGAATCACAGTAGAGTAGAAGAGTGCTCTTTTCTCAAAAGCAGAGTGTGTTTTTGTAAAGCGAGCTAGCGTTTGTTTCCTAGTCCTAAATGGAGTTGAATCACATGCAGTTTCTGGTCCTATGAACAAGAGTTGTTTTCTGGTAAGGAAAGTCACTATTGCGCTCCCATTGCCCTTCACAAGGCATATAGCACACACGTCTTTTCCCAGCAAGTACAGTGTATTGGACTGAATAGGAGCTACTCTTCTTGTCAGTTTACTAAGCAGAGTTGAACTAGATATGGTCCGTGTGTGTAGGAAGCACAGTTCTTTTGTTCTGAGCAAGCTCACTGTTTGGACCCCATAAGAAACACAGTAGAGTAGAAGAGTGCTCTTTTCGCAAAAGCAGAGTGTGTTTCTTGTAAAGCGAGCTAGAGTTTGTTTCCCAGTCCTAAATGGAGTTGAATCACATGCAGTTTCTGGTCCTACGAGCAAGAGTTGTTTTCTGGTAAGAAGAGACACTATTGCGCTGCCATTGCCATACACAGGACAAATAGCACTGGCGTCTATTCCCAGCAAGTACAGTGTATTGGACTGAAGAGGATCTACTGTTCTTGTCAGGTTCCTAAGCAGACTTGAACTAGATATGGTCCGTGTGTGTAGGAAGCACAGTTCTTTTGTTCTCAGCAAGCTCACTGTTTGGACCCCATAGGAAACACAGTAGAGTACAAGAGTGCTCTTTTCTCTAAAGCAGAGTGTGTTTCTTGTAAGGCAAGCTACCGTTTGTTTCCCAGTCCTAAATGGAGTGGAGTCACATGCAGTTTCTGGTCCAACGAGCAAGAGTTGTTTTCTGGTAAGGAAAGTCACTATTGGGCTCCCATTGCCATACACAGTGCAAATAGCTCTCGCATCTGTTCCCAGCAAGTACAGTGTATTGGATTGAAAAGGAGCTACTGTTCTTCTCAGTTTCCTAAGCAGAGTTGAACTAGATATGGCCCGTGTGTGTAGGAAGTACAGTTTTTTTGTTCTGAGCAAGCTCACTGTTCGGAACATATAGGAAACACAGTAGAGTAGAAGAGTGCTCTTTTCTCAAAAGCAGAGTGTGTTTCATGTACGGCGACCTAGCATTTGTTTCCCACTGCTAAGTGGAGTTGAATCACATGCAGTTTCTGGTCCTACGATCAAGAGTTGTTTTCTGGTAAGGAAAGTCACTATTGGGCTCCCATTGCCGTACACAGTACAAATAGCACTCGCGTCTGTTCCCAGCAAGTACAGTGTATCGGACTGAAGAGGAGCTACTGTTCTTGTTGGTTTCCTAAGCAGAGTTGAACTAGATATGTCCCGTGTGTGTAGGAAGCACAGTTATTTTGTTCTGTGCAAACTCACTCTTCGGACCCCATAGGAAAAACAGTAGAGTAGAAGAGTACTCTTTTCTCAAAAGCAGAGTGTGTTTCATGTATACGAGCTAGCATTTGTTTCCCAGTCCTAAATGGAGTTGAATCACATGCAGTTTCTGGTCCTACGAGCAAGAGTTGTTTTCTGGTAAGGAAAGTAACTATTGCGTTCCCATTGCCATACACAGTGCAAATAGTCCTTCTGTCTGTTCCCAGCAAGTACAGTGTATTGGCCTGCAAAGGAGCTACTGTTCTTCTCAGATTCCTAAGCAGAGTTGAACTAGATATGTGCCGTGTGTGTAGGAAGTACAGTTCTTTTTTTCTGAGCAAGCTCACTGTTCTGGCCCTATAGGAAACACAGAAGAGTAGAAGAGTGCTCTTTTCTCAAAAGCAGAGTGTGTTTCATGTAAGGCGAGCTAGCATTTGTTTCCCAGTCCTAAATGGAGTTGAATCACATGCAGTTTCTGGTCCTACGAGCAAGAGTTGTTTTCTGGTAAGGAAAGTAACTATTGCGTTCCCATTGCCATACACAGTGAAAATAGCTCTCGCGTCTGTTCCCAGCAAGTACAGTGTATCAGACTGAAGAGGAGCTACTGTTCTTGTCAGTTTCCTAAGCAGAGTTGAACTAGATATGGCCCGTATGTGTAGGAAGCACAGTTCTTATGTTCTGAGCAAGTTCACTCTTCTGGCCCTATGGGAAACACAGTAGAGTAGAAGAGTGCTCTTTTCTCAAAAGCAGAGTGTGTTTTTGGAAGGCGAGCTAGCATTTGTTTCCTAGTCCTAAATGTCGTTGAATCACATGCAGTTTCTGGTCCTAGGAACAAGAGTTGTTTTCTGGTATGGAAAGTCACTATTGCGCTCCCATTGCCATACACAGTGCAAATAGCACTCGCATCTGTTCACAGCCAGTACAGTGTATCGGACTGAAGAGGAGCTACTGTTCTTGTCAGTTTCCTAAGCAGAGTTGAACTAGATATGCCCCGTGTGTGTAGGAAGCACATTTCTTATGTTCTGAGCAAGCTCACTGTTCAGACCCTATAGGAAACACAGTAGAGTAGAAGAGTGCTCTTTTCGCAAAAGCAGAGTGTGTTTCTTGTAAAGCGAGCTAGAGTTTTTTTCCCAGTCCTAAATGGAGTTGAATCACATGCAGTTTCTGGTCCTACGAGCAAGAGTTGTTTTATGGTAAGAAGAGTCACTATTGCGCTGCCATTGCCATACACAGGACAAATAGCACTGGCGTCTGTTCCCAGCAAGTACAGTGTATTGGACTGAAGAGGATCTACTGTTCTTGTCAGGTTCCTAAGCAGACTTGAACTAGATATGGCCGTGTGTGTAGGAAGCACATTTCTTTTGTTCTGAGCAAGCTCACTGTTCTGGCCCAATAGGAAACACAGTAGAGTAGAAGAGTGCTCTTTTCTCAAAAGCAGAGTGTGTTTCTTGTAAGGTGAGCTAGCTTTTGTTTCCCAGTCCTAAATGGAGTTGAATCACATGCAGTTTCTGGTCCTATGAGCAAGAGTTGTTTTCTGGTAAGACAAGTCACTATTGGGCTCCAATATCCATACACAGTGCAAATAGCACTTGCGTCTGTTCCCCGCAAGTACAGTGTATTGGACTGAAGAGGATCTAGTGTTCTTGTCAGTTTCCTAAGCAGAGTTGAACTAGAAATGGCCCGTGTGTGTAGGAATCACAGTTCTTTTGTTCTGAGCAAGCACACTGTTCAGACACCATAGGAAGCACAGTAGAGTAGAAGAGTGCTCTTTTCTCAAAAGCAGAGTGTGTTTCTTGTAAGGCGAGCTAGCGTTTGTTTCCGAGTTCTAAATGGAGTTGAATCACATGCAGTTTCTGGTCCTACGAGCAAGAGTTGTTTACTGGTAAGGAAAGTCACTATTGTGCTCCCCTTACCTTACACATTGCAAATAGCTCTCGCGTCTGTTCCCAGCAAGTACAGTGTATCAGACTGAAGAGGAGCTACTGTTCTTGTCAGTTTCCTAAGCAGAGTTGAACTAGATATGGCCCGTGTGTGTAGGAAGCACAGTTCTTATGTTCTGAGCAAGTTCACTCTTCTGGCCCTATAGGAATCACAGTAGAGTAGAAGAGTGCTCTTTTCTCAAAAGCAGAGTGTGTTTTTGTAAAGCGAGCTAGCGTTTGTTTCCTAGTCCTAAATGGAGTTGAATCACATGCAGTTTCTGGTCCTATGAACAAGAGTTGTTTTCTGGTAAGGAAAGTCACTATTGCGCTCCCATTGCCCTTCACAAGGCATATAGCACACACGTCTTTTCCCAGCAAGTACAGTGTATTGGACTGAATAGGAGCTACTCTTCTTGTCAGTTTACTAAGCAGAGTTGAACTAGATATGGTCCGTGTGTGTAGGAAGCACAGTTCTTTTGTTCTGAGCAAGCTCACTGTTTGGACCCCATAAGAAACACAGTAGAGTAGAAGAGTGCTCTTTTCGCAAAAGCAGAGTGTGTTTCTTGTAAAGCGAGCTAGAGTTTGTTTCCCAGTCCTAAATGGAGTTGAATCACATGCAGTTTCTGGTCCTACGAGCAAGAGTTGTTTTCTGGTAAGAAGAGACACTATTGCGCTGCCATTGCCATACACAGGACAAATAGCACTGGCGTCTTTTCCCAGCAAGTACAGTGTATTGGACTGAAGAGGATCTACTGTTCTTGTCAGGTTCCTAAGCAGACTTGAACTAGATATGGTCCGTGTGTGTAGGAAGCACAGTTCTTTTGTTCTCAGCAAGCTCACTGTTTGGACCCCATAGGAAACACAGTAGAGTACAAGAGTGCTCTTTTCTCTAAAGCAGAGTGTGTTTCTTGTAAGGCAAGCTACCGTTTGTTTCCCAGTCCTAAATGGAGTGGAGTCACATGCAGTTTCTGGTCCAACGAGCAAGAGTTGTTTTCTGGTAAGGAAAGTCACTATTGGGCTCCCATTGCCATACACAGTGCAAATAGCTCTCGCATCTGTTCCCAGCAAGTACAGTGTATTGGATTGAAAAGGAGCTACTGTTCTTCTCAGTTTCCTAAGCAGAGTTGAACTAGATATGGCCCGTGTGTGTAGGAAGTACAGTTTTTTTGTTCTGAGCAAGCTCACTGTTCGGAACATATAGGAAACACAGTAGAGTAGAAGAGTGCTCTTTTCTCAAAAGCAGAGTGTGTTTCATGTACGGCGACCTAGCATTTGTTTCCCACTCCTAAGTGGAGTTGAATCACATGCAGTTTCTGGTCCTACGATCAAGAGTTGTTTTCTGGTAAGGAAAGTCACTATTGGGCTCCCATTGCCGTACACAGTACAAATAGCACTCGCGTCTGTTCCCAGCAAGTACAGTGTATCGGACTGAAGAGGAGCTACTGTTCTTGTTGGTTTCCTAAGCAGAGTTGAACTAGATATGTCCCGTGTGTGTAGGAAGCACAGTTATTTTGTTCTGTGCAAACTCACTCTTCGGACCCCATAGGAAAAACAGTAGAGTAGAAGAGTACTCTTTTCTCAAAAGCAGAGTGTGTTTCATGTATACGAGCTAGCATTTGTTTCCCAGTCCTAAATGGAGTTGAATCACATGCAGTTTCTGGTCCTACGAGCAAGAGTTGTTTTCTGGTAAGGAAAGTAACTATTGCATTCCCATTGCCATACACAGTGCAAATAGTCCTCCTGTCTGTTCCCAGCAAGTACAGTGTATTGGCCTGCAAAGGAGCTACTGTTCTTCTCAGTTTCCTAAGCAGAGTTGAACTAGATATGTGCTGTGTGTGTAGGAAGTACAGTTCTTTTTTTCTGAGCAAGCTCACTGTTCTGGCCCTATAGGAAACACAGAAGAGTAGAAGAGTGCTCTTTTCTCAAAAGCAGAGTGTGTTTCATGTAAGGCGAGCTAGCATTTGTTTCCCAGTCCTAAATGGAGTTGAATCACATGCAGTTTCTGGTCCTACGAGCAAGAGTTGTTTTCTGGTAAGGAAAGTCACTATTGCGTTCCCATTGCCATACACAGTGCAAATAGCCCTCCTGTCTGTTCCCAGCAAGTACAGTGTATTGGACTGCAAAGGAGCTACTGTTCTTCTCAGTTTCCTAAGCAGAGTTGAACTAGATATGTGCCGTGTGTGTAGGAAGTACAGTTCTTTTTTTCTGAGCAAGCTCACTGTTCTGGCCCTATAGGAAACACAGAAGAGTAGAAGAGTGCTCTTTTCTCAAAAGCAGAGTGTGTTTCATGTAAGGCGAGCTAGCATTTGTTTCCCAGTCCTAAATGGAGTTGAATCACATGCAGTTTCCGGTCCTACGAGCAAGAGTTGTTTACTGGTAAGGAAAGTCACTATTGAGCTCCCATTGCCATACACAGTGCAAATAGCTCTCGCGTCTGTTCCCAGCAAGTACAGTGTATCAGACTGAAGAGGAGCTACTGTTCTTGTCAGTTTCCTAAGCAGAGTTGAACTAGATATGGCCCGTATGTGTAGGAAGCACAGTTCTTATGTTCTGAGCAAGTTCACTCTTCTGGCCCTATGGGAAACACAGTAGAGTAGAAGAGTGCTCTTTTCTCAAAAGCAGAGTGTGTTTTTGGAAGGCGAGCTAGCATTTGTTTCCTAGTCCTAAATGGAGTTGAATCACATGCAGTTTCTGGTCCTAGGAACAAGAGTTGTTTTCTGGTAAGGAAAGTCACTATTGCACTCCCATTGCCATACACAGTGCAAATAGCCTTCCCGTCTGTTCCCAGCAAGTACAGTGTATTGGATTGAAAAGGAGCTACTGTTCTTCTCAGTTTCCTAAGCAGAGTTGAACTAGATATGGCCCGTGTGTGTAGGAAGTACAGTTCTTTTTTTTTTTGAGCAAGCTCACTATTCTGGCCATATAAGACACAGTAGAGTAGAAGAGTGCTCTTTTCTCAAAAGCAGAGTGTGTTTCATGTAAGGCGAGCTAGCATTTGTTTCCCAGTCCTAAATGGAGTTGAATCACATGCAGTTTCTGGTCCTACGAGCAAGAGTTGTTTTCTGGTAAGGAAAGTAACTATTGCGTTCCCATTGCCATACACAGTGCAAATAGCTCTCGCGTCTGTTCCCAGCAAGTACAGTGTATCAGACTGAAGAGGAGCTACTGTTCTTGTCAGTTTCCTAAGCAGAGTTGAACTAGATATGGCCCGTATGTGTAGGAAGCACAGTTCTTATGTTCTGAGCAAGTTCACTCTTCTGGCCCTATGGGAAACACAGTAGAGTAGAAGAGTGCTCTTTTCTCAAAAGCAGAGTGTGTTTTTGGAAGGCGAGCTAGCATTTGTTTCCTAGTCCTAAATGTCGTTGAATCACATGCAGTTTCTGGTCCTAGGAACAAGAGTTGTTTTCTGGTATGGAAAGTCACTATTGCGCTCCCATTGCCATACACAGTGCAAATAGCACTCGCATCTGTTCACAGCCAGTACAGTGTATCGGACTGAAGAGGAGCTACTGTTCTTGTCAGTTTCCTAAGCAGAGTTGAACTAGATATGCCCCGTGTGTGTAGGAAGCACATTTCTTATGTTCTGAGCAAGCTCACTGTTCAGACCCTATAGAAAACACAGTAGAGTAGAAGAGTGCTCTTTTCGCAAAAGCAGAGTGTGTTTCTTGTAAAGCGAGCTAGAGTTTTTTTCCCAGTCCTAAATGGAGTTGAATCACATGCAGTTTCTGGTCCTACGAGCAAGAGTTGTTTTATGGTAAGAAGAGTCACTATTGCGCTGCCATTGCCATACACAGGACAAATAGCACTGGCGTCTGTTCCCAGCAAGTACAGTGTATTGGACTGAAGAGGATCTACTGTTCTTGTCAGGTTCCTAAGCAGACTTGAACTAGATATGGCCGTGTGTGTAGGAAGCACATTTCTTTTGTTCTGAGCAAGCTCACTGTTCTGGCCCAATAGGAAACACAGTAGAGTAGAAGAGTGCTCTTTTCTCAAAAGCAGAGTGTGTTTCTTGTAAGGTGAGCTAGCTTTTGTTTCCCAGTCCTAAATGGAGTTGAATCACATGCAGTTTCTGGTCCTATGAGCAAGAGTTGTTTTCTGGTAAGACAAGTCACTATTGGGCTCCAATATCCATACACAGTACAAATAGCACTAGCGTCTGTTCCCCGCAAGTACAGTGTATTGGACTGAAGAGGATCTAGTGTTCTTGTCAGTTTCCTAAGCAGAGTTGAACTAGAAATGGCCCGTGTGTGTAGGAATCACAGTTCTTTTGTTCTGAGCAAGCACACTGTTCAGACACCATAGGAAGCACAGTAGAGTAGAAGAGTGCTCTTTTCTCAAAAGCAGAGTGTGTTTCTTGTAAGGCGAGCTAGCGTTTGTTTCCCAGTTCTAAATGGAGTTGAATCACATGCAGTTTCTGGTCCTACGAGCAAGAGTTGTTTACTGGTAAGGAAAGTCACTATTGTGCTCCCCTTACCTTACACATTGCAAATAGCTCTCGCGTCTGTTCCCAGCAAGTACAGTGTATCAGACTGAAGAGGAGCTACTGTTCTTGTCAGTTTCCTAAGCAGAGTTGAACTAGATATGGCCCGTGTGTGTAGGAAGCACAGTTCTTATGTTCTGAGCAAGTTCACTCTTCTGGCCCTATAGGAATCACAGTAGAGTAGAAGAGTGCTCTTTTCTCAAAAGCAGAGTGTGTTTTTGTAAAGCGAGCTAGCGTTTGTTTCCTAGTCCTAAATGGAGTTGAATCACATGCAGTTTCTGGTCCTATGAACAAGAGTTGTTTTCTGGTAAGGAAAGTCACTATTGCGCTCCCAATGCCCTTCACAAGGCATATAGCACACACGTCTTTTCCCAGCAAGTACAGTGTATTGGACTGAATAGGAGCTACTCTTCTTGTCAGTTTACTAAGCAGAGTTGAACTAGATATGGTCCGTGTGTGTAGGAAGCACAGTTCTTTTGTTCTGAGCAAGCTCACTGTTTGGACCCCATAAGAAACACAGTAGAGTAGAAGAGTGCTCTTTTCGCAAAAGCAGAGTGTGTTTCTTGTAAAGCGAGCTAGAGTTTGTTTCCCAGTCCTAAATGGAGTTGAATCACATGCAGTTTCTGGTCCTACGAGCAAGAGTTGTTTTCTGGTAAGAAGAGACACTATTGCGCTGCCATTGCCATACACAGGACAAATAGCACTGGCGTCTTTTCCCAGCAAGTACAGTGTATTGGACTGAAGAGGATCTACTGTTCTTGTCAGGTTCCTAAGCAGACTTGAACTAGATATGGTCCGTGTGTGTAGGAAGCACAGTTCTTTTGTTCTCAGCAAGCTCACTGTTTGGACCCCATAGGAAACACAGTAGAGTACAAGAGTGCTCTTTTCTCTAAAGCAGAGTGTGTTTCTTGTAAGGCAAGCTACCGTTTGTTTCCCAGTCCTAAATGGAGTGGAGTCACATGCAGTTTCTGGTCCAACGAGCAAGAGTTGTTTTCTGGTAAGGAAAGTCACTATTGGGCTCCCATTGCCATACACAGTGCAAATAGCTCTCGCATCTGTTCCCAGCAAGTACAGTGTATTGGATTGAAAAGGAGCTACTGTTCTTCTCAGTTTCCTAAGCAGAGTTGAACTAGATATGGCCCGTGTGTGTAGGAAGTACAGTTTTTTTGTTCTGAGCAAGCTCACTGTTCGGAACATATAGGAAACACAGTAGAGTAGAAGAGTGCTCTTTTCTCAAAAGCAGAGTGTGTTTCATGTACGGCGACCTAGCATTTGTTTCCCACTCCTAAGTGGAGTTGAATCACATGCAGTTTCTGGTCCTACGATCAAGAGTTGTTTTCTGGTAAGGAAAGTCACTATTGGGCTCCCATTGCCGTACACAGTACAAATAGCACTCGCGTCTGTTCCCAGCAAGTACAGTGTATCGGACTGAAGAGGAGCTACTGTTCTTGTTGGTTTCCTAAGCAGAGTTGAACTAGATATGTCCCGTGTGTGTAGGAAGCACAGTTATTTTGTTCTGTGCAAACTCACTCTTCGGACCCCATAGGAAAAACAGTAGAGTAGAAGAGTACTCTTTTCTCAAAAGCAGAGTGTGTTTCATGTATACGAGCTAGCATTTGTTTCCCAGTCCTAAATGGAGTTGAATCACATGCAGTTTCTGGTCCTACGAGCAAGAGTTGTTTTCTGGTAAGGAAAGTAACTATTGCATTCCCATTGCCATACACAGTGCAAATAGTCCTCCTGTCTGTTCCCAGCAAGTACAGTGTATTGGCCTGCAAAGGAGCTACTGTTCTTCTCAGTTTCCTAAGCAGAGTTGAACTAGATATGTGCTGTGTGTGTAGGAAGTACAGTTCTTTTTTTCTGAGCAAGCTCACTGTTCTGGCCCTATAGGAAACACAGAAGAGTAGAAGAGTGCTCTTTTCTCAAAAGCAGAGTGTGTTTCATGTAAGGCGAGCTAGCATTTGTTTCCCAGTCCTAAATGGAGTTGAATCACATGCAGTTTCTGGTCCTACGAGCAAGAGTTGTTTTCTGGTAAGGAAAGTCACTATTGCGTTCCCATTGCCATACACAGTGCAAATAGCCCTCCTGTCTGTTCCCAGCAAGTACAGTGTATTGGACTGCAAAGGAGCTACTGTTCTTCTCAGTTTCCTAAGCAGAGTTGAACTAGATATGTGCCGTGTGTGTAGGAAGTACAGTTCTTTTTTTCTGAGCAAGCTCACTGTTCTGGCCCTATAGGAAACACAGAAGAGTAGAAGAGTGCTCTTTTCTCAAAAGCAGAGTGTGTTTCATGTAAGGCGAGCTAGCATTTGTTTCCCAGTCCTAAATGGAGTTGAATCACATGCAGTTTCCGGTCCTACGAGCAAGAGTTGTTTACTGGTAAGGAAAGTCACTATTGAGCTCCCATTGCCATACACAGTGCAAATAGCTCTCGCGTCTGTTCCCAGCAAGTACAGTGTATCAGACTGAAGAGGAGCTACTGTTCTTGTCAGTTTCCTAAGCAGAGTTGAACTAGATATGGCCCGTATGTGTAGGAAGCACAGTTCTTATGTTCTGAGCAAGTTCACTCTTCTGGCCCTATGGGAAACACAGTAGAGTAGAAGAGTGCTCTTTTCTCAAAAGCAGAGTGTGTTTTTGGAAGGCGAGCTAGCATTTGTTTCCTAGTCCTAAATGGAGTTGAATCACATGCAGTTTCTGGTCCTAGGAACAAGAGTTGTTTTCTGGTAAGGAAAGTCACTATTGCACTCCCATTGCCATACACAGTGCAAATAGCCTTCCCGTCTGTTCCCAGCAAGTACAGTGTATTGGATTGAAAAGGAGCTACTGTTCTTCTCAGTTTCCTAAGCAGAGTTGAACTAGATATGGCCCGTGTGTGTAGGAAGTACAGTTCTTTTTTTTTTTGAGCAAGCTCACTATTCTGGCCATATAAGACACAGTAGAGTAGAAGAGTGCTCTTTTCTCAAAAGCAGAGTGTGTTTCATGTAAGGCGAGCTAGCATTTGTTTCCCAGTCCTAAATGGAGTTGAATCACATGCAGTTTCTGGTCCTACGAGCAAGAGTTGTTTTCTGGTAAGGAAAGTAACTATTGCGTTCCCATTGCCATACACAGTGCAAATAGCTCTCGCGTCTGTTCCCAGCAAGTACAGTGTATCAGACTGAAGAGGAGCTACTGTTCTTGTCAGTTTCCTAAGCAGAGTTGAACTAGATATGGCCCGTATGTGTAGGAAGCACAGTTCTTATGTTCTGAGCAAGTTCACTCTTCTGGCCCTATGGGAAACACAGTAGAGTAGAAGAGTGCTCTTTTCTCAAAAGCAGAGTGTGTTTTTGGAAGGCGAGCTAGCATTTGTTTCCTAGTCCTAAATGTCGTTGAATCACATGCAGTTTCTGGTCCTAGGAACAAGAGTTGTTTTCTGGTATGGAAAGTCACTATTGCGCTCCCATTGCCATACACAGTGCAAATAGCACTCGCATCTGTTCACAGCCAGTACAGTGTATCGGACTGAAGAGGAGCTACTGTTCTTGTCAGTTTCCTAAGCAGAGTTGAACTAGATATGCCCCGTGTGTGTAGGAAGCACATTTCTTATGTTCTGAGCAAGCTCACTGTTCAGACCCTATAGGAAACACAGTAGAGTAGAAGAGTGCTCTTTTCGCAAAAGCAGAGTGTGTTTCTTGTAAAGCGAGCTAGAGTTTTTTTCCCAGTCCTAAATGGAGTTGAATCACATGCAGTTTCTGGTCCTACGAGCAAGAGTTGTTTTATGGTAAGAAGAGTCACTATTGCGCTGCCATTGCCATACACAGGACAAATAGCACTGGCGTCTGTTCCCAGCAAGTACAGTGTATTGGACTGAAGAGGATCTACTGTTCTTGTCAGGTTCCTAAGCAGACTTGAACTAGATATGGCCGTGTGTGTAGGAAGCACATTTCTTTTGTTCTGAGCAAGCTCACTGTTCTGGCCCAATAGGAAACACAGTAGAGTAGAAGAGTGCTCTTTTCTCAAAAGCAGAGTGTGTTTCTTGTAAGGTGAGCTAGCTTTTGTTTCCCAGTCCTAAATGGAGTTGAATCACATGCAGTTTCTGGTCCTATGAGCAAGAGTTGTTTTCTGGTAAGACAAGTCACTATTGGGCTCCAATATCCATACACAGTACAAATAGCACTAGCGTCTGTTCCCCGCAAGTACAGTGTATTGGACTGAAGAGGATCTAGTGTTCTTGTCAGTTTCCTAAGCAGAGTTGAACTAGAAATGGCCCGTGTGTGTAGGAATCACAGTTCTTTTGTTCTGAGCAAGCACACTGTTCAGACACCATAGGAAGCACAGTAGAGTAGAAGAGTGCTCTTTTCTCAAAAGCAGAGTGTGTTTCTTGTAAGGCGAGCTAGCGTTTGTTTCCCAGTTCTAAATGGAGTTGAATCACATGCAGTTTCTGGTCCTACGAGCAAGAGTTGTTTACTGGTAAGGAAAGTCACTATTGTGCTCCCCTTACCTTACACATTGCAAATAGCTCTCGCGTCTGTTCCCAGCAAGTACAGTGTATCAGACTGAAGAGGAGCTACTGTTCTTGTCAGTTTCCTAAGCAGAGTTGAACTAGATATGGCCCGTGTGTGTAGGAAGCACAGTTCTTATGTTCTGAGCAAGTTCACTCTTCTGGCCCTATAGGAATCACAGTAGAGTAGAAGAGTGCTCTTTTCTCAAAAGCAGAGTGTGTTTTTGGAAGGCGAGCTAGCGTTTGTTTCCTAGTCCTAAATGGAGTTGAATCACATGCAGTTTCTGGTCCTATGAACAAGAGTTGTTTTCTGGTAAGGAAAGTCACTATTGCGCTCCCAATGCCCTTCACAAGGCATATAGCACACACGTCTTTTCCCAGCAAGTACAGTGTATTGGACTGAATAGGAGCTACTCTTCTTGTCAGTTTACTAAGCAGAGTTGAACTAGATATGGTCCGTGTGTGTAGGAAGCACAGTTCTTTTGTTCTGATCAAGCTCACTGTTTGGACCCCATAAGAAACACAGTAGAGTAGAAGAGTGCTCTTTTCGCAAAAGCAGAGTGTGTTTCTTGTAAAGCGAGCTAGAGTTTGTTTCCCAGTCCTAAATGGAGTTGAATCACATGCAGTTTCTGGTCCTACGAGCAAGAGTTGTTTTCTGGTAAGAAGAGACACTATTGCGCTGCCATTGCCATACACAGGACAAATAGCACTGGCGTCTATTCCCAGCAAGTACAGTGTATTGGACTGAAGAGGATCTACTGTTCTTGTCAGGTTCCTAAGCAGACTTGAACTAGATATGGTCCGTGTGTGTAGGAAGCACAGTTCTTTTGTTCTCAGCAAGCTCACTGTTTGGACCCCATAGGAAACACAGTAGAGTACAAGAGTGCTCTTTTCTCTAAAGCAGAGAGTGTTTCTTGTAAGGCAAGCTACCGTTTGTTTCCCAGTCCTAAATGGAGTGGAGTCACATGCAGTTTCTGGTCCAACGAGCAAGAGTTGTTTTCTGGTAAGGAAAGTCACTATTGGGCTCCCATTGCCATACACAGTGCAAATAGCTCTCGCATCTGTTCCCAGCAAGTACAGTGTATTGGATTGAAAAGGAGCTACTGTTCTTCTCAGTTTCCTAAGCAGAGTTGAACTAGATATGGCCCGTGTGTGTAGGAAGTACAGTTTTTTTGTTCTGAGCAAGCTCACTGTTCGGAACATATAGGAAACACAGTAGAGTAGAAGAGTGCTCTTTTCTCAAAAGCAGTGTGTGTTTCATGTACGGCGACCTAGCATTTGTTTCCCACTGCTAAGTGGAGTTGAATCACATGCAGTTTCTGGTCCTACGATCAAGAGTTGTTTTCTGGTAAGGAAAGTCACTATTGGGCTCCCATTGCCGTACACAGTACAAATAGCACTCGCGTCTGTTCCCAGCAAGTACAGTGTATCGGACTGAAGAGGAGCTACTGTTCTTGTTGGTTTCCTAAGCAGAGTTGAACTAGATATGTCCCGTGTGTGTAGGAAGCACAGTTATTTTGTTCTGTGCAAACTCACTGTTCGGACCCCATAGGAAAAACAGTAGAGTAGAAGAGTACTCTTTTCTCAAAAGCAGAGTGTGTTTCATGTATACGAGCTAGCATTTGTTTCCCAGTCCTAAATGGAGTTGAATCACATGCAGTTTCTGGTCCTACGAGCAAGAGTTGTTTTCTGGTAAGGAAAGTAACTATTGCGTTCCCATTGCCATACACAGTGCAAATAGTCCTCCTGTCTGTTCCCAGCAAGTACAGTGTATTGGCCTGCAAAGGAGCTACTGTTCTTCTCAGTTTCCTAAGCAGAGTTGAACTAGATATGTGCTGTGTGTGTAGGAAGTACAGTTCTTTTTTTCTGAGCAAGCTCACTGTTCTGGCCCTATAGGAAACACAGAAGAGTAGAAGAGTGCTCTTTTCTCAAAAGCAGAGTGTGTTTCATGTAAGGCGAGCTAGCATTTGTTTCCCAGTCCTAAATGGAGTTGAATCACATGCAGTTTCTGGTCCTACGAGCAAGAGTTGTTTTCTGGTAAGGAAAGTAACTATTGCGTTCCCATTGCCATACACAGTGCAAATAGCCCTCCTGTCTGTTCCCAGCAAGTACAGTGTATTGGACTGCAAAGGAGCTACTGTTCTTCTCAGTTTCCTAAGCAGAGTTGAACTAGATATGTGCCGTGTGTGTAGGAAGTACAGTTCTTTTTTTCTGAGCAAGCTCACTGTTCTGGCCCTATAGGAAACACAGAAGAGTAGAAGAGTGCTCTTTTCTCAAAAGCAGAGTGTGTTTCATGTAAGGCGAGCTAGCATTTGTTTCCCAGTCCTAAATGGAGTTGAATCACATGCAGTTTCCGGTCCTACGAGCAAGAGTTGTTTACTGGTAAGGAAAGTCACTATTGAGCTCCCCTTGCCATACACAGTGCAAATAGCTCTCGCGTCTGTTCCCAGCAAGTACAGTGTATCAGACTGAAGAGGAGCTACTGTTCTTGTCAGTTTCCTAAGCAGAGTTGAACTAGATATGGCCCGTATGTGTAGGAAGCACAGTTCTTATGTTCTGAGCAAGTTCACTCTTCTGGCCCTATGGGAAACACAGTAGAGTAGAAGAGTGCTCTTTTCTCAAAAGCAGAGTGTGTTTTTGGAAGGCGAGCTAGCATTTGTTTCCTAGTCCTAAATGGAGTTGAATCACATGCAGTTTCTGGTCCTAGGAACAAGAGTTGTTTTCTGGTAAGGAAAGTCACTATTGCACTCCCATTGCCATACACAGTGCAAATAGCCTTCCCGTCTGTTCCCAGCAAGTACAGTGTATTGGATTGAAAAGGAGCTACTGTTCTTCTCAGTTTCCTAAGCAGAGTTGAACTAGATATGGCCCGTGTGTGTAGGAAGTACAGTTCTTTTTTTTTTTGAGCAAGCTCACTATTCTGGCCATATAAGACACAGTAGAGTAGAAGAGTGCTCTTTTCTCAAAAGCAGAGTGTGATTCTTGTAAAGCGAGCTAGAGTTTGTTTCCCAGTACTAAATGGAGTTGAATCACATGCAGTTTCTGGTCCTACGAGCAAGAGTTGTTTTCTGGTAAGAAGAGACACTATTGCGCTGCCATTGCCATACACAGGACAAAAAGCACTGGCATCTATTCCCAGCAAGTACAGTGTATTGGACTGAAGAGGATCTACTGTTCTTGTCAGGTTCCTAAGCAGACTTGAACTAGATATGGTCCGTGTGTGTAGGAAGCACAGTTCTTTTGTTCTGAGCAAGCTCACTGTTTGGACCCCATAGGAAACACAGTAGAGTACAAGAGTTCTCTTTTCTCTAAAGCAGAGTGTGTTTCTTGTAAGGCAAGCTACCGTTTGTTTCCCAGTCCTAAATGGCGTGGAGTCACATGCAGTTTCTGGTCCAACGAGCAAGAGTTGTTTTCTGGTAAGGAGAGTCACTATTGGGCTCCCATTGCCATACACAGTGCAAATAGCCTTCTCGTCTGTTCCCAGCAAGTACAGTGTATTGGATTGAAAAGGAGCTACTGTTCTTCTCAGTTTCCTAAGCAGAGTTGAACTAGATATGGCCCGTGTGTGTAGGAAGTACAGTTTTTTTGTTCTGAGCAAGCTCACTGTTCGGAACACATAGGAAACACAGTAGAGTAGAAGAGTGCTCTTTTCTCAAAAGCAGAGTGTGTTTCATGTAAGGCGACCTAGCATTTGTTTCCCACTCCTAAGTGGAGTTGAATCACATGCAGTTTCTGGTCCTACGATCAAGAGTTGTTTTCTGGTAAGGAAAGTCACTATTGGGCTCCCATTGCCTTACACAGTACAAATAGCACTCGCGTCTGTTCCCAGCAAGTACAGTGTATCGGACTGAAGAGGAGCTACTGTTCTTGTTGGTTTCCTAAGCAGAGTTGAACTAGATATGGCCCGTGTGTGTAGGAAGCACTGTTATTTTGTTCTGTGCAAACTCACTGTTCGGACCCCATAGGAAAAACAGTAGAGTAGAAGAGTGCTCTTTTCTCAAAAGCAGAGTGTGTTTCATGTATACGAGCTACCATTTGTTTCCCAGTCCTAAATGGAGTTGAATCACATGCAGTTTCTGGTCCTACGAGCAAGAGTTGTTTTCTGGTAAGGAAAGTAACTATTGCGCTCCCATTGCCATACACAGTGCAAATAGCCCTCCCGTCTGTTCCCAGCAAGTACAGTGTATTGGACTGCAAAGGAGCTACTGTTCTTCTTAGTTTCTTAAGCAGAGTTGAACTAGATATGGGCCGTGTGTGTAGGAAGTACAGTTCTTTTTTTCTGAGCAAGCTCACTGTTCTGGCCCTATAGGAAACACAGTAGAGTAGAAGAGTGCTCTTTTCTCAAAAGCAGAGTGTGTTTCTTGTAAAGCAAACTAGAGTTTGTTTCCCAGTCCTAAATGGAGTTGAATCACATGCAGTTTCTGGTCCTACGAGCAAGAGTTGTTTTCTGGTAAGAAGAGTCACTATTGCGCTGTCATTGCCATACACAGGACAAATAGCACTGGCGTCTGTTCCCAGCAAGTACAGTGTATTGGACTGAAGAGGATATACTGTTCTTGTCAGGTTCCTAAGCAGACTTGAACTAGATATGGCCGTGTGAGTAGGAAGTACACTTTTTTTGTTCTGAGCAAGCTCACTGTTCGGAACACATAGGAAACACAGTAGAGTAGAAGAGTGCTCTTTTCTCAAAAGCAGAGTGTGTTTCATGTAAGGCGACCTAGCATTTGTTTCCCACTCCTAAGTGGAGTTGAATCACATGCAGTTTCTGGTCCTACGATCAAGAGTTGTTTTCTGGTAAGGAAAGTCACTATTGCGCTCCCATTGCCGTACACAGTACAAATAGCACTCGCGTCTGTTCCCAGCAAGTACAGTGTATCAGACTGAAGAGGAGCTACTGTTCTTGTTGGTTTCCTAAGCAGAGTTGAACTAGATATGGCCCGTGTGTGTAGGAAGCACAGTTATTTTGTTCTGTGCAAAATCACTGTTCGGACCGCATAGGAAACACAGTAAAGTAGAAGAGTACTCCTTTCTCAAAAGCAGAGTGTGTTTCATGTATGCGAGCTAGAATTTGTTTCCCAGTCCTAAATGGAGTTGAATGACAAGTAGTTTCTGGTCCTACGAGCAGTTGTTTTCTGGTAAGGAAAGTAACTATTGCGCTCCCACTGCCATACACAGTACAAATAGCACTCGCGTCTTTTCCCAGCAAGTACAGTGTATTGGACTGAATAGGAGCTACTGTTCTTGTCAGTTTCCTAAGCTGAGTTGAACTAGATATGGGCCGTGTGTGTAGGAAGCACAGTTCTTTTGTTCTGAGCAAGCTCACTGTTTGGACCCCATAGGAAACACAGTAGAGTAGAAGAGTGCTCTTTTCTCTAAAGCAGAGTGTGTTTCTTATAAGGCAAGCTACCGTTTGTTTTCCAGTCCTAAATGGAGTGGAATCACATGCAGTTTCTGGTCCTACGAGCAAGAGTTGTTTTTTGCTAAGGAAAGTCACTATTGCGCTCCCATTGCCATACACAGTGCAAATAGACCTGCCGTCTGTTCCCAACAAGTACAGTGTATTGGACTGAAGAGGAGCTACTGTTCTTCTCAGTTTCCTAAGCAGAGTTGAACTAGATATGGCCGTATGTGTAGGAAGCACAGTTCTTTTTTTCCGAGCAAGCTCACTGTTCTGGCCCTATAGGAAACACAGTAGAGTAGAAGAGTGCTCTTTTCTCAAAAGCAGAGTGTGTTTCTTGTAAAGCGAGCTAGAGTTTGTTTCCCAGTCCTAAATGGAGTTGAATCACATGCAGTTTCTGATCCTACGAGCAAGAGTAGTTTTCTCGTAAGAAGAGTCACTATTGCGCTGCCATTGCCATACACAGGACAAATAGCACTGGCGTCTGTTCCCAGCAAGTACAGTGTATTGGACTGAAGAGGATATACTGTTCTTGTCAGGTTCCTAAGCAGACTTGAACTAGATATGGCCGTGTGAGTAGGAAGTACACTTTTTTTGTTCTGAGCAAGCTCACTGTTCGGAACATATAGGAAACACAGTAGAGTAGAAGAGTGCTCTTTTCTCAAAAGCAGAGTGTGTTTCATGTAAGGCGACCTAGCATTTGTTTCCCACTCCTAAGTGGAGTTGAATCACATGCAGTTTCTGGTTCTACGATCAAGAGTTGTTTTCTGGTAAGGAAAGTCACTATTGCGCTCCCATTGCCGTACACAGTACAAATAGCACTCGCGTCTGTTCCCAGCAAGTACAGTGTATCGGACTGAAGAGGAGCTACTGTTCTTGTTGGTTTCCTAAGCAGAGTTGAACTAGATATGGCCCGTGTGTGTAGGAGGCACAGTTATTTTGTTCTGTGCAAACTCACTTTTCGGACCGCATAGGAAACACAGTAGAGTAGAAGAGTACTCTTTTCTCAAAAGCAGAGTGTGTTTCATGTATGCGAGCTAGCATTTGTTTCCCAGTCCTAAATGGAGTTGAATCACATGCAGTTTCTGGTCCTACGAGCAAGAGTTGTTTTCTGGTAAGGAAAGTAACTATTGCGCTCCCATTGCCATACACAGTGCAAATAGCACTCGCGTCTTTTCTTAGTAAGTACAGTGTATTGGACTGAATAGGAGCTACTGTTCTTGTCAGTTTCCTAAGCAGAGTTGAACTAGATATGGGCCTTGTGTGTAGGAAGCACAGTTCTTTTGTTCTGAGCAAGCTCACTGTTTGGACCCCATAGGAAACACAGTAGAGTAGAGGAGTGCTCTTTTCTCTAAAGCAGAGGGTGTTTCTTGTAAGGCAAGCTACCGTTTGTTTCCCAGTCCTAAATGGAGTGGAATCACATGCAGTTTCTGGTCCTACGAGCAAGAGTTGTTTTCTGGTAAGGAAAGTCACTATTGCGCTCCCATTGCCATACACAGTGCAAATAGCCCTCCCGTCTGTTCCCAGCAAGTACAGTGTATTGGACTGAAGAGGAGCTACTGTTCTTCTCAGTTTCCTAAGCAGAGTTGAACTAGATATGGCCCGTGTGTGTAGGAAGCACAGTTCTTTTTTTCCGAGCAAGCTCACTGTTCTGGCCCTATAGGAAACACAGTAGAGTAGAAGAGTGCTCTTTTCTCAAAAGCAGAGTGTGTTTCTTGTAAAGCGAGCTAGAGTTTGTTTCCCAGTCCTAAATGGAGTTGAATCACATGCAGTTTCTGGTCCTACGAGCAAGAGTTGTTTTCTGGTAAGAAGAGTCACTATTGCGCTGCCATTGCCATACACAGGACAAATAGCAGTGGCGTCTGTTCCCAGCACGTACAGTGTATTGGACTGAAGAGGATATACTGTTCTTGTCAGGTTCCTAAGCAGACTTGAACTAGATATGGCCGTGTGAGTAGGAAGTACACTTTTTTTGTTCTGAGCAAGCTCACTGTTTGGAACACATAGGAAACACAGTAGAGTAGAAGAGTGCTCTTTTCTCAAAAGCAGAGTGTGTTTCATGTAAGGCGACCTAGCATTTGTTTCCCACTCCTAAGTGGAGTTGAATCACATGCAGTTTCTGGTTCTACGATCAAGAGTTGTTTTCTGGTAAGGAAAGTCACTATTGCGCTCCCATTGCTGTACACAGTACAAATAGCACTCGCGTCTGTTCCCAGCAAGTACAGTGTATCGGACTGAAGAGGACCTACTGTTCTTGTTGGTTTCCTAAGCAGAGTTGAACTAGATATGGCCCGTGTGTGTAGGAAGCACAGTTATTTTGTTCTGTGCAAACTCACTGTTCGGACCACATAGGAAACACAGTAGAGTAGAAGAGTACTCTTTTCTCAAAAGCAGAGTGTGTTTCATGTATGCGAGCTAGCATTTGTTTCCCAGTACTAAATGGAGTTGAATCACATGCAGTTTCTGGTCCTACGAGCAAGAGTTGTTTTCTGGTAAGGAAAGTAACTATTGCGCTCCCATTGCCATACACAGTGCAAATAGCACTCGCGTCTTTTCTTAGTAAGTACAGTGTATTGGACTGAATAGAAGCTACTGTTCTTGTCAGTTTCCTAAGCAGAGTTGAACTAGATATGGGCCGTGTGTAGGAAGCACAGTTCTTTTGTTCTGAGCAAGCTCACTGTTTGGACCCCATAGGAAACACAGTAGAGTAGAAGAGTGCTCTTTTCTCTAAAGCAGAGTGTGTTTCTTGTAAGGCAAGCTACCGTTTGTTTTCCAGTCCTAAATGGAGTGGAATCACATGCAGTTTCTGGTCCTACGAGCAAGAGTTGTTTTCTGGTAAGGAAAGTCACTATTGCGCTCCCATTGCCATACACAGTGCAAATAGCCCTCCCGTCTGTTCCCAGCAAGTACAGTGTATTGGACTGAAGAGGAGCTACTGTTCTTCTCAGTTTCCTAAGCAGAGTTGAACTAGATATGGCCCGTGTGTGTAGGAAGCACAGTTCTTTTTTTCCGAGCAAGCTCACTGTTCTGGCCCTATAGGAAACACAGTAGAGTAGAAGAGTGCTCTTTTCTCAAAAGCAGAGTGTGTTTCTTGTAAAGCGAGCTAGATTTTGTTTCCCAGTCCTAAATGGAGTTGAATCACATGCAGTTTCTGGTCCTACGAGCAAGAGTTGTTTTCTGGTAAGAAGAGTCACTATTGCCCTGCCATTGCCATACACAGGACAAATAGCACTGGCGTCTGTTCCCAGCAAGTACAGTGTATTGGAATGAAGACGATATACTGTTCTTGTCAGGTTCCTAAGCAGACTTGAACTAGATATGGCCGTGTGAGTAGGAAGTACAGTTTTTTTGTTCTGAGCAAGCTCACTGTTCGGAAAACATAGGAAACACAGTAGAGTAGAAGAGTGCTCTTTTCTCAAAAGCAAAGTGTGTTTCTTGGAAGATGAGCTAGCGTTTGTTTCCCAGTCCTAAATGGAGTTGAGTCACATGCAATTTTTTGTCCTACGAGCAAGACTTGTTTTCTGGTAAGGAAAGTCACTATTGTGCTCCCATTGCCATACACAGTGCAAATAGCACTCGCGTCTGTTCCCCGCAAGTACATTGTATTGGACGGAAGAGGAGCTACTGTTCTTGTAAGTTTCCTAAGGAGAGTTGAACTAGATATGGCCCGTCTGTGTAGGAAGCACAGTTCTTTTGTTCTGAGCAAGCTCACTGTTTGGAACCCATAGGAAACAGAGTAGAGTAGAAGAGTGCTCTTTTCTCTAAAGCAGAGTGTGTTTCTTGCAAGGTGAGCTAGCTTTTGTTTCCCAGTCCTAAATGGAGTTGAATCACATGCAGTATCTGGTCCTACAAGCAAGAGTTGTTTTCTGGTAAGAAGAGTCACTATTGTGCTGCCATTGCCATAGACAGGACAAATAGCACTGGCGTCTGTTCCCAGCAATTACAGTGAATTGGATTGAAGAGGATCTACTGTTTTTGTCAGGTTCCTAAGCAGAATTAAACTAGATATGGCCGTGTGTATGAAGCACAGTTCTTTTGTTCTGAGCAGCTCACTGTTCGGACCCCATAGGAAACACAGTAGAGTAGAAGAGTGCTCTTTTCTCAAAAGCAGGGTGTGTTTCTTTTAAGGCGAGCTTGCATTTGTTTCCCAGTCCTAAATGGAGTTGAGTCACATGCAGTGTTTTGTCCTACGAGCAAGAGTTGTTTTCTGGTAAGACGAGTCACTATTGTGCTCCAATTGCCATACACAGTGCAAATAGCACTCGCGTCTGTTCCCCGCAAGTACATTGTATTGTACTGAAGAGGAATACTGTTTTTGTCAGTTTCCTAAGCAGAGTTGAACTAGACATGGCCCGTGTGTGTAGGAAGCACAGTTCTTTTGTTCTGAGCAAGTTCACTCTTCGGACCCCATAGGAAGCACAGTAGAGTAGAAGAGTGCTCTTTTCTCAAAAGCAGAGTGTGTTTCTTGTAAAGTGAGCTAGAATTTGTTTCCCAGTCCTAAATGGAGTTGATCACATGCAGTTTCTGTTCCTAAGAGCAAGAGTTGTTTTCTGTTAAGAAGAGTCACTATTGCACTGCCATTGCCATACACAGGACAAATAGCACTGGCGTCTGTACCCAGCAAGTACAGTGTATTGAACTGAAGAGGATCTACTGTTCTTGTCAGGTTCCTAAGCAGACTTGAAATAGATATGGCCGTGTGTGTAGGAAGCACAGTTTTTTTTTTCTGAGCAAGCTCACTGTTCGGAACATATAGGAAACACAGTAGAGTAGAAGAGTGCTCTTTTCTCAAAAGCAAAGTGTGTTTCTTGGAAGTTGAGCTAGCGTTTGTTTCCCAGTCCTAAATGGAGTTGAGTCACATGCAATTTTTTGTCCTACTAGCAAGACTTGTTTTCTGGTAAGGAAAGTCACTATTGTGCTCCCATTGCCATACACAGTGCAAATAGCACTCACGTCTGTTCCCAGCAAGTACAGTGTATCGGACTGAAGAGGAGCTACTGTTCTTGTCAGTTTCCTAAGCAGAGTTGACCTAGATATGGCCCGTGTGTAGGAAGCACAGTTCTTTTGTTCTGAGCAAGCTCACTGTTCTGGCCCTATAGGAAACACAGTAGAGTAGAAGAGTGCTCTTTTCTCAAAAGCAGAGTGTGTTTCTTGTAAGGCGAGCTAGCATTTGTTTCCCAGTTCTAAATGGAGTTGAGTCACATGCAGTTTTTTGTCCTACGAGCAAGAATTGTTTTCTGGTAAGACGAGTCACTATTGTGCTCCAATTGCCATACACAGTGCAAATAGCACTCGCGTCTGTTCCCCGCAAGTACAGTGTATTGGACTGAAGAAGATCTACTGTTCTTCTCAGTTTCCTAAGCAGAGTTGAACTAGATATGGGCCGTGTGTGTAGGAAGCACAGTTCTTTTGTTCTGAGTAAGCTCACTGTTCGGACCCCATAGGAAGCACAGTAGATTAGAAGAGTGGTCTTTTCTCAAAAGCAGAGTGTGTTTCATGTAAGGCGAGCTAGCATTTGTTTCCCAGTCCTAAATGGAGTTGAATCACATGCAGTTTCTGGTCCTACGATCAAGAGTTGTTTTCTGGTAAGGAAAGTCACTATTGCGCTCCCATTGCCATACACAGTGCAAATAGCACTCGCGTCTGTTCCCAGCAAGTACAGTGTATCGGACTGAAGAGGAGCTACTGTTCTTGTCAGTTTCCTAAGCAAAGTTGAACTAGTTATGGCCCGTGTGTAGGAAGCACAGTTCTTTTTTTCTGAGCAAGCTCACTGTTCTGGCCTTATAGGAAACACAGTAGAGCAGAAGAGTGCTCTTTTCTCAAAAGCAGAGTGTGTTTCTTGTAAAGCGAGCTAGAGTTTGTTTCCCAGGCCTAAATGGAGTTGAATCACATGAAGTTTCTGGTCCTAAGAGCAAGAGTTGTTTTCTGTTAAGAAGAGTCACTATTGCGCTGCCATTGCCATACACAGGACAAATAGCACTGGCGTCTGTTCCCAGCAAGTACAGTCTATTGAACTGAAGAGGATCTACTGTACTTGTCAGGTTCCTAAGCAGACTTGAACTAGATTTGGCCGTGTGAGTAGGAAGCACAGTTTTTTTGTTCTGAGCAAGCTCACTGTTCTGGCCCTATAGGAAACAAAGTAGAGTAGAAGAGTGCTCTTTTATCAAAATCAGAGTGTGTTTCTTGGAAGTCGAGCTAGCATTTGTTTCCCAGTCCTAAATGGAGTTGAGTCACATGCAGTTTTTTGTCCTACGAGCAAGAGATGTTTTCTGGTAAGACAAGTCACTATTGCGCTCCCATTGCCATACACAGTGCAAATAGCACTCGCGTCTGTTCCCAGCAAGTACAGTGTATGGGACTGAAGAGGAGCTACTGTTCTTGTCAGTTTCCAAAGCAGAGTTGAACTAGATATGGCCCGTGTGTAGGAAGCACAGTTTTTTTGTTCTGAGCAAGCTCACTTTTCGGAACACATAGGAAACACAGTAGAGTAGAAGAGTGCTCTTTTCTCAAAAGTAGAGTATGTTTTTGTAAGGCGAGTTAGCGTTTGTTTCCTAGTCCTAAATGGAGTTGAATCACATGCAGTTTCTGGTCCTATGAACAAGAGTTGTTTTCTGGTAAGGAAAGTCACTATTGCGCTCCCATTGCCCTTCACAAGGCAAATAGCACTCGCGTCTTTTCCCAGCAAGTACAGTGTATTGGACTGAATAGGAGCTACTGTTCTTGTCAGTTTACTAAGCAGAGTTGAACTAGATATGGTCCGTGCGTGTAGGAAGCACAGTTCTTTTGTTCTGAGCAAGCTCACTGTTTGGACCCCATAGGAAACACAGTAGAGTAGAAGAGTGCTCTTTTCTCAAAAGCAGAGTGTGCTTCTTGGAAGTCGAGCTAGTGTTTCTTTCCCAGTCCTAAATGGAGTTGAGTCACATGCAGTTTTTTGTCCTACGAGCAAGAGTTGTTTTCTGGTAAGACAAGTCACTATTGTGCTCCAATTGCCATACACAGTGCAAATAGCACTCGTGTCTGTTAACCGGAAGGAAGGTGTATTGGACGGAAGAGGAGCTACTGTTCTTGTCAGTTTCCTAAGGAGAGTTGAACTAGATAAGGCCCGTGTGTGTAGAAAGCACAGTTCTTTTGTTCTGAGCAAGCTCACTGTTTGGAACCCATAGGAAACAGAGTAGAGTAGAAGAGTGCTCTTTTCTCAAAAGCAGAGTGTGTTTCTTGCAAGGCGAGCTAGCGTTTGTTTCCCAGTCCTAAATGGAGTTGAATCACATGCAGTTTCTGGTCTTACGGGCAAGAGTTGTTTTCTGGTAAGGAAAGTCACTATTGCACTCCCATTGCAATACACAGTGCAAATAGCACTGGCGTCTGTTCCCAGCAAGTACAGTGTATCGGACTGAAGAGGAGCTACTGTTCTTGTCAGTTTCCTAAGCAGAGTTGAACTAGATATGGCCCGTGTGTAGGAAGCACAGTTCTTTTGTTCTGAGCAAGCTCACTGTTCTGGCCCTATAAAAAAAACAGTAGAGTAGAAGAGTGCTCTTTTCTCTAAAGCAGAGTGTGTTTCTTGCAAGGTGAGCTAGCTTTTGTTTCCCAGTCCTAAATGGAGTTGAATCACATGCAGTTTCTGGTCCTACAAGCAAGAGTTGTTTTCTGGTAAGAAGAGTCACTATTCTGCTGCCAATTCCATACACAGGACAAATAGCACTGGCGTCTGTTCCCAGCAAGTACAGTGTATTGGACTGAAGAGGATCTACTGTTCTTGTCAGGTTCCTAAGCAGAATTGAATTAGATATGGCCATGTGTGTAGGAAGCACAGTTCTTTTGTTCTGAGCAGCTCACTGTTCGGACCCCATAGGAAACACAGTAGAGTAGAAGAGTGCTCTTTTCTCAAAAGCAGAGTGTGTTTCTTGTAAGGCGAGCTTGCATTTGTTTCCCAGTCCTAAATGGAGTTGAGTCACATGCAGTGTTTTGTCCTATGAGCAAGAGTTGTTTTCTGGTAAGACGAGACACTATTGTGCTCCAATTGCCATACACAGTGCAAATAGCACTCGCGTCTGTTCCCCGCAAGTACAGTGTATTGGACGGAAGAGGAGCTACTGTTCTTGTCAGTTTCCTAAGGAGAGTTGAACTAGATATGGCCCGTGTGTGGAGGAAGCACAGTTCTTTTGTTCTGAGCAAGCTCACTGTTTGGAACCCATAGGAAACAGAGTAGAGTAGATGAGTGCTCTTTTCTCAAAAGCAGAGTGTGTTTCATGTAAGGCGAGCTAGCATTTGTTTCCCATTCCTAAATGGAGTTGAATCACATGCAGTTTCTGGTCTTACGGGCAAGAGTTGTTTTCTGGTAAGGAAAGTCACTATTGCGCTCCCATTGCCATACACAGTGCAAATAGCACTCACGTCTGTTCCCAGCAAGTACAGTGTATCGGACTGAAGAGGAGCTACTGTTCTTGTCAGTTTCCTAAGCAGAGTTGAACGAGATATGGCTCGTGTGTAGGAAGCACAGTTCTTTTGTTCTGAGCAAGCTCACTGTTCTGGCCCTATAGGAAAAACAGTAGAGTAGAAGAGTGCTCTTTTCTCTAAAGCAGAGTGTGTTTCTTGCAAGGTGAGCTAGCTTTTGTTTCCCAGTCCTAAATGGAGTTGAATCACATGCAGTTTCTGGTCCTACAAGCAAGAGTTGTTTTCTGGTAAGAAGAGTCACTATTGTGCTGCCATTGCCATACACAGGACAAATAGCACTGGCGTCTGTTCCCAGCAAGTACAGTGTATTGGACTGAAGAGGATCTACTGTTCTTGTCAGGTTCCTAAACAGAATTGAACTAGATATGGCCGTGTGTGTAGGAAGCACAGTTCTTTTGTTCTGAGCAGCTCACTGTTCGGACCCCTTAGGAAACACAGTAGAGTAGAAGAGTGCTCTTTTCTCAAAAGCAGAGTGTGTTTCTTGTAAGGCGAGCTTGCATTTGTTTCCCAGTCCTAAATGGAGTTGAGTCACATGCAGTGTTTTGTCCTACGAGCAAGAGTTGTTTTCTGGTAAGACGAGTCACTATTGTGCTCCAATTGCCATACACAGTGCAAATAGCACTCGTGTCTGTTAACCGGAAGGAAGGTGTATTGGACGGAAGAGGAGCTACTGTTCTTGTCAGTTTCCTAAGCAGAGTTGAACTAGATATGGCCCGTGTGTGTAGGAAGCACAGTTCTTTTGTTCTGAGCAAGCTCACTGTTCGGACCCCTAGAAAACACAGTAGAGTAGAAGAGTGCTCTTTTCTCAAAAGCAAAGTGTGTTTCTTGTAAGTCTGGCTAGCGTTTGTTTCCCAGTCCTAAATGGAGTAGAATCACATGCAGGTTCTGGTCCTACGAGCAAGAGTTGTTTTCTGGTAAGAAGAGTCACTATTGCACTGCCATTGCCATACACAGGACAAATAGCACTGGCGTCTGTTCCCAGCAAGTACAGTGTATTGGACTGAAGAGGATCTAGTGTTCTTGTCAGTTTCCTAAGCAGAGTTGAACTAGATATGGCCGTGTGTGTTGGAAGCACAGTTTTTTTGTTCTGAGCAAGCTCACTGTTTGGAACACATAGGAAACACAGTAGAGTAGAAGAGTGCTCTTTTCTCAAAAGCAGAGTGTGTTTCTTGGAAGTCGAGCTAGCGTTTGTTTCCCAGTCCTAAATGGAGTTGAGTCACATGCAGTTTTTTGTACTATGAGAAAAAGTTGTTTTCTGGTAAGACAAGTCACTATTGTGCTCCAATTGCCATACACAGTGCAAATAGCACTCGCGTCTGTTCCCCGCAAGTACAGTGTATTGGATGGAAGAGGAGCTACTGTTCTTGTCAGTTTCCTAAGCACAGTTGAACTAGATATGGCCGTGTGTGTAGGAAGCACAGTTCTTTTGTTCTGAGCAAGCTCACTGTTCGGACCCCATAGGAAACACAGTAGATTAGAAGAGTGCTCTTTTCTCAAAAGCAGAGTGTGTTTCATTTAAGGCGAGCTAGCATTTGTTTCCCAGTCCTAAATGGAGTTGAATCACATGCAGTTTCTGGTCTTACGAGCAAGAGTTGTTTTCTGGTAAGGAAAGTCACTATTGCGCTCCCATTGCCATACACAGTGCAAATAGCACTCGCGTCTGTTCCCAGCAAGTACAGTGTATCGGACTGAAGAGGAGCTACTGTTCTTGTCAGTTTCCTAAGCAGAGTTGAACTAGATATGGCCCGTGTGTAGGAAGCACAGTTCTTTTGTTCTGAGCAAGCTCACTGTTCTGGCCCTATAGGAAACACAGTAGAGTAGAAGAGTGCTCTTTTCTCAAAAGCAGAGTGTGTTTCTTCTAATGTGAGCTAGCTTTTGTTTCCCAGTCCTAAATGGAGTTGAATCACATGCAGATTCTGGTCCTACGACCAAGAGTTGTTTTCTGGTAAGAAGAGTCACTATTGCGCTACAACTGTCATACACAGGACAAATAGCACTGGCGTCTTTTCCCAGCAAGTAGAGTGTATTGGACTGAAGAGGATCTAGTGTTCTTGTCAGTTTCCTAAGCAGAGTTGAACTAGATACGGAAAGTGTGTGTAGGAAGCACAGTTCTTTTGTTCTGAGCAAGCTCACTTTTCGGAACACATAGGAAACACAGTAGAGTAGAAGAGTGCTCTTTTCTCAAAAGCAGAGTGTGTTTTTGTAAGGCGAGCTAGCGTTTGTTTCCTATTCCAAATGGAGTTGAATCACATGCAGTTTCTGGTCCTATGAACAAGAGTTGTTTTCTGGTAAGGAAAGTCACTATTGTGCTCCCATTGCCCTTTACAAGGCAAATAGCACTTGCGTCGTTTCCCAGCAAGTACAGTGTATTGGACTGAATAGGAGCTACTGTTCTTGTCAGTTTACTAAGCAGAATGGAACTAGATATGGTCCGTGCGTGTAGGAAGCACAGTTCTTTTGTTCTGAGCAAGCTCACTGTTTGGACCCCATAGGAAACACAATAGAGTAGAAGAGTGCTCTTTTCTCAAAAGCAGAGTGTGTTTCATGTAAGGCGAGCTAGCATTTCTTTCCCAGTCCTAAATGGAGTTGATCATATGCAGTTTCTGGTCCTACGATCAAGAGTTGTTTTCTGGTAAGGAAAGTCACTATTGCGCTCCCATTGCCATACACAGTGCAAATAGCACTCACGTCTGTTCCCAGCAAGTACAGTGTATCGGACTGAAGAGGAGCTACTGTTCTTGTCAGTTTCCTAAGCAGAGATGAACTAGTTATGGCCCGTGTGTAGGAAGCACAGTTCTTTTGTTCTGAGCAAGCTCACTCTTCTGGCCCTATAGGAAACACAGTAGAGTGGAAGAGTGCTCTTTTCTATAAAGCAGAGTGTTTTTCTTGTAAGGCGAGCTAGCGTTTGTTTCCCAGTCCTAAATGGAGTTGAATCACATGCAGTTTCTAGTCCTACTAGCAAGAGTTGTTTTCTGGTAAGAAGAGTCACTATTGCGCTGCCATTGCCATACATAGGACAAATAGCACTGACGTCTGTTCCCAGCTAGTACAGTGTATTGGACTGAAAAGGAGCTACTGTTCTTCTCAGTTTCCTAAGCAGAGTTGAACTAGATATGGCCCGTGTGTGTAGGAATTACAGTTCTTTTTTTCTGAGCAAGCTCACTGTTCTGGCCCTATAGGGATCACAGAAGAGTAGAAGAGTGCTCTTTTCTCAAAAGCAGAGTGTGTTTCTTGTAAAGCGAGATAGAGTTTGATTCCCAGTCCTAAATGGAGTGGAATCACATGCACTTTCTGGTTTTAGGAGCAAGATTTGTTTTCTGTTAAGAAGAGTCACTATTGCACTGCCATTGCCATACACAGGACAAATAGCACTGGCGTCTGTTCCCAGCAAGTACAGTGTATTGAACTGAAGAGGATCTACTCTTCTTGTCAGGTTCCTAAGCAGACTTGAACTAGATATGGCCGTGTGAGTAGGAAGCACAGTTTTTTTTTTCTGAGCAAGCTCACTGTTCGGAACATATAGGAAACACAGTAGAGTAGAAGAGTGCTCTTTCCTCAAAAGCAAAGTGTGTTTCTTGGAAGTTGAGCTAGCGTTTGTTTCCCAGTTCTAAATGGAGTTGAGTCACATGCAATTTTTTGTCCTACGAGCAAGACTTGTTTTCTGGTAAGGAAAGTCACTATTGTGCTCCCATTGCCATACACAGTGCAAATAGCACTCACGTCTGTTCCCAGCAAGTACAGTGTATCGGACTGAAGAGGAGCTACTGTTCTTGTCAGTTTCCTAAGCAGAGTTGAACTAGATATGGCCCGTGTGTAGGAAGCACAGTTCTTTTGTTCTGAGCAAGCTCACTGTTCTGGCCCTATAGGAAACACAGTAGAGTAGAAGAGTGCTCTTTTCTCAAAAGCAGAGTGTGTTTCTTGTAAGGCGAGCTAGCATTTGTTTCCCAGTTCTACATTGAGTTGAGTCACATGCAGTTTTTTGTCCTACGAGCAAGAATTGTTTTCTGGTAAGACGAGTCACTATTGTGCTCCAATTGCCATACACAGTGCAAATAGCACTCGCGTCTGTTCCCCGCAAGTACAGTGTATTGGACTGAAGAACATCTACTGTTCTTATCAGTTTCCTAAGCAGAGTTGAACTAGATATGGGCCGTGTGTGTAGGAAGCACAGTTCTTTTGTTCTGAGTAAGCTCACTGTTCGGACCCCATAGGAAGCACAGTAGATTAGAAGAGTGGTCTTTTCTCAAAAGCAGAGTGTGTTTCATGTAAGGCGAGCTAGCATTTCTTTCCCAGTCCTAAATGGAGTTGAATCACATGCAGTTTCTGGTCCTACGATCAAGAGTTGTTTTCTGGTAAGGAAAGTCACTATTGCGCTCCTATTGCCATACACAGTGCAAATAGCACTCGCGTCTGTTCCCAGCAAGTACAGTGTATCGGACCTAAGAGGAGCTACTGTTCTTGTCAGTTTCCTAAGCAAAGTTGAACTAGTTATGGCCCGTGTGTAGGAAGCACAGTTCTTTTTTTCTGAGCAAGCTCACTGTTCTGGCCTTATAGGAAACACAGTAGAGCAGAAGAGTGCTCTTTTCTCAAAAGCAGAGTGTGTTTCTTGTAAAGCGAGCTAGAGTTTGTTTCCCAGGCCTAAATGGAGTTGAATCACATGAAGTTTCTGGTCCTAAGAGCAAGAGTTGTTTTCTGTTAAGAAGAGTAACTATTGCGCTGCCATTGCCATACACAGGACAAATAGCACTGGCGTCTGTTCCCAGCAAGTACAGTCTATTGAACTGAAGAGGATCTACTGTACTTGTCAGGTTCCTAAGCAGACTTGAAATAGATATGGCCGTGTGAGTAGGAAGCACAGTTTTTTTGTTCTGAGCAAGCTCACTGTTCTGGCCCTATAGGAAACAAAGTAGAGTAGAAGAGTGCTCTTTTATCAAAAGCAGAGTGTGTTTCTTGGAAGTCGAGCTAGCGTTTGTTTCTCAGTCCTAAATGGAGTTGAGTCACATGCAGTTTTTTGTCCTACGAGCAAGAGATGTTTTCTGGTAAGACAAGTCACTGTTGTGCTCCAATTGCCATACACAGGACAAATAGCACTGGCGTCTGTTCCCAGCAAGTACAGTGTATTGGACTGAAGAGGATCTACTGTTCTTGTCAGGTTCCTAAGGAGAATTGAACTAGATATGGCCGTGTGTGTAGGAAGCACAGTTTTTTTGTTCTGAGCAAGCTCACTGTTCGGAACAAAAAGGAAACACAGTAGAGTAGAAGAGTGCTCTTTTCTCAAAAGCAGAGTTTGTTTCTTGTAAGGCGAGCTAGCGTTTGTTTCCCAGTCCTAAATGGAGTTGAGTCACATGCAGATTTTTGTCCTATGAGCAAAAGTTGTTTTCTGGTAAGACAAGTCACTATTGTTCTCCAATTTCCATACACAATGCAAATAGCACTCGCGTCTGTTCCCCGCAAGGACAGTGTATTGGACGGAAGAGGAGCTACTGTTCTTGTCAGTTTCCTAAGCACAGTTGAACTAGATATGGCCCGTGTGTGTAGGAAGCACAGTTCTTTTGTTCTGAGCAAGCTCACTGTTCGGACCCCATAGGAAACACAGTAGAGTAGAAGAGTGCTCTTTTCTCAAAAGCAGAGTGTGTTTCATGTAAGGCGAGCTAGAGTTTGTTTCCCAGTCCTAAATGGAGTTGAATCACATGCAGTTTCTGGTCTTACGAGCAAGAGTTGTTTTCTGGTAAGGAAAGTCACTATTGCGCTCCCATTGCCATACACAGTGCAAATAGCACTCGCGTCTGTTCCCAGCAAGTACAGTGTATCGGACTGAAGAGGAGCTACTGTTCTTGTCAGTTTCCTAAGGAGAGTTGAACTAGATATGGCCCGTGTGTGTAGAAAGCACAGTTCTTTTGTTCTGAGCAAGCTCACTGTTTGGAACCCATAGGAAACAGAGTAGAGTAGAAGAGTGCTCTTTTCTCAAAAGCAGAGTGTGTTTCATGTAAGGCGAGCTAGCATTTGTTTCCCAGTCCTAAATGGAGTTGAATCACATGCAGTTTCTGGTCTTACGAGCAAGAGTTGTTTTCTGGTAAGGAAAGTCACTATTGCACTCCCATTGCCATACACAGTGCAAATAGCACTCGCGTCTGTTCCCAGCAAGTACAGTGTATCGGACTGAAGAGGAGCTACTGTTCTTGTCAGTTTCCTAAGCAGAGTTGAACGAGATATGGCCCGTGCGTAGGAAGCACAGTTCTTTTGTTCTGAGCAAGCTCACTGTTCTGGCCCTATAAAAAAAACAGTAGAGTAGAAGAGTGCTCTTTTCTCTAAAGCAGAGTGTGTTTCTTACAAGGTGAGCTAGCTTTTGTTTCCCAGTCCTAAATGGAGTTGAATCACATGCAGTTTCTGGTCCTACAAGCAAGAGTTGTTTTCTGGTAAGAAGAGTCACTATTGTGCTGCCATTGCCATACACAGGACAAATAGCACTGGCGTCTGTTCCCAGCAAGTACAGTGTATTGGACTGAAGAGGATCTACTGTTCTTGGCAGGTTCCTAAGCAGAATTGAATTAGATATGGCCGTGTGTGTAGGAAGCACAGTTCTTTTGTTCTGAGCAGCTCACTGTTCGGACACCATAGGAAAAACAGTAGAGTAGAAGAGTGCTCTTTTCTCAAAAGCAGAGTGTGTTTCTTGTAAGGCGAGCTTGCATTTGTTTCCCAGTCCTAAATGGAGTTGAGTCACATGCAGTGTTTTGTCCTACGAGCAAGAGTTTTTTTCTGGTAAGACGAGACACTATTGTGCTCCAATTGCCATACACAGTGCAAATAGCACTCGCGTCTGTTCCCCGCAAGTACAGTGTATTGGACGGAAGAGGAGCTACTGTTCTTGTCAGTTTCCTAAGGAGAGTTGAACTAGATATGGCCCGTGTGTGTAGGAAGCACAGTTCTTTTGTTCTGAGCAAGCTCACTGTTTGGAACCCATAGGAAACAGAGTAGAGTAGAAGAGTGCTCTTTTCTCAAAAGCAGAGTGTGTTTCATGTAAGGCGAGCTAGCATTTGTTTCCCAGTCCTAAATGGAGTTGAATCACATGCAGTTTCTGGTCTTACGGGCAAGAGTTGTTTTCTGGTAAGGAAAGTCACTATTGCGCTCCCATTGCCATACACAGTGCAAATAGCACTCACGTCTGTTCCCAGCAAGTACAGTGTATCGGACTGAAGAAGAGCTACTGTTCTTGTCAGTTTCCTAAGCAAAGTTGAACGAGATATGGCTCGTGTGTAGGAAGCACAGTTCTTTTGTTCTGAGCAAGCTCACTGTTCTGGCCCTATACGAAAAACAGTAGAGTAGAAGAGTGCTCTTTTCTCTAAAGCAGAGTGTGTTTCTTGCAAGGTGAGCTAGCTTTTGTTTCCCAGTCCTAAATGGAGTTGAATCACATGCAGTTTCTGGTCCTACAAGCAAGAGTTGTTTTCTGGTAAGAAGAGTCACTATTGTGCTGCCATTGCCATACACAGGACAAATAGCACTGGCGTCTGTTCCCAGCAAGTACAGTGTATTGGACTGAAGAGGATCTACTGTTCTTGTCAGGTTCCTAAGCAGAATTGAACTAGATATGGCCGTGTGTGTAGGAAGCACAGTTCTTTTGTTCTGAGCAGCTCACTGTTCGGACCCCATAGGAAACACAGTAGAGTAGAAGAGTGCTCTTTTCTCAAAAGCAGAGTGTGTTTCTTGGAAGTCGAGCTAGCGTTTGTTTCCCATTCCTAAATGGAGTTGAGTCACATGCAGTTTTTTGTACTATGAGAAAAAGTTGTTTTCTGGTAAGACAAGTCACTATTGTGCTCCAATTGCCATACACAGTGCAAATAGCACTCGCGTCTGTTCCCCGCAAGTACAGTGTATTGGACGGAAGAGGAGCTACTGTTCTTGTCAGTTTCCTAAGCACAGTTGAACTAGATATGGCCGTGTGTGTAGGAAGCACAGTTCTTTTGTTCTGAGCAAGCTCACTGTTCGGACCCCATAGGAAACACAGTAAATTAGAAGAGTGCTCTTTTCTCAAAAGCAGAGTGTGTTTCATTTAAGGCGAGCTAGCATTTGTTTCCCAGTCCTAAATGGAGTTGAAACACATGCAGTTTCTGGTCTTACGAGCAAGAGTTGTTTTCTGGTAAGGAAAGTCACTATTGCGCTCCCATTGCCATACACAGTGCAAATAGCACTCGCGTCTGTTCCCAGCAAGTACAGTGTATCGGACTGCAGAGGAGCTACTGTTCTTGTCAGTTTCCTAAGCAGAGTTGAACTAGATATGGCCCGTGTGTAGGAAGCACAGTTCTTATGTTCTGAGCAAGCTCACTGTTCTGGCCCTATAGGAAACACAGTAGAGTAGAAGAGTGCTCTTTTCTCTAAAGCAGAGTGTGTTTCTTGTAAGGTGAGCTAGCTTTTGTTTGCCAGTCCTAAATGGAGTTGAATCACATGCAGATTCTGGTCCTGCGACCAAGAGTTGTTTTCTGGTAAGAAGAGTCACTATTGCGCTGCAACTGCCATACACAGGACAAAGAGCACTGGCGTCTGTTCCCAGCAAGTACAGTGTATTGGACTGAAGAGGATCTAGGGTTCTTGTCAGTTTCCTAAGCAGAGTTGAATTAGATACGGCCCGTGTGTGTAGGAAGCACAGTTCTTTTGTTCTGAGCAAGCTCACTTTTCGGAACACATAGGAAACACAGTAGAGTAGAAGAGTGCTATTTTCTCAAAAGCAGAGTGTGTTTTTGTAAGGCGAGCTAGCGTTTGTTTCCTATTCCAAATGGAGTTGAATCACATGCAGTTTCTGGTCCTATGAACAAGAGTTGTTTTCTGGTAAGGAAAGTCACTATTGCGCTCCCATTGCCCTTTACAAGGCAAATAGCACTTGCGTCGTTTCCCAGCAAGTACAGTGTATTGGACTGAATGGGAGCTACTGTTCTTGTCAGTTTACTAAGCAGAATGGAACTAGATATGGTTCGTGCGTGTAGGAAGCACAGTTCTTTTGTTCTGAGCAAGCTCACTGTTTGGACCCCATAGGAAACACAATAGAGTAGAAGAGTGCTCTTTTCTCAAAAGCAGAGTGTGTTTCATGTAAGGCGAGCTAGCATTTGTTTCCCAGTCCTAAATGGAGTTGAATCTCATGCAGTTTCTGGTCCTACGATCAAGAGTTGTTTTCTGGTAAGGAAAGTCACTATTGCGCTCCCATTGCCATACACAGTGCAAATAGCACTCGCGTCTGTTCCCAGCAAGTACAGTGTATCGGACTGAAGAGGAGCTACTGTTCTTGTCAGTTTCCTAAGCAGAGATGAACTAGTTATGGCCCGTGTGTAGGAAGCACAGTTCTTTTGTTCTGAGCAAGCTCACTCTTCTGGCCCTATAGGAAACACAGTAGAGTGGAAGAGTGCTTTTTTCTATAAAGCAGAGTGTTTTTCTTGTAAGGCGAGCTAGCGTTTGTTTCCCAGTCCTAAATGGAGTTGAATCACATGCAGTTTCTAGTCCTACTAGCAAGAGTTGTTTTCTGGTAAGAAGAGTCACTATTGCGCTGCCATTGACATACATAGGACAAATAGCACTGACGTCTGTTCCCAGCTAGTACAGTGTATTGGACTGAAAAGGAGCTACTGTTCTTCTCAGTTTCCTAAGCAGAGTTGAACTAGATATGGCCCGTGTGTGTAGGAATTACAGTTCTTTTTTTCTGAATAAGCTCACTGTTCTGGCCCTATAGGGAACACAGAAGAGTAGAAGAGTGCTCTTTTCTCAAAAGCAGAGTGTGTTTCTTGTAAAGCGAGCTAGAGTTTGATTCCCAGTCCTAAATGGAGTGGAATCACATGCACTTTCTGGTCCTACGAGCAAGATTTGTTTTCTGTTAAGAAGAGTCACTATTGAGCTGCCATTGCCATACACAGGACAAATAGCACTGGCGTCTGTTCCCAGCAAGTACAGTGTATTGAACTGAAGAGGATCTACTGTTCTTGTCAGGTTCCTAAGCAGACTTGAACTAGATATGGCCGTGCGTAGGAAGCACAGTTTTTTTGTTCTGAGCAAGCTCACTTTTCGGAACACAAAAGAAATACAGTAGAGTAGAAGAGTGCTCTTTTCTCAAAAGCAGAGTGTGTTTTTGTAAGGCGAGCTAGCGTTTGTTTCCTAGTCCTAAATGGAGTTGAATCACATGCAGTTTCTGGTCCTATGAACAAGAGTTGTTTTCTGGTAAGGAAAGTCACTATTGCGCTCCCATTGCCCTTTACAAGGCAAATAGCACTCGCGTCTTTTCCCAGCAAGTACAGTGTATTGGACTGAATAGGAGCTACTGTTCTTGTCAGTTTACTAAGCAGAATTGAACTAGATATGGTCCGTGCATGTAGGAAGCACAGTTCTTTTGTTCAGAGCAAGCTCACTGTTCGGAACACATAGGAAACACAGTAGAGTAGAAGAGTGCTCTTTTCTCAAAAGCAGAGTGTGTTTCTTGGAAGTCGAGCTAGCGTTTGTTTCCCAGTCCTAAATGGAGTTGGGTCACATGCAGTTTTTTGTCCACGAGCAAGAGTTGTTTTCTGGTAAGACAAGTCACTATTGTGCTCCAATGCCATATACAGTGCAAATAGCACTCGCGTCTGTTCCCCGCAAGTACAGTGTATTGGACTGAAGAGGATCTACTGTTCTTGTCAGGTTCCTAAGCAGAATTGAACTAGATATGGCCGTTTGTGTAGGAAGCACAGTTCTTTTGTTCTGAGCAAGCTCACTGTTCGGACATCATAGGAAACACAGTAGAGTAGAAGAGTGCTCTTTTCTCAAAAGCAGAGTGTGTTTCTTGTAAGGCGAGCTAGCGTTTGTTTCCCAGTCCTAAATGAGTTGAATCTCATGCAGTTTCTGGTCCTAAGAGTAAGAGTTGTTTTCTGGTAAGGAAAGTCACTATTGCGGTCCCCTTGCCATACATAGTGCAAATAGCTCTCGCGTCTATTCCCAGCAAGTACAGTGTATTGGACTGAAGAGGAGCTACTGTTCTTGTCAGTTTCCTAAGCAGAGTTGAACTACATATGGTCCGTGTGTGTAGGAAGCACAGTTCTTTTGTTCTGAGCAAGCTCACTGTTTGGACCCCATAGGAAACACAGTAGAGTAGAAGAGTGCTCTTTTCTCAAAAGCAGAGTGTGTTTCTTGGAAGTCAAGCTAGCGTTTGTTTCCCAGTCCTAAATGGAGTTGAGTCACATGCAGTTTTTCGTCCAATGAGGAAGAGTTATTTTCTGGTAAGACAAGTCACTATTGTGCTCCAATGCCATACACAGTGCAAATAGCACTCGCGTCTGTTCCCTGCAAGTACAGTGTATTGCACTGAAGAGGAGCTACTGTTCTTGTTTGTTTCCTAAGGAGAGTTTAATTAGATATGGCCCGTGCGTGTAGAAAGCACAGTTCTTTTGTTCTGAGCAAGCTCACTGTTCGGACCCCATAGGAAACACAGTAGAGTAGAAGAGTGCTCTTTTCTCAAAAGCAGAGTGTGTTTCTTGTAAGGCAGGCTAGCATTTGTTTTCCAGTCCTAAATGGAGTAGAATCACATGCAGTTTCTGGTCCTACGAGCAAGAGTTGTTTTCTGGTAAGGAAAGTCACTATTGCGCTCCCATTGCCATACACAGTGCAAATAGCACATGCGTCTGTTCCCAGCAATTACAGTGTATTGGACTGAAGAGGAGTTACTGTTCTTGTCAGGTTCCTAAGCAGAGTTCAACTAGATATGGCCCGTGTGTGTATGAAACACAGTTCTTATGTTCTGAGCAAGCTCACTGCTCTGGCCCCATAGGAAACACAGTAGAATAGAAGAGTGCTCTTTTCTCTAAAGCAGAGTGTGTTTCTTGTAAGGCGATCTAGCATTTGTTTCCCAGTCCTAAATGGAGTTGAGTCACATGTAGTTTTTTGTCCTACGAGCAAGAGTTTTTTTCTGGTAAGACGAGTCACTGTTGTGCTCCAATTGCCATACACAGTGCAAATAGCACTCGCGTCTGTTCCCAGCAAATACACTGTATCGGACTGAAGAGGAGCTACTGTTCTTGTCAGGTTCCTAAGCAGACTTGAACTAGATATGGCCGTGTGTGTAGGAAGCACAGTTCTTTTGTTCTCAGCAAGCTCACTGTTCGGACGCCATAGGAAACCCAGTAGAGTAGAAGAGTGCTCTTTTCTCAAAAGCAGAGTGTGTTCTTGTAAGGCGAGCTAGCGTTTGTTTCCCAGTCTTAAATGGAGTTGAATCACATGCAGTTTCTGGTCCTACGAGCAAGGGTTGTTTTCTGGTAAGAAGAGTCACTATTGCGCTGCCATTGCCATACACAGGACAAATAGCACTGGCGTCTGTTCCCAGCAAGTAGAGTGTATTGGACTGAAGAGGATCTATTGTTCTTGTCAGGTTCCTAAGCAGACTTGAACTAGATATGGCCGTGTGTGTAGGAAGCACAGTTTTTTTGTTCTGAGCAAGCTCACTGTTTGGAACACATAGGAAACACAGTAGAGTAGAAGAGTGCTCTTTTCTCAAAAGCAGAGTGTGGTTCATGTAAGGCGAGCTAGCATTTGTTTGCCAGTCCTAAATGGAGTTGAATCACATGCAGTTTCTGGTCCTACGAGCAAGGGTTGTTTTCTGGTAAGAAGAGTCACTATTGCGCTGCCATTGCCATACACAGGACAAATAGCACTGGCGTCTGTTCCCAGCTAGTACAGTGTATTGGACTGAAGAGGATCTACTGTTCTTGTCAGGTTCCCAAGCAGACTTGAAAAAGATATGGCCGTGTGTGTAGGAAGCACAGTTTTTTTGTTCTGAGCAAGCTCACTGTTCGGAACACATAGGAAACACAGTAGAGTAGAAGAGTGCTCTTTTCTCAAAAGCAGAGTGTGTTTCTTGGAAGTCGAGCTAGAGTTTGTTTCCCAGTCCTAAATTGAGTTGGGTCACATGCAGTTTTTTGTCCTACGAGCAAGAGTTGTTTTCTGGTAAGACAAGTCACTATTGTGCTCCAATGCCATACACAGTGCAAATAGCACTCGCGTCTGTTCCCCGCAATTACAGTGAATTGGACTGAAGAGGATCTACTGTTCTTGTCAGGTTCCTAAGCAGAATTGAACTAGATATGGCCGTGTGTGTAGGAAGCACAGTTCTTTTGTTCTGAGGAAGCTCACTGTTCGGACACCATAGGAAAAACAGTAGAGTAGAAGAGTGCTCTTTTCTCAAAATCAGAGTGTGTTTCTTGTAAGGCAAGCTAGCGTTTGTTTCCCAGTCCTAAATGGAGTTGAATCTCATGCAGTTTCTGGTCCTAAGAGCAAGAGTTGTTTTCTGGTAAGGAAAGTCACTATTGCGCTCCCATTGCCATACACAGTGCAAATAGCACATGCATCTGTTCCCAGCAATTACAGTTTATTGGACTGAAGATGTGCTACTGTTCTTGTCAGGTTCCTAAGCAGACTTGAACTAGATATGGCCGTGTGTGTAGGAAGCACAGTTTTTTTGTTCTGAGCAAGCTCACTTTTCGGAACACATAGGAAACACAGTAGAGTAGAAGAGTGCTCTTTTCTCAAAAGCAGAGTGTGTTTCTTGGAAGTCGAGCTAGCGTTTGTTTCCCAGTCCAAAATGGAGTTGACTCACATGCAGTTTTTTGTCCTACGAGCAAGAGTTGTTTTCTCGTAAGACAAGTCAATATTGTGCTCCAATTGCCATACACAGTGCAAATAGCACTCGCGTCTGTTCCCCGCAAGTACAGTGTATTGGACTGAAGAGGAGCTACTGTTCTTGTTTGTTTCCGAGGCAGAGTTGAACTAGATATGGCCCGTGCGTGTAGGAAGCACAGTTCTTTTGTTCTGAGCAAGCTCACTGTTCGGACCCCATAGGAAACACAGTAGAATAGAAGAGTGCTCTTTTCTCTAAAGCAGAGTGTGTTTCATGTAAGGCGAGCTAGCACTTGTTCCCCAGTCCTAAATGGAGTTGAATCACATACAGTTTCTAGTCCTACGAGCAAGAGTTGTTTTCTGGTAAGGAAAGTCACTATTGCGCTCCCATTGCCATACACAGAGCAAATAGCACTCGCGTCTGTTCCCAGCAAGTACAGTGTATTGGACTGAAGAGGAGCTACTGTTCTTGTCAGTTTCATAAGCAGTTGAACTAGTTATGGGACGTATGTAGGAAGCACAGTTCTTTTGTTTTGAGCAAGCTCACTGTTCTGGCCCTATAGGAAACACAGTAAAGTAGAAGAGTGCTCTTTTCTCTAAAGAAGAGTGTGTTTCTTGTAAGGCGAGCTAGCGTTTGTTTCCCAGTCCTAAATGGAGTTGAATCACATGCAGTTTCTAGTCCTAAGAGCAAGAGTTGTTTTATGGTAAGAAGAGTCACTATTGCGCTGCCATTGCCATACACAGGACAAATAGCACTGGCGTCTGTTCCCAGCAAGTACAGTGTATTGGACTGAAGAGGATCTACTGTTCTTGTCAGGTTCCTAAGCAGAACTGAACTAGATATGGCCGTGTGTGTAGGAAGCACAGTTCTTTTGTTCTGAGCAAGCTCACTGTTCGGACACCATAGGAAACCCAGTAGAGTAGATGAGTGCTCTTTTCTCAAAAGCAGAGTGTGTTCTTGTAAGGCGAGCTATCGTTTGTTTCCTAGTCCTAAATGGAGTTGAATCACATGCAGTTTCTGGTCCTACGAACAAGAGTTTTTTTTCTGGTAAGGAAAGTCACTATTGCGCTCCCATTGCCCTACACAAGGCAAATAGCACTCACGTCTTTTCCCAGCAAGTATTGGACTGAATAGGAGCTACTGTTCTTGTCAGTTTCCTAAGCAGAGTTGAACTAGATATGGCCCGTGTGTGTAGGAAGTACAGTTCTTTTTTTCTGAGCAAGCTCACTGTTCTGGTCCTATAGAAAACACAGTAGAGTAGAAGAGTGCTCTTTTCTCAAAAGCAGAGGGTGTTTCTTGTAAAGCGAGCTAGAGTTTGTTTCCCAGTCCTAAATGGAGTGGAATCACATGCAGTTTCTGGTCCTACGAGCAAGAGTTGTTTTCTGGTAAGAAGAGTCACAATTGCGCTGCCATTGCCATACACAGGACAAATAGCACTGGCGTCTGTTCCCAGTAAGTATAGTGTATTGGACTGAAGAGTATCTACTGTTCTTGTCAGGTTCCTAAGCAGACTTGAACTAGATATGGCCGTGTGTGTAGGAAGCACAGTTTTTTTGTTCTGAGCAAGCTCACTGTTTGGAACACATAGGAAACACAGTAGAGTAGAAGAGTGCTCTTTTCTCAAAAGCAGAATGTGTTTCTTGGAAGTTGAGCTAGCGTTTGTTTCTTAGTCCTAAATGGAGTTGAGTCACATGCAGTTTTTTGTCCTACGAGCAAGAGTTGTTTTCTGGTAAGACAAGTCACTATTGTGCTCCAATGCCATACACAGTGCAAATAGCACTCGCGTCTATTCCCTGCAAGTACAGTGTATTGGACTGAAGAGGATCTACTGTTCTTGTCAGGTTCCTAAGCAGAATTGAACTAGACATGGCCATGTGTGTAGGAAGCACAGTTCTTTTGTTCTGAGCAAGCTCACTGTTCGGACACCATAAGAAACAAAGTAGAGTAGAAGAGTGCTCTTTTCTCAAAAGCAGAGTGTGTTTCTTGTAAGGCGAGCTAGCTTTTGTTTCCCAGTCCTAAATGGAGTTGAATCTCATGCAGTTTCTGGTCCTAAGAGCAAGAGTTGTTTTCTGGTAAGGAGAGTCACTATTGTGCTCCCATTGCCTTACACAGTGCAAATAGCACTCGCGTCTGTTCCCAGCAAGTACAGTGTATCAGACTGAAGAGGAGCTACTGTTCTTGTCAGTCTCCTAAGCAGAGTTGAACTAGATATGGCCCGTGTGTGTAGGAAGCACAGTTCTTAGTTCTGAACAAGCTCACTGTTCTGGCCCTATTGGAAACACAGTAGAGTAGAAGAGTGCTCTTTTCTCAAAAGCAGAGTGTGTTTTTGTAAGGCGAGCTAGCATTTGTTTCCTAGTCCTAAATGGAGTTGAATCACATGCAGTTTCTGGTCCTACAAGCAAGAGTTGTTTTCTGGTAAGAAGAGTCACTATTGCGCTGCCATTGCCATACACAGGACAAATAGCACTGGCGTCTGTTCCCAGCAAGTACAGTGTATTGGACTGAATAGGATCTACTGTTCTTGTCAGTTTCCTAAGCAGACTTGAACTAGATATGGCCGTGTGTGTAGGAAGCACAGTTCTTTTGTTCTGAGCAAGCTCACTGTTCTAGCCCTATAGAAAACACAGTAGAGTAGAAGAGTGCTCTTTTCTCAAAAGCAGAGTGTGTTTCTTGTAAGGCGAGCTAGCATTTGTTTCCCAGTCCTAAATGGAGTGGAATCACATGCAGTTTCTGGTCCTATGAGCAAGAGTTGTTTTCTGGTAAGGAAAGTCACTATTGCGCTCCCAATGCCATACACAGTGCAAATAGCACATGCGTCTGTTCCTAGCAATTACAGTGTATTGGACTGAAGAGGAGCTACTGTTCTTGTCAGGTTCCTAAGTAGAGTTGAAATAGATATGGCCCGTGTGTGTAGGAAGCACAGTTCTTATGTTCTGAGCAAGCTCACTTTTCGGAACACATAGGAAACACAGTAGAGTAGAAGAGTGCTCTTTTCTCAAAAGCAGAGTGTGTTTCATGTAAGGCGAGCTAGCACTTGTTCCCCAGTCCTAAATGGAGTTGAATCACATGCAGTTTCTGGTCCTACGAGCAAGAGTTGTTTTCTGGTAAGGAAAGTCACTATTGCGCTCCCATTGCCATACACAGTGCAAATAGCACATGCATCTGTTTCCAGCAAGTACAGTGTATCGGACTGAAGAGGAGCTACAGTTCTTGTCAGTTTCCTAAGCAGAGTTGAACTAGATATGGCCCGTGTGTGTAAGAAGTACAGTTCTTTTTTTCTGAGCAAGCTCACTGTTCTGTCCCTATAGGAAACACAGGAGAGTAGAAGAGTGCTCTTTTCTCAAAAGCAGAGTGTGTTTCTTGTAAAGCGAGCTAGAGTTTGTTTCCCAGTCCTAAATGGAGTTGAATCACGTGCAGTTTCTGGTCCTACGAGCAAGAGTTTTTTTCTGGTAAGAAGAGTCACTATTGCGCTGATATTGCCATACACAGGACAAATAGCACTGGCGTCTGTTCCTAGCAAATATAGTGTATTAGACTGAAGAGGATCTACTATTCTTGTCAGGTTCCTAAGCAGACTTGAACTAGATATGTCCGTGTGTGTAGGAAGCACAGTTCTTTTGTTCTGAGCAAGCTCAATGTTCAGACACCATAGGAAACACAGTAGAGTAGAGGAGTGCTCTTTTCTCAAAAGCAGACTGTGTTTCTTGTAAGACGATCTATCGTTTGTTTCCCAGTCCTAAATGGAGTTGAATCACATTCAGTTTCTGGTCCTACGAAAAAGAGCTGTTTTCTGGTAAGGAATGTCACTATTGCGCTCCCATTGCCCTACACAAGGCAAATAGCACTCGCGTCTTTTCCCAGCAAGTACAGTGTATTGGACTGAATAGGAGCTACTGTTCTTGTCAGTTTCCTAAGCAGAGTTGAACTAGATATGGTCCGTAAGTTTAGGAATCACAGTTCTTTTGTTCTGAACAAGCTCACAGTTTGGACCACATAGTAAACACAGTAGAGTAGAAGAGTGCTCTTTTCTCAAAAGCAGAGTGTGTTTCTAGTAAGGCGAGCTAGCGTTTGTTTCCCAGTCGTAAATGGAGTGGAATCACATGCAGTTTCTGGTCCTAGGAGCAAGAGTTGTTTTCTGGTAAGGAAATCACAATTGCGCTCCCATTACATGCACAGTGCAAATAGCCCTCCCGTCTGTTCCCAGCAAGTACATTGTATTGGACCGAAGATGAGCTACTGTTCTTCTCAGTTTCCTAAGCAGAGTTGAACTAGATATGGCCCGTGTATGTAGGAAGTACAGGTCTTTTTTTCTGAGCAAGCTCACTGTTCTGGCCCTATAGGAAACACAGTAGAGTAGAAGAGTGTTCTTTTCTCAAAAGCAGAGTGTGTTTCTTGTAAAGCGAGCTAGAGTTTATTTCCCAGTCCTAAATGGAGTTGAATCCCATGCAGTTCCTGGTCCTACGAGCAAGAGTTGTTTTCTGGTAAGAAGAGTCACTATTGTGCTGCCATTGCCATACACAGGACAAATAGCACTGGCGTCTCTTCCCAGCAAGTACAGTGTATTGGACTGAAGAGGATCTACTGTTCTTGTCAGGTTCCTAAGCAGACTTGAACTAGATATGGCCGTGTGTGTAGGAAGCACAGTTTTTTTGTTTTGAGCAAGCTCAATTTTCGGAACACCTAGGAAACACAATAGAGTAGAAGAGTGCTCTTTTCTCAAAAGCAGAGTGTGTTTCTTGGAAGTCGAGCTAGCGTTTGTTTCCCAGTCCTAAATGGAGTTGACTCACATGCAGTTTTTTGTCCTATGTGCAAGAGTTGTTTTCTCGTAAGACAAGTCACTATTGTGCTCAAATTGCCATACACAGTGCAAATAGCACTCGCGTCTGTTCCCCGCAAGTATAGTGTATTGGACTGAAGAGGAGCTACTGTTCTTGTCCGTTTCCTAGGCAGAGTTGAACTAGATATGGCCCGTGTGTGTAAGAAGCACAGTTCTTTTGTTCTGAGCAAGCTCACTGTTCTGGCCCCAGAGGAAACACAGTAGAGTAGAAGAGTGCTCTTTTCTCTAAAGCAGAGTGTGTTTCTAGTAAGGCGAGCTAGCGTTTGTTTCCCAGTCCTAAATGGAGTTGAGTCACTTGCAGTTTTTTGTCCTACGAGCAAGAGTTGCTTTCTGGTAAGACGAGTCACTATTGTGCTAAAATTGCCATACACAGTGCAAATAGCACTCGCGTCTGTTCCCTGCAAGTAAAGTGTATTGGACTGAAGAGGAGCTCCTGTTCTTGTCAGTTTCATAAGCAGAGTTGAACTAGATATGGCCCGTGTATGTAGGAAGCACAGTTCTTTTGTTCTGAGCAAGCTCACTGTTCGGACCCCATAGGAAACACAGTAGAGTAGAAGAGTGTTCTTTTCTCAAAAGCAGAGTGTGTTTCATGTAAGGTGAGCTAGCATTTGTTTCCCAGTCCTAAATGGAGTTGAATCACATGCAGTTTCTGGTCCTACGAGCAAGAGTTGTTTTCTGGTAAGGAAAGTCACTATTGTGCTCCTATTGCCATCCACAGTACAAATAGCACTCGCGTCTTTTCCCAGCAAGTACAGTGTATTGGACTGAAGAGGAGCTACTGTTCTTGTCAGTTTCCTAAGTAGAGTTCAACTAGATATGGCCCGTGTGTAGGAAGCACAGTTCTTATGTTCTGAGCAAGCTCACTGTTCGGACCCCATAAGAAACACAGTAGAGTAGAAGAGTGCTCTTTTCTCTAAAGCCGAGTGTGTTTCTTGTAAGGCGAGCTAGCGTTTGTTTCCCAATCCTAAATGGAGTTGAATCACATGCAGTTTCTGGTCCTAGGAGCAAGAGTTGTTTTCTGGTAAGACGAGTCACTATTGTGCTCCCATTGACATACACAGTGCAAATAGCACTCGCGTCTCTTTCCAGCAAGTACAGTGTATCGGACTAAAGAGGAGCTACTGTTCTTGTCAGTTTCCTATGCAGAGTTGAACTAGATATGGCCGTGTGAGTAGGAAGCACAGTTTTTTTGTTCTGAGCAAGCTCACTGTTCGGAACACATAGGAAACACAGTAGAGTAGAAGAGTGCTCTTTTCTCAAAAGCAGAGTGTGTTTCTTGGAAGTCGAGCTAGCGTTTGTTTCCCAGTTAAATGGAGTTGAGTCACATGCAGTTTTTTGTCCTATGAGCAAGAGTTGTTTTCTGGTAAGAGAAGTCACTATTGCGCTCCAATTGCCATACACAGTGCAAATAGCACTCGCGTCAGTTCCCTGCAATTACAGTGTATTGGACAGAAGAGGAGCTATTGTTCTTGTCAGTTTCTTAAGCAGAGTTGAACTAGATATGGCCCATGTGTGTAGGAAGCACAGTTCTTTTGTTCTGAGCAAGCTCACTGTTCGGACCCCATAGGAAACACAGTAGAATAGAAGAGTGCTCTTTTCTCAAAAGCAGAGTGTGTTTCATGTAAGGCGAGCTAGCATTTGTTTCCCAATTATAAATGGAGTTGAATCACATGCAGATTCTGGTCTTACGAGCAAGAGATGTTTTCTGGTAAGGAAAGTCACTATTGCGCTCCCATTGCCATACACAGTGCAAATAGCACTCGCGTCTGTTCCCAGCAAGTACAGTGTATCGGACTGAAGAGGAGCTACTGTTCTTGTCAGTTTCCTAAGCATAGTTGAACTAGATATGGCCCGTGTGTAGGAACCACAGTACTTTTGTTCTGAGCAAGCTCACTGTTCTGGCCCTATATGAAACACAGTAGAGTAGAAGTGTGCTCTTTTCTCTAAAGCAAAGTGTGTTCCTTGTAAGGTGAGCTAGCTTTTGTTTGCCAGTCCTAAATGGAGTTGAATCACATGCAGTTTCTGGTCCTACAAGCACAAGTTGTTTTCTGGTAAGAAGAGTCACTATTGCACTGCCATTGCCATACACAGGACAAATAGCACTGGCGTCTCTTCCCAGCAAGTACAATGTATTGGACTGAAGAGGATCTACTGTTCTTGTCAGGTTCCTAAGCAGACTTGAACTAGATATGGCCGTGTGTGTAGGAAGCACAGTTTTTTTGTTCTGAGCAAGCTCACTTTTCGGAACACTTAGGAAACACAGTAGAGTAGAAGAGTGCTCTTTTCTTAAAAGCAGAGTGTGTTTCTTGTAAAGCGAGCTAGAGTTTGTTTCCCAGTCCTAAATGGAGTGGAATCACATGCAGTTTCTGGTCCTACGAGCAAGAGTTTTTTTCTGGTAAGAAGAGTCACTATTGCGCTGCCATTGCCATACACAGGACAAATAGCACTGGCGTCTGTTCCCAGCAAGTATAGTGTATTGGACTGAAGAGGATCTACTGTTCTTGTCAGGTTCCTAAGCAGACTTGAACTAGATATGGCCGTTTGTGTAGGAAGCACAGTTCTTTTGTTCTGAGCAAGCTCACTGTTCGGACACCATAGGAAACACAGTAGAGTAGAAGAGTGCTCTTTTCTCAAAAGCAGAATGTGTTTCTTGTAAGGCGAGCTCGCGTTTGTTTCCCAGTCCTAAATGGAGTTGAATCTCATGCAGTTTCTGGTCCTAAGAGCAAGAGTTGTTTTCTGGTAAGACAAGTCACTATTGTGCTCCAATTGCCATACACAGTGCAAATAGCACTCGCATCTGTTCCCTGCAAGTACAGTGTATTGGAAGGAAGAGGAGTTATTGTTCTTGTCAGTTTCCTAAGCAGAGTTGAACGAGATATGGCCCATGGGTGTAGGAAGCACAGTTCTTTTGTTCTGAGCAACCTCACTGTTCGGACCCCTTAGGAAACACAGTAGAGTAGAAGAGTGCTCTTTTCTCTAAAGCAGAGTGTGTTTCATGTAAGACGAGCTAGCTTTTGTTTCCCAGTCCTAAATGGAGTTGAATCACATGCAGTTTCTGATCTTACGAGCAAGAGTTGTTTTCTGGTAAGGAAAGTCACTATTGCACTCCCAATGCCATACACAGTGCAAATAGCACTCGCGTCTGTTCCCAGCAAGTACAGTGTTGTTCTGAATGAGCTACTGTTCTTGTCAGGTTCCTAAGCAGAGTTGAACTACATATGGTCTGTTTGTGTAGGAAGCACAGTTCTTTTGTTCTGAGCAAGCTCACTGTTTGGACCCCATAGGAAACACAGTAGACTAGAAGAGTGCATCTTTCTCTAAAGCAGAGTGTGTTTCTTGTAAGGCGAGGTAGCGTTTGTTTCCCAGTCCTAAATGGAGCTGAATCGCATGCAGTTTCTGGTACTATGAGCAAGAGTTGTTTTCTGGTAAGGAAAGTCACTATTGCGCTGCCTTTGCCATACACAGGACAAATAGCACTGGCGTCTGTTGCCAGCAAGTACAGTGTATTGGGCTGAAGAGGATCTACTGTTCTTGTCAGGTTCCTAAGCAGACTTGAACTAGATATGGCCGTGTGTTTAGGAAGCACAATTTTTTTTGTTCTGACCAAGCTCACTGTTTGGATCCCATAGGAAACACAGTAGAGTAGAAGAGTGCTCTTTCTCTAAAACAGAGTGTGTTTCTTGTAAGGCGAGCTAGCGTTTGTTTCCCAGTCCTAAAGGGAGTTGAAACACAAGCAGTTTCTGGTCCTACGAGCAAGAGTTGTTTTACGGTAAGAATAGTCACTATTGCGCTGCCATTGCCATACACTGGACAAATAGCACTGGCGTCTGTTAGCAGCAAGTTCAGTGTATTGGACTAAAGGGGATCTACTGTTCTTGTCAGGTTCCTAAGCAGAGTTGAACTAGATATGGTCCGTGTGTGTAGGAAGAACAGTTATTATGTTCTGAGCAAGCTCACTGTTCTGGCCCTATAGGAAACACAGTAGACTAGAAGAGTGCTCCTTTCTCTAAAGCAGAGTGTGTTTCTTGTAAGGCGAGCTAGCGTTTGTTTCCCAGTCCTAAATGGAGTTGAATCCCAAGCAGTTTCTGGTCCTAAGAGCAAGAGTTGTTTTCTGGTAAGGAAAGTCACTATTGCGCTGCCATTGCCATACACAGGACAAATAGCACTGGCGTCTGTTCCCAGCAAGTACAGTGTATTGAACTAAAGGGGATCTACTGTTCTTGTCAGGTTCCTAAGCAGAGTTGAACTAGATATGGCCCGTGTGTGTAGGAAGCATAGTTATTGTGTTCTGAGCAAGCTCACTGTTCTGGCCTTATAGGAAACACAGTAGAGTAGAAGAGTGCTCTTTTCTCAAAAGCAGAGTGTGTTTCTTGTAAGGCAAGCTAGCGTTTTTTTCCCAGTCCTAAATGGAGTTGAATCCCATGCAGTTTCTGGTGCTACGAGCAAGAGTTGTTTTCTGGTAAGGAAAGTCACTATTGCGCTCCCATTGCCATACACAGTGCAAATAGCACTCGCGTCTGATGCCAGCAGGTACAGTGTATCGGACTGAAGAGGAGCTCCTGTTCTTGTCAGTTTCCTAAGCAGAGTTGAACTAGATATGGCCCGTGTGTGTAGGAAGCACAGTTTTTTTGTTCTGAGCAAGTCTCCGTTCTGGCCCTATGGAAAACACAGTAGAATAGAAGAGTGCTCTTTTCTCAAAAGCAGAGTGTGTTTCTAGTAAGGCGAGCTAGACTTTGTTTCCCAGTCCTAAATGGAGTTGAGTCACATGCAGTTTTTTGTCCTATGAGCAAGAGTTGTTTTCTGGTAAGACGAGTCACTATTGTGCTCCCATTGCCATACACAGTGCAAATTGCACTCGCGTCTGTTCCCAGCAAGTACAGTGTTGGACTGAAGAGGAGCTACTGTTCTTGTCAGTTTCCTAAGCAGAGTTGAACTACATATGGTCCGTGTGTGTAGGAAGCACAGTTCTTTTGTTCTGAGCAAGCTCACTGTTTGGACCCCATATAAAAAACAGTAGACTAGAAGAGTGCTCCTTTCTCTAAAGAAGAGTGTGTTTCTTGTAAGGCGAGCTAGCATTTGTTTCCCAATCCTAAATGGAGTTGAATCCCATGCAGTTTTATGTACTAGGAGCAAGAGTTGTTTTCTGGTAAGGAAAGTCACTATTGCGCTGCCATTGCCATACACAGGACAAATAGCACTGGCGTTTGTTGCCAGCAAGTACAGTGTATTGGACTGAAGAGGATCTACTGTTCTTGTCAGGTTCCTAAGCAGACTTGAACTAGATATGGCCGTGTGTGTAGGTAGCACAATTTTTTTTTGTTCTGAGCAAGCTCACTGTTTGGACCCCATAGGAAACACAGTAGAGTAGAAGAGTGCTCTTTTCAAAAGCAGACTGTGTTTCTTGTAAGGCGAGCTAGCGTTTGTTTCACAGTCCTAAATGGAGGTGAAACACATGCAGTTTCTGGTCCTATGAGCAAGAGTTCTTTTATGGTAAGAATAGTCACTATTGCGCTGCCATTGCCATACACAGGACAAATAGCACTGGCGTCTGTTCCCAGCAAGTACAGTGTATTGGACTAAAGGGGATCTACTGTTCTTGTCAGGTTCCTAAGCAGAGTTGAACTAGATATGACCCGTGTGTGTAGGAAGCACAGTTATTATGTTCTGAGCAAGCTCACTGTTCTGGGCCTATAGGAAACACAGTAGAGTAGAAGAGTTCTCTTTTCTCAAAAGCAGAGTGTGTTTCTTGTAAGGCGAGCTAGCATTTGTTTCCCAGTCCTAAATGGAGTTGATTCACATGCAGTTTGTAGTCCTATGAGCAAGAGTTGTTTTCTGGTAAGGAAAGTCACTATTGTGCTCTCATTGCCATACACAGTGCAAATAGCACTCGCGTCTGTTCCCAGCAAGTATAGTGTATTGGACTGAAGAGGATCTACTGTTCTTGTCAGGTTCCTAAGCAGAGTTGAAATAGATATGGCCCGTGTGTGTAGGAAGCACAGTTCTTTTGTTCTGAGCAAGCTCACTCTTTGGACGCCATAGGAAACACAGTAGAGTAGAAGAGTGCTCTTTTTTCTAACGCAGAGTGTGTTTCTTGTAATGCAGGCTAGCGTTTGTTTCCCAGTCCTAAATGGAGGGAATCACATGCAGTTTCAATTACTATAAGCAAGAATTGTTTTATGGTAAGAATAGTCACTATTGCGCTGCCATTGCCATACACAGGACAAATAGCACTGGCGTCTGTTCCAAGCAAGTACAGTGTATTGGACTGAAGAGGATCTACTGTTCTTGTCAGGTTCCTAAGCAGAATTGAACTAGATATGGCCGTGTGTGTAGGAAGCACAGTTCATTTGTTCTGAGCAAGCTCACTGTTCTGGCCCTATAGGAAACACAGTAGAGTAGAAGAGTGCTCTTTTCTCAAAAGCAGAGTGGTTTTTGTAAGGCGAGCTAGCGTTTGTTTCCTAGTCCTAAATGGAGTTGAATCCCATGCAGTTTCTGGTCCTACAAACAAGAGTTGTTTTCTGGTAAGGAAAGTCACTATTGCGCTCCCGTTGCCATACACAGTGCAAATAGCACTCGCGTCTGTTCCCAGCAATTAAATTTATCGGACTGAAGAGGAGCTACTGTTCTTGTCAGTTTCCTAAGCAGAGTTGAACTAGATATGGTCCGTGTGTGTAGGAAGCACAGTTCTTTTGTTCTGAGCAAGCTCACTGTTTGGACCTCTAGGAAACACAGTGGAGTAGAAGAGTGCTCTTTTCTCTAAAGCAGAGTGTTTTTCTTGTAAGTCGAACTAGCATTTGTTTCCCAGTCCTAAATGGCATTGAATCACATGCAGTTTGTGGTCCTACGAGCAAAAGTTGTTTTCTGGTAAGGAAAGTCACTACTGTGTTCTCATTGCCATACACAGTGCAAATAGCACTCGCGTCTGTTCCCAGCAAGTACAGTGTATTGGACTGAAGAGGAGCTACTGTTCTTCTCAGTTTCCTATGCAGAGTTGAACTAGATATTATCTGTGTGTGTAAGAAGCACAGTTCATTTGATCTGAGCAAGCTCACTGTTCTTGCCCTATACGAAACACAGTAGAGTAGAAGAGTGCTCTTTTCGGAAAAGCAGAGTGTGTTTTTTAAGGCGAGCTAGCATTTGTTTCCCAGTCCTAAATGGCGTCGAATCACATGCAGTTTCTATTCCTACGAGCAAGAGTTGTTTTCTGGTAAGGAAAGTCACTATTGCGTTCTCATTGCCATACACAGTGCAAATAGCACTGGCGTCTGATCGCAGCAAGTACAGTGTATTGGACTGAAGAGGATCTACTGTTCTTGTCAGGTTCCTAAGCAGAATTGAACTAGATATGGCCGTGTGTGTAGGAAGCACAGTTCTTTTGTTCTGAGCAAGCTCACTGTTTGGACCCCATAGGAAACACAGTAGAGTAGAAGAGTGCTCTTTTCTCTAAAGCAGAGTGTGTTTCTTGTAAGGCGAGCTAGCTTTTGTTTCCCAGTCCTAAATGGAGTTGAATCCCATGCAGTTTCTGGTCCTAAGAGCAAGAGTTGTTTTCTGGTAAGGAAAGTCACTATTGTGCTCCCTTTGCCATACACAGTGCAAATAGCACTCGCGTCTGTTCCCAGCAAGTACAGTGTATTGGAGTGAAGAGGAGCTACTGGTCTTGTCAGTTTCCTAAGCAGAGTTGAACTAGATATGGCCCATGTGTCTAGGAAGCACAGTTATTATGTTCTGAGCAAACTCACTGTTTGGACCCCATAGGAAACACAGTAGAGTAGAAGAGTGCTCTTTCCTCTAAAGCAGAGTGTGTTTCTTGTAAGGCGAGGTAGCGTTTGTATCCCAGTCCTAAATGGAGTAGAATCACATGCATTTTCTGGTCCTACGAGCATGAGTTGTTTTATGGTAAGGAAAGTCACTATTGCGCTCCCATTGCCATACACAGTACAAATAGCACTCACGTCTGTTCCCAGGAATTACAGTGTATCGGACTGAAGAGGAGCTACTGTTCTTGTCAGTTTCCTAAGCAGAGTTGAACTAGATATGGCCCGTGTTTGTAGGAATCACAGTTCTTATGTTCTGAGCAAGCTCACTGTTCTGGCCCTATAGGAAACACAGTAGAGTAGATGAGTGCTCTTTTATCTAAAGCAGAGTGTGTTTCTTGTAAGGCGAGCTAGCGTTTGTTTCCTAGTCCTAAATGGAGTTGAAACCCATGCAGTTTCTGGTACTACAAGCAAGAGTTGTTTTCTGGTAAGAAGAGTCACTATTGCACTGACATTGCCATACACAGGACAAATAGCACTGGCGTCTGATCGCAGCAAGTACAGTGTATTGCACTGAAGAGGATCTACTGTTCTTGTCAGGTTCCTAAGCAGAATTGAACTAGATATGGCCGTGTGTGTAGGAAGCACAGTTATTTTGTTCTGAACAAGCTCACTGTTCGGACCCCATAGGAAACACAGTAGAGGAGAAGAGTGCTCTTTTCTCAAAAGCAGAGTGTGCTCTTTGTAAGGCAAGCTAGCGTTTGAATCCCAGTCTTAAATGGAGTTGAATCACATGCAGTTTCAGGTCCTACGAGCAAGAGATGTTTTCTGGTAAGGAAAGTCACTATTGCGCTCTTATTGCCATACACAGTGCAAATAGCACTCGCGTCTGTTCCCAGGAATTACAGTGTATCGGACTGACGAGGAGCTACTGTTCTTGTCAGTTTCCTAAGCAGAGATGAACTAGATATGGTCCATGTGTGTAGGAAGCACAGTTCTTTTGTTCTGAGCAAGCTCACTGTTCGGACCCCATAGGAAACACAGTAGAATAGAAGAGTGCTCTTTTATCTAAAGCAGAGTGTGTTTCTTGTAAGGCGAGCTAGCGTTTGTTTCCTAGTCCTAAATCGTGTTGAATCACATGCAGTTTCTGGTCTTATGAGCAAGAGTTGTTTTCTGGTAAGGAAAGTCACTATATCGCTCCCATTGCCATACACAGTGCAAATAGCACTCCCGTCTGTTCCCAGCAAGTACAGTGTATTGGACTGAAGAGGAGCTACTATTCTTCTCAATTTCCTAAGCAGAGTTGAACTAGATATGGCCCGTGTGTCTAGGAAGCACAGTTCATTTGTTCTGAGCAACCTCACTGTTCTGGCCCTATAGGAAACACAGTAGAGTAGAAGAGTGCTCTTTTCTCAAAAGCAGAGTGTGTTTCTTGTAAGGTGAGCTAGAGTTTGTTTCCCAGTCCTAAATGGAGTTGAGTCACATGCAGTTTTTTGTCCTACGAGGAAGAGTTGTTTTCTGGTAAGACAAGTCACTATTGTGCTCCAATTGCCATACACAGTGCAAATAGCACTCGAGTCTGTTCTCGGCAAGTACAGTGTATCGGACTGAAGAGGATCTACTGTTCTTGTCAGTTTCCTAAGCAGAGTTGAACTAGATATGGCCCGTGTGTGTAGGAAGCACAGTTATTATGTTCTGAGCAAGCTCACTGTTCTGGCCCTATAGGAAACACTGTAGAGTAGAAGAGAGCTCTTTTCTCTAAAGCAGAGTGTGTTTTTTGTAAGGCGTGCTCGCATTTGTTTCCCAGTCCTAAATGGAGTTGAGTCACATGCAGTTTTTGGTCCTACGAGAAAGAGTTGTTTTCTGGTAAGAAGAGTCACTATTGTGCTCCAAATTCCATACACAGTGCAAATAGCACTCGCGTCTGTTCCCAGCAAGTACAGTTTATTGGACTTAATAGGAGCTATTGTTCTTGACAGTTTCCTAAGCAGAGTTTAACTAGATATGGTCTATGTGTGTAGGAAGCACATTTCTTTTGTTCTGAGAAAGCTCACTGTTTGGACACCATAGGAAACACAGTAGAGTAGAAGAGTGCTCTTTTCTCAAAAGCAGAGTATGTTTCTTGTAAGGCGAGCTAGCGTTTGTTTCCTAGTCCTAAATGGCTTGAATCACATGCAGTTTGTGGCCCTACGAGCAAGAGTTGTTTTCTGGTAAGGAAAGTCACTATTGTGGTCTCATTGCCATACACAGTGCAAATAGCACTCGCGTCTGTTCCCAGCAAGTACAGTGTATTGGACTGAAGAGGAGCTACTGTTCTTGTCAGTTTCCTAAGCAGAGTTGAACTACATATGGTCCTTGTGTGTAGGACGCACAGTTCTTTTGTTCTTAGCAAGCTCACCGTTTGGACACCATAGGAAGCACAGTAGAGTAGAAGAATTCTCTTTTCTCAAAAGCAGAGTGTGTTTCTTGTAAGGCGAGCTAGCGTTTGTTTCCCAGTCCTAAATGGAGTTGAATCACATGCAGTTTCTGGTCCTATGAGCAAGAGTTGTTTTCTGGTAAGGAAAGTCAGTATTGTGCTCCCATTGCCATACACAGTGCAATTAGCACTCGCGTCTGTTATAAGCAAGTACAGTGTATCGGACTGAAGAGGACCTACTGTTCTTGTCAGTTTCCTAAGCAGAGTTGAACTAGATATGGCCCGTGTGTGTAGGAAGCACAGTTGTTATGTTCTGAGCAAGCTCACTGTTCTGGCCCTATAGGAAACACAGTAGAGTAGAAGAGTGCTCTTTTCTCTAAAGCACAGTGTGTTTCTTGTAAGGCGAGCTCGCGTTTGTTTCCCAGTCCTCAATGGAGTTGAGTCACATGCAGTTTTTGGTCCTACGAGCAAGAGTTGTTTTCTGGTAAGAAGAGTCACTATTGTGCTCCAAATGCCATACACAGTGCAAATAGCTCTCGCGTCTCTTCCCAGCAAGTACAGTGTATTGGACTGAAGAGGAGCTACTGTTCTTCTCAGTTTCCTAAGCAGAGTTGAACTAGATATGGCCCGTGAGTGTAGGGAGCACAGTTCATTTGTTCTGAGCAAGTTCACTGTTCTGGCCCTCTAGGAAACACAGGAGAGTAAAAGAGTGCTCTTTTCTCAAAAGCAGAGTGTGTTTCTTGTAAGGCGAGCTAGAGATTGTTTCCCAGTCCTAAGTGGAGTTGAATCACAAGCACTTTCTGGTTGTACGAGCAAGAGATGTTTATCGTAAGATGAGTCACTATTGTGCTTCAATTGCCATACACAGTGCAAATAGCACTCGCGTCTGTTTTCAGCAAGTACAGTGTATCGGACTGAAGAGGAGCTACTGTTCTTGTCAGTTTCCTAAGCAGAGTTTAACTAGATATGGCCCGTTTGAGTAGGAAGCACAGTTATTATGTTCAGAGCAAGCTCACTGTTCTGGCCCTATAGGAAACACAGTGGAGTAGAAGAGTGCTCTTTTCTCTAAAGCAGACTGTGTTTCTTGTAAGGCGAGCTCATGTTTGTTTCCCAGTCCTAAATGGATTTGAGTCACAGGAAGTTTTTGGTCCTAAGAGAAAGAGTTGTTTTCTGGTAAGAAGAGTCACTATTGCGCTCCAAATGCCATACACAGTGCAAATAGCACTCGTGTATGTTCCCAGCAAGTACAGTGTATTGGACTGAAGAAGAGCTACTGTTCTTCTCAGTTTCCTAAGCAGAGTTGAACTAGATATGGTCATTGTGTGTAGGAAGCACAGTTCTTTTGTTCTGAGCAAGCTCACTGTTTGGACCCCATAGGAAACACAGTAGAGTAGAAGAGTGCTCTTTTCTCAAAAGCAGAGTGTGTTTCTTGTAAGGCGAGCTAGCGTTTGTTTCCCAGTCCTAAATGGAGTTGAATCACATGCAGTTTGTGGTCCTACGAGCAAGAGTTGTTTTCTGGTAAGGAAAGTCACTATTGTGCTCCCATTGCCATATGCAGTGCAAATAGCACTCGCGTCTGTTCCCAGCAAGTACAGTGTATCGGACTGAAGAGGGGCTACTGTTCTTGTCAGTTTCCTAAGCAGAGTTGAACTAGATATGGTCCGTGTGTGTAGGAAGCACAGTTCTTTTGTTCTCAGCAAGGTCACTGTTCTGGCCCTATAGGAAACACAGTAGAGTAGAAGAGTGCTCTTTTCTCTAAAGCAGAGTGTGTTTTTTGTAAGGTGAGCTAGCGTTTGTTTCCCAGTCATAAATGGAGTTGAGTCACAGGCAGTTTTTGTTCCTACGAGCAAGAGTTGTTTTCTGGTAAGAAGAGTCACTATTGTGCTCCAAATTCCATACACAGTGCAAATAGCACTCGCGTCTGTTCCCAGCAAGTACAGTGTATTGGACTGAATAGGAGATACTGTTCTTGTCAGTTTCCTAAGCAGAGTTGAACTAGATCTGGTCCATGTGTGTAGGAAGCACAGTTTTTTTTTCTGAGCAAGCTCACTGTTTTGGCCCAATAGGAAACACAGAAGAGTAGAAGAGTGCTCTTTTCTCAAAAGCTGAGTGTGTTTCTTGTAAGGCGAGCTCGCGTTTGTTTCCCAGTCTTAAATGGAGTTGAGTCACATGCAGTTTTTGGTCCTACGAGCAAGAGTTGTTTTCTGGTAAGAAGAGTCACTATTGCGCTCCAATTGCCATACACAGTGCAAATAGCAATCGCGTCTGTTCCCAGCAAGTACAGTGTATTGGACTGAATAGGAGCTACTGTTCTTGTCAGTTTCCTAAGCAGAGTTGAACTAGATATGGTCCGTGTGTGTAGGAAGCACAGTTCTTTTCTTCTCAGCAAGCTCCCTGTTCTGGACCTTTAGGAAACACAGTAGATTAGAAGAGTGCTCTTTTCTCAAAAGCAGAGTGTGTTTCTTGTAAGGCGAGCTCGTGTTTGTTTCCCAGTCCTAAATGGAGTTGAATCACATGCAGTTTCTAGTCCTATGAGCAAGAGTTGTTTTATGGTAAGGAAGGCACTATTGCGATCCCATTGCCATACACAGTGCAAATAGCACTCGCGTCTGTTCCCAGCAATTACAGTGTATCGGACTGAAGAGGAGCCACTGTTCTTGTGAGTTTCCTAAGCAGAGTTGAACTAGATATGGCCCGTGTATGTAGGAAGCACAGTTCTTTTGTTCTGAGCAAGTTCACTGTTTGGACCCCTTAGGAAACACAGTAGAGTAGAAGAGTGCTCTTTTCTCTAAAGCAGAGTGTTTTTCTTGTAAGGTGAGCTCGCGTTTGTTTCCCAGTCCTAAATGGAGTTGAGTCACATGCAGTTTTTTGTCCTACGAGCAAGAGTTCTTTTCTGGTAAGAAGAGTCACTATTGTGCTCCAATTGCCATACACAGTGCAAATAGTACTCGCGTCTGTTCCCTTCAATTACAGTGTATTGGAGTGATTAGGAGCTACTGTTCTTGTCAGATTCCTCAGCAGAGTTGAACTAAATATGGTCCGTGTGTGTAGGAAGCACAGTTCTTTTGTTCTGAGCAAGCTCACTGTTTGGACCCCATTGGAAACACAGTAGAGTAGAAGAGTGCTCTTTTCTCAAAAGCAGCGTGTGTTTCTTGTAAGGCGAGCTAGCATTTGTTTCCCAGTCCTAAATGGAGTTGAATCACATGCAGTTTCTGGTCCTACGAGCAAGAGTTGTTTTCTGGTAAGGAAAGTCACTATTGTGTTCCCTCTGCCATACACAGTGCAAATAGCACTCGCGTCTGTTCCCAGCAAGTACAGTGTATCGGACTGAAGGGGAGCTACTGTTCTTTTCAGTTTCCTAAGCAGAGTTGAACGAGATATAGCCCGTGTGTGTAGGAAGCACAGTTCTCTTGTTCTGAGCAAGCTCACTGTTCTGGCCCTGTAGGAAACACAGTAGAGTAGAAGAGTGCTCTTTTCTCAAAAGCAGTGTGTGTTTCTTGTAAGGCGAGCTAGCGTTTGTTTCCCAGTCATAAATGGAGTTGAGTCACAGGCAGTTTTTTTTCCTATGAGCAAGAGTTGTTTTCTGGTAAGAAGAGTCACTATTGCGCTCCAAATTCCATACACAGTGCAAATAGCACTCGCGTCTGTTCCCAGCAATTACAGTGTATTGGACTGAATAGGAGCTACTGTTCTTGTCAGTTTCCTAAGCAGAGTTGAACTAGATATGGTCCATGTGTGTAGGAAGCACAGTTCTTTTGTTCTGAGCAAGCTCACTGTTTGGACCCCATAGGAAACACAGTAGAGTAGAAGAGTGCTCTGTTGCTGGAGAATTTCTCTCCAGCTCCCACCACCAAGTCCCGCCAGTCTCAGAGCCCACTTATAAAATAAACACACAGACTCTTACATTATTTAAACTGCTTGGCCATTAGCTCAGGCCTGTTATTGTCTAGCTCTTACTCTTATATTTAGCCCATTTCTATTAATCTTTACTTTGCCACATGGCTCATGGCTTACTGGTACCTTACATCTTCCTTGTCCTGATGGCGGCTGGCAGTGTCTCTCTCTCAGCCTTCCACTTCCCCGCTTTATTCTCCTCCTTGCCCCGCCTACACTTCCTGCCTAGCCAACGGCCAATCAGTGTTTTATTGATTAATTAGCAACATATTTGCCATACATCCCACAGCACTTCCCCCTTTTTTTTTCAAAAAGGAAGGTTTTAACCTTAACAAAGTAAAATTACATATAATTTGGCAATTTGGGCGTAGCTTCTCTTACTACTTCCTGCTGGAAGGGGGCGCTGTATCTTGTGGGGAAACAAAAAAAAATTTAGAATTATGGAATAGTCCATGAGGCTGTATCCTCTGAGCCAGATGCCTTTAAACCATTCTCGATGTTGGATCATCTGGGCCATGGTGTCATAGGAGACCTTCAGGGGGTCTTGGCTGGTCAAACCTGATGTATCTTAATCTTGAACAAATCCATAGCCTCTGGCTTTCTGTGGAAACAAAAGAGACTCTTTTCCAAAGCAACATATCCTTACATCCAAATTTTGAAGTCAAGGTATCTTTAAAATATACATTTTGGCATAACTCTACAGCTTTTACAATCAAATGTTTTTCTGCAGTTAAAAGTCCCAACGACAACACAATCCAGATTCTCTGTGTAATATCCATTTTTACGTGGCTTATTTTTTATACTACCTTTACTGTCTCTTTAATGACTTTATTTTTTAAAACTATGTATTTGTTTCTATAACTCTATATATCACCTTTTTTGTCTCTTTCAAGCCTACGTATCTTTTACACACATTGTAAACTATTACATCTGAATCTGTCTTATTGTGAATCTATTGCTTTAAACTGCAGCAGCTGTGGCTGCTGGCTCCGCTCACCTCAGCTTCCCAACATGGCTACGTTTTCCGCCAGCTCTGGGAGCCATCAACTCTCAGAAATAGTGGGTCTCTGCTTCTATCAAAGCAGCGTGTAGCCCAGAAATCTCTTTTTTTTGTTTTGTTTTGCTTTGTACTAGCAAAGGCTAAATCCACCACACAGCTTAATGTGCCATTTGCAGAGGCCTCATTCGCGCCATACTGCAGGTCAAGCATGCATGCCAGGAACCAGCCATAGTAGCTCAAACACGCAGGCTGCCACTAGCTTGAAAGAGACAACTAGGAGCTGTTTTTAGCTCCGTTTTAGAATCTTTTTTCTCAGTTTTTAGGTGGAAACTCTTGCGAACACATTGGACGCCATTTGTTGCTGGAGAATTTCTCTCCAGCTCCCACCACCAAGTCCCGCCAGTCTCAGAGCCCACTTATAAAATAAACACAAAGACTCTTACATTATTTAAACTACTTGGCCATTAGCTAAGGCCTGTTATTGTCTAGCTCTTACTCTTATATTTAGCCGATTTCTATTAATTTTTACTTTGCCACATGGCTCATGGCTTACTGGTACCTTACATCTTCCTTGTCCTGATGGCGGCTGGCAGTGTCTCTCGCTCAGCCTTCCACTTCCACGCTTTATTCTCCTCCTTGCCCCGCCTACACTTCCTGCCTAGCCAACGGCCAATCAGTGTTTTATTGATTAATTAGCAACACATTTGCCATACATCCCACAGCAGTGCTCTTTTCTCAAAAGCAGAGTGTATTTCTTGTAAGGCGAGCTAGCGTTTGTTTCCTAGTCCTAAATGGAGTTGAATCACATGCAGTTTCTGGTCCTACGAGCAAGAGTTGTTTTCTGGTAAGGAAAGTCACTATTGCGCTCCCATTGCCATACACATTACAAATAGCACTCGCGTCTGTTCCCAGGAAGTACAGTGTATTGGACTGAAGAGGAGCTACTGTACTGTCAGTTCCCTAAGCAGAGTTGAACTAGATAGGGTCCGTGTGTAGGAAGCACAGTTCTTTTGTTCTGAGCAAGCTCACTGTTTGGACCCCATAGGAAACACAGTAGAGTAGAAGAGTGCTCTTTTATCAAAAGCAGAGTGTGTTTCATATATGGCGAGCTAGCATTTGTTTCCCATTCCTAAATGGAGTTGAATCACATGCAGTTTCTGGTCCTACGAGCAAGAGTTGTTTTCTGGTAAGGAAAGTCACTATTGCGCTCCCATTACCATACATAGTGCAAATAGCACTCGGTCTGTTCCCAGCAAGTACAGTGTATCGGACTGAAGAGGAGCTACTGTTCTTGTCAGTTTCCTAAGCAGAGTTGAACTAGATATGGCCCGTGTGTGTAGGGAGCACAGTTCTTTTGTTCTGATCAAGCTCACTGTTCTGGCCCTATAGGAAACACAGAAGAGTAGAAGAGTGCTCTTTTCTCAAAAGCAGAGTGTTTTTCTTGTAAGGCGAGCTAGCGTTTGTTTCCCAGTCTTAAATGGAGTTGAATCACATGCAGTTTCTGGTCCTAGGAGCAAGAGTTGTTTTCTGGTAAAAAGAGTCACTATTGTGCTCCCATTGTCATACACAGGGCAAATAGTACTGGCGTCTGTTCCCAGCATGTACAGTGTATTGGACTGAAGAGGATCTACTGTTCTTGTCAGTTTCCTAAGCAGAATTGAATAGATATGGCCCATGTGTGCAGGAAGCACAGTTCTTTTGTCCTGAGGAAGCTCACTGTTCTGGCCCTATAGGAAACACAGTATATTAGAAGAAAGCTCTTTTCTCAAAAGCAGAGTGTTTTTCTTGTAAGGCGAGCTAGCATTATTTTCCCAGTCCTAAATGGAGTTGAGACACATGCAGTTTTTGGTCCTATGAGCAAGATTTTTTTCTGGTAAGAAGAGTCACTATTGCACTCCCATTGCCATACAGAGTGCAAATAGCACTAGCATCTGTTCCCAGCAAGTACAGTGTATTGGACTGAAGAGGATCTACTGTTCATGTCAGTTACCTAAGCAGAGTTGAACTAGATATGGCCCGTGTGTGTAGGAAGCACAGTTCTTTTGTTCTGAGCAAGCTCACTTTTCGGACCCCATAGGAAACACAGTAGAGTAGAAGAGTGCTCTTTTCTCAAAAGCAGTGTGTGTTTCATGTAAGGCGAGCTAGCATTCGTTTCCCAGTCCTAAATGGAGTTGAATCACATGCAGTTTCTGGTCCTACAAGCAAGAGTTGTTTTCTGGTAAGGAAAGTCACTATTGCGCTCTCATTGACATACACAGTGCAAATAGCACTCGCGTGTGTTTCCAGTTATTACAGTGTATCGGACTGAAGAGGAGCTACTGTTCTTGTTAGTTTCCTAAGCAGAGTTGAACTAGATATGGCCCGTGTGTGTAGGAAGCACAGTTCTTTTGTTCTCAGCAAGCTCACTGTTCTGGCCCTATAGGAAACACTTTAGAGTAGAAGAGTGCTCTTTTCTCAAAAGCAGAGTGTGTTTCTTGTAAGGCAAGCTAGTGTTTGTTTCCCAGTCCTAAATGGAGTTGAATCACATGCAGTTTCTGGTCCTACGAGCAAGAGATCTTTTCTCGTAAGAAAAGTCACTATTGTGCTGCCATTGCCATACACAGGACAAACAGCACTGTTGTCTGTTCCCAGCAAGTACAGTGTATTGGACTGAAGAGGATCTACTGTTCATTTCAGTTTCATAAGCAGAATTGAACTAGATATGGCCGTGTGTGGAGGAAGCACAGTTTTTTTGTTCTGAGCAAGCTCACTGTTCGGACCACATAGGAAACACAGTAGAGTAGAAGAGTGATCTTTTCTCTAAAGCAGAGTGTGTTTCTTGTAAGGCGAGCTCGCGTTTTTTTCCCAGTCCTAAATGGAGTTGAATCACATGCAGTTTCTGGTCCTACGAGCAAGAGTTGTTTTCTGGTAAGGAAAGTCACTATTGTGTTCCCACTACCATACACAGTGCAATTAGCACTCGCGTCTTTTCCCAGCAAGTACAGTGTATCGGACTGAAGAGGAACTACTGTTCTTGTCAGTTTCCTAAGCAGAGTTGAATGAGATAGGGCCCGTGTGTGTAGGAAGCACAGTTCTCTTGTTCTGAGCAAGCTCACTGTTCTGGCCCTATAGGAAACACAGTAGAGAAGAAGAGTGCTCTTTTCTCTAAAGCAGAGTGTGTTTCTTGTAAGGTGAGCTAGCGTTTGTTTCCCAGTCCTAAATGGAGTTGAATCACATGCAGTTTTTGGTCCTACGAGCAAGAGTTGTTTTCTGGTAAGAAGAGTCACTATTGTGCTCCAAATTCCATACACAGTGCAAATAGCACTCGCGTCTTTTCCCAGCAAGTACAGTGTATTGGACTGAATAGGAGCTACTGTTCTTGTCAGTTTCCTAAGCAGAGTTGAACTAGATATGATCCATGTGTGTAGGAAGCACAGTTCTTTTGTTCTGAGCAAGCTCACTCTTTGGACCCCATAGGAAACACAGTAGAGTAGAAGAGTGCTCTTTTCTCTAAAGCAGAGTGTTTTTCTTGTAAGATGAGCTCGCGTTTGTTTCCCAGTCCTAAATGGAGTTGAGTCACATGCAGTTTTTGGTCCTATGAGAAAGAGTTGTTTTCTAGTAAGAAGAGACACTATTGCTCTCCAATTGCCATAAACAGTGCAAATAGTACTCGCGTCTGTTCCCTTCAAGTACAGTGTATTGGACTGATTAGGAGCTACTGTTCTTGTCAGTTTCCTCAGCAGAGTTGAACTAGATATGGTCCGTGTGTGTAGGAAGCACAGTTCTTTTGTTCTGAGCAAGATCACTGTTTGGACCCCATTGGAAACACAGTAGAGTAGAAGAGTGCTCTTTTCTCAAAACAGAGTGTGTTTTTGTAAGGCGAGATAGCGTTTGTTTCCCAGTCCTAAATGGAGTTGAATCACATGCAGTTTCTGGTCCTACGAGCAAGAGTTGTTTTCTGGCAAGAAGAGTCACTATTGCGCTCCAATTGTCATACACAGGGCAAATAGCACTGGCGTCGGTTCCCAGCATGTACAGTGTATTGGACTGAATAGGAGCTACTGTTCTTGACAGTTTCCAAAGCATAGTTGAACTAGATATGGTCCGTGTGTGTAGGAAGCACAGTTCTTTTGTTCTCAGCAAGCTCACTGTTCTGGCCCTATAGGAAACACAGTAGAGTAGAACAGTGCTCTTTTCTCAAAAGCAGAGTGTGTTTCTTGTAAGGCGAGCTAGTGGTTGTTTCCCAGTCCTAAATGGAGTTAAATACCTGCAGTTACTGGTCCTATGAGCAAGAGTTGTTTTCTGGTAAGGAAAGTCACTATTGTGCTCTCATTACCATACATAGTGCAAATAGCACTCGCGTCTGTTCCCAGCAAGTACAGTGTATCGGACTGAAGAGGAGCTACTGTTCTTGTCAGTTTCCTAAGCAGAGTTGAACTAGATATGGCCCGCGTAAGGAAGCACAGTTCTTTTGTTCTGATCAAGCTCACTGTTCGGGCCCTATAGGAAACACAAGAGAGTAGAAGAGTGCTCTTTTCTCTAAAGCAGAGTATGTTTCTTGTAAGGCGAGCTAGCGTTTGTTTCCCAGTCCTAAATGGAGTTGAATCACATGCAGTTTTTGGTCCTACGAGCAAGAGTTGTTTTCTGGTAAGAAGAGTCACTATTGCGCTCCAAATTCCATACACAGTGCAAATAGAACTCGCGTCTTTTCCCAGCAAGTACAGTGTATTGGACTGAATAGGAGCTACTGTTCTTGTCAGTTTCCTCAGCAGAGTTGAACTAGATATGACCCATGTGTGTAGGAAGCACAGTTCTTTTGTTCTGTGCAAGCTCACTCTTTGGACCCCATTGGAAACACAGTAGAGTAGAAGAGTGCTCTTTTTTCAAAAGCAGAGTGTGTTTTTGTAAGGCGAGCTAGCGTTTGTTTCCCAGTCCTAAATGGTGTTGAATCACATGCAGTTTCTGGTCCTACGAGCAAGAGTTGTTTTCTGGCAAAAAGAGTCACTATTGGGCTCCAATTTTCATACACAGGGCAAATAGCACTGGCGTCGGTTCCCAGCATGTACAGTGTATTGTACTGAAGAGGATCTACTGTTCTTGTCAGGTTCCTAAGCAGAGTTGAACTAGATATGGCCGTGTGTGCAGGAAGCACACTTCTTTTGTTCTGAGCAAGCTCACTGTTCTGGCCCTATAGGAAACACAGTAGAGTAGAAGAGTGCTCTTTTCTCTAAAGCAGAGTGTGTTTCTTGTAAGGCAAGCTAGCGCTTGTTTTCCAGTCCTAAATGGAGTTGAGTCACATGCAGTTTTTGGTCCCACGAGCAGGAGTTGTTTTCTGGTAAGAAGAGTCACTATTGCGCTCCTATTGCCATACACAGTGCAAATAGCACTAGCGTCTGTTCCCAGCAAGTACAGTGTATTGGACTGAATAGGAGCTACTGTTCTTGTCAGTTTCCAAAGCATAGTTGAACTAGATATGGTCCGTGTGTGTAGGAAGCACAGTTCTTTTTTCTCAGCAAGCTCACTGTTCTGGCCCTATAGGAAACACAGTAGAGTAGAACAGTGCTCTTTTCTCAAAAGCAGAGTGTGTTTCTTGTAAGGCGAGCTAGCGGTTGTTTCCCAGTCCTAAATGGAGTTAAATCACATGCAGTTACTGGTCCTACGAGCAAGAGTTGTTTTATGGTAAGGAAGTCACTATTGTGCTCCCATTGCCATACACAGTGCAAATAGCACTCGCGTCTGTTCCCAGCAAGTACAGTGTATCGGACTGAAGAGGAGCTATTGTTCTTGTCAGTTTCCTCAGCAGAGATGAACGAGATATGGCCCGTGTGTGTAGGAAGCTCAGTTCTTTTGTTTTGAGCAAGCTCACTGTTTTGACCACATCGGAAACACTGTAGAGTAGAAGAGTGCTCTTTTCTCAAAATCAGAGTGTGTTTCTTGTAAAGCGAGCTAGCATTTGTTTCCCAGTCCTAAATGGAGTTGAATCCCATGCAGTTTCTGGTCCTATGAGCAAGAGTTGTTTTCTGGTAAGGAAAGTCACTATTGCGTTCCCATTGCCATACACAGTGCAAATAGCACACCCGTCTGTTCCCAGCAATTACAGTGTATCGGACTGAACAGGAGCTACTGTTCTTGTCAGTTTCCTAAGCAGAGTTGAACTAGATGTGGTCCGTGTGTAGGAAGCACAGTTTTCTGTTCTGAGCAAGCTCACTGTTTGGACCCCATAGGAAACACAGTAGAGTAGAAGAGTGCTCTTTTCTCAAAAGCAGAGAGTGTTTCTTGTAAGGCAAGCTAGCGTTTGTTTCCCAGTCCTAAATGGAGTTGAATCACATGCAGTTTCTGGTCCTATGAGCAAGAGTTGTTTTCTGGTAAGAAGAGTCATTATTGCGCTGCCATTGCCATACACAGGACAAATAGCACACGCGTCTGTTCCCAGCAAGTACAGTGTATTGGACGGAAGAGAATCTACTGTTCTTGTCAGGTTCCTAATCAGACTTGAACTAGATATGGCCCGTGTGTGTAGGAAGCACAGTTCTTTTGTTCTGAGCAAGCTGACTGTTCGGACTCCTTAGGAAACACAGTAGAGTAGAAGAGTGCTCTTTTCTCAAAAGCAGAGTGTGTTTCATTTAAGGCGAGCTAGCGTTTCTTTCCCAGTCCTAAATGGAGTTGAATCACATGCAGTTTCTGGTCCTACGAGCAAGAGTTGTTTTCTGGTAAGGAAAGTCACTATTGCGCTCCCATTGCCATACATAGTGCAAATAGCACTCGGTCCGTTCCCAGCAAGTACAGTGTATCGGACTGTTGAGGAGCTAATGTACTTGTGAGTTTCCTAAGCAGCGTTGAACTAGATATGGCCTGTGTGACGGAAGCACAGTTCTTTTGTTCTGATCAAGCTCACTGTTCTGGCCCTAAAAAACCACAGTAGAGTAGAAGAGTGCTCTTTTCTCAAAAGCACAGTGTTTTTCTTGTAAGGCGAGCTAGCGTTTGTTTCCCAGTCCTAAATGGAGTTGAATCACATGCAGTTTCTGGTCCTAGGAGCAAGAGTTGTTTTCTGGTAAGAAGAGTCACTATTGTGCTCTCATTGTCATACACAGAGCAAATAGTACTGGCGTCTGTTCCCAGCATGTACAGTCTATGGACTAAGAAGGATCTACTGTTCTTGTCAGTTTCCTAAGCGGAATTGAATAGATATGGCCCCTGTGTTCAGGAAGCACAGTTCTTTTGTTCTGAGGAAACTCACTGTTCTGGCTCTATAGGAAAAACGGTAGTGTAGAAGAGTGCTCTTTTCTCTAAAGCAGAGTGTGTTTCTTGTAAGGCGAACTAGCGTTTGTTTCCCAGTTCTAAATGGAGTTGAATCACATGCAGTTTCTGATCCTACGAGCAAGAGTTGTTTTATGGTAAGAATAGTCACTATTGTGCTGCCATTGCCATACACAGGACAAATAGCACTGGCGTCTGTTCCCAGCAAGTACAGTGTATTGGACTGAAGAGGATCTACTGTTCTTGTCAGGTTCCTAATCAGAATTGAACTAGATATGGCCGTGTGTGTAGGAAGCACAGTTCCTTTGTACTGAGCAAGCTCACTGTTTTGACCACAGCGGAAACACAGTAAAGTAGAATAGTGCTCTTTTCTCAAAAGCAGAGTGTGTTTCTTGTAAGGCGAGCTTGCGTTTGTTTCCCAGTCCTAAATGGAGTTGAATCCCATGCAGTTTCTGGTCCTACGAGCAAGAGTTGTGTTCTGGTAAGAAGAGTCACTATTGTGCTGCCATTGCCATACACAGGACAAATAGCACTGTTGTCTGTTCCCAGCAAATACACTGTATTGGACTGAAGAGGATCTACTGTTCATGTCAGGTTCCTAAGCAGAATTGAACTAGATATGGCCGTGTGTGTAGGAAGCACAGTCTTTTGTTCTGAGCATGCTCACTGTTCTGGCCCTATAGGAAACACAGTAGAGTAGAAGAGTGCTCTTTTCTCAAAAGCAGAGTGTGTTTCTTGTAAGGCGAGCTCGTGTTTGTTTCCCAGTCCTAAATGGAGTTGAGTCACATGCAGTTTTTGGTCCTATGAGAAAGAGTTGTTTTCTGGTAAGAAGAGACACTATTGCCCTCCAATTGCCATAAACAGTGCAAATAGTACTTGCGTCTGTTCCCTTCAAGTACAGTGTATTGGACTGATTAGGAGCTACTATTCTTGTCAGTTTCCTCAGCAGAGTTGAACTAGATATCATCCGTGTGTGTAGGAAGCACAGTTCTTTTGTTCTGAGCAAGCTCACTGTTTGGACCCCATTGGAAACACAGTAGAGTAGAACAGTGCTCTTTCCTCAAAAGCAGAGTGTGTTTTTGTAAGGCGAGCTAGCGTTTGTTTCCCAGTCCTAAATGGTGTTGAATCACATGCAGTTTCTGGTCCTACGAGCAAGAGTTGTTTTCTGGCAAAAAGAGTCACTATTGCGCTCCAATTGTCATACACAGGGCAAATAGCACTGGCGTCGGTTCCCAGCATGTACAGTGTATCGGACTGAAGAGGATCTACTGTTCTTGTCAGGTTCCTAAGCAGAGTTGAACTAGATGTGGTCCGTGTGTAGGAAGCACAGTTTTCTGTTCTGAGCAAGCTCACTGTTTGGACCCCATAGGAAACACAGTAGAGTAGAAGAGTGCTCTTTTCTCAAAAGCAGAGTGTGTTTCTTGTAAGGTGAGCTAGCGTTTGTTTCCCAGTCCTAAATGAAGTTGATTTACATACAGTTTCTGGTCCTATGAGCAAGAGTTTTTTCTGGTAAGAAGAGTCACTCTTGCGCTCCCATTGCCAAACACAGTGCAAATAGCACTGGCGTCTGTTCCCAGCAAGTACAGTGTATTGGGCTGAAGAGAAGCTACTGTTCTTGTCAGTTTCCTAAGCAGAGTTGAACTAGATATGGCCCGTGTGTGTAGGAAGCACAGTTTTCTGTTCTGAGCAAGCTCACTGTTTGGACGCCATAGGAAACACAGTAGAGTAGAAGAGTGCTCTTTTCTCAAAAGCAGAGTGTGTTTCTTGTAAGGCGAGCTAGCGTTTGTTTTCTAGTCCTAAATGGAGTTGAATCACATGCACTTTCTGGTCCTAGGAGCAAGAGTTGTTTTCTGGTAAGAAGAGTCCCTATTGCGCTGCCATTGCCATACACAAGACAAATAGCACTGGCGTCTGTTCCCAGCAAGTACAGTGCATCGGATTGAAGAGGAGCTACTGTTCTTGTCAGTTTCCTAAGCAGAGTTGAACTAGATATGGTCCGTGTGAAGGAAGCAAAGTTTTCTGTTCTGAGCAAGCTCACTGTTTGGACCTCATAGGAAACACAGTAGAGTAGAGGAGTGCTCTTTTCTCGAATGCAGAATGTGTTTCTTGTAAGGCGAGCTAGTGTTTGTTTCCCAGTCCTAAATGGAGTTGAATCACATGCAGTTTTGGGTCCTACGAGCAAGAGTTGTTTTCTGGTAAGAAGAGTCACTATTGCGCTCCCATTGCCATACACAGTGCAAATAGCACTCGCGTGTGTTCCCAGCTAGTACAGGGTATCGTACTGAAGAGGAGCTACTGTTTTTGTCAGTTTCCTCAGCAGAGTTTAACTAGATATGGCCCGTGTGTGTAGGAAGCACAGCTTTTTTGTTCTGAGCAAGATCACTGTTCTGGCCCTATAGGAAACACTTTAGAGTATAAGAGGGCTCTTTTCTCAAAAGCAGAATGTGTTTCTTGTAATGCGAGCTAGCGTTTGTTTCCCAGTCCTAAATGGAGTTGAATCTCATGCAGTTTCTGGTCCTACGAGCAAGAGTTGTTTTCTGGTAAGAAGAGTCACTATTGTGCTTCCATTGCCATACACAGTGCAAATAGCACTCGCGTCTGTTCCCCGCAAGTACAGTGTATCGGACTGAAGAGTAGCTACTGTTGTTGTCAGTTTCCTAAACAGAGTTGAACGAGATATGGCCCGTGTGTGTAGGAAGCTCAGTTCTTTTGTTCTGAGAAAGCTCACTGTTTTGACCACATAGGAAACACAGTAGAGTAGAAGAGTGCTCATTTCTCAAAAGCAGGGTGTGTTTCTTGTAAGGCGAGCTAGTGTTTGTTTCCCAGTTTTAAATGGAGTTGAATCACATGCAGTTTCTGGTCCTACGAGCAAGAGTTGTTTTCTGGTAAGGAAAGTCACTATTGCGCTCCCATTGCCTTACAAGTGCAAATAGCACTCGCGTCTGTTTCCAGCAATTACAGTGTATCGGACTGAAGAGGAGCTACTGTTCTTGTCAGTTTCCTAAGCAGAGTTAAACTAGATACGGTCCGTGTGTAGGAAGCAATGTTTTCTGTTCTGAGCAAGCTCACTGTTTGGACCCCATAGGAAATACAGTAGAGTAGAAGAGTGCTCTTTTCTCAAATGCAGAATGTGTTTCTTGTAAGGCGCTAGTGTTTGTTTCCCAGTCCTAAATGGAGTTGAATCACATGCAGTTTTGGGTCCTACGAGCAAGAGTTGTTTTCTGGTAAGAAGAGTCACTATTGCACTGCCATTGCCATACAAAAGACAATTAGCACTGGCGTCTGTTCCCAGCAAGTACAGTGTATTGGACTGAAGAGGATCTACTGTTCTTGTCAGGTTCCTAATCAGAATTGAACTAGATATGGCCGTGTGTGTAGGAAGCACAGTTCTTTTGTTCTGAGCAAGCTCACTGTTCTGGCCCTACAGGAAACACAGTAGAGTAGAAGAGTGCTCTTTTCTCAAAAGCAGAGGATGTTTCTTGTAAGGTGAGCTAGCATTTATTTCCCAGTCCTAAATGGAGTTGAATCCCATGCAGTTTCTGGTCCTACTAGCAAGAGTTGTGTTCTGGTAAGAAGAGTCACTATTGTGCTGCCATTGCCATACACAGGACAAATAGCACTGTTGTCTGTTCCCAGCAAGTACACTGTATTGGACTGAAGAGGATCTACTATTCATGTCATGTTCCTAAGCAGAATTGAACTACATATGGCCGTGTGTGTAGGAAGCAAGTTCTTTTGTTCTGAGCAAGCTCACTGTTCTGGCCCTTTAGGAAACACAGTAGAGTAGAATAGTGCTCTTTTCTCAAAAGCAGAGTGTGTTTCTTGTAAGGCGAGCTAGTGTTTTTTTTCCCAGTCCTAAATGGAGTTGAATCACATGCAGTTTCTGGTCCTACTAACAAGAGTTGTTTTCTGGTAAGGAAAGTCACTATTGTGTTCCCATTGCCATACACAGTGCAAAGAGCACTCGCGTCTGTTCCCAGCAAGTACAGTGTATCGGACTGAAGAGGAGCTACTGTTCTTTTCAGTTTCCTAAGCAGAGTTGAACGAGATATGGCGCGTGTGTGTAGGAAGAACAGTTCTCTTGTTCTGAGCAAGCTCACTGTTCTGGCCCTATAAGAAACACAGTAGAGTAGAAGAGTGCTCTTTTCTCTAAAGCAGAGTGTGTTTCATGTAAGGCGAGCTAGCATTTGTCTCCCAGTCCTAAATGGAGTTGAATCACATGCAGTTTCTGGTCCTACGACTAAGAGTTGGTTTCTGGTAAGGAAAGACACTATTGCGCTCCCATTGCCATACATAGAGCAAATAGCACTCGGTCCATTCCTAGCAAGTACAGTGCATCGGACTGAAGAGGAGCTACTGTTCTTGTCAGTTTCCTAAGCAGAGTTGAACTAGATATGGCCCGTGTGAAGGAAGCACAGTTCTTTTGTTCTGATCAAGCTCACTCTTCTGGCCCTATAGGAAACACAGTAGAGTAGAAGAGTGCTCTTTTCTCAAAAGCAGAGTGTTTTTCTTGTAAGGCGAGCTTGCGTTTCTTTCCCAGTCCTAAATGGAGTTGAGACACATGCAGTTTTTGTTCCTACGAGCAAGAGTTTTTTCTGGTAAGAAGAGTCACTATTGCACTCCCATTGCCATACACAGTGCAAATAGCACTTGCATCTGTTCCCAGCAAGTGCAGTGTATTGGACTGAAGAGGATCTACTGTTCTTGTCAGTTTCCTAAGCAGAGTTGAACTAGATTTGGCCCGTGTGTGTAGGAAGCACAGTTCTTTTGTTCTGAGCAAGCTCACTATTCGGATACCATAGGAGACTCAGTAGAGTAGAAGAGTACTCTTTTCTCAAAAGCAGAGTGTGTTTCCTGTAAGGCGAGCTAGCATTTGTTTCCCAGTCCTAAATGGAGTTGAATCACATGCAGTTTCTGGTCCTATGAGCAAGAGTTGTTTTCTGGTAAGAAGAGTCCCTATTGCGCTCCCATTGTCATACACAGAGCAAATAGTCCTGGCGTCTGTTCCTAGCATGTACAGTGAATTGGACTGAAGAGGAGATACTGTTCTTGTCAGTTTCCTAAGCAGAGTTGAACGAGATATGGCCCGTGTGTGTAGGAAGCTCAGTTCTTTTGTTCTGAGCAAGCACACTGTTTTGACCACATAGGAAACACAGTAGAGTAGAAGAGTGCTCTTTTCTCAAAAGCAGGGTGTGTTTCTTGTAAGGCGAGCTAGTGTTTGTTTCCCAGTCCTAAATGGAGTTGAATCACATGCAGTTTCTGGTCCTACGAGCAAGAGTTGTTTTCTGGTAAGAAAAGTCACTATTGCGCTCCCATTGCCATAAGCAATGCAAATAGCACTCGCGTCTGTTCCCAGCAATTACAGTGTATCGGACTGAAGAGGAGCTACTGTTCTTGTCAGTTTCATAAGCAGAGTTGAACTAGATATGGTCCGTGTTTAGGAAGCACAGTTTTCTGTTCTGAGCAAGCTCACTGTTTGGACCCCATAGGAAAAACAGTAGAGTAGATGAGTGCTCTTTTCTCAAAAGCAGGGTGTGTTTCTTGTAAGGCGAGCTAGTGTTTGTTTCCCAGTCCTAAATGGAGTTGAATCACATGCAGTTTCTGGTCCTACGAGCAAGAGTTGTTTTCTGGTAAGAAAAGTCACTATGGTGCTCTCATTGCCATACACAGTGCAAATAGCCCTCGCGTGTGTTCCCAGCTAGTACAGTGTACCGGACTGAAGAGGAGCTACTGTTTTTGTCAGTTTCCTAAGCAGAGTTGAACTAGATATGGCCCGTGTGTGTAGGAAGCACAGTTTTTTTTTCTGAGCAAGCTCACTGTTCTGGCCCTATAGGAAACACTTCAGAGTATAAGAGGGCTCTTTTCTCAAAAGCAGCGTGTGTTTCTTGTAATGCGAGCTAGCGTTTGTTTCCCAGTCCTAAATGGAGTTGAATCTCATGCAGTTTCTGCTCCTACGAGCAAGAGTTGTTTTCTGGTAAGAAGAGTCACTATTGTGCTCCCATTGCCATGCACAGAGCAAATAGCACTCGCGTCTGTTCCCAGCAAGTACAGTGTATCGGACTGAAGAGTAGCTACTGTTGTTGTCAGTTTCCTAAGCAGAGTTGAACGAGATATGGCCCGTGTGTGTAGGAAGCTCAGTTGTTTTGTTCTGAGCAAGCTCACTTTTTTGACCACATAGGAAACACAGTAGAGTAGAAGAGTGCTCTTTTCTCAAAAGCAGGGTGTGTTTCTTGTAAGGCGAGCTAGTGTTTGTTTCCCAGTCCTAAATGGAGTTGAATCACATGCAGTTTCTGGTCCTACGAGCAAGAGTTGTTTTCTGGTAAGGAAAGTCACTATTGTGCTCCCATACGATACACAGTGCAAATAGCACTCGCGTCTGTTCCCAGCAATTACAGTGTATCGGACTGAAGAGGAGCTACTGTTCTTGTCGGTTTCCTAAGCAGAGTTGAACTAGATATGGTCCGTGTGTAGGAAGCACAGTTTTCTGTTCTGAGCAAGCTCACTGTTTGGACCCCATAGGTAACACAGTAGAGTAGAAGAGTGCTCTTTTCTCAAAAGCAGAGTGTGTTTCTTGTAAGGCGAGCTAGCATTTGTTTCCCATTCCTAAATGGAGTTGAATCACATGCAGTTTCTGGTCCTACGAGCAATAGTTGTTTTATGGTAAGAATAGTCACTATTGCGCTGCCTTTGCCATACACAGGACAAATAGCACTGACGTCTGTTCCCAGCAAGTACAGTGTATTGGACTGAAGGGGATCTACTGTTCTTGTCAGGTTCCTAAACAGAATTGAACTAGATATGGCCGTGTGTGTAAGAAGCACAAGTCTTTTGTTCTTAGCAAGCTCACTGTTCTGGCCCTACAGGAAACACAGTAGAGTAGAAGAGTGCTCTTTTCTCAAAAGCAGAGTGTATTTCTTGTAAGGCGAGCTAGCGTTTGTTTCCCAGTCCTAAATGGAGTTGAGTCACATGCAGTTTCTGGTCCTAGGAATAAGAGTTGTTTTCTGGTAAGAAGAGTCACTATTGCGCTCCCATTGTCATACAGTGGGCAAATAGTACTGGCGTCTGTTCCCAGCATGTACAGTGTATTGGACTGAAGAGGATCTACTGTTCTTGTCAGTTTCCTAAGCAGAATTGAATAGATATGGCCCCTGTGTGCAGGAAGCACAGTTCTTTTGTTCTGAGGAAGCTCACTCATCTGGCCCTATAGGAAACACAGTATAGTAGATGAATGCTCTTTTGTCAAAAGCAAAGAGTTTTTCTTGTAAGGCGAGCTAGCGTTTCTTTTCCAGTCCTAAATGGAGTTGAGACACATGCAGTTTTTGGTCCTATGAGCAAGAGTTTTTTTCTGGTAAGAAGAGTCACTATTGCACTCTCATTGCCATACACAGTGAAAATAGCACTTGCATCTGTTACCAGCAAGTACAGTGTATTGGACTGAAGAGGATCTACTGTTCTTGTCAGTTTTTTAAGCAGAGTTGAACTAGATATGGCCCGTGTGTGTAGGAAGCACACTTCTTTTGTTCTGAGCAAGCTCACTGTTCGGACCCCATAGGAAACTCAGTAGAGTAGAAGAGTGCTCTTTTCTCAAAAGCAGAGTGTGTTTCATGTTAGGCAAGCTAGCATTTGTTTCCCAGTCCTAAATGGAGTTGAATCACATGCAGTTTCTGTTCCTACGAGCAAGAGTTGTTTTCTGGTAAGAAGAGTCACTATTGTGCTCCCATTGTCATACACAGGGCAAATAGCACTCGCGTCTCTTTCAGGCAAGTACAGTGTATTGGACTGAAGAGGATCTACTATTCTTGTCAGTTTCCTAAGCAGAATTGAACTAGATATGGCCGTGTGTGTAGGAAGCACAGTTCTTTTTTTCTGAGCAAGCTCACTGTTTTGGTCCTATAGGAAACACAGTTGAGAAGAAGAGTTCTCTTTTCTCAAAAGCAGAGTGTGTTTCTTGTAATGCGAGCTCGCGTTTGTTTCGCAGTCCTAAATGGAGTTGCATAACATGCAGTTTTCGGTCCTACGAGCAAGAGTTGTTTTCTGGTAAGAAGAGTCACTATTGCGCTCTAATTGCCATACACAGTGCAAATAGCACTCGCGTCTGTTCCCCGCAAGTACAGTGTATTGGGCTGAATATAGCTACTGTTCTTGTCAGTTTCCTAAGCAGAGTTGAACTAGATATGGTCCGTGTGTGTAGGAAGCACAGTTCTTTTGTTCTCAGCAAGCTCACTGTTCTGGCCCGATAGGAAACACAGTAGAGTAGAAGAGTGCTCTTTTCTCAAAAGCAGAGTGTGTTTCTTGTAAAATGAGCTATCGTTTGTTTACCAGTCCTAAATGGAGTTGAATCACATGCAGTTTCTGGTCCTATGAGCAAGAGTTGTTTTCTGGTAAGAAGAGTCACTATTGTGCTCCCATTGTCATACACAGGGCAAATAGCGCTGGCGTCTGTTCCCAGCATGTACAGTGTATTGGATTGAAGAGGATCTACTGCTCTTGTCAGGTTCCTAAGCAGAGTTGAACTAGATATGGTCGTGTGTTTAGGAAGCACAGTTCTTTTTTTCTGAGCAAGCTCACTGTTCTGGCCCTATAGGAAACACAGTAGAGTAGAAGAGTGCTCTTTTCTCTAAAGCAGAGTGTGTTTCTTGTAAGGCGAGCTTGCGTTTGTTTCCCAGTCCTAAATGGAGTTGAGTCACATGCAGTTTTTGGTCCTAAGAGCAAGAGTTGTTTTCTGGTAAGAAGAGTCACTATTTCGCTCCAATTGCCATACACAGTGCAAATAGCACTCGCGTCTGTTCCCAGCAAGTACAGTGTATTGGACTGAATAGGAGCTACTGTTCTTGTTAGTTTCCAAAGCATAGTTGAACTAGATATGGTCCGTTTGTGTAGGAAGCACAGTTCTTTTTTTCTCAGCAAGCTCACTGTTCTGGCCCTATAGGAAACACAGTAGAGTAGAACAGTGCTCTTTTCTCAAAAGCAGAGTGTGTTTCTTGTAAGGCGAGCTAGCGTTTGTGTCCCAGTCCTAAATGGAGTTGAATCACATGCAGTTTCTGGTCCTACGAGCAAGAGTTTTTTTATGGTAAGAATAGTCACTATTGCGCTGCCATTGCCATACACAGGACAAATAGCACTGGCCTCAGTTCCCAGCAAGTACAGTGTATTGCACTGAAGAGGATCAACTATTCTTGTCAATTTCCTAAGCAGAATTGAACTAGATATGACCGCATGTGTAGGAAGCACAGTTCTTTTGTTCTGAGCAAGCTCACTGTTTTGGTCTTAATGGAAACACAGTTGAGTAGAAGAGTGCTCTTTTCTCAAAAGCAGAGTGTGTTTCTTGTAAGGCGAACTCGCGTTTGTTTCCCAGTCCTAAATGGAGTTGAGTCACATGCACTTTTTTGTCCTACGAGCAAAGTTGTTTTCTGGTAAGACGAGTCACTATTGTGCTCCAATTGCCATACACAGTGCAAATAGCACTCGCGTCCTTACCTGCAAGTACAGTGTATTGGACTGAAGAGGAGCTACTGTTCTTGTCAGGTTCCTAAGCAGAGTTGAACTAGATATGGTCCATGTGTGTAGGAAGCACAGTTCTTTTGTTCTGAGCAAGCTCACTGTTTGGACCCCATAGGAAACACAGTAGAGTAGAAGAGTGCTCTCTTCTCAAAAGCAGAGTGTGTTTCTTGTAAGGCGAGCTAGCATTTCTTTCCCAGTCTTAACTGGAGTTGAATCCCATGCAGTTTCTGGTCCTAGGAGCAAGAGTTGTTTTCTGGTAAGAAGAGTCACTATTGCGCTCCCATTGTCATACACAGGGCATATAGCACTCGCGTCTGTTCCAGCAAGTACAGTGTTTTGGACGGAAGAGGATCTACTATTATTGTCAGTTTCCTAAGCAGAATTGAAGTAGATATGACCGTGTGTTTAGGAAGCACAGTTCTTTTGTTCTGAGCAAGCTCACTCTTTTGGCCCTATAGGAAACACAGTAGAGTAGAAGAGTGCTCTTTTCTCAAAAGCAGAGTGTGTTTCTTGTAAGGCGAGCTCGTGTTTGTTTCCCAGTCCTAAATGGAGTTGAGTCATATGCAGTTTTTGCTCCTACGAGCAAGAGTTGTTTTCTGGTAAGAAGAGTCACTATTGTGCTCCAATTGTCATACACAGTGCAAATAGCACTCGCGTATGTTCCCAGCAAGTACAGTGTATTGGACTGAATAGGAGCTACTGTTCTTGTCAGTTTCATAAGCAGAGTTGAACTAGATATGGTCCTTGTGTGTAGGAAGCACAGTTCTTTGGTTCTCAGCAAGCTCACTGTTCTGGCCCGATAGGAAACACAGTAGAGTAGAAGAGTGCTCTTTTCTCAAAAGCAGAGTGTGTTTCTTGTAAGGCGAGCTAGCGTTTGTTTCCCAGTCCTAAAAGGAGTTGAATCACATGCAGTTTCTGGTCCTACGAGCAAGAGTTGTTTTCTGGTAAGTAAGTAACTGTTGTGCTCCCATAGCCATACACAGTGCAAATAGCACTCGCGTCTGTTCCCAGCAAGTACAGTGTATCGGACTGAAGAGGAGCTACTGTTCTTGTCAGTTTTCTAAGCAGAGTTGAACTAGATATTGTCCGTGTGTAGGAAGCACAGTTTTTTGTTCTGAGCAAGCTCACTGTTTGGACCCCATAGGAAACACAGTAAAGTAGAAGAGTGCTCATTTCTCAAAAGCAGAGTGTGTTTCTTGTAAGGCGAGCTAGCGTTTGTTTCCCAGTCCTAAATGGAGTTGAATCACATGCAGTTTCTGGTCCAACGAGCAAGAGTTGTTTCCTGGTAAGGAAGTAACTGTTGTGCTCCCATTGCCATACACAGTGCAAATAGCACTCGCGTCTGTTCCCAGCAAGTACAGTGTATCGGACTGAAGAGGAGCTACTGTTCTTGTCAGTTTTCTAAGCAGAGTTGAACCAGATATTGTCCGTGTGTAGGAAGCACAGTTTTTTGTTCTAAGCAAGCTAACTGTTTGGACCCCATAGGAAACACAGTAAAGTAGAAGAGGGCTCTTTTCTCAAAAGCAGAGTGTGTTTCTTGTAAGGCGAGCTAGTGTTTGTTTCCCAGTCCTAAATGGAGTTGAATCACATGCAGTTTCTGGTCCTAAGAGCAAGAGTTGTTTTCTGGAAAGAAGAGTCACTATTGCGCTGCCATTGCCATACACAGGACAAATAGCACTGTTGTCTGTTCCCAGCAAGTACAGTGTATTGGACTGAAGAGGATCTACTGTTCTTGTCAGGTTTATAAGAAGAATTGAACTAGATATGGCCATGTGTGTAGGACTCACAGTTTTTTTGTTCTGAGCAAGCTCACTGTTCGGACCCCATAGGAAACACAGTAGAGTAGAAGAGTGCTCTTTTCTCAAAAGCAGAGTGTGTTTCTTGTAAGGCGAGCTAGCATTTGTTTCCCAGTCCTAAATGGAGTTGAATCACATGCAGTTTCTGGTCCTACGAGCAAGAGTTGTTTTCTGGTAAGAAGAGTCACTATTGTGCTCCAATTGTCATACACAGGGCAAAAAGCACTGGCGTCTGTTCCCAGTATGTACAGTGTATTGGACTGAACAGGATCTACTGTTCTTTTCAGGTTCCTAAGCAGAGTTGAACTAGATATGGCCGTGTGTGTAGGAAGCACAGTTCTTTTGTTCTGAGCAAGCTCACTTCTCTGGCACTATAGGAAACACAGTAGAGTAGAACAGTGCTCTTCTCTCAAAAGCCGAGTGTGTTTCTTGTAAGGCGATCCAGCGTTTGTTTCCCAGTCCTAAATGGAGTGGATTCACATGCAGTTTCTGGTCCTACGAGCAAGAGTTGTTTTCTGGTAAGGAAGTCACTATTGTGCTCCCATTGCCATACACAGTGCAAATAGCACTCGCGTCTGTTCCCAGCAAGTACAGTGTATCAGAATGAAGAGGAGCTACTGTTCTTGTCAGTTTCCTAAGCAGAGTTGAACGAGATATGGCCCGTGTGTGTAGGAAGCACAGTTCTTTTGTTCTGAGCAAGCTCACTGTTTGGACCACATAGGAAACACTGTAGAGTAGAAGAGTGCTCTTTTCTCAAAAGCAGAGTGTGTTTCATGTAAGGGGAGCTAGCATTTGTTTCCCATTCCTAAATGGAGTTGAGTCCCATGCAGTTTCTGGTCCTACAGGCAAGAGTTGTTTTCTTGTAAGGAAAGTCACTTTGCGCTCCCATTGCCATACACATTGCAAATAGCACTCCCCTCTGATCCCAGCAATTACAGTGTATCGGACTGAAGAGGAGCTACTGTTCTTGTCATTCTCCTAAGCAGAGTTGAACTAGATATGGCCCATGTGTAGGAAGCAGAGTTCTTTTGTTCTGATCAAGCTCACTGTTCTGGCCCTACAGGAAACACAGTAGAGTAGAAGACTGCTCTTTTCTCTAAAGCAGATTGTGTTTCTTGTAAGGCGAGCTAGCATTTGTTTCCCAGTCCTAAATGGAGTTGAATCACATGCAGTTTCTGGTCCTACGAGCAAGAGTTGTTTTCTGGTAAGAAGAGTCACTATTGCGGTGCCATTGCCATACACAGGACAAATAGCACTGGCGTCTGTTGCCAGGAAGTACAGTGTATTGGACTGAAGAGGATCTACTGTTCTTGTCAGGTTTATATGCAGAATTGAACTAGATATGGCCGTGTGTGTAGGAAGCACAGTTTTTTTGTTCTGAGCAAGTTCACTGTTCGGACCCCATAGGAAACACAGTAGAGTAGAAGAGTGCTCTTTTCTCTAAAGCAGATTGTGTTTCTTGTAAGGCGAGCTAGCAATTGTTTCCCAGTCCTAAATGGCGTTGAATCACATACAGTTTCTTGTCCTACGAGCAAGAGTTCTTTTCTTGTAAAGAAAGTCACTATTGCGCTCCCATTGACATACACAGTGCAAATAGCACTCGCGTCTGTTCCCAGCAAGTACAGTGTATTGGACTGAAGAGGATCTACTGTTCTTTTCAGGTTCCTAATCAGAATTGAACTAGATATGGCCGTGTGTGTTGGAAGCACTGTTCTTTTGTTCTGAGCAAGCTCACTGTTCTGGCCCTACAGGAAACACTTTAGAGTAGAAGAGGGCTCTTTTCTCAAAAGCAGAGTGTGTTTCTTGTAAGGCAAGCTAGTGTTTGTTTCCCAGTCCTAAATGGAGTTGAATCCCATGCAGTTTCTGGTCCTAGGAGCAAGAGTTGTTTCTGGGAAGAAGAGTCACTATTGCGCTGCGATTGCCAAACACAGGACAAATAGCACTGGCGTCTGTTGCCAGGAAGTACAGTGTATTGGACTGAAGAGGATCTACTGTTCTTGTCAGGTTTATAAGCAGAATTGAACTAGATATGGCCGTGTGTGTAGGAAGCACAGTTTTTTTTTTCTGAGCAATCTCACTGTTCAGACCCCATAGGAAACACAGTAGAGTAGAAGAGTGCTCTTTTCTCTAAAGCAGATTGTGTTTCTTGTAAGGCGAGCTAGCATTTGTTTCCCAGTCCTAAATGGAGTTGAATCACATACAGTTTCTGGTCCTACGAGCAAGTGTTGTTTTCTGGTAAGAAAAGTCACTATTGCGCTCCCATTGACATACACAGTGCAAATAGCACTGGCGTCTGTTCCCAGCAAGTACAGTGTATTGGACTGAATAGGAGCTACTGTTCTTGTCAGTTTCCTAAAAAGAGTTGAACTAGTTATGGCCGTGTGTGTAGGAAGCACAGTTCTTTTGTTCTGAGCAAGCTCACTGTTCAGGCCCTATAGGAAACACAGTAGAGTAGAAGAGTGCTCTTTTCTCAAAAGCAGATTGTGTTTCTTGTAAGGCGAGCTAGCATTTGTTTCCCAGTCCTATATGGAGTTGAATCCGATGCAGTTTCTGGTCCTACGAGCAAGAGTTGTTTTCTGGTAAGGAAAGTCACTATTGCGCTCCCATTGCCATACACAGTGCAAATAGCACTCATGTCTGTTCCCAGCAAGTACAGTGTATCGGACTGAAGAGGAGCTACTGTTCTTGTCAGTTTCCTAAGCAGAGTTGAACGAGATATGTCCCGCGTGTTTAGGAAGCACAGTTCTTTTATTCTGAGCAAGCTCACTGTTTGGACACCATAGGAAACACAGTAGAGTAGAAGAGTGCTCTTTTCTCAAAAGCAGAGTGTGTTTCTTGTAAGGCGAGCTAGCGTTTGTTTCCCAGTCCTAAATGGAGTTGAATCACATGCAGTTTCTGGTCCTACAAGCAAGAGTTGTTTTCTGGTAAGAAGAGTCACTATTGAGCTGCCATTTCCATACACAGGACAAATAACACTGGCGTCTTTTCCCAGCAAGTACAGTGTATTGGATGGAAGAGGATCTACTGTTCTTGTCAGGTTCCTAAGCAGACTTGAACTAGATATGGCCGTGTGTGTAGGAAGCACAGTTTTTTTGTTCTGAGCAAGCTCACTGTTCAGAACCCATAGGAAACACAGTAGAGTATAGAGTGCTCTTTTCTCAAAAGCAGAGTGTGTTTCTTGGAAGGCAAGCTAGCGATGGTTCCCAGTCATAAATGGAGTTGAGTCACATGCAGTTTTTTGTCCTACGAGCTAGAGTTGTTTTCTGGTAAGACGAGTCACTATTGTGCTCCAATAGCCATACACAGTGCAAATAGCACTCGCGTCTGTTCCCCGCAAGTACAGTGTATTGGACTGAAGAGGAGCTACTGTTCTTGTCAGTTTCCTAAGCAGAGTTGAACTAGATATGGCCCGTGTGTGTAGGAAGCACAGTTCTTTTGTTCTGAGCAAGCTCACTGTTCGGACCACTTAGGAAAGACAGTGGAGTAGAAGTGTGCTCTTTTCTCAAAAGCAGAGTGTGTTTCATGTAAGGCGAGCTAGCATTTGTTTCCCAGGCCTAAATTGATTTGAATCAAATGCAGTTTCTGGTCCTACGAGCAAGAGTTGTTTTCTGGTAAGGAAAGTCTCTATTGTGCTCCCATTGCCATACACAGTGCAAATAGCACTCGTTTCTGATCCCAGGAAGTACAGCATATCGGACTGAAGAGGAGCTACTGTTCTTGTCAGTTTCCTAAGCAGAGTTGAACTAGATATGGCCCGTGTGTAGGAAGCACAGTTCTTTTGTTCTGAGCAAGCTCACTGTTCTGGCCCTATAGGAAACACAGTAGAGTAGAAGAGTGCTCTTTTCAATAAAGCAGAGTGTGTTTCTTGTAAGGCGAGCTAGCGTTTGTTTCCCAGTCCTAAATGGAGTTGAATCACATGCAGTTTCCGGTCCTATGAGCAAGAGTTGTTTTCTGGTAAGTAGAGTCAATATTGCGCTGCCATTGCCATACACAGGACAAATAGTACTGGAGTCTCTTCCCAACAAGTACAGTGTATTGGACTGAAGAGGATCTACTGTTCTTGTCAGGTTCCTAAGCAGAATTGAACTAGATATGGCCGTGTGTGTAGGAAGCACAGTTCTTTTGTTCTGAGCAAGTTCACTGTTCGACCTCTTAGGAAACACAATAGAGTAGAAGAGTGCTTTTTTCTCTAACTCAGAGTGTGTTTTTGTAAGGCGAATTAGTGTTTGTTTCACAGTCCTAAATGGAGTTGAATCACATGCAGTTTCTGGTCCTACGAGCAAGAGTTGTTTTCTGCTAAGAAGAGTAACTATTGTGCTCCCATTGTCATACACAGGGCATATAGCACACGCCTCTGTTCCCAGCATGTACAGTGTATTGGACTGAAGAGGATCTACTGTTCTTGTCAGGTTCCTAAGCAGAGTTGAACGAGATATGTCCCGCGTGTGTAGGAAGCACAGTTCTTTTGTTCTGAGCAAACTCACAGTTTGGACCCCATAGGAAAAACAGTAGAGTAGAAGAGTGCTCTTTTCTCTAAAGCAGAGTGTGTTTCTTGTAAGGCGAGTTAGCGTTTGTTTCCCAGTCCTAAATGGAGTTGAATCACATGCAGTTTCTGGTCCTACAAGCAAGAGTTGTTTTCTGGTAAGAAGAGTCACTATTGCGCTGCCATTGCCATACACAGGACAAATAGCACTGGCGTCTCTTCCCAGCAAGTACAGTGTATTGGACGGAAGAGAATCTACTGTTCTTGTCAGGTTCCTAATCAGACTTGAACTAGATATGGCCATGTTTGTAGGAAGCACAGTTTTTTTTTTTCTGAGCAAGCTCACTGTTCGGACCGCATAGGGAACACAGTAGAGTAGAAGAGTGCTCTTTTCACTAAAGCAGAGTGTGTTTCTTGTAAGGCGAGCTAGCCTTTGTTTACCAGTCCTAAATGGAGTTGTCACAGGCAGTTTTTGGTCCTACGAGCAAGAGTTGTTTTCTGGTAAGGAAAGTCACTATTGCGCTTCAATTGCCATACACAGTGCAAATAGCACTCGCGTCTGTTCCCAGCAAGTACAGTGTATTGGACTGAATAGGAGCTACTGTTCTTGTCAGTTTCCTAAGCAGAGTTGAACTAGATATGGCCCGTGTGTAGGAAGCAGAGTTCTTTTGTTCTGAGCAAGCTCACTGTTCTGGCCCTACAGGAAACACAGTAGAGTAGAAGAGTGCTCTTTCTCTAAAGCAGAGTGTGTTTCTTGTAAGGCGAGCTAGCGTTTGTTTCCCAGTCCTAAATGGAGTTGTCACATGCAGTTTCTGGCCCTCGAGCAAGAGTTGTTTTCTGGTAAGAAGAGTCACTATTGCGCTGCCATTGCCATACACAGGACAAATAGCACTGGCGTCTGTTGCCAGGAAGTACAGTGTATTGGACTGAAGAGGATCTACTGTTCTTGTCAGTTTTATAAGCAGAATTGAACTAGATATGGCCGTGTGTGTAGGAAGCACAGTTTTTTTGTTCTGAGCAAGTTCACTTTTCGGACCCCATAGGAAACACAGTAGAGTAGAAGAGTGCTCTTTTCTCTAAAGCAGATTGTGTTTCTTGTAAGGCGAGCTAGCAATTGTTTCCCTGTCCTAAATGGCGTTGAATCACATACAGTTTCTTGTCCTACGAGCAAGAGTTCTTTTCTTGTAAGGAAAGTCACTATTGCGCTCCCATTGACATACACAGTGCAAATAGCACTCGCGTCTGTTCCCAGCAAGTACAGTGTATTGGACTGAAGAGGAGCTACTGTTCTTGTCAGTTTCCTAAGCAGAGTTGAACTAGAAATGGCCCGTGTGTGTAGAAAGCACAGTTCTTTTGTTCTGAGCAAGCTCACTGTTCTGGCCCTATAGGAAACACAGTAGAGTAGAACAGTGCTCTTTTCTCTAAAGCAGAGTGTGTTTCTTGTAAGGCGACCTAGCGTTTGTTTCCCAGTCCTAAATGGAGTTGAATCACATGCAGTTTCTGGTGCTACGAGCAAGAGTTTTTTTATGGTAAGAATAGTCACTATTGCGCTGCCATTGCCATACACAGGACAAATAGCACTGCCGTCTGTTCCCAGCAAGTACAGTGTATTGGACTGAAGAGGATCTACTGTTCTTGTCAGGTTCCTAAGCACACTTGAACTAGATGTGGCAATGTTTGTAGGAAGCACAGTTTTTTTGTTCTGACCAAGCTCACTGTTCGGACCCCTTAGGAAACACAGTAGAGTAGAAGAGTGCTCTTTTCTCTAAAGCAGATTGTGTTTCTTTTAAGGCGAGCTAGCGTTTGTTTCCCAGTCCTAAATGGAGTTGAATCACATACAGTTTCTGGTCCTACGAGCAAGAGTTGTTTTCTGGTAAGAAAAGTCACTATTGCGCTCCCATTGCCATACACAGTGCAAATAGCACTCGCGTCTGTTCCTAGCAAGTACAGTGTATTGGACTGAATAGGAGCTACTGTTCTTGTCAGTTTCCTAAAAAGAGTTGAACTAGTTATGGCCGTGTGTGTAGGAAGCACAGTTCTTTTGTTCTGAGCAAGCTCACTGTTCTGGCCCTACAGGAAACACTTTAGAGTAGAAGAGTGCTCTTTTCTCAAAAGCAGAGTGTGTTTCTTGTAAGGCAAGCTAGTGTTTGTTTCCCAGTCCTAAATGGAGTTGAATCCCATGCAGTTTCTGGTCCTAGGAGCAAGAGTTGTTTCTGGGAAGAAGAGTCACTATTGCGCTGCGATTGCCATACACAGGACAAATAGCACTGGCGTCTGTTGCCAGGAAGTACAGTGTATTGGACTGAAGAGGATCTACTGTTCTTGTCAGGTTTATAAGCAGAATTGAACTAGATATGGCCGTGTGTGTAGGAAGCACAGTTTTTTTTTTCTGAGCAAGCTCACTGTTCGGACCCCATAGGAAACACAGTAGAGTAGAAGAGTGCTCTTTTCTCTAAAGCAGATTGTGTTTCTTGTAAGGCGAGCTAGCATTTGTTTCCCAGTCCTAAATGGAGTTGAATCACATACAGTTTCTGGTCCTACGAGCAAGAGTTGTTTTCTGGTAAGAAAAGTCACTATTACGCTCCCTTTGACATACACAGTGCAAATAGCACTCGCGTCTGTTCCCAGCAAGTACAGTGTATTGGACTGAATAGGAGCTACTGTTCTTGTCAGTTTCCTAAAAAGAGTTGAACTAGTTATGGCCGTGTGTGTAGGAAGCACAGTTCTTTTGTTCTGAGCAAGCTCACTGTTCAGGCCCTATAGGAAACACAGTAGAGTAGAAGAGTGCTCTTTTCTCAAAAGCAGATTGTGTTTCTTGTAAGGCGAGCTAGCCTTTGTTTCGCAGTCCTATATGGAGTTGAATCCGATGCAGTTTCTGGTCCTACGAGCAAGAGTTGTTTTCTGGTAAGGAAAGTCACTATTGCGCTCCCTTTGCCATACACAGTGCAAATAGCACTCATGTCTGTTCCCAGCAAGTACAGTGTATCGGACTGAAGAGGAGCTACTGTTCTTGTCAGTTTCCTAAGCAGAGTTGAACGAGATATGTCCCGAGTGTTTAGGAAGCACAGTTCTTTTATTCTGAGCAAGCTCACTGTTTGGACACCATAGGAAACACAGTAGAGTAGAAGAGTGCTCTTTTCTCAAAAGCAGAGTGTGTTTCTTGTAAGGCGAGCTAGTGTTTGTTTCCCAGTCCTAAATGGAGTTGAATCACATGCAGTTTCTGGTCCTACAAGCAAGAGTTGTTTTCTGGTAAGAAGAGTCACTATTGAGCTGCCATTTCCATACACAGGACAAATAACACTGGCGTCTTTTCCCAGCAAGTACAGTGTATTGGATGGAAGAGGATCTACTGTTCTTGTCAGGTTCCTAAGCAGACTTGAACTAGATATGGCCGTGTGTGTAGGAAGCACAGTTTTTTTGTTCTGAGCAAGCTCACTGTTCAGAAGCCATAGAAAACACAGTAGAGTATAGAGTGCTCTTTTCTCAAAAGCAGAGTGTGTTTCTTAGAAGGCGAGCTAGCGATGGTTCCCAGTCATAAATGGAGTTGAGTCACATGCAGTTTTTTGTCCTACGAGCTAGAGTTGTTTTCTGGTAAGAGGAGTCACTATTGTGCTCCAATAGCCATACACAGTGCAAATAGCACTCGTTTCTGATCCCAGGAAGTACAGCATATCGGACTGAAGAGGAGCTACTGTTCTTGTCAGTTTCCTAAGCAGAGTTGAACTAGATATGGCCCGTGTGTAGGAAGCACAGTTCTTTTGTTCTGAGCAAGCTCACTGTTCTGGCCCTATAGGAAACACAGTAGAGTAGAAGAGTGCTCTTTTCAATAAAGCAGAGTGTGTTTCTTGTAAGGCGAGCTAGCGTTTGTTTCCCAGTCCTAAATGGAGTTGAATCACATGCAGTTTCCGGTCCTATGAGCAAGAGTTGTTTTCTGGTAAGTAGAGTCAATATTGCACTGCCATTGCCATACACAGGACAAATAGTACTGGAGTCTCTTCCCAGCAAGTACAGTGTATTGGACTGAAGAGGATCTACTGTTCTTGTCAGGTTCCTAAGCAGAATTGAACTAGATATGGCCATGTGTGTAGGAAGCACAGTTCTTTTGTTCTGAGCAAGTTCACTGTTCGACCTCTTAGGAAACACAATAGAGTAGAAGAGTGCTTTTTTCTCTAACTCAGAGTGTGTTTTTGTAAGGCGAGTTAGTGTTTGTTTCACAGTCCTAAATGGAGTTGAATCACATGCAGTTTCTGGTCCTACGAGCAAGAGTTGTTTTCTGCTAAGAAGAGTAACTATTGTGCTCCCATTGTCATACACAGGGCATATAGCACACGCGTCTGTTCCCAGCATGTACAGTGTATTGGACTGAAGAGGATCTACTGTTCTTGTCAGTTTCCTAAGCAGAGTTGAACGAGATATGTCCCGTGTGTGTAGGAAGCACAGTTCTTTTGTTCTGAGCAAACTCACAGTTTGGACCCCATAGGAAAAACTGTAGAGTAGAAGAGTGCTCTTTTCTCTAAAGCAGAGTGTGTTTCTTGTAAGGCGAGTTAGCGTTTGTTTCCCAGTCCTAAATGGAGTTGAATCACATGCAGTTTCTGGTACTACAAACAAGAGTTGTTTTCTGGTAAGAAGAGTCACTATTGCGCTGCCATTGCCATACACAGGACAAATAGCACACGCGTCTGTTCCCAGCAAGTACAGTGTATTGGACGGAAGAGAATCTACTGTTCTTGTCAGGTTCCTAATCAGACTTGAACTAGATATGGCCATGTTTGTAGGAAGCACAGTTTTTTTTTTTCTGAGCAAGCTCACTGTTCGGACCGCATAGGGAACACAGTAGAGTAGAAGAGTGCTCTTTTCTCTAAAGCAGAGTGTGTTTCTTGTAAGGCGAGCTCGCCTTTGTTTACCAGTCCTAAATGGAGTTGTCACAGGCAGTTTTTGGTCCTTCGAGCAAGAGTTGTTTTCTGGTAAGAAGAGTCACTATTGCGCTTCAATTGCCATACACAGTGCAAATAGCACTCGCGTCTGTTCCCAGCAAGTACAGTGTATTGGACTGAATAGGAGCTACTGTTCTTGTCAGTTTCCTAAGCAGAGTTGAACTAGATATGGCCCGTGTGTAGGAAGCACAGTTCTTTTGTTCTGAGCAAGCTCACTCTTCTGGCCCTACAGGAAACACAGTAGAGTAGAAGAGTGCTCTTTCTCTAAAGCAGAGTGTGTTTCTTGTAAGGCGAGCTAGCGTTTGTTTCCCAGTCCTAAATGCAGTTGAATCCCATGCAGTTTCTTGTCCTACGAGCAAGAGTTGTTTTCTGGTAAGGAAAGTAACTATTGAGCTCCCATTGCCATACACAGTGCAAATAGCCCTCCCGTCTGTTCCCAGTAAGTACAGTGTATCGGACTGAAGAGGAGCTACTGTTCTTGTCAGTTTCCTAAGCAGAGTTGAAGTAGATATGGCCGTGTTTGTTGGAAGCACAGTTTTTTTGTTCTGAGCAAGCTCACTATTTGGACCCCATAGGAAACTCAGTAGAGTAGAAGAGTGCTCTTTTCTCAAAAGCAGAGTGTGTTTCTTGTAAGGCGAGCTAGTGTTTGTTTCCCAGTCCTAAATGGAGTTGAATCACATGCAGTTTCTGGTCCTATGAGCAAGAGTTGTTTTCTGGTACGAAGAGTCAATATTGCGCTGCCATTGCCCTACACAGGACAAAAGCACTGGCTTCTGTTCCCAGCAGTACAGTGTATTGGACTGAAGAGGATCTACGGTTCTTGTCAGGTTCCTAAGCAGAATTGAACTAGGTGTGAGGGTGTGTGTAGGAATCACGTTTTTTTTTGTTCTGAGCAAGCTCACTGTTCGGACCTCATAGGAAACACAGTAGAGTAGAAGAGTGCTCTTTTCTCAAAAGAAAAGTGTGTTTCTTGTAAGGCGAGGTAGCGTTGTTTTCCAGCCCTAATTGGAGTTCAATCACAGGCAGTTTCCGGTCCTATGAGCAAGAGTTGTTTTCTGGTAAGGAAAGTTACTATTGTGCTCCCATTGCCATACACAGTGCAAATAGCACTCGCGTCTGTTCCCAGCAAGTACAGTGTATTGGACTAAATAGGAGCTACTGTTCTTGTCAGTTTCCTAAGCAGAGTTGAACTAGATATGGTCGGTGTGTGTAGGAAGCACAGTTCTTTTGGTTTGAGCAAGTTCACTGTTCGGACCTCTTAGGAAACACAATAGAGTAGAAGAGTGCTTTTTTCTCTAAATCAGAGTGTGTTTCTTGTAAGGCGAGCTAGCATTTGTTTCCCAGTCCTAAATGGAGTTGCATCACATGCAGTTTCTGGTCCTACGAGCAAGAGTTGTTTTCTGCTAAGAAGAGTCACTATTGTGCTCCCATTGTCATACACAGGGCAAATAGCACTCCCGTCTGTTCCCAGCATGCACAGTGTATTGGACTGAAGAGGATCTACTGTTCTTGTCAGGTTCCTAAGCAGAGTTGAACTAGGTATGGCCGTGTGTGTAGGAATCACAGTTCTTTTGTTCTGAGCAAGCTCACTGTTCTGGCCCTATAGGAAACATAGTAGAGTAGTAGAGTGCTCTTTTCTCAAAAGCAGAGTGTGTTTCTTGTAAGGCGAGCTAGCGTTTGTTTCCCAGTCCAATATGGAGTTGAATCACATGCAGTTTCTGGTCCTACAAACAAGAGTTGTTTTCTGGTAAGAAGAGTCACTATTGCGCTGCCATTGCCATACACAGGACAAATAGCACTGGCGTCTTTTCGCAGCAAGTACAGTGTATTGGACGGAAGAGGATCTACTGTACTTGTCAGGTTCCTAAGCAGATTTGAACTAGATATGGCCGTGTGTGTAGGAAGCACAATTTTTTTTGTTCTGAGCAAGCTCACTGTTCGGACCACATAGGAAACACAGTAGAGTAGAAGAGTGCTCTTTTCTCTAAAGCAGAGTGTGTTTCTTATAAGGCGAGCTCGCGTTTGTTTCCCAGTCCTAAATGGAGTTGAGTCTCAGGCAGTTTTTGGTCCTACGAGCAAGAGTTGTTTTCTGGTAAGAAGAGTCACTATTGCCCTCCAAATGCCATACACAGTGCAAATAGCTCTCGCATCTGTTCCCAGCAAGTATAGTGTATTGGACTGAATAGGAGCTACTGTTCTTGTCAGTTTCCTAATCAGAGTTGAGCTTGATATTTCCCGTGTAGGAAGCACAGTTCTTTTGTTCTGAGCAAGCTCACTGTTTGGACCCCATAGGAAACACATTAGAGTAGCAGAGTGCTCTTTTCTCTAAAGCAGAGTGTGTTTCTTGTAAGGCGAGCTAGCATTTTTTTCCCAGTCCTAAATGGAGTTGAATCACATGGAGTTTCTGGTCCTACGAGCAAGAGTTGTTTTATGGTAAGAAGAGTCACTATTGCGCTGCCATTGCCATACACAGGACAAATAGCACTGGCGTTTTTTCCCAGCAAGTACAGTGTATTGGATTGAAGAGGATCTACTGTTCTTGTCAGGTTCCTAAGCAGAATTGAACTAGATATGGCCGTGTGTGTAGGAAGCACAGTTCTTTTGTTCTGAGCAAGCTCACTGTTTGGACCACTTAGGAAACAGTAGAGTAGAAGAGTGCTCTTTTCTCAAAAGCAGAGTGTGTTTGTTGTGAGGCGAGCTAGCGTTTGTTTTCCAGTCCTAAATGGAGTTGAATCCCATGCAGTTTATGGTCCTACGAGCAAGAGTTGTTTTCTGGTATGGAAAGTAACTATTGAGCTCCCATTGCCATACACAGTGCAAATAGCACTCGCATCTTTTCCCAGCAAGTACAGTGTATCGGACTGAAGAGGATCTACTGTTCTTGTCAGGTTCCTAAGCAGACTTGAAGTAGATATGGCCGTGTTTGTAGGAAGCACAGTTTTTTTGTTCTGAGCAAGCTCACTGTTCGGAACACATAGGAAACAGTAGAGTAGAAGAGTGCTCTTTTCTCAAAAGCAGAGTGTGTTTCTTGGAAGGCGAGCTAGCGTTTGTTTCCCAGTCCTAAATGGAGTTGAGTCACATGCAGTTTTTTTGTCCTACGAGCAAGAGTTATTTTCTGGTAAGACGAGTCACTATTGTGCTCCAATTGCCATACACAGTGCAAATAGCACTCGCTTCTATTCCCAGCAAGTACAGTGTATTGGACTGAATAGGAGCTACTGTTCTTGTCAGTTTCCTAAGCAGAGTTGAACTAGATATGGTCCGTGTGTTTAGGATGCACAGTTCTTTTGTTCTCAGCAAGCTCACTGTTTGGACCCCATAGGAAACACAGTAGAGTAGAAGAGTGCTCTTTTCTCAAAAGCAGAGTGTGTTTCTTGTAAGGCAAGCTAGCGTTTGTTTCCCAGTCCTAAATGGAGTTGAATCACATGCAGTTTCTGGTCCTACGAGCAAGAGTTGTTTTCTGGTAAGGAAGTCACTATTGTGCTCCCATTGCCATACACAGTGCAAGTAGCACTCATGTCTGTTCCCAGCAAGTACAGTGTATGGGACTGAAGAGGAGCTGCTGTTCTTGTCAGTTTCCTAAGCAGAGTTGAACAAGATATGGCCCGTGTGTGTAGGAAGCACAGTTCTTTTGTTCTGAGCAAGCTCACTGTTTGGACCCCATAGGAAACACAGTAGAGTAGAAGAGTGCTCTTTTCTCTAAAGCAGAGTGTTTTTCTTGTAAGGTGAGCTCGCGTTTGTTTCCCAGTCCTAAATGGAGTTGAGTCACATGCAGTTTTTGGTCCTATGAGCAAGAGTTGTTTTCTGGTAAGAAGAGTCACTATTGCGCTCCAAATGCCATACACAGTGCAAATAGTACTCGCGTCTGCACCCTTCAAGTACAGTGTATTGGATTGATTAGGAGCTACTGTTTTTGTCAGTTTCCTCAGCAGAGTTGAACTAGATATGATCCGTGTGTGGGAAGCACAGTTCTTTTGTTCTGAGCAAGCTCACTGTTGGACCCCATAGGAAACACAGTAGAGTAGAAGAGTGCTCTTTTCTCAAAAGCAGAGTGTTTTTCTTGTAAGGCGAGCTAGCGTTTGTTTCCCAGTCCTAAATGGAGTTGAATCACATGCAGTTCCTGGTACTGCGAGCAAAAGTTGTTTTCTGGTAAGAAGAGTCACTATTGTGCTCCCATTGTCATACACAGGGCAAATAGCACTGGCGTCTGTACTCAGCATGTACAGTGTATTGGACTGAAGAGGATCTACTGTTCTTGTCAGTTTCCTCAGCACAGTTGAACTAGATATGTTCCATGTGTGTAGGAAGCACAGTTCTTTTGTTCTGAGCAAGCTCACTGTTTGGACCCCATTGGAAACACAGTAGAGTAGAAGAGTGCTCTTTTCTCAAAAGCAGAGTTTGTTTCTTGGAAGACGATCCGAGCTAGCGTTTGTTTCCCAGTCCTAAATGGAGTTGAATCACATGCAGTTTCTGGTCCTAGGAGCAAGAGTTGTTTTCTGGTAAGAAGAGTCACTATTGTGCTCTCATTGTCATACACAGGGCAAATAGCACTGGCGTCTATTCCCAGCATGTACAGTGTATTGGACTGAAGAGGTTCTAATGTTCTTGTCAGGTTCCTAAGCAGAGTTGAACTAGATATGGCCATGTGTGTGGGAAGCACAGTTCTTTTGTTCTGAGCAAGCTCACTGTTCTGGCCCTATAGGAAACACAGTAGAGTAGAAGAGTGCTCTTTTCTCAAAAGCAGAATGTGTTTCTTGTAAGGCGAGCTCGCGTTTGTTTCCCAGTCCAAAATGGAGTTGAGTCACATGCAGTTTTTTGTCCTACGAGCAAGAGTTGTTTTTTGGTAAGACGAGTCACTATTGTGCTCCAATTGCCATACACAGTGCAAATAGCACTCGCGTCTGTTCCGAGCAATTACAGTGTATTGGACTGAAGAGGATCTACTGTTCTTGTCAGGTTCCTAAGCAGAGTTGAACTAGATATGGTCCGTGTGTGTAGGAAGCACAGTTGTTTTGTTCTGAGCAAGCTCACTGTTTAGACCCCATAGGAAACACAGTAGAGTAGAAGAGTGCTCTTTTCTCAAAAGCAGAGTGTGTTTCTTGTAAGGCAAGCTAGCGTTTGTTTCCCAGTCCTAAATGGAGTTGAATCCCATGCAGTTTCTCGTCCTACGAGCAAGAGTTTTTTTCTGGTAAGAAGAGACACTATTGTGCTGCCATTGCCATACACAGGACAAATAGCACTGTTGTCTGTTCCCATCAGTACAGTGTATTGGACTGAAGGGGATCTACTGTTCTTCTCAGGTTCCTCAGCAGAATTGACCTAGGTATGGTGGTGTGTGTAGGAAGCACGGTTTTTTTGTTCTGTGCAAGCTCACTGTTCGGACCTCATAGGAAACACAGTAGAGTAGAAGAGTGCTCTTTTCTCAAAAGCAGAGTGTGTTTCCTGTAAGGCGAGCTAGCGTTTGTTTCCTAGTCCTAAATGGAGTTCAATCACAGGCAGTTTCCAGTCCAATGAGCAAGAGTTGTTTTCTGGTAAGGAAAGTCACTATTGTGCTCATATTGCCATACACAATGCAAATATCACTCGCGTCTGTTCCCAGCAAGTACAGTGTATTGGACTGAATAGGAGCTACTGTTCTTGTCAGTTTCCTAAGCAAAGTTGATTTGATATGGCTGTGTGTGTAGGAAGCACACTTCTTTTGTTCTGAGCAAGCTCACTGTTTTGACCCCATTGGAAACACAGTAGAGTAGAAGAGTGCTCTTTTCTCAAAAGCAGAGTGTGTTTCTTATAAGGCGAGCCGAGCTAGCATTTGTTTCCCAGTCCTAAATGGAGTTGAATCACATGCAGTTTCTGGTACTATGATCAAGAGTTGTTTTTTGGTAAGAAGAGTCACTATTGTTCTCCCATTGTCATACACAGGGCAAATAGCACTAGTGTCTGTTCCCAGCATGAACAGTGTATTGGACTGAAGAGGATCTACTGTTCTTGTCAGTTTCCTCAGCAGAGTTGTACTAGATATGATCCGTGTGTGTAGGAAGCACAGTTCTTTTGCTCTGAGCAAGCTCACTGTTTGGACCCCTTTGGAAACACAGTAGAGTAGAAGAGTGCTCTTTTCTCAAAAGCAGAGTGTGTTTCTTGTAAGGCGAGCCGGGCTAGCGTTTGTTTCCCAGTCCTAAATGGAGTTGAATCACATGCAGTTTCTGGTCCTACGAGCAAGAGTTGTTTTCTGGTAAGAAGAGTCACTATTGTGCTCCCATTTTCATACACAGGGCAAATAGCCCTGGCGTCTGTTCCCAGCATGTACAGTGTATTGGACTGAAGAGGATCTACTGTTCTTGTCAGGTTCCTAAGCAGAGTTGAACTAGATATGGCCGTGTGTGTAGGAAGCACAGTTCTTTTGTTCTGAGCAAGATCACTGTTCTGGCCCTATAGGAAACACAGTAGAGTAGAAGAGTGCTCTTTTCTCTAAAGCAGAGTGTGTTTCTTGTAAGGCAAGCTAGCATTTGTTTCCTAGTCCTAAATGGAGTTGAATCACATGCAGTTTTTTGTCCTACGAGCAAGAGTTGTTTTCTGGTAAGGGAAATCACTATTGCGCTCCCATTGCCATACACAGTGCAAATAGCACTCGCGTCTGTTCTCAGCAAGTACATTGTATTGGACTGAAGAGGAGCTACTGTTCTTGTCAGTTTCCTAAGCAGAGTTGAAATAGATATGGCCCGTGTGTGTAGGAAGCACAGTTCTTTTGTTCTGAGCAAGCTCACTGTTCGGACCCCATAGGAAACACAGTAGATTAGAAGAGTGCCCTTTTCTCAGAAGCAGAGTTTGTTTCTTGTAAGGTGAGCTAGGGTTTGTTTCCCAGTCCTAAATGGAGTTGAATTCCATGCAGATTCTGGTCCTACCAGCAAGAGTTGTTTTCTGGTAAGAAGAGTCACTAATGCGCTCCCATTGTCATACACAGGGCAAATAGCACTGGCGTCTGTTCCCAGCAAGTACACTATATTGGACTGAGGAGGATCTACTGTTCTTGTCAGTTTCATAAGCACAGTTGAACTAGATATGGCCCGTGTGTGTAGGAAGCACAGTTCTTTTGTTCTGAGCAAGCTCACTATTCTGGCCCTAAGGGAAACACAGTATAGTAGAAGAGTGCTCTTTTCTCAAAAGCATAGTGTGTTTCTTGTAAGGCGAGCTAGCGTTTGTTTCCCTCTCCTAAGTGGAGTTGAATCACATGCAGTTTGCAGTCCTACGAGCAAGAGTTGTTTTCTGTTAAGAAGAGTCACTATTGCGCTCCCATTGTCATACACAAGGCAAATAGCACTGGCGTCTGTTCTCAGCATGTACAGTGTATTGGACTGAAGAGGATCTACTGTTCTTGTCAGTTTCCTAAGCAGAATTGAAGTAGATATGGCCGTGTGTGTAGGAAGCACAGTTCTTTTGTTCTGAGCAAGCTCACTTTTCGGACCCCATAGAAAACACTGTAGAGTAGAAGAGTGCCCTTTTCTCGAAAACATAGTGTGTTTCTTGTAAGGCAAGCTAGCGTTTGTTTTCCTGTCCTAAGTGGAGTTGAATCATATGAAGTTTGCGGTCCTACGAGCAAGAGTTGTTTTCTGGTTAGAATAGTCACTATTGCGCTCCTTTTGCCATACACAGTACAAATAGCCCTTCGTCTGTTCCCAGCAAGTACAGTGTATTTTACTGAAGAGGAGCTACTGTTCTTGTCAGGTTCCTAAGCAGAGTTGAACTAGATATGGTCCGTGTGTGTAGGATGCACAGTTCTTTTGTTCTGAGCAAGCTCACTGTTCGGACCCCATAGGAAACACAGTAGAGTAGAAGAGTGCCCTTTTCTCAGAAGCAGAGTGGGTTTCTTGTGAGGCAAGTTAGCGTTTGTTTCCTAATTCAAAAAGGAGTTGAATCCCATGCAGTTTCTGGTCCTACGAGCAAGAGTTGTTTTCTGGTAAGAAGAGTCACTATTGGGCTCCCATTGTCATACACAGGGCAAACAGCATTGGTGTCTGTTCCCAGCAAGTACACTGTATTGGACTGAAGAGGATCTACTGTTCTTGTCAGTTTCCTAAGCAGAGTTGAACTAGATATGGCCATGTGTGTAGGAAGCACAGTTCTTTTGTTCTGAGCAAGCTCACTGTACTGGCCATAAAGGAAACACAGTAGAGTTGAAGAGTGCTCTTTTATCAAAAGCAGAGTATGTTTCTTGTAAGGAGAGCTAACTTTTGTTTCCAAGTCCTAAATGGAGTTGAATCCCATGCAGCTCCTGGTCTTACGAGCAAGAGAGTTTTCTGGTAAGAAGAGTAACTATTGTGCTCCCATTGCCATACACAGTGCAAATAGCACTCGCGTCTGTTCCCAGCAAGTACAGTGTATTGGATTGAAGAGGAGCTACTGTTCTTGTCTGTTTCCTAAGCACAGTTAAACTAGATATGAACTGTGTGTGTAGGAAGCACAGTTCTTTTGTTCTGAGCAAGCTCACTATTCTGGCCCTATAGGAAACACAGTAGAGTAGAAGAGTGCTCTTTTGTCAAAAGCAGAGTGTGTTTCTTGTAAGGCACACTAGCGTTTGCTTCCCAGTCCTAAATGGAGTTGAATCACATGCAGTTTCTGGTCCTACGAGCAAGAGTTGTTTTCTGGTAAGAAGAGTCTCTATTGTGCTCCCATTGTCATACACAGTTCAAATAGCACTCACGTCTCTTATCAGCAAGTACAGTGTATTGGACTGAAGAGGAACTACTGTTCTTGTCAGTTTCCTAAGCAGAACTGAACTAGATATGGCCGTGTGTTTTGGAAGCACAATTATTTTGTTCTGAGCAAGCTCACTGTTTTGGCCCTATAAAAAACACAGTAGAGTAGAAGAGTGCTCTTTTCTCAAAAGCAGAGTGTGTTTCTTGTAAGGCGAGCTAGTGTTTGTTTCCCAGTCCTAAATGGAGTTGAATCACATGCAGTTTTTGTTCCTACCAGCAAGAGTTGTTTTCTGGTAAGTAAAGTCACTATTGAGCTGCCATTGCCAAACATTGTGCAAATATGACTGGGGTCTGTTCCCATCAAGTACAGTGTATTGGACTGAAGAGGAGCTACTGTTCTTGTCAGTTTCCTAAGCAGAGTTGAACTAGATATGGCCCGTGTGTGTAGGATGCACAGTTCGTTTGTTCTGAGCAAGCTCACTGTTCTGGCGCTAAAGGAAATACAGTAGAGTAGAAGAGTGCTACTTGCTCAAAAGCAGAGTGTGCTACTTGTAAGGCGAGCTAGCGTTTGTTTCCCAGTCCTAAATGGAGTGAATCACATGCAGTTTTTGGTCCTATGAGCAAGAGTTGCTTTCTGGTAAGGAAAGTCACTATTGCGCTCCCATTGCCTTACACATTGCAAATAGCACGAGCATCTTTTCCCAGCAAGTACAGTGTATTGGACTGAAAAGGAGCTACTTCTCTTGTCAGTTTCCTAAGCAGAGTTGAACTAGATATGGCCCGGGTGTAGGAAGCACAGTTCTTTTGTTCTGAGCAAGTTCTCTGTTTGGACCCCATAGGAAACACAGTAGAGTAGAAGAGTGCTCTTTTCTCAAAGCAGAGTGTGTTTCTGGTAAGGCTAGCTAGCGTTTGTTTCCCAGTCCTAAATGGAGTTGGATCACATGCAGTTTCTGGTCCTACGAGCAAGAGTTGTTTTCTGGTAAGAAGAGTCACTATTGTGCTCCCATTGTCATACACAGGGCAAACAGCACTGGCGTCTGTTCCCAGCAAGTATACTGTATTGGACTGAGGAGGATCTACTGTTCTTGTCAGTTTCATAAGCACAGTTGAACTAGATATGGCCGTGTGTGTAGGAAGCACAGTTCTTTTGTTCTGAGCAAGCTCACTGTTCGGACCCCATAGAAAACACTGTAGAGTAGAAGAGTGCCTTTTTCTCAAAAGCATAGTGTGTTTCTTGTAAGGCAAGCTAGCGTTTGTTTTCCTGTCCTAAGTGGAGTTGAATCATATGCAGTTTGCGGTCCTACGAGCAAGAGTTGTTTTCTGGTAAGAAGAGTCACTATTGTGCTCCCATTGTCATACACAGTTCAAATAGCACTCACGTCTCTTATCAGCAAGTACAGTGTATTGGACTGAAGAGGATCTACTGTTCTTGTCAGTTTCCTAAGCAGAACTGAACTAGATATGGCCGTGTGTTTTGGAAGCACAGTTCTTTTGTTCTGAGCAAGCTCACTGTTTTGGCCCTATAGGAAACACAGTAGAGTAGAAGAGTGCTCTTTTCTCAAAAGCAGAGTGTGTTTCTTGTAAGGCGAGCTAGCGTTTGTTTCCTAGTCCTAAATGGAGTTGAATCACATGCAGTTTTTGTTCCTACCAGCAAGAGTTGTTTTCTGGTAAGTAAAGTCACTATTGAGCTGCCATTGCCAAACATTGTGCAAATATGACTCGGGTCTGTTCCCATCAAGTACAGTGTATTGGACTGAAGAGGAGCTACTGTTCTTGTCAGTTTCCTAAGCAGAGTTGAACTAGATATGGCCCGTGTGTGTAGGATGCACAGTTCGTTTGTTCTGAGCAAGCTCACTATTCTGGCCCTAAAGGATACACAGTAGAGTAGAAGAGTGCTCTTTTCTCAAAAGCATAGTGTGTTTCTTGTAAGGCGAGCTAGCGTTTGTTTTTCAGTCCTAAATGGAGTTGAATCCCATGCAGTTTCTGGTCCTACGAGCAAGAGTTGATTTCTGGTAAGAAGAGTCACTATTGCACTCCCATTGTCATACACAGGGCAAATAGCACTCGCGTCTGTTCCCAGCAAGTACAGTGTATTGGACTGAAGAGGATCTACTGTTCTTGTCAGTTTCCTAAGCAGAATTGAACTAGATATGGCCATGTGTGTAGGAAGCACAGTTCTTTTGTTCTGAGCAAGCTCACTGTTCTGGCGCTAAAGGAAATACAGTAGAGTAGAAGAGTGCTACTTCCTCAAAAGCAGAGTGTGCTACTTGTAAGGTGAGCTAGCGTTTGTTTCCCAGTCCTAAATGGAGTGCATCACATGCAGTTTTTGGTCCTATGAGCAAGAGTTGCTTTCTGGTAAGGAAAGTCACTATTGCGCTCCCATTGCCTTACACATTGCAAATAGCACGCGCATCTGTTTCCAGCAAGTACAGTGTATTGGACTGAAAAGGAGCTACTTCTCTTGTCAGTTTCCTAAGCAGAGTTGAACTAGATATGGCCCGGGTGTAGGAAGCACAGTTCTTTTGTTCTGAGCAAGTTCTCTGTTTGGACCCCATAGGAAACACAGTAGAGTAGAAGAGTGCTCTTTTCTCAAAGCAGAGTGTGTTTCTGGTAAGGCTAGCTAGCGTTTGTTTCCCAGTCCTAAATGGAGTTGATTCACATGCAGTTTCTGGTCCTACGAGCAAGAGTTGTTTTCTGGTAAGAAGAGTCACACTTGAGCTCCCATTGTCATACACAGGGCAAATAGCTCTGGAGTCTGGTCCCAGCAAGTACAGTGTATTGGACTGAAGAGGAGCTACTGTTCTTGTCAGTTTCCTAAACAGAGTTGAACTAGATATGGCCCATGTGTGAAGGATGCACAATTCTTTTGTTCTGAGCAAGCTCACTGTTTAACCCCATAGAAAACACAGTAGAGTAGAAGAGTGCTCTTATCTCAAAAGCAGAGAGTGTTTCTTGTAAGGCGAGCTAGTGTTTGTTTCCCCGTTCTAAATGGAGTTGAATCACATGCAGTTTTTGGTCCTACGAGCAAGAGTTGTTTTCTGGTAAGGGAAATCACTATTGCGCTCCCATTGCCATACACAGTGCAAATAGCACTCGCGTCTGTTCCCAGCAAGTACAGTGTATTGGACTGAAGAGGATCTACTGTTCTTGTCAGTTTCCTAAGCAGAGTTGAACTAGATATGGCCCGTGTGTGTAGGAAGCACAGTTCTTTTGTTCTGAGCAAGCTCACTGTTCGGACCCCATAGGAAACACAGTAGAGTAGAAGAGTGCCCTTTTCTCAGAAGCAGAGTTTTTTTCCTTATAAGGTGAGCTAGGGTTTGTTTCCCAGTCCTAAATGGAGTTGAATCACATGCAGTTTCTGGTCGTACGAGCAAGAGTTGTTTTCTGGTAAGAAGAGTCACTATTGCGCTCCCATTGTCATACACAGGGCAAACAGCACTGGCGTCTGTTCCCAGCAAGTACACTGTATTGGACTGAGGAGGATCTACTGTTCTTGTCAGTTTCATAAGCACAGTTGAACTAGATATGGCCATGTGTGTAGGAAGCACAGTTCTTTTGTTAGGAGCAAGCTCACTGTTCGGACCCCATAGAAAACACTGTAGAGTAGAAGAGTGCCCTTTTCTCAAAAGCATAGTGTGTTTCTTTTAAGGCAAGCTAGCGTTTGTTTTCCTGTCCTAAGTGGAGTTGAATCATATGCAGTTTGCGGTCCTACGAGCAAGAGTTGTTTTCTGGTAAGAAGAGTCACTATTGTGCTCCCATTGTCATACACAGTTCAAATAGCACTCACGTCTCTTATCAGCAAGTACAGTGTATTGGACTGAAGAGGATCTACTGTTCTTGTCAGTTTCCTAAGCAGAACTGAACTAGATATGGCCGTGTGTTTTGGAAGCACAATTATTTTGTTCTGAGCAAGCTCACTGTTTTGGCCCTATAGGAAACACAGTAGAGTAGAAGAGTGCTCTTTTCTCAAAAGCAGAGTGTGTTTCTTGTAAGGCGAGCTAGCGTTTGTTTCCCAGTACTAAATGGAGTTGAATCACATGCAGTTTTTGTTCCTACCAGCAAGAGTTGTTTTCTGGTAAGTAAAGTCACTATTGAGCTGCCATTGCCAAACATTGTGCAAATATGACTCGGGTCTGTTCCCATCAAGTACAGTGTATTGGACTGAAGAGGATCTACTGTTCTTGTCAGTTTCCTAAGCAGAGTTGAACTAGATATGGCCCGTGTGTGTAGGATGCACAGTTCTTTTGTTCTGAGCAAGCTCACTATTCTGGCCCTAAAGGATACACAGTAGAGTAGAAGAGTGCTCTTTTCTCAATAGCATGGTGTGTTTCTTGTAAGGCAAACTAGCGTTTGTTTCCCTCTCCTAAATGGAGTTGAATCACATGCAGTTTGCAGTCCTACGAGCAAGAGTTGTTTTCTGTTAAGAAGAGTCACTATTGCGCTCCCATTGTCATACACAGGGCAAATAGCACTGGCGTCTGTTCCCAGCATGTACAGGGTATTGGACTGAAGAGGATCTACTGTTCTTGTCAGTTTCCTAAGCAGAACTGAACTAGATATGGCCGTGTGTTTTGGAAGCACAGTTCTTTTGTTCTGAGCAAGCTCACTGTTTTGGCACTATAGGAAACACAGTAGAGTAGAAGAGTGCTCTTTTCTCAAAAGCAGAGTGTGTTTCTTGTAAGGCGAGCTAGCGTTTGTTTCCCAGTCCTAAATGGAGTTGAATCACATGCAGTTTGCAGTCCTACGAGCAAGAGTTGTTTTCTGTTAAGAAGAGTCACTATTGCGCTCCCATTGTCATACACAGGGCAAATAGCACTGGCGTCTGTTCCCAGCATGTACAGTGTATTGGACTGAAGAGGATCTACTGTTCTTGTCAGTTTCCTAAGCAGAATTGAAGTAGATATGGCCGTGTGTGTAGGAAGCACAGTTCTTTTGTTCTGAGCAAGCTCACTTTTCGGACCCCATAGAAAACACTGTAGAGTAGAAGAGTGCCCTTTTCTCAAAAGCATAGTGTGTTTCTTGTAAGGCAAGCTAGCGTTTGTTTTCCTGTCCTAAGTGGAGTTGAATCATATGCAGTTTGCAGTCCTACGAGCAAGAGTTGTTTTCTCGTAATAAGAGTCACTATTGCGCTCCCATTGTCATACACAGGGCAAATAGCACTGGCATCTCTTCCCAGCATGTACAGTGTATTGGACTGAAGAGGATCTACTGTTGTTGTCAGTTTTGCAAGCAGAATTGAACTAGATATGGCCGTGTGTGTTGGAAGCACAGTTCTTTTTTTCTGAGCAAGCTCACTATTCTGGCAATATAGGAAACACAGTAGTGTAGAAGAGTGCTTTTTTCTCAAAAGCAGAGTGTGTTTCTTGTAAGGAGAGCTAGCGTTTGTTTCCCAGTCCTAAATGGAGTTGAAATACACATGCAGTTTCTGGTCCTACGAGCAAGAGTTGTTTTCTGGTTAGAATAGTCACTATTGCACTCCTTTTGCTATACACAGTAAAATAGCCCTTCATCTGTTCCCAGCAAGTACAGTGTATTGGACTGAAGAGGAGCTACTGTTCTTGTCAGGTTACTAAGCAGAGTTGAACTAGATATGGTCCGTGTGTGTAGGATGCACAGTTCTTTTGTTCTGAGCAAGCTCACTGTTCGGACCCCATAGGAAACACAGTAGAGTAGAAGAGTGCCCTTTTCTCAGAAGCAGAGTGGGTTTATTGTGAGGCAAGTTAGCGTTTGTTTCCTAATCCAAAAAGGAGTTGAATCCCATGCAGTTTCTGGTTCTACGAGCAAGAGTTGTTTTCTGGTAAGAAGAGTCACTATTGGGCTCCCATTGTCATACACAGGACAAACAGCACTGGTGTCTGTTCCCAGCAAGTACACTGTATTGGACTGAAGAGGATCTACTGTTCTTGTCAGTTTCCTAAGCAGAGTTGAACTAGATATGGCCATGTGTGTAGGAAGCACAGTTTTTTTGTTCTGAGCAAGCTCACTGTACTGGCCATAAAGGAAACACAGTAGAGTTGAAGAGTGCTCTTTTATCAAAAGCAGAGTATGTTTCTTGTAAGGAGAGCTAACTTTTGTTTCCAAGTCCTAAATGGAGTTGAATCCCATGCAGCTTCTGGTCCTACGAGCAAGAGAGTTTTCTGGTAAGAAGAGTAACTATTGTGCTCCCATTGCCATACACAGTGCAAATAGCATTCGCGTCTGTTCCCAGTAAGTACAGTGTATTGGATTGAAGAGGAGCTACTGTTCTTGTCAGTTTCCTAAACAGAGTTGAACTAGATATGGCCCATGTGTGAAGGATGCACAATTCTTTTGTTCTGAGCAAGCTCACTGTTTAACCCCATAGAAAACACAGTAGAGTAGAAGAGTGCTCTTATCTCAAAAGCAGAGAGTGTTTCTTGTAAGGCGAGCTAGTGTTTGTTTCCCCGTTCTAAATGGAGTTGAATCACATGCAGTTTTTGGTCCTACGAGCAAGAGTTGTTTTCTGGTAAGGGAAATCACTATTGCGCTCCCATTGCCATACACAGTGCAAATAGCACTCGCGTCTGTTCCCAGCAAGTACAGTGTATTGGACTGAAGAGGATCTACTGTTCTTGTCAGTTTCCTAAGCAGAGTTGAACTAGATATGGCCCGTGTGTGTAGGAAGCACAGTTCTTTTGTTCTGAGCAAGCTCACTGTTCGGACCCCATAGGAAACACAGTAGAGTAGAAGAGTGCCCTTTTCTCAGAAGCAGAGTTTTTTTCCTTATAAGGTGAGCTAGGGTTTGTTTCCCAGTCCTAAATGGAGTTGAATCACATGCAGTTTCTGGTCGTACGAGCAAGAGTTGTTTTCTGGTAAGAAGAGTCACTATTGCGCTCCCATTGTCATACACAGGGCAAACAGCACTGGCGTCTGTTCCCAGCAAGTACACTGTATTGGACTGAGGAGGATCTACTGTTCTTGTCAGTTTCATAAGCACAGTTGAACTAGATATGGCCATGTGTGTAGGAAGCACAGTTCTTTTGTTAGGAGCAAGCTCACTGTTCGGACCCCATAGAAAACACTGTAGAGTAGAAGAGTGCCCTTTTCTCAAAAGCATAGTGTGTTTCTTGTAAGGCAAGCTAGCGTTTGTTTTCCTGTCCTAAGTGGAGTTGAATCATATGCAGTTTGCGGTCCTACGAGCAAGAGTTGTTTTCTGGTAAGAAGAGTCACTATTGTGCTCCCATTGTCATACACAGTTCAAATAGCACTCACGTCTCTTATCAGCAAGTACAGTGTATTGGACTGAAGAGGATCTACTGTTCTTGTCAGTTTCCTAAGCAGAACTGAACTAGATATGGCTGTGTGTTTTGGAAGCACAATTATTTTGTTCTGAGCAAGCTCACTGTTTTGGCCCTATAGGAAACACAGTAGAGTAGAAGAGTGCTCTTTTCTCAAAAGCAGAGTGTGTTTCTTGTAAGGCGAGCTAGCGTTTGTTTCCCAGTACTAAATGGAGTTGAATCACATGCAGTTTTTGTTCCTACCAGCAAGAGTTGTTTTCTGGTAAGTAAAGTCACTATTGAGCTGCCATTGCCAAACATTGTGCAAATATGACTCGGGTCTGTTCCCATCAAGTACAGTGTATTGGACTGAAGAGGATCTACTGTTCTTGTCAGTTTCCTAAGCAGAGTTGAACTAGATATGGCCCGTGTGTGTAGGATGCACAGTTCTTTTGTTCTGAGCAAGCTCACTATTCTGGCCCTAAAGGATACACAGTAGAGTAGAAGAGTGCTCTTTTCTCAATAGCATGGTGTGTTTCTTGTAAGGCAAACTAGCGTTTGTTTCCCTCTCCTAAATGGAGTTGAATCACATGCAGTTTGCAGTCCTACGAGCAAGAGTTGTTTTCTGTTAAGAAGAGTCACTATTGCGCTCCCATTGTCATACACAGGGCAAATAGCACTGGCGTCTGTTCCCAGCATGTACAGGGTATTGGACTGAAGAGGATCTACTGTTCTTGTCAGTTTCCTAAGCAGAACTGAACTAGATATGGCCGTGTGTTTTGGAAGCACAGTTCTTTTGTTCTGAGCAAGCTCACTGTTTTGGCACTATAGGAAACACAGTAGAGTAGAAGAGTGCTCTTTTCTCAAAAGCAGAGTGTGTTTCTTGTAAGGCGAGCTAGCGTTTGTTTCCCAGTCCTAAATGGAGTTGAATCACATGCAGTTTGCAGTCCTACGAGCAAGAGTTGTTTTCTGTTAAGAAGAGTCACTATTGCGCTCCCATTGTCATACACAGGGCAAATAGCACTGGCGTCTGTTCCCAGCATGTACAGTGTATTGGACTGAAGAGGATCTACTGTTCTTGTCAGTTTCCTAAGCAGAATTGAAGTAGATATGGCCGTGTGTGTAGGAAGCACAGTTCTTTTGTTCTGAGCAAGCTCACTTTTCGGACCCCATAGAAAACACTGTAGAGTAGAAGAGTGCCCTTTTCTCAAAAGCATAGTGTGTTTCTTGTAAGGCAAGCTAGCGTTTGTTTTCCTGTCCTAAGTGGAGTTGAATCATATGCAGTTTGCAGTCCTACGAGCAAGAGTTGTTTTCTCGTAATAAGAGTCACTATTGCGCTCCCATTGTCATACACAGGGCAAATAGCACTGGCATCTCTTCCCAGCATGTACAGTGTATTGGACTGAAGAGGATCTACTGTTGTTGTCAGTTTTGCAAGCAGAATTGAACTAGATATGGCCGTGTGTGTTGGAAGCACAGTTCTTTTTTTCTGAGCAAGCTCACTATTCTGGCAATATAGGAAACACATTAGTGTAGAAGAGTGCTTTTTTCTCAAAAGCAGAGTGTGTTTCTTGTAAGGAGAGCTAGCGTTTGTTTCCCAGTCCTAAATGGAGTTGAAATACACATGCAGTTTCTGGTCCTACGAGCAAGAGTTGTTTTCTGGTTAGAATAGTCACTATTGCACTCCTTTTGCTATACACAGTAAAATAGCCCTTCATCTGTTCCCAGCAAGTACAGTGTATTGGACTGAAGAGGAGCTACTGTTCTTGTCAGGTTACTAAGCAGAGTTGAACTAGATATGGTCCGTGTGTGTAGGATGCACAGTTCTTTTGTTCTGAGCAAGCTCACTGTTTGGACCCCATAGGAAACACAGTAGAGTAGAAGAGTGCCCTTTTCTCAGAAGCAGAGTGGGTTTATTGTGAGGCAAGTTAGCGTTTGTTTCCTAATCCAAAAAGGAGTTGAATCCCATGCAGTTTCTGGTTCTACGAGCAAGAGTTGTTTTCTGGTAAGAAGAGTCACTATTGGGCTCCCATTGTCATACACAGGACAAACAGCACTGGTGTCTGTTCCCAGCAAGTACACTGTATTGGACTGAAGAGGATCTACTGTTCTTGTCAGTTTCCTAAGCAGAGTTGAACTAGATATGGCCATGTGTGTAGGAAGCACAGTTTTTTTGTTCTGAGCAAGCTCACTGTACTGGCCATAAAGGAAACACAGTAGAGTTGAAGAGTGCTCTTTTATCAAAAGCAGAGTATGTTTCTTGTAAGGAGAGCTAACTTTTGTTTCCAAGTCCTAAATGGAGTTGAATCCCATGCAGCTTCTGGTCCTACGAGCAAGAGAGTTTTCTGGTAAGAAGAGTAACTATTGTGCTCCCATTGCCATACACAGTGCAAATAGCATTCGCGTCTGTTCCCAGCAAGTACAGTGTATTGGATTGAAGAGGAGCTACTGTTCTTGTCAGTTTCCTAAGCACAGTTAAACTAGATATGAACCGTGTGTGTAGGAAGCACAGTTCTTTTGTTCTGAGCAAGCTCACTATTCTGGCCCTATAGGAAACACAGTAGAGTAGAAGAGTGCTCTTTTCTCAAAAGCAGAGTGTGTTTCTTGTAAGGCACGCTATTGTTTGCTTCCCAGTCCTAAATGGAGTTGAATCACATGCAGTTTCTGGTCCTACGAGCAACAGTTGTTTTCTGGTAATAAGAGTCACTATTGTGCTCCCATTGTCATACACAGTTCAAATAGCACTCACGTCTCTTATCAGCATGTACAGTGTATTGGACTGAAGAGGATCTACTGTTCTTGTCAGTTTCCTAAGCAGAACTGAACTAGATATGGCCGTGTGTTTTGGAAGCACAGTTCTTTTGTTCTGAGCAAGCTCACTGTTTAGGCCTTATAGGAAACACAGTAGAGTAGAAGAGTGCTCTTTTCTCAAAAGCAGAGTGTGTTTCTTGTAAGGCGAGCTAGCGTTTGTTTCCCAGTCCTAAATGGAGTTGAATCACATGCAGTTTTTGTTCCTACCAGCAAGAGTTGTTTTCTGGTAAGTAAAGTCACTATTGAGCTCCCATTGCCAAACATTGTGCAAATATGACTCGGGTCTGTTCCCATCAAGTACAGTGTATTGGACTGAAGAGGATCTACTGTTCTTGTCAGTTTCCTAAGCAGAGTTGAAATAGATATGGCCCGTGTGTGTAGGATGCACAGTTCTTTTGTTCTGAGCAAGCTCACTATTCTGGCCCTAAAGGATACACAGTAGAGTAGAAGAGTGCTCTTTTCTCAAAAGCATAGTGTGTTTCTTGTAAAGCGAGCTAGTGTTTGTTTCCCAGTCAGAAATGGAGTTGAATAACATGCAGTTTTTGGTCCTACGAGCAAGAGTTGTTTTCTGGTAAGGGAAATCACTATTGCGCTCCCATTGCCATACACAGTGCAAATAGCACTCGCGTCTGTTCCCAGCAAGTACAGTGTATTGGACTGAAGAGGATCTACTGTTCTTGTCAGTTTCCTAAGCAGAATTGAACTAGATATGGCCATGTGTGTAGGAAGCACAGTTGTTTTGTTCTGAGCAAGCTCACTGTTCCGGCGTTAAAGGAAAAACAGTAGAGTAGAAGAGTGCTCCTTCCTCAAAAGCAGAGTGTGCTACTTGTAAGGCAAGCTAGCGTTTGTTTCATAGTCCTAAATGGAGTTGAATCACATGCAGTTTTTGGTCCTATGAGCAAGACTTGCTTTCTGGTAAGGAAAGTCACTATTGCGCTCCCATTGCCATACACATTGCAAATAGCACGCGCATCTGTTCCCAGCAAGTACAGTGTATTGGACTGAAAAGGAGCTACTTCTCTTGTCAGTTTCCTAAGCAGAGTTGAACTAGATATGGCCCGGGTGTAGGAAGCACAGTTCTTTTCTTCTGAGCAAGTTCTCTGTTTGGACCCCATAGGAAACACAGTAGAGTAGAAGAGTGCTCTTTTCTCAAAAGCAGAGTGTGTTTCTTGTAAGGAGAGCTAGCGTTTGTTTCCCAGTCCTGAATGGAGTTGAATCACATGCAGTTTCTGGTCCTAGGAGCAAGAGTTGTTTTCTGGTAAGAAGAGTCACTATTGTGCTCTCATTGTCATTCACAGGGCAAATAGCACTGGCGTCTATTCCCAGCATGTACAGTGTATTGGACTGAAGAGGTTCTAATGTTCTTGTCAGGTTCCTAAGCAGAGTTGAACTAGATATGGCCATGTGTGTAGGAAGCACAGTTCTTTTGTTCTGAGCAAGCTCACTGTTCTGGCCCTATAGGAAACACAGTAGAGTAGAAGATTGCTCTTTTCTCAAAAGCAGAATGTGTTTCTTGTAAGGCGAGCTCGCGTTTGTTTCCCAGTCCAAAATAGAGTTGAGTCACATGCAGTTTTTTGTCCTACGAGCAAGAGTTGTTTTTTGGTAAGACGAGTCACTATTGTGCTCCAATTGCCATACACAGTGCAAATAGCACTCGCGTCTGTTCCGAGCAATTACAGTGTATTGGACTGAAGAGGATCTACTGTTCTTGTCAGGTTCCTAAGCAGAGTTGAACTAGATATGGTCCGTGTGTGTAGGAAGCACAGTTGTTTTGTTCTGAGCAAGCTCACTGTTTAGACCCCATAGGAAACACAGTAGAGTAGAAGAGTGCTCTTTTCTCAAAAGCAGAGTGTGTTTCTTGTAAGGCAAGCTAGCGTTTGTTTCCCAGTCCTAAATGGAGTTGAATCCCATGCAGTTTCTCGTCCTACGAGCAAGAGTTTTTTTCTGGTAAGAAGAGACACTATTGTGCTGCCATTGCCATACACAGGACAAATAGCACTGTTGTCTGTTCCCATCAGTACAGTGTATTGGACTGAAGGGGATCTACTGTTCTTCTCAGGTTCCTCAGCAGAATTGACCTAGGTATGGTGGTGTGTGTAGGATGCACGGTTTTTTTGTTCTGTGCAAGCTCACTGTTCGGACCTCATAGGAAACACAGTAGAGTAGAAGAGTGCTCTTTTCTCAAAAGCAGAATGTGTTTCCTGTAAGGCGAGCTAGCGTTTGTTTCCTAGTCCTAAATGGAGTTCAATCACAGGCAGTTTCCAGTCCAATGAGCAAGAGTTGTTTTCTGGTAAGGAAAGTCACTATTGTGCTCATATTGCCATACACAATGCAAATATCACTCGCGTCTGTTCCCAGCAAGTACAGTGTATTGGACTGAATAGGAGCTACTGTTCTTGTCAGTTTCCTAAGCAGAGTTGATTTGATATGGCTGTGTGTGTAGGAAGCACAGTTCTTTTGTTCTGAGCAAGCTCACTGTTTTGACCCCATTGGAAACACAGTAGAGTAGAAGAGTGCTCTTTTCTCAAAAGCAGAGTGTGTTTCTTATAAGGCGAGCCGAGCTAGCATTTGTTTCCCAGTCCTAAATGGAGTTGAATCACATGCAGTTTCTGGTACTATGATCAAGAGTTGTTTTTTGGTAAGAAGAGTCACTATTGTTCTCCCATTGTCATACACAGGGCAAATAGCACTAGTGTCTGTTCCCAGCATGAACAGTGTATTGGACTGAAGAGGATCTACTGTTCTTGTCAGTTTCCTCAGCAGAGTTGTACTAGATATGATCCGTGTGTGTAGGAAGCACAGTTCTTTTGCTCTGAGCAAGCTCACTGTTTGGACCCCATTGGAAACACAGTAGAGTAGAAGAGTGCTCTTTTCTCAAAAGCAGAGTGTGTTTCTTGTAAGGCGAGCCGGGCTAGCGTTTGTTTCCCAGTCCTAAATGGAGTTGAATCACATGCAGTTTCTGGTCCTACGAGCAAGAGTTGTTTTCTGGTAAGAAGAGTCACTATTGTGCTCCCATTTTCATACACAGGGCAAATAGCACTGGCGTCTGTTCCCAGCATGTACAGTGTATTGGACTGAAGAGGATCTACTGTTCTTGTCAGGTTCCTAAGCAGAGTTGAACTAGATATGGCCGTGTGTGTAGGAAGCACAGTTCTTTTGTTCTGAGCAAGATCACTGTTCTGGCCCTATAGGAAACACAGTAGAGTAGAAGAGTGCTCTTTTCTCTAAAGCAGAGTGTGTTTCTTGTAAGGCAAGCTAGCATTTGTTTCCTAGTCCTAAATGGAGTTCAATCACAGGCAGTTTCCGGTCCAATGAGCAAGAGTTTTTTTCTGGTAAGGAAAGTCACTATTGTGCTCATATTGCCATACACAGTGCAAATAGCACTCGTGTCTGTTCCCAGCAAGTACAGTGTATTGGACTGAATAGGAGCTACTGTTCTTGTCAGTTTCCTAAACAGAGTTGAACTAGTTATGGCCGTGTGTGTAGGAAGCACAGTTCTTTTGTTCTGAGCAAGCTCACTGTTCAGGCTCTATAGAAAACACATTAGAGTAGAAGAGTGCTCTTTTCTCAAAAGCAGAGTGTGTTTCTTGTAAGGCGAGCTAGTGTTTGTTTCCCAGTCCTAAATGGAGTTGAATCACATGCAGATTCTGGTCCTACGAGCAAGAGTTGTTTTCTGGTAAGAAGAGTCACTATTGCGCTTCCATTGCCAAACACAGGACAAATAGCACTGGCGTCTGTTCCCAGCAGGTACAGTGTATTGGACTGAAGAGGATCTACTGTTCTTGTCAGGTTCCTAAGCAGAATTGAACTAGTTATGGCGGTGTGTGTAGGAAGCACGGTATTTTTGTTCTGAGCAAGCTCACTGTTCGGACCTCATAGGAAACACAGTAGAGTAGAAGAGTGCTATTTTCTCAAAAGCAGAGTGTGTTTCTTGTAAGGCGAGCTAGCATTTGTTTCCTAGTCCTAAATGGAGTTCAATCACAGGCAGTTTCCGGTCCAATGAGCAAGAGTTGTTTTCTGGAAAGGAAAGTCACTATTGTGCTCATATTGACATACACAGTGCAAATAGCACTCAAGTCTGTTCCCAGAAAGTACAGTGTATTGGACTGAATAGGAGCTACTGTTCTTGTCACTTTCCTAAGCAGAGTTGAACTAGTTATGGCCCTGTGTGTAGGAAGCACAGTTCTTTTGTTCTGAGCAAGCTCACTGTTCGGACCCCATAGGAAACACAGTAGAGTAGAAGAGTGCTCTTTTCTCAAAAGCAGAGTGTGTTTCTTGTAAGGCGAGCTAGCATTTGTTTCCCAGTCCTAAATGGAGTTGAATCCCATGCAGTTTCTGTTCCTAAGAGCAAGAGTTGTTTTCTGGTAAGAAGAGTCACTATTGCGCTGCCATTGCCATACACAGTGCAAATAGCACTCGTGTCTGTTCCCAGCAAATACAGTGTATTGGACTGAAGAGGATCTACTGTTCTTGTCAGGTTACTAAGCAGAATTGAACTAGGTGTGGCAGTGTGTGTAGGAATCACGTTTTTTTTTGTTCTGAGCAAGCTCACTGTTCGGACCTCATAGGAAACACAGTAGAGTAGAATAGTGCTCTTTTCTCAAAAGCAGAGTGTGTTTCTTGTAAGGCGAGCTAGCGTTTGTTTCCCAGTCCTAAATGGAGTTGAATCACATGCAGTTTCTGGTCCTACGAGCAAGAGTTGTTTTATGGTAAGAAGAGTCACTATTGCGCTGCCATTGCCATACACAGGACAAATAGCACTGTTGTCTGTTCCCAGCAGTACAGTGTATCGAACTGAAGAGGATCTACTGTTCTTGTCAGGTTCCTAAGCAGACTTGAACTAGATGTGGCCGTGTTTGTAGGAAGCACAGTTTTTTTATTCTGAGCAAGCTCACTGTTCGGAACACATAGGAAACAGTAGAGTAGAAGAGTGCTCTTTTCTCATAAGCAGAGTGTGTTTCTTGGAAGGCGAGCGAGTGTTTGTTTCCCAGTCCTAAATGGAGTTGAGTCACATGCACTTTTTTGTCTTACGAGCAAGAGTTGTTTTCTGGTAAGACGAGTCACTATTGTGCTCCAATTGCCATACACAGTGTAAATAGCACTCGCGTCTCTTCCGAGCAAGTACAGTGTATTGGACTGAAGAGGAGCTACTGTTCTTGTCAGTTTCCTAAGCAGAGTTGAACTAGATATGGCCCGTGTGTGTAGGAAGCACAGTTCTTTTGTTCTGAGCAAGCTCACTGTTTGGACCCCATAGGAAACACAGTAGAGTAGAAGAGTGCTCTTTTCTCTAAAGCAGAGTGTGTTTCTTGTAAGGCGAGCGAGTGTTTGTTTCCCAGTCCTAAATGGAGTTGAGTCACATGCACTTTTTTGTCTTACGAGCAAGAGTTGTTTTCTGGTAAGAAGAGTCACTATTGTGCTCCAATTGCCATACACAGTGTAAATAGCACTCGCGTCTGTTCCGAGCAAGTACAGTGTATCGGACTGAAGAGGAGCTACTGTTCTTGTCAGTTTCCTAAGCAGAGTTGAACTAGATATGGCCCGTGTGTGTAGGAAGCACAATTCTTTTTTTCTGTGCAAGCTCACTGTTTGGACCCCATAGGAAACACAGTAGAGTAGAAGAGTGCTCTTTTCTCTAAAGCAGAGTGTGTTTCTTGTAAGGCGAGCGAGTGTTTGTTTCCCAGTCCTAAATGGAGTTGAGTCACATGCACTTTTTTGTCTTACGAGCAAGAGTTGTTTTCTGGTAAGACGAGTCACTATTGTGCTCCAATTGCCATACACAGTGTAAATAGCACTCGCGTCTGTTCCGAGCAAGTACAGTGTATCGGACTGAAGAGGAGCTACTGTTCTTGTCAGTTTCCTAAGCAGAGTTGAACTAGATATGGCCGGTGTGTGTAGGAAGCACAATTCTTTTTTTCTGTGCAAGCTCACTGTTTGGACCCCATAGGAAACACAGTAGAGTAGAAGAGTGCTCTTTTCTCTAAAGCAGAGTGTGTTTCTTGTAAGGCGAGCTAGCGTTTGTTTCCCAGTCCTAAATGGAGTGGAATCACATGCAGTTTCTGGTCCTATGAGCAAGAGTTGTTTTCTGGTAAGGAAAGTCACTATTGCGCTCCCATTGCCATACACAGTGCAAATAGCACATGTGTCTGTTCCCAGCAAGTACAGTGTATCAGACTGAAGAGGAGCTACTGTTCTTGTCAGTTTCCTAAGCAGAGTTGAACTAGATATGGCCCGTGTGTGTAGGAAGCACAGTTCTTATGTTCTGAGCAAGCTCACTGTTCTGGCCCTATAGGAAACACTGTAGGGTAGAAGAGTGCACTTTTCTTAAAAGCAGAGTGTGTTTCTTGTAAGGCGAGCTCGCGTTTGTTTCCCAGTCCTAAATGGAGTTGAGTCACATGCAGTTTTTTGTCCTAAGAGCAAGAGTTGTTTTCTGGTAAGAAGAGTCACTGTTGCGCTCCAAATGCCATATACTGTGCAAATAGCACTCGCGTCTGTTCCCAGCAAGTACAGTGTATCATACTGAATAGGATCTACTGTTCTTGTCAGTTTCCTAAGCAGACTTGAACTAGATATGGCCGTGTGTGTAGGAAGCAGAGTTTTTTTGTTCTGAGCAAGCTCACTGTTCAGAACACATAGGAAACACAGTAGAGTAGAAGAATGCTCTTTTCTCAAAAGCAGAGTGTGTTTTTGGAAGGCGAGCTAGTGTTTGTTTCCCAGTCCTAAATGGAGTTGAGTCACATGCAGTTTTTTGTCCTACGAGCAAGAGTTGTTTTCTGGTAAGACGAGTTACTATTGTGCTCCAATTGCCATACACAGTGCAAAAAGAATTCGCGTCTGTTCCCAGCAATTACAGTGTATTGGACTGAATAGGAGCTACTGTTCTTGTCAGTTTCATACGCAGAGTTGAACTAAATATGGCCGTGTGTGTAGGAAGCACAGTTCTTTTGTTCTGAGCAAGCTCACTGTTCTGGCCCTATAGGAAACAAAGTAGAGTAGAAGAATGCTCTTTTCTCAAAAGCAGATTGTGTTTCTTGTAAGGCGAGCCACCGTTTGTTTCCCAGTCCTATATGGAGTTGAATCACATGCAGTTTCTGGTCCTACGAGCAAGATTTTTTTCTGGTAAGGAAAGTCACTATTGCGCTCCCATTGCCATACACAGTACAAATAGCACTCACGTCTATTCCCAGCAAGTACAGTGTATCGGACTGAAGAGGAGCTACTGTTCTTGTCAGTTTCCTAAGCAGAGTTGAATGAGATATGTCCCGCCTGTGTAGGAAGCACAGTTCTTTTGTTCTGAGCAAGCTCACTGTTTGGACCCCATAGGAAACACAGTAGAGTAGAAGAGTGCTCTTTTCTTAAAAGCAGAGGGTGTTTCTGGTAGGGCGAGCTAGCGTTTGTTTCCCAGTCCTAAATGGAGTTGAATCACATGCAGTTTCTAGTCCTGCAAGCAAGAGTTGTTTTCTGGTAAGAAGAGTCACTATTGCGCTGCCATTGCCATACACAGGACAAATAACACTTGCGTCTTTTCCCAGCAAGTACAGTGTATAGGATGGAAGAGGATCTACTGTTCTTGTCAGTTTCCTAAGCAGAGTTGAACTAGATATGGCCCGAGTGTAGGAAGCACAGTTCTTTCTTCTGAGCAAGCTCACTGTTCTGGCCCTATAGGAAACACAGTAGAGTAGAAGAGTGCTCTTTTCTCTAAAGCAGAGTGTGTTTCTTGTAAGGCGAGCTAGCGTTTGTTTCCCAGTCCTAAATGGAGTGTAATCACATGCAGTTTCTGGTCCTACGAGCAAGAGTTTTTTTGTGGGAAGAAGAGTCACTATTGCGCTGCCATTGCCATACACAGGACTAAAAGCACTGTTGTCTGTTACCAGCAGTACAGTGTATTGTACTGAAGAGGATCTACTGTTCTTGTCAGGTTCCTAAGCAGAATTGAACTAGATATGGCCGTGTGTGTAGGAAGCACAGTTCTTTTGTTCTGAGCAAGTTCACTGTTCAGACCTCTTAGGAAACACAATAGAGTAGAAGAGTGCTTTTTTCTCTAAATCAGAGTGTGTTTCTTGTAAGGCGAGTTAGTGTTTGTTTCCCCGTCCTAAGTGGAGTTGAATCACATGCGGTTTCTGGTCCTACGAGCAAGAGTTGTTTTCTGGTAAGAAGAGTCACTATTGTGCTCCCATTGTCATACACAGGGCAAATAGCACACGTGTCTGTTCCCAGCATGTACAGTGTATTGGACTGAAGAGGATCTACTGTTCTTGTCAGGTTCCTAAGCAGAGTTGAACTAGATATGGCCGTGTGTGTAGGAAGCACAGTTCTTTTGTTCTGAGCAAGCTCACTGTTCTGGCCCTATAGGAAACACAGTAGAGTAGTAGAGTGCTCTTTTCTCAAAAGCAGATTGTGTTTCTTGTAAGGGGAGCTTGTGTTTGTTTCCCAGTCATATATGGAGTTTAGTCACATGCAGTTTCTGGTCCTATGAGCAAGAGTTGTTTTCTGGTAAGAAGAGTCACTGTTGCGGTCCAAATGTCATATACAGTGCAAATAGCCCTCACGTCTGTTCCCAGCAAGTACAGTGTATCGGACTGAATAGGAGCTACTGTTCTTGTCAGTTTCCTAAGCAGACTTGAACTAGATATGGCCGTGTTTGTAGGAAGCACAGTTTTTTTGTTCTGAGCAAGCTCACTATTCGGAACACATAAGAAACACAGTAGAGTAGAAGAGTGCTCTTTTGTCAAAAGCAGAGTGTGTTTTTGGAAGGCGAGCTAGCGTTTGTTTCCCAGTCCTAAATGGAGTTGAGTCACATGCAGTTTTTTGTCCTACGAGCAAGAGTTGTTTTCTGGTAAAATGAGTCACTATTGTGCTCCAATTGCCATACACAGTGCAAATAGCACTCGGGTCTGTTCCGAGCAAGTACAGTGTATTGGACTGAAGAGGAGCTACTGTTCTTGTCAGTTTCTTAGCAGAGTTGAACTAGATATGGCCCGTGTATGTAGGAAGCACAGTTCTTTTTTTCTGAGCAAGCTCACTGTTCTGGCCCTATAGGAAAAACAGTAGAGTAGAAGAGTGCTCTTTTCTCAAAAGCAGATTGTGTTTCTTGTAAGAGGAGCTAGCGTTTGTTTCCCAGTCCTATATGGAGTTGAATCACATGCAGTTTCTGGTCCTACGTGCAAGAGTTGTTTTTTGGTAAGGAAAGTCACTACTGCGCTCCCATTGCCATACACAGTGCAAATAGCACTCCCGTCTGTTACCAGCAAGTACAGTGTATTGCACTGAAGAGGAGCTACTGTTCTTGTCAGTTTCCTAAGCAGAGTTGATCGATATATGTCACGCGTGTGTAGGAAGCACAGTTCTTTTGTTTTGAGCAAGCTCACTGTTTGGACCCCATAGGAAACACAGTAGAGTAGAAGAGTGCTCTTTTCTCAAAAGCAGAGTGTGTTTCTTGTAAGGGGAGCTCGCGTTTGTTTCCCAGTCCTAAATGGAGTTGAGTCACATGCAGTTTTTGGTCCTACGAGCAAGAATTGTTTTCTGGTAAGAAGAGTCACTGTTGCGCTCCAAATGCCATATACAGTGCAAATAGCACTCGCATCTGTTCCCAGCAAATACAGTGTATCGGACTGAATAGGAGCTACTGTTCTTGTCAGTTTCCTAAGCAGACTTGATATAGATATGGTCCGTGTGTAGGAAGCACAGTTCTTTTGTTCTGAGCAAGCTCACTGTTCTGGCCCTATAGGAAACACAGTAGAGTAGAAGAGTGCTCTTTTCTCTAAAGCAGATTGTGTTTCTTGTAAGGCGAGCTAGCGTTTGTTTCCCAGTCCTAAATGGAGTTGAATCACATGCAGTTTCTGGTCCTACGAGCAAGAGTTGTTTTCTGGTAAGAAGAGTCACTATTGCGCTGCCATTGCCATACACGGGACAAATAGCACGGGCGTCTGTTCCCAGCAAGTACAGTGTATTGGACTGAAGAGGATCTAATGTTCTTGTCAGGTTCCTAAGCAGAATTGAACTAGATATGGCCGTGTGTGTAGGAAGCACAGTTATTTTGTTCTGAGCAAGCTCTCTGTTCGGACCCCTTAGGAAACACAGTAGAGTAGAATTGTGCTCTTTTTTCAAAAGCAGAGTGTGTTTCTTGTAAGGCGAGCTAGCGTTTGTTTCCCAGTCCTAAATGGAGTTGAATCCCATCCAGTTTCTGTTCCTACGAGCAAGAGTTGTTTTCTGGTAAGGAAAGTAACTATTGAGCTCCCATTGCCATACACAGTGCAAATAGCACTCGCGTCTGTTCCCAGCAAATACAGTGTATCGGACTGAAGTGGAGCTACTGTTCTTGTCAGTTTCCTAAGCAGAGTTGAACTAGATATGGTCGGTGTGTGTAGGAAGCACAGTTCTTTTGTTCTGAGCAAGCTCACTGTTCTGGCCCTATAGGAAACACAGTAGAGAAGAAGAGTGCTCTCTTCTCTAAAGCAGAGTGTGTTTCTTGTAAGGAGAACTAGCGTTTTTTCCCAGTCCTAAATGGAGTTGAATCACATGCAGTTTCTGGTCCTACGAGCAAGAGTTGTTTTATGGTAAGAAGAGTCACTATTGCGCTGCCATTGCCATACACAGGACAAATAGCACTGTTGTCTGTTCCCAGGAGCACAGTGTATTGGACTGAAGAGGATCTACTGTTCTTGTCAGGTTCCTAAGCAGACTTGAACTAGATATGGCAATGTTTGTAGGAAGCACAGTTTTTTTGTTCTGACCAAGCTCACTGTTCGGAACACATAGGAAACACAGTAGAGTAGAAGAGTGCTCTTTTCTCAAAAGCAGAGTGTGTTTTTGGAAGGTGAGCTCGCGTTGGTTTCCCAGTCATAAATGGAGTTGAGTCACATGCAGTTTTTTGTCCTACGAGCAAGAGTTGTTTTCTGGTAAGAAGAGTCACTGTTGCGCTCCAAATGCCATATACAGTGCAAATAGCACTCGCGTCTGTTCCCAGCAAGTACAGTGTATCAGACTGAATAGGAGCTACTGTTCTTGTCAGTTTCCTAAGCAGACTTGAACTAGATATGGCCGTGTGTGTAGGAAGCACAGTTTTTTTGTTCTGAGCAAGCTCATTGTTCGGAACACATAGGAAACACAGTAGAGTAGAAGAGTGCTCTTTTCTCAAAAGCAGAGTGTGTTTCTTGTAAGGCGAGCTAGCGTTTGTCTCCTAGTCCTAAATGGAGTGGAATCACATGCAGTTTCTGGTCCTATGAGCAAGAGTTGTTTTCTGGTAAGGAAAGTCACTATTGCGCTCCCATTGCCATACACAGTGCAAATAGCACATGCGTCTGTTCCCAGCAAGTACAGTGTATCAGACTGAAGAGGAGCTACTGTTCTTGTCAGTTTCCTAAGCAGAGTTGAACTAGATATGGCCCGTGTGTGTAGGAAGCACAGTTCTTATGTTCTGTGCAAGCTCACTGTTCTGGCCCTATAGGAAACACAGTAGAGTAGAAGTGTGCACTTTTCTTAAAAGCAGAGTGTGTTTCTTGTAAGGCGAGCTCGCGTTTGTTTCCCAGTCCTAAATGGAGTTGAGTCACATGCAGTTTTTTGTCCTACGAGCAAGAGTTGTTTTTTGGTAAGAAGAGTCACTGTTGTGCTCCAAATGCCATATACAGTGCAAATAGCACTCGCGTCTGTTCCCAGCAAGTACAGTGTATCGTACTGAATAGGAGCTACTGTTCTTGTCAGTTTCCTAAGCAGACTTGAACTAGATATGGCCGTGTGTGTAGGAAGCACAGTTCTTTTGTTCTGAGCAAGCTTACTGTTTAGACCCCATAGGAAACACAGTAGAGTAGAAGAGTGCTCTTTTCTCAAAAGCAGAGTGTGTTTCATGTAAGACGAGCTAGCATTTGTTTTCCAGTCCTAAATGGAGTTGAATCACATGCAGTTTCTGGTCCTACGAGCAAGAGTTGTTTTCTGGTAAGGAAAGTCACTATTGTGCTCCCATTTCCATACAAAGTGCAAATAGCCCTCCCGTCTGTTCCCAGCAAGTACAGTGTATCGGATTGAAGAGGATCTACTGTTCTTGTCAGGTTCCTAAGCAGACTTGAACTAGATATGGCCGTGTTTGTTGGAAGCACAGTTTTTTTGTTATGAGCAAGCTCACTGTTCGGAACACATAGGAAACAGTAGAGTAGAAGAGTGCTCTTTTCTCAAAAGCAGAGTGTGTTTCTTGGAAGGCGAGCTAGTGTTTGTTTCCCAGTACTAAATGGAGTTGAGTCACATGCAGTTTTTTGTCCTACGAGCAAGAGTTGTTTTCTGGTAAGACGAGTCACTATTGTGTTCCAATTGCCATACACAGTGCAAATAGCACTCGCGTCTGTTCCCAGCAAGTACAGTGTATTGGACTGAATAGGAGCTACTGTTCTTGTCAGTTTCCTAAGAAGATTCGAACGATATATGGCCCGTGTGTGTAGGAAGCACAGTTCTTTTGTTCTGAGCAAGCTCACTGTTTGGACCCCATAGGAAACACAGTAGAGTAGAAGAGTGCTCTTTTCTCTAAAGCAGAGTGTTTTTCTTGTAAGGGGAGCTCGTGTTTGTTTCCCAGTCCTAATTGGAGTTGAGTCACATGCAGTTTTTGGTCCTACGAGCAAGAGTTGTTTTCTGCTAAGAAGAGTCACTATTGCGCTCCAAATGCCATACACAGTGCAAATAGTACTTGCGTCTGTTCCCTTCAAGTACAGTGTATTGGACTGATTAGGAGCTCCTGTTCTTGTCAGTTTCCTCAGCAGAGTTGAACTAGATATGGCCGTGTGTGTAGGAAGCACAGTTCTTTTGTTCTGAGCAAGCTCATCTTCTGGCCCTATAGGAAACACAGTAGAGTAGAAGAGTGCTCTTTTCTCAAAAGCAGATTGTGTTTCTTGTAAGGCGAGCTAGCATTTGTTTCCCAGTCCTAAATGGAGTTGAATCACATGCAGTTTCTGGTCCTATGACCAAGAGTTGTTTTCTGGTAAGAAAAGTCACTATTGCGCTCCCATTGCCATACACAGTGCAAATAGCACTCACGTCTGTACGCAGCAAGTACAGTGTATCGGACTGAAGAGGAGCTACTGTTCTTGTCACTTTCCTAAGCAGAGGTGAACGAGATATGTCCCGCGTGTGTAGGAAGCACAGTTCTTTTTTTCTGAGCAAGCTCACTGTTTGGACCCCATAGGAAACACAGTAGAGTAGAACAGTGCTCTTTTCTCGAAAGCAGAGTGTGTTTCTTGTAGGGCGAGCTAACGTTTGTTTCCCAGTCCTAAATGGAGTTGAATCACATGCAGTTTCTGGTCCTGCAAGCAAGAGTTGTTTTCTGGTAAGAAGAGTCACTATTGCGCTGCCATTGCCATACACAGGACAAATAACACTGGCGTCTTTTCCCAGCAAGTACAGTGTATTGGATGGAAGAGGATCTACTGTTCTTGTCAGGTTCCTAAGCAGACTTAAACTAGATATGGCCGTGTGTGTAGGAAGCACAGTTTTTTTGTTCTGAGCAAGCTCACTGTTCGGAACCCATAGGAAACACAGTAGAGTAGAAGAGTGCTCTTTTCTCAAAAGCAGAGTGTGTTTCTTGGAAGGCGAGCTAGCGTTTGTTTCCCAGTCCTAAATGGAGTTGAGTCACATGCAGTTTTTTGTCCTACGAGCAAGAGTTGTTTTCTGGTAAGACGAGTCACTATTGTGCTCCAATAGCCATACACAGTGCAAATAGCAGTCCCGTCTGTTCCCAGGAAGTGCAGTGTATCGTACTGAAGAGGAGCTACTGTTCTTGTCAGTTTCCTAAGCAGAGTTGAATTAGATATGGCCCGAGTGTAGGAAGCACAGTTCTTTTGTTCTGAGCAAGCTCACTGTTCTGGCCCTATAGGAAACACAGTAGAGTAGAAGAGTGCTCTTTTCTCTAAATCAGAGTGTGTTTCTTGTAAGGCGAGTTAGCGTTTGTTTCCCAGTCCTAAATGGAGTTGAATCACATGCAGTTTCTGGTCCTCCGAGCAAGAGTTGTTTTCTGGTAAGAAGAGTCACTATTGCGCTGCCATTGCCATACACAGGACAAATAGCACTGTTGTCTATTCCCAGCAGTACAGTGTATTGGAGTGAAGAGGATCTACTGTTCTTGTCAGGTTCCAAAGCAGAATTGAACTAGATATGGCCGTGTGTGTAGGAAGCACAGTTCTTTTGTTCTGAGCAAGTTCAGTGTTCGGACCTCCTAGGAAACACAATAGAGTAGAAGAGTGCTCTTTTCTCAAAAACAGAGTGTGTTTCTTGTACGGCGAGCTAGCGTTTGTTTCCCAGTCCTAAATGGAGTGGAATCACATGCAATTTCTGGTCCTACGAGCAAGAGTTGTTTTCTGGTAAGAAGAGTCACTATTGTGCTCCCATTGTCATACACAGTTCAAATAGCACTCACGTCTCTTATCAGCAAGTACAGTGTATTGGACTGAAGAGGATCTATTGTTCTTGTCAGGTTCCTAATCAGACTTGAACTAGATATGGCCATGTGTGTAGGAAGCACAGTTCTTATGTTCTGAGCAAGCTCACGGTTCTGGCCCTATAGGAAACACAGTAGAGTAGAAGAGTGCACTTTTCTTAAAAGCAGAGTGTTTTTCTTGTAAGGGGAGCTCGCGATTGTTTCCCAGTCCTAAATGGAGTTGAGTCACATGCAGTTTTTGGTCCTACGAGCAAGAGTTGTTTTCTTGTAAAAAGAGTCACTGTTGCGCTCCAAAGGCCATATACAGTGCAAATAGCACTCGCGTCTGTTCCCAGCAAGTACAGTGTATCGGACTGAATAGGAGCTACTGTTCTTGTCAGTTTCCTAAGCAGACTTGATTTAGATATGGTCCGTGTGTAGGAAGCACAGTTCTTTTGTTCTCAGCAAGCTCACTGTTTGGACCCCATAGGAAACACAGTAGAGTAGAAGAGTGCTCTTTTCTCTAAAGCAGAGTGTGTTTCTTGTAAGGCAAGCTAGCGTTTGTTTCCCAGTCCTAAATGGAGTTGAATCACATGGAGTTTCTGGTCCTACAAGCAAGAGATGTTTTCTGGTAAGAACAGTCACCATTGCGCTGCCATTGCCATACACAGAACAAATAGCACTGGCGTCTTTTCCAAGCAAGTACAGTGTATTGGACGAAAGAGGATCTACTGTTCTTGTCAGGTTCCTAATCAGACTTGAAAGGGATATGGCCGTGTGTGTAGGAAGCACAGTTTTTTTGTTCTGAGCAAGCTCACTGTTCGGACCCCATAGGAAACACAGTAGAGTAGAAGAGTGCTCTTTTCTCTAAAGCAGAGTGTGTTTCTTGTAAGGCGAGCTCGCGTTTGTTTCCCAGTCCTAAATGGAGTTGAGTCACAGGCAGTTTTTGGTCCTACGAGCAAGAGTTGTTTTCTGGTAAGAAGAGTCACTATTGCGCTCCAAATGCAATACACAGTGCAAAGAGCACTCGCGTCTGTTCCCAGCAAGTACAGTGTATTGGACTGAATAGGAGCTGCTGTTCTTGTCAGTTTCCTAAGCAGAGTTGAACTAAATATGGTCCATGTGTGTAGGAAGCACAGTTCTTTTGTTCTGAGCAATCTCACTGTTCTGGCCCTATAGGAAACACAGTAGAGTAGAAGAGTGATCTTTTCTCAAAAGCAGAGTGTGTTTCTTGTAAGGCGAGCTAGCGTTTGTTTCCCAGTCCTAAATGGAGTTGAATCACATGCAGTTTCTGTTCCTACGAGCAAGAGTTATTTTCTGGTAAGGAAAGTAACTATTGAGCTCCCATTGCCATACACAGTGCAAATAGCCCTCGCGTCTGTTCCCAGCAAATACAGTGTATTGGACTGAAGAGGAGCTACTGTTCTTGTCAGTTTCCTAAGCAGAGTTGAACTAGATATGGCCCGTGTGTGTAGGAAGCACAGTTCTTTTGTTCTGAGCAAGCTCACTGTTTAGACCCCATTGGAAACACAGTAGAGTAGAAGAGTGCTCTTTTCTCAAAAGCAGAGTGTGTTTCATGTAAGGCGAGCTAGCATTTGTTTCCCAGTCCTAAATGGCGTTGAATCACATGCAGTTTCTGGTCCTATGAGCAAGAGTTGTTTTATGGTAAGGAAAGTCACTATTGTGCTCCCATTGCCATACACAGTGCAAATAGCACATGCGTCTGTTCCCAGCAAGTACAGTGTATCGGATTGAAGAGGATCTACTGTTCGTGTCAGGTTCCTAAGCAGACTTGAACTAGATATGGCCGTGTTTGTTCGAAGCACAGTTTTTTTGTTATGAGCAAGCTCACTGCTCGAAACACATAGGATACAGTAGAGTAGAAGAGTGCTCTTTTCTCAAAAGCAGAGTGTGTTTCTTGGAATACGAGCTAGTGTTTGTTTCCCAGTACTAAATGGAGCTGAGTCACATGCAGTTTTTTGTCCCACGAGCAAGAGTTGTTTTCTGGTAAGACGAGTCACTATTGTGTTCCAATTGCCATACACAGTGCAAATAGTACTCGCGTCTGTTCCCAGCAAGTACAGTGTATTGGACTGAATAGGAGCTACTGTTCTTGTCAGTTTCCTAAGAAGAGTTGAACGAGATATGGCCCGTGTGCGTAGGAAGCACAGTTCTTTTGTTCTGAGCAAGCTCACTGTTTGGACCCCATAGGAAACACAGTAGAGTAGAAGAGTGCTCTTTTCTCTAAAGCAGAATGTTTTCTTGTAAGGTGAGCTCGTGTTTGTTTCCCAGTCCTAAATGGAGTTGAGTCACATGCAGTTTTTGGTCCTACGAGCAAGAGTTGTTTCTGGTAAGAAGAGTCACTATTGCGCTCCAAATGCCATACACAGTGCACATAGTACTCGCGTCTGTTCCCTTCAAGTACAGTGTATTGGACTGATTATGAGCTACTGTTCTTGTCAGTTTCCTCAGCAGAGTTGAACTAGATATGGCCGTGTGTATAGGAAGCACAGTTCTTTTGTTCTGAGCAAGCTCACTGTTCTGGCCCTATAGGAAACACAGTAGAGTAGAAGAGTGCTCTTTTCTCAAAAGCAGAGTGTGTTTCATGTAAGGCGAGCTAGCATTTGTTTCTTAGTCCTAAATGGAGTTGAATCACATGCAGTTTCTGGTCCTACGAGCAAGAGTTGTTTTCTGGTAAGGAAAGTCACTATTGCGCTCCCATTGCCATACACAGTGCAAATAGCACATGCGTCTCTTCCCAGCAAGTACAGTGTATCGGACTGAAGAGGAGCTACTGTTCTTGTCAGTTTCCTAAGCAGAGTTGAACTAGATATGGCCCGTGTGTGTAGGAAGCACAGTTCTTTTGTTCTGAGCAAGCTCACTGTTCTGGCCCTATAGGAAACACAGTAGAGTAGAAGAGTGCTCTTGTCTCTAAAGCAGAGTGTGTTTCTTGTAACGCGAGCTATCGTTTGTTTCCCAGTCCTAAATGGAGTTGAATCACATGCAGTTTCTGGTCCTACGAGCAAGAGTTGTTTTATGGTAAGAAGAGTCACTATTGTGCTTCCATTGCCATGTACAGGACAAAGAGCACTGGCGTCTGTTCCCAGCAAGTACAGTGTATTGGACTGAAGAGGATCTACTGTTCTTTCAGGTTCCTAAGCAGAATTGAACTAGATATGGCCGTGTGTGTAGGAAGCACAGTTCTTTTGTTCTGAGCAAGCTCACTGTTCGGACCCTATTGGAAACACAGTAGAGTAGAAGAGTGCTCTTTTCTCAAAAGCAGAGTGTGTTTCTTGTAAGGCGAGCTAGCGTTTGTTTCCCAGTCCTAAATGGAGTTGAATCACATGCAGTTTCTGGTCCTATGAGCAAGAGTTGTTTTCTGGTAAGGAAAGTCACTATTGCACTCCCATTGCCATACACAGTGCAAATAGCACTCGCGTCTGTTCCCAGCAAGTACAGTGTATCGGACTGAAGAGGATCTACTGTTCTTGTCAGGTTCCTAAGCAGACTTGAACTAGATGTGGCAATGTTTGTAGGAAGCACAGTTTTTTTGTTGTGAGCAAGCTCACTGTTCGGAAAACATAGGAAACAGTAGAGTAGAAGAGTGCTCTTTTCTCTAAAGCAGAGTGTGTTTCTTGTAAGGCGAGCTAGCGTTTGTTTCCCAGTCCTAAATGGAGTGGAATCACATGCAGTTTCTGGTCCTATGAGCAAGAGTTGTTTTCTGGTAAGGAAAGTCACTATTGCGCTCCCATTGCCATACACAGTGCAAATAGCACATGCGTCTGTTCCCAGCAAGTACAGTGTATCGGATTGAAGAGGATCTACTGTTCGTGTCAGGTTCCTAAGCAGACTTGAACTAGATATGGCCGTGTTTGTTCGAAGCACAGTTTTTTTGTTATGAGCAAGCTCACTGCTCGGAACACATAGGAAACAGTAGAGTAGAAGAGTGCTCTTTTGTCAAAAGCAGAGTGTGTTTCTTGGAATACGAGCTAGTGTTTGTTTCCCAGTACTAAATGGAGCTGAGTCACATGCAGTTTTTTGTCCTACGAGCAAGAGTTGTTTTCTGGTAAGACGAGTCACTATTGTGTTCCAATTGCCATACACAGTGCAAATAGCACTCGCGTCTGTTCCCAGCAAGTACGGTGTATTGGACTGAATAGGAGCTACTGTTCTTGTCAGTTTCCTAAGAAGAGTTGAACGAGATATGGCCCGTGTGCGTAGGAAGCACAGTTCTTTTGTTCTGAGCAAGCTCACTGTTCTGGCCCTATAGGAAACACAGTAGAGTAGAAGAGTGCACTTTTCTTAAAAGCAGAGTGTTTTTCTTGTAAGGCGAGCTCGCGTTTGTTTCCCAGTCCTAAATGGAGTTGAGTCACATGCAGTTTCTGGTCCTATGAGCAAGAGTTGTTTTCTGGTAAGGAAAGTCACTATTGCACTCCCATTGCCATACACAGTGCAAATAGCACTCGCGTCTGTTCCCTTCAAGTACAGTGTATTGGACTGATTATGAGCTACTGTTCTTGTCAGTTTCCTCAGCAGAGTTGAACTAGATATGGCCGTGTGTATAGGAAGCACAGTTCTTGTGTTCTGAGCAAGCTCACTGTTCTGGCCCTATAGGAAACACAGTAGAGTAGAAGAGTGCTCTTTTCTCAAAAGCAGAGTGTGTTTCATGTAAGGCGAGCTAGCATTTGTTTCTTAGTCCTAAATGGAGTTGAATCACATGCAGTTTCTGGTCCTACGAGCAAGAGTTGTTTTCTGGTAAGGAAAGTCACTATTGCGCTCCCATTGCCATACACAGTGCAAATAGCACATGCGTCTCTTCCCAGCAAGTACAGTGTATCGGACTGAAGAGGAGCTACTGTTCTTGTCAGTTTCCTAAGCAGAGTTGAACTAGATATGGCCCGTGTGTGTAGGAAGCACAGTTCTTTTGTTCTGAGCAAGCTCACTGTTCTGGCCCTATAGGAAACACAGTAGAGTAGAAGAGTGCTCTTGTCTCTAAAGCAGAGTGTGTTTCTTGTAACGCGAGCTATCGTTTGTTTCCCAGTCCTAAATGGAGTTGAATCACATGCAGTTTCTGGTCCTACGAGCAAGAGTTGTTTTATGGTAAGAAGAGTCACTATTGTGCTTCCATTGCCATGTACAGGACAAAGAGCACTGGCGTCTGTTCCCAGCAAGTACAGTGTATTGGACTGAAGAGGATCTACTGTTCTTTCAGGTTCCTAAGCAGAATTGAACTAGATATGGCCGTGTGTGTAGGAAGCACAGTTCTTTTGTTCTGAGCAAGCTCACTGTTCGGACCCTATTGGAAACACAGTAGAGTAGAAGAGTGCTCTTTTCTCAAAAGCAGAGTGTGTTTCTTGTAAGGCGAGCTAGCGTTTGTTTCCCAGTCCTAAATGGAGTTGAATCACATGCAGTTTCTGGTCCTATGAGCAAGAGTTGTTTTCTGGTAAGGAAAGTCACTATTGCACTCCCATTGCCATACACAGTGCAAATAGCACTCGCGTCTGTTCCCAGCAAGTACAGTGTATCGGACTGAAGAGGATCTACTGTTCTTGTCAGGTTCCTAAGCAGACTTGAACTAGATGTGGCAATGTTTGTAGGAAGCACAGTTTTTTTGTTGTGAGCAAGCTCACTGTTCGGAAAACATAGGAAACAGTAGAGTAGAAGAGTGCTCTTTTCTCTAAAGCAGAGTGTGTTTCTTGTAAGGCGAGCTAGCGTTTGTTTCCCAGTCCTAAATGGAGTGGAATCACATGCAGTTTCTGGTCCTATGAGCAAGAGTTGTTTTCTGGTAAGGAAAGTCACTATTGCGCTCCCATTGCCATACACAGTGCAAATAGCACATGCGTCTGTTCCCAGCAAGTACAGTGTATCGGATTGAAGAGGATCTACTGTTCGTGTCAGGTTCCTAAGCAGACTTGAACTAGATATGGCCGTGTTTGTTCGAAGCACAGTTTTTTTGTTATGAGCAAGCTCACTGCTCGGAACACATAGGAAACAGTAGAGTAGAAGAGTGCTCTTTTCTCAAAAGCAGAGTGTGTTTCTTGGAATACGAGCTAGTGTTTGTTTCCCAGTACTAAATGGAGCTGAGTCACATGCAGTTTTTTGTCCTACGAGCAAGAGTTGTTTTCTGGTAAGACGAGTCACTATTGTGTTCCAATTGCCATACACAGTGCAAATAGCACTCGCGTCTGTTCCCAGCAAGTACGGTGTATTGGACTGAATAGGAGCTACTGTTCTTGTCAGTTTCCTAAGAAGAGTTGAACGAGATATGGCCCGTGTGCGTAGGAAGCACAGTTCTTTTGTTCTGAGCAAGCTCACTGTTCTGGCCCTATAGGAAACACAGTAGAGTAGAAGAGTGCACTTTTCTTAAAAGCAGAGTGTTTTTCTTGTAAGGCGAGCTCGCGTTTGTTTCCCAGTCCTAAATGGAGTTGAGTCACATGCAGTTTCTGGTCCTATGAGCAAGAGTTGTTTTCTGGTAAGGAAAGTCACTATTGCACTCCCATTGCCATACACAGTGCAAATAGCACTCGCGTCTGTTCCCTTCAAGTACAGTGTATTGGACTGATTATGAGCTACTGTTCTTGTCAGTTTCCTCAGCAGAGTTGAACTAGATATGGCCGTGTGTATAGGAAGCACAGTTCTTGTGTTCTGAGCAAGCTCACTGTTCTGGCCCTATAGGAAACACAGTAGAGTAGAAGAGTGCTCTTTTCTCAAAAGCAGAGTGTGTTTCATGTAAGGCGAGCTAGCATTTGTTTCTTAGTCCTAAATGGAGTTGAATCACATGCAGTTTCTGGTCCTACGAGCAAGAGTTGTTTTCTGGTAAGGAAAGTCACTATTGCGCTCCCATTGCCATACACAGTGCAAATAGCACATGCGTCTCTTCCCAGCAAGTACAGTGTATCGGACTGAAGAGGAGCTACTGTTCTTGTCAGTTTCCTAAGCAGAGTTGAACTAGATATGGCCCGTGTGTGTAGGAAGCACAGTTCTTTTGTTCTGAGCAAGCTCACTGTTCTGGCCCTATAGGAAACACAGTAGAGTAGAAGAGTGCTCTTGTCTCTAAAGCAGAGTGTGTTTCTTGTAACGCGAGCTATCGTTTGTTTCCCAGTCCTAAATGGAGTTGAATCACATGCAGTTTCTGGTCCTACGAGCAAGAGTTGTTTTATGGTAAGAAGAGTCACTATTGTGCTTCCATTGCCATGTACAGGACAAAGAGCACTGGCGTCTGTTCCCAGCAAGTACAGTGTATTGGACTGAAGAGGATCTACTGTTCTTTCAGGTTCCTAAGCAGAATTGAACTAGATATGGCCGTGTGTGTAGGAAGCACAGTTCTTTTGTTCTGAGCAAGCTCACTGTTCGGACCCTATTGGAAACACAGTAGAGTAGAAGAGTGCTCTTTTCTCAAAAGCAGAGTGTGTTTCTTGTAAGGCGAGCTAGCGTTTGTTTCCCAGTCCTAAATGGAGTTGAATCACATGCAGTTTCTGGTCCTATGAGCAAGAGTTGTTTTCTGGTAAGGAAAGTCACTATTGCACTCCCATTGCCATACACAGTGCAAATAGCACTCGCGTCTGTTCCCAGCAAGTACAGTGTATCGGACTGAAGAGGATCTACTGTTCTTGTCAGGTTCCTAAGCAGACTTGAACTAGATGTGGCAATGTTTGTAGGAAGCACAGTTTTTTTGTTGTGAGCAAGCTCACTGTTCGGAAAACATAGGAAACAGTAGAGTAGAAGAGTGCTCTTTTCTCTAAAGCAGAGTGTGTTTCTTGTAAGGCGAGCTAGCGTTTGTTTCCCAGTCCTAAATGGAGTGGAATCACATGCAGTTTCTGGTCCTATGAGCAAGAGTTGTTTTCTGGTAAGGAAAGTCACTATTGCGCTCCCATTGCCATACACAGTGCAAATAGCACATGCGTCTGTTCCCAGCAAGTACAGTGTATCGGATTGAAGAGGATCTACTGTTCGTGTCAGGTTCCTAAGCAGACTTGAACTAGATATGGCCGTGTTTGTTCGAAGCACAGTTTTTTTGTTATGAGCAAGCTCACTGCTCGGAACACATAGGAAACAGTAGAGTAGAAGAGTGCTCTTTTCTCAAAAGCAGAGTGTGTTTCTTGGAATACGAGCTAGTGTTTGTTTCCCAGTACTAAATGGAGCTGAGTCACATGCAGTTTTTTGTCCTACGAGCAAGAGTTGTTTTCTGGTAAGACGAGTCACTATTGTGTTCCAATTGCCATACACAGTGCAAATAGCACTCGCGTCTGTTCCCAGCAAGTACGGTGTATTGGACTGAATAGGAGCTACTGTTCTTGTCAGTTTCCTAAGAAGAGTTGAACGAGATATGGCCCGTGTGCGTAGGAAGCACAGTTCTTTTGTTCTGAGCAAGCTCACTGTTCTGGCCCTATAGGAAACACAGTAGAGTAGAAGAGTGCACTTTTCTTAAAAGCAGAGTGTTTTTCTTGTAAGGCGAGCTCGCGTTTGTTTCCCAGTCCTAAATGGAGTTGAGTCACATGCAGTTTCTGGTCCTATGAGCAAGAGTTGTTTTCTGGTAAGGAAAGTCACTATTGCACTCCCATTGCCATACACAGTGCAAATAGCACTCGCGTCTGTTCCCAGCAAGTACAGTGTATCGGACTGAAGAGTAGCTACTTTTCTTGTCAGTTTCCTAAGCAGAGTTGAAGTAGATATGGCCCGTGTGTGTAGGAAGCACAGTTCTTGTGTTCTGAGCAAGCTCACTGTTCTGGCCCTATAGGAAACACAGTAGAGTAGAAGAGTGCTCTTTTTTCAAAAGCAGAGTGTGTTTCTTGTAAGGCGAGCTAGCGTTTGTTTCCTAGTCCTAAATGGAGTTGAATCACATGCAGTTTCAGGTCCTACGAACAAGAGTTCTTTTCTGGTAAGGAAAGTTTCATTGAGCTCCCATTGCCATACACAGTGCAAATAGCACTCGCGTCTGTTCCCAGCAAGTACAGTGTATTGGACTGGATAGGTGCTACTGTTCTTGACAACTTCCTAAGCAGAGTTGAACTAGATATGATCCGTGTTTGTAGGAAGCACAGTTCTTTTGTTCTTTGCAAGCTCACTGTTTGGACCCCATAGGAAACACAGAAGAGCAGAAGAGTGCTCTTTTCTCTAAAGCAGAGTGTGTTACTTGAAAGGCGAGCTAGCGTTTGTTTCGCAGTCCTAAATGGAGTTGAATCCCATGCAGTTTCTGGTACCACGAGCAAGAGTTGTTTTCTGGTAAAAAAGAGTCACTATTGCCCTGCCATTGCCATACACAGGACAAATAGCACTGGCGTCTGTTCGCAGCAAGTACAGTATATTGGGCTAATGAGGATCTATTGTTCTTGTCAGGTTCCTAAGCAGACTTGAACTAGATATGGCCGTGTGTGTAGGAAGCACAGTTTTTTTGTTCTGAGCAAGCTCACTGTTCGGACTCCATAGGAAACACAGTAGAGTAGAAGAGTGCTTTTTTCTCAAAAGCAGAGTGTGTTTCTTTTAAGGCGAGCTAGCGTTTGTTTCCCATTCCTAAATGGAGTGGAATCACATGCAGTTTGTGTTCCTACGAGCAAGAGTTGTTTTCTCGTAAGGAAAGTCACTATTGTGCTCCCATTGCCATACACAGTGCAAATAGCCCTCCCATCTGTTCCCAGCAAGTACAGTGTATTGGAAAGAAGAGCAGCTTCTGTTCTTGTCAGTTTCCTAAGCAGAGTTGAACTACATATGGCTCGTGTGTGTAGGAAGCACAGTTCTTATGTTCTGAGCAAGCTCACTGTTCTGGCCCTATAGGAAACACAGTACAGTAGAAGAGTGCTCTTTTCTCAAAAGCAGAGTGTGTTTCTTGTAAAGCGAGCTAGAGTTTGTTTCCCATTCCTAAATGGAGTTGAATCACATGCAGTTTCTGGTCCACGAGCAAGAGTTGTTTTCTGGTAAGAAGAGTCACTATTGCGCTGCCATTGCCATACACAGGACAAATAGCATTGGCGTCAGTTCCCAGCAAGTACAGTGTATTGGACTGAAGAGGATCTACTGTTCTTGTCAGGTTCCTAAGCAGACTTGAACCAAATATGGCCGTGGTTGTATGAAGCACAGTTTTTTTGTTCTGAGCAAGCTCACTTTTCGGAACACATAGGAAACACAGTAGAGTAGACGAGTGCTCTTTTCTCAAAAGCAGAGTGTGTTTCTTGGACGTCGAGCTAGCATTTGTTTCCCAGTCCTAAATGTAGTTGTGTCTCATGCAGTTTCTGGTCCTACGAGCAAGAGTTGTTTTCTGGTAAGGAAAGTCAGTATTGCGCTCCCATTGCCATACACAGTGCAAATAGCACTCGCGTCTGTTCCCAGCAAGTACATTGTATCGGACTGAAGAGGAGCTACTGTTCTTGTCAGTTTCCTAAGCAGAGTGGAACTAGTTATGGCCCGTGTGTAGGAAGCACAGCTCTTTAGTTCTGAGCAAGCTCACTGTTCTGGCCCTATAGGAAACACAGTAGAGTAGAAGAGTGCTCTTTTCTCTAAAGCAGAGTGTATTTCTTGTAAGGCGAGCTAGCGTTTGTTTCCCAGTCCTAAATGGAGTTGAATCACATGCAGTTTCTAGTCCTACGAGCAAGAGTTGTTTTATGGTAAGAAAAGTCACTTTTGTGCTGCCATTGCCATACACAGGACAAATAGCACTGGCGTCTGTTCCCAGCAAGTACAGTGTATTGGACTGAAGAGGATCTACCGTTCTTGTCAGGATCCTAAGCAGAATTGAACTAGATATGGCCATGTGTGTAGGAAGCACAGTTCTTATGTTCTGAGCAAACTCACGGTTCTGGCCCTATAGGAAACACAGTAGAGTAGAAGAGTGCTCTTTTCTCAAAAGCAGAGTGTGTTTCTTGTAAGGCGAGCTAGCGTTTGTTTCCCAGTCCTATATGGAGTTGAGTCACATGCAGTTTTTTGTCCTACGAGCAAGAGTTGTTTTCTGGTAAGACGAGTCAGTATTGTGCTATAATTGCCATACACAGTGCAAATAGCACTCGCGTCTCTTCCCCGCAAGTACAGTGTATTGGACTGAAGAGGAGCTACTGTTCTTGTCAGTTTCCTAAGCAGAGTTGAACTAGATATGGCCCTTGTGTGTAGGAAGCACAGTTCTTTTGTTCTGAGCAAGCTCACTGTTCGGACCCCATAGGAAACACAGTAGAGTAGAAGAGTGCTCTTTTCTCAAAAGCAGAGTGTGTTTCATGTAAGGCGAGCTAGCATTTGTTTCCCAGACCTAAATGGAGTTGAATCACATGCAGTTTCGGGTCCTATGAGCAAGAGTTGTTTTATGGTAAGGAAAGTCACTATTGTGCTCCCATTGCCCTACACAAGGCAAATAGCACTCGCGTCTTTTCCCAGCAAGTACAGTGTATTGGACTGAATAGGAGCTACTGTTCTTGTCAGTTTACTAAGCACAGTTGAACTAGATATGGCCTTGTGTGTAGGAAGCACAGTTCTTTTGTTCTGAGCAAGCTCACTGTTTGGACCCCATAGGAAACACAGTAGAGTAGAAGAGTGCTCTTTTCTCTTAAGCAGAGTGTGTTTCTTGTAAGGCGAGCTACCGTTTGTTTCCCAGTCCTAAATGGAGTGGAATCACATGCAGTTTCTGGTCCTAAGAGCAAGAGTTGTTTTCTGGTAAAGAAAGTCACTATTGCGCTCCTATTGCCATACACAGTGCAAATAGCCCTCGCGTCTGTTCCCAGCAAGTACAGTGTATTGGACTGAAGAGGAGCTACTGTTCTTCTCAGTCTCCTAAGCAGAGTTGAACTAGATATGGCCCGTGTGTAGGAAGCACAGTTCTTTTTTTCTGAGCAAGCTCACTGTTCTGGCCCTATAGGAAACACAGTAGAGTAGAAGAGTGCTCTTTTCTCAAAAGCAGAGTGTGTTTCTTGTAAAGCGAGCTAGAGTTTGTTTTCCAGGCCTAAATGGAGTTGAATCACATGCAGTTTCTGGTACTACGAACAAGAGTTGTTTTCTGGTAAGAAGAGTCACTATTGCGCTGCCATTGCCATACACAGGATAAATAGCACTGGAGTCTGTTCCCAGCAAGTACAGTGTATTGGACTGAAGAGGATCTACTGTTCTTGTCAGGTTCCTAAGAAGAGTTGAACTAGATATGGCCCGTGTGTAGGAAGCACAGTTCTTTTGTTCTGAGCAAGCTCACTGTTCTGGCCCTATAGGAAACACAGTAGACTAGAAGAGTGCTCTTTTCTCTAAAGCAGAGTGTGTTTCTTGTAAGGTGAGCTAGCTTATGTTTCCCAGTCCTAAATGGAGTTGAAACACTTGCAGTTTCTGGTCCTATGAGCAAGAGTTGTTTTATGTTAAGAAGCGTCACTATTGCGCTGCCATTGCCATACACAGGACAAATAGCACTGGCGTCTGTTCCCAGCAAGTACAGTATATTGGACTGAAGAGGATCTACTGTTCTTATCAGGTTCCTAAACAGAATTGAACTAGATATGGTCGTGTGTACGAAGCACAGTTCTTTTGTTCTGAGCAAGCTCACTGTTCGGACCCCATAGGGAGCACAGTAGAGTAGAAGAGTGCTCTTTTCTCAAAAGCAGAGTGTGTTTCTTGTAAGGCGAGCTTGCATTTGTTTCCAGTCCTAAATAGAGTGGAATCACATGCAGTTTCTGGTCCTACGAGCAAGAGTTGTTTTCTGGTAAGGAAAGTCACTATTGCGCTCCCATTGCCATACACAGTGCAAATACCACATGCGTCTGTTCCCAGCAAGTACAGTGTATTGGAATGAAGAGGAGCTACTGTTCTTGTCAGGTTCCTAAGCAGAGTTGAACTCGATATGGCCCGTGTGTGTAGGAAGCACAGTTCTTATGTTCTGAGCAAGCTTACTGTTCTGGCCCTATAGGAAACACAGTAGAGTAGGAGAGTGCTCTTATCTCAAAAGCGGAGTGTGTTTCTTGTAAGGCGAGCTAGCGTTTGTTTCCTAGTCCTAAATGTAGTTGAATCACATGCAGTTTCAGGTCCTACGATCAAGAGTTCTTTTCTGGTAAGGAAAGTCACATTGCGCTCCCATTGCCATACACAGGGCAAAAAGCACTCGCCTCTGTTCCCAGCAAGTACAGTGTATTGGACTGGATAGGTGCTAATGTTCTTGTCAGTTTCCTAAGCAGAGTTGAACTAGATATGATCCGTGTTTGTAGGAAGCACAGTTCTTTTGTTCTTTGCAAGCTCACTGTTTGGACCCCATAGGAAACACAGTAGAGTAGAAGAGTGCTCTTTTCTCTAAAGCAGAGTGTATTTCTTGTAAGGCGTGCTAGCATTTGTTTCACATGCTAAATGGAGTTGAATCCCATGCAGTTTCTGGTACTACGAGCAAGAGTTGTTTTATGGTAAGAAGAGTCACTGACCCGTCCCGCGGGCCAGGTTATTTGAGGGTCTCGAGGAGGGTCCACCTGTAAACCAAAAGGGGGGAGAGGGAAAGGAGACCAGACGCGTAAAGAAAGACGGAGTCAGTCTGAATTGCGTCAAGGTCTCAGTTTATTGACTGGGAATTGAAGCTTATAAGCAGGGCTTCTGGCAGGGAGGGGAAGCAGGGGAAGCAAGGATGAAAAATTCCTAAGGGAGGGTGAGGTCGCTTTGGTCCCAGGCCCCTGCGGCTGGCTGATTAGCACATACTCCAGGAAGTTGTACAGCTCGAGGTTAGGCCAGGAACTTCCTGCTTTCGTAAGGTTTGTTAAAGCAAGGAAGGTCACACAAAGTTCAAGACACAGCTGTCCGGAATTGGTCCCCAACAGTTCCCCCTCTTTTCTCAAAAATGGACCAAGTCCATGTGATCGGGGTGGCTAGGGTCCGAGAGAGCCCCTGTCTTAGGCTATACAGGGGGCTTCCCTCGCTCGGCAGCATGCCGTGTTGAGCCGGTCTCGGGCGACCTCTGTATGCTGTTGTCTCCGGCGTGGGCCCTGTACTATTCCCGTCATTGAGTACCCTCTAGCAGGACCGTGGGGTCGTTAGGGCCTTAGGACACTGAATCTGAGTCCTTGATGGGGCTCCTGGCCGGCCTCCTCGGAATCTACTCGGTGATAATGAATTGAGACGTGTCCTGGTAAGGCCGAATCAATCTGACTTTAGATAAACCGAGTCAACCGCTGAAAAGCCCAGGGACCAAAGGAAATGAGAAGGAGAAAAACAATTAAGGGGGCTAGGATGGTAGGTAGCAGGGTGGAGAGCCAGGGGGACCCTTGCAGCCAATTTTCAAACCACCCGCGCTGATTTTCAAACTCCCTTTTTCTTTGAGCCAGCCTTTCCCTTAATTTTTCCATCGATTCCCTGACAATACCAGTATGGTCAGCATAAAAGCAACATTCTTCCTTCAAGGCGGCACATAGGCCCCCTTCCCTCAGGAACAACAGATCCAGGCCCCTTCTATTTTGCAGCACTACTTCTGATAGTGAGGTAAGTGACTTCTCAAGGGCGGAAATAGATCTTTCTATTGCCTCCAGATCAGTGGTCATGGCCATCTGTAACTGCATCAAGTGATTATTTTGTACAAGGGCGGTGGTCCCTGTACCAATTCCCGCAGCAATGCCTCCAACACCCAACAAGAAGGCTATGGTCAATGACACAGGTTCTCGAGTGTATCTACTCCTTTGCTCGAAGAGTTCCATAACCGAGCTTTCCTCATGATAGGTGACACGAGGCCACAACTGAACCAGTACACAGAATTCATGGGAACCATTAAATATCTGAGCAGACACACAGGGGGTTAACCCGGTGTTGCAGGCCCAGTAGGACCCATTGGGTGCCTCAAGATAATATCCTCCTTTATAGGGTGTCGAGGTTTCATTACAAAGATGCCTATGGGTCGGTGGGACTTTGCCCAAACAGGAACCTTGTCCAGAAACCTCAGAGAGTGTCAGTCTATGGGGCTTAGTCTGACATCTACCGCTTGGGGAAGTGAGGTTGCTGGCAGCAGACTGGAAGGCGATTCCCTCATAGTAAGGAGGGCTGGAGGTAAGGCAAAGCCAGCAGTCCAAGGTCTTATCTGGGCTTGTGGCATTTAGGGCCATATAAGCTCCCTGTACTAACCTGAATAACCTGTTGCCTGTGCTTTGCAGAATGACAGGGGAAGTACTATGCAGGGAGGGGGTGGAAGCGCTACCAGGTGTGGGTCCTGGTGTGATCGCTCCTTTGCCTAGGGCCGAGATTTTGCTTTGAGAATCAGGGAGGACCGGATTGGGTCCAATGGAGACAGCATTAACGGGTTCGATTTTCAGTAGTATCTTAAAGCTGACTCCTTTATCCTTGCCATCAAGATGCCATCTAAGTCCCCATGTCTTTCCCGAAGTCCAGCCAGTATTGGACTTGCCCTGTGCGGTAAAGGTGATATTGAGTGGCAGCGACAACCCAGGGGCCTGGGGCTTCCACGTCGCTGAAGAATAGCAGGGGCGGCCAGAGGGCTTTAAGTAGCCCCTGGTGACTGTAATGAGGTCCCAGGAGGAGGACGGGTGCCAGTAAGCTGCACCGGTAGTCTCACAGCCCCATTGAGCGCAAAAGAATTCCTCATAACCCCCGCATCTGGCCGCCACGGCCCGACTTCTACCGTCTTTGGGGCAAACATAAAAATCGGATTGGGCCAACCTGCACCGAGCGGTGGGGCTAACACACCCGGGGGCGGTCATGGTGGCAGGATTTGTACCATGGAAAGTTCCACAAGGGCTCGTCCAAGTAATGGGGCCCTTGTTGGATCCAGGGAAGGTTTTGCAGTTAGAATAATTATTTATCTTGGTCCCGTTTAGGGCACCCAACTCTATGGTGGGGATATCCCAAGAGTCGAGCCCTGCAGCCAGCTGGCAGAAATCGGGGGTAAGAGATGGCCACCATGAAAAGGGGGCATGATTGGCAGCCGTCTGCCAGACCGTTTCCCCAGTTTGTGAGATGACCTGCCAAGTGAGTTTCTTAATAGCGTGGGGACTGGCCCGGGCCATAGAGATGGCAGGCAAAATTAAAAGAAAAGGAATAGCATAGAGACGGGGTTTCCAGATACCGGGACGTGCTGGAAGAGCGATGAGGGCACTCATGGTTTTTTTTTTTTCCTTCCTCGGGCCGCGGGAGGCACCTGCAAAAGAAAGAATCCATGTCTCAGGGCTAATCCCTGGACCCACAATTATTATTTACTGCTGTGGGGCATTTCCTGCAGAGTAGGGTTTAATTAACCTTGCTGGTAACCAGCGGGCCCCATTTTCCTTGGAGTCATAGATGCATGCGGACCCTTTTCCCCAGATTAATACTGGGTCCGGGCCGCCCCATTTTCCAGTGATGGGATCTTTCCAAAGGACCTGGGCATGTCCCTGGCTGGTCTCTGGGTGCCAGTGCCGTTCGGCTGCAGATTTTCCTGATCCATCCAAAGTTAAGAAGTTTAGCACAAAGAGGGCATGGGCAAGTAACGTCTTTTGGTCTCCCTTGATAGGGAACAAGGTTTCCTGTGAGCTGAGTTTATTAATGGTATTTTTTAGGGTTTGGTGAGCCCGTTCCACAATGCCTTGTCCCTGCGGATTATAGGGTATTCCAGTAACATGCTTTATCCCTAATTGCAAGCAGAATTGTTTAAACCTGTTGCTGGTGTACCCCGGGCCATTATCAGTTTTTATGCATTTTGGCTGTCCCAGCACAGTGAAGACATGTAGCATATGATTGATGACATCCTTAGCGGCCTCCCCGCTGTGAGCGGAGGCGCTGATAAACCCACTGAAGGTATCGATGGTGACATGTACATATTTTAATTTTCCAAAGGAAGTGATATGGGTGACATCCATCTGCCAAATCTGTCCTGGAACAAGCCCCCTAGGATTTACCCCATAATGGGGCTCGGGCAAAAATATCAGGCAATTTTTACAGCTTTTGACAATTTCCCTAGCCTGTTCTCTAGTGAGTGAGTACCTTTGTCTCAAGGTCTGGGCATTAAGGTGGTGTAATCGGTGGGCCTCGCGGGCGGCTGCGATCGGGTCTTGTTCTAGAAGCAAAATCAGGGGGGCCCATGTAGCAGCGTCCGCAAGTTCGTTCCCCAGTGCTAGGGGTCCGGGCAGGCCAGTGTGGGCACGAATGTGGCCAATAAAAAAGGGGAGCGACCTCTGACGGATCAGCTTTTGTATCTTTGAAAACATTTTGAAGGTTGGAGTGTGGGGCTGGATCACCGGCACCATTTCTAAAACTTGCAAAGCTCCCACCACATATCGGCTGTCCGAATATAAGTTAAGGGGACGTGCCTCAAATGCTTCAAACACTGCCAGGGCGGCGTAAAGCTCCACTAATTGGGCTGAGTTAAAGGGTGTTTTCATGACTCTTTTTTGCTGGTTATAGACATAGGCAGCCTGGCCATTCTTTGACCCATCTATAAACACCGTGCAGGCATTGGAGATTGGCTTCAGCTTCGTATTTTTAAGAAAAAGAAAAGGGGTAAAGGAAAAATACTGTAACAACTTATCACTAGGCATCTGGGTATCGAATTTTCCTGCATAGGAGCAAGCAAGCGTAGCCCATTCCGGGTGATGGGTGGACAGCCATTCCAGGTTTTCTTTATCATATGGGATAATGGTAACATCAGGCTCCCTCCCAAAATATCTAGTGGAGGTTCTTATCCCCAACATCACCAGTTGGCACACTAACAGGGGATATAAAGGAAGGACTTTCCTTTTAGCAACCGGGAGGTGTACCCAAAGCAAAGGTACAGACTCTTGCCACAACAGGCCAGTAGGGGCAAACTCGGTGGAGAAGATCACTAAATGCAGGGGTAAGGCAGGAGAGAAAAACCCAATGTGTTGCCGGGTGATGGCTAATTCTACTTTATTAAGTACCCTTTCTGCTTCTGCAGTGAGGTGTCGGGGAGAGAGGGGGTCGGGATCTCCTTTAAGGATATCTTCGAGAGGACGTATGTCCCCTTTTGTCATTTTGAGGTAAGGCCGTAGCCATTGGATGTCCCCCAAAAGCTTTTGAAAATCATTGTGGCAGAGCAGGGTATCTCTTCTGATCTGAATCTTTTGAGTATAGAGGAGCTCAGGGTGAAGTTCAAACCCCAGGAACAGAAAAGGAAATTGCATTTGAATTTTTTCCGGGGCAATATGAAACCCTCTATCTTGTAAGGCCCGTACCAAGCTTTGCGCTACTAGATGTGTCCTTTCCACTGTCTCAGCAGCAATCAACAAATCATCCATGTAGTGGATAATATAGGCCTCAGGAAACTGCATTCTAATTGGGTCAATAGACTGGGCCACATATTTCTGACAAAGAGTGGGTGAATTGGCCATTCCTTGGGGCAGAACCTTCCACTGGAAGCGTGGATTTGGTCCAATCTGATTAGTAATAGGAATAGAAAAGGCAAATCTTTTACAATCAGCAGTATGAAGGGGAATAGAAAAAAAGCAATCTTTAATATCAATAACTATTTTGGCGTACCCTCTGGGGATGGCTACAGGCGAGGGTAGCCCTGGTTGCAGCGCCCCCATGGGCATCATGGTTTTGTTAACTTCTCTAAGATCCTGTAATAATCTCCATTTACCAGTCCTTTTTTTAATGACAAAGATAGGAGTATTCCATGGGGAGGTGGAGGGTTCAAGGTGCCCTTGGTCTAACTGTTCCTGCACTAACTGAAGGGCAGCCTGGACCTTCTCTTGAGGCAAGGACCACTGGTCTATCCACACCGGGTCATCTGACTTCCATGTTATTTTGTCGGCGTGGCGTGCAGGGAGAGCAGTGGTCTTTAGGAAAAAAGGTCCGTAGACCCCGCGCCTAGTCCTCTCCTATCCAATTTTGGCTTGGGCATAATAGGTTGCGTGGGTCCTTGCTCGCACCTCCCCAGACCTTTTCCTGGTAAGAAGCCTGTTTTTAACATCATTTGGGTCACTTTGTCATTGGGACTCATCATGATGACCCCCATCTGAGTCATAATGTCACGGCCCCACAAATTGACTGGCAGTCCCTCAACTACAAAAGGTTTCACGGTCCCTGAATTCCCCTCAGGATCCTTCCATTGTAATATTTTTGAACTTTGAAGGGTATTTTGTGTCTGTCCTATCCCTTTCAAATGGGTGGCTGTGGGCTCCAAAGGCCACGTGGCGGGCCAGTGTCCTCTCGATATGACAGTAGCATCAGCACCACTATCCAGAAGACCAAGGAAGGGTTTCCCATCTAACAAAAGTTTTATAGTGGGTCGGCTTTCAGTCAGTTGCTGCACCCAGAATACATCAGAGGAGCCAGGATGGGAGGAGCCACGGGAGTGATTTTTATATTGAAATTTCCCGGTTAATGGGAGTGGTAGGGCCTGAGCTATTCGTTGACCCATGGGGATAGTGACTGGGCCTCGAGAGGCTGAAGCCAGGAATTTTATTTCTCCATGGTAGTCACCATCGACTATGGATGGAGTGATTGTGAGCCCCTGTATCGAACTGGAAGCTCGGCCGATAACAAGGAAGAACATGCCGGGTGGGGGAGGACCAAAAACCCCGGTTTCTATCACTACTGTTCCTTCCTCTGGAGTTACAATCCGGGTGGCGGAGGAACAGAGGTCCAGTCCGGCACTGCCTGGGGTGGCTCTAGATAGGCTTGAGCAAGGTGGGCTAGACTGCCCTGGGGACGTGTAGTCCCCTGTTGCTGACGGCTGGTAAATGAGTTGTTGGTCCCTGACTGGAGCGGAGATGACCGCTGCGGAGGAGGGCCCCGGACCGGGGCCCTCAGCCCGTTTCCCGGGACCGCAGTCAAGGGTTGGCCAGCACTATCATATCTGGAGCGACAGTCTCTTGCCCAGTGTTGTCCCCGCTTGCACCGGGGGCATAATCCTGGGACTGGATCGCGGGGATCAGGGCTGGGGGAAGGAGTCCCAGGATCGGGGCCAGTGGGACAATTACGAGCGAAGTGCCCTGGAGCTCCACATCTAAAACAATTTCTAGCTCCTCCTGATCTGCCAGCCATGGGCTGAAGAACTGCACCTATGGCAAGACTAATGGACTTTGAAATCTTGTGCTCAAAGGAGTCTACTTCACTGCACAGCTTGATCATACCATTAAGATCCATTGTTTTAGCTTTGCCTCTTAAGGCGGCCCTGCAGGCTGCATTGGCATTTTCCAAGGCCAGTTGTTTGACCATAATGTTTTCGGCACCATCCTCCCCCAAAATCCGCTCAGCGGCCTCTAGTAATCTGGCCACAAATTGAGCGTAAGGCTCATTGGCTCCCTGTATTATCTTTGACAGTGAAGTGCTGGCCGACCCCATGGATGGGACGGCCCGCCAAGCCGCTAGGGCTGCCTGGGAGGTTTGTGCCAAGAGTCCCACTGGCAAACCCCTTTGTTTATTTTCTGCGGCAAAATTGCCTCGCCCTGTCAATTTATCTACGGACCAGGAAGCCATCTGTGGGCTTCGTTTGTTTAAAGCAGCCTGTGTTTCGGCTCTGTCTATGAATTCGGCCTTCCAGGTCAAAAACTGACTGCGAGTCAAGACCGATTGGACAATTTTATTCCATTCCTGGGGGAGGAGACTGCCTCCTTGCCCAAGTCCTTCCAGGACAGAAATTGTAAACGGGGCATTAATACCATAATTTTTAACAGCCGAATGTAGGTCCTTCAAATGTTTAAGCTTTAATTTTTTAAAAATACGAGAGCCCTGAGAGCCACGGCCATTGCGTTCCCCTGGTTCATTCCCTGTTTCCTCCCCGCCACTGGCCGGTTCGTCCAGGGGGCCCTCAGCTTCCTCCTCAGAACCTGAGGCCGCATCCTCTTCCATGTCCCCATCCTCATGGTCTTGGGACGAGTCTGGCTGCCCCTCTGCTTCCTCTGTTCCTTCTATCTGTTCTATCTCCCCTGTTTCCCGAGGCTGATCAGCCGAGCGGGTCATCACAGGGAAGGAGAGGGACACTGCGGGCGCCCGCCTTTGTATGCTCCGTTTCTTTGAGCCTATCTTGGGGGTTAAGGATATTTCAGTGAGATCGGTCTGCAAGGTTTGGATCTGCTGAGTGAGTTCTTTGAGTTCCTTCTTTAATGAGAGGACCTCCTTCAGGCTATCGATTTGGCCTAAGAGGGATTCCTTAGTGGCAAGCAAATCCTGGAGCCCGGGTAATAGGGAAGGAGAGCCTAATGGGGCAGAAGGCGCAAATTCTGGTGGGGAAGGAGCATAGGGGGGCGGGAAGTACCATCGTAAAACATTTGGTCTCCCGGCAGCCGGGAGGTGCCTCGAAAGGGTCGTTGGAGCCTGAGACCTAGGTGGATCATATTTCTCCCTGTCATAGCGGGCTGCCTCCTCCTCTAAGCTGGCCTCCAAGGCGGGGTCCAGCCAATCATCACCCCTATGTCTGTGGATAACAGGATACAGAGACCTAACTGGGGGAGGAGGTCTGATTAAGGGGGGGTCCAAGTCCTTTTCTAACACGGGCTCATCTATTAAAGAAGGAGTACGGGAGCCAGCCTCCCCTGTTGCCTCATTGACGAGACCATTTTTACTTTCATCTTTGCCATCGGTTCTGCCCTGTCTGTCCGTGTTGGCTACGACGCTAATTTCGTTATTCTCTTGACCTGCCTTATTTGAAGCTATTTCACCCTTTTTTTCTTCTGGATAGGACACATCATTTAATAGATCCTCTGCGAGTGCCAGTAAATGTGACACCCTCTCATCCTTTTCTGAATCTTTTAGGATATCTCTTATTACTCCATAGAAACTAAAAAATGCATCGGGGATGTTTTCCCCACCTTTAATCATGCTATTGATGTCCTTTCCAACTTTGTTCCATGTCAGAGGATGAATGCCTGGGCCATTGATGACCAACCAAGGACATTTCTCCTCCACGAAACAAAAAAATTCTACTAAGTCTTTCTTTTTTACTCTTATTCCCCTCTCCCTAAGATTGTCCTTCATTTCCTTTATGAAGAGAGCTTCTTTAGAGAGAACCTTGCCCATGGTTATGGGACGACAAGTCTTACCTCAAGGTCGCCTGCAGTGCACGAGTGATGCTGTCCAGGCACCTCTACCCGAATTTTGTCCGGACCTCTATCTCGGCTGTCGTCCGGTGGGTCGCCGTGCCTCGAGCCCCACGTGTGGGCGCCACTTGACCCGTCCCGCGGGCCAGGTTATTTGAGGGTCTCGAGGAGGGTCCACCTGTAAACCAAAAGGGGGGAGAGGGAAAGGAGACAGGCGCGTAAAGAAAGACGGAGTCAGTCTGAATTGCGTCAAGGTCTCAGTTTATTGACTGGGAATTGAAGCTTATAAGCAGGGCTTCTGGCAGGGAAGGGAAGCAGGGGAAGCAAGGATGAAAAATTCCTAAGGGAGGGTGAGGTCGCTTTGGTCCCAGGCCCCTGCGGCTGGCTGATTAGCACATACTCCAGGAAGTTGTACAGCTCGAGGTTAGGCCAGGAACTTCCTGCTTTCGTAAGGTTTGTTAAAGCAAGGAAGGTCACACAAAGTTCAAGACACAGCTGTCCGGAATTGGTCCCCAACAAGTCACTATGGCACTGCCATTGCCATACACAGGACAAATAGCACTGGCATCTGTTCGCAGCAAGTACAGTGTATTGGGCTGAAGAGGATCTACTGTTCTTGTCAGGTTCCTAAGCAGACTTGAACTAGATATGGCCGTGTGTGTAGGAAGCACAGTTTTTTTTTCTGAGCAAGCTCACTGTTCGGACCCCATAGGAAACACAGTAGAGTAGAAGAGTGCCTTTTTCTCAAAAGCAGAGTGTGTTTCTTTTAAGGTGAGATAGCGTTTGTTTCCCATTTCTAAATGAAGTGGAATCACAAGCAGTTTGTGTTCCTATGAGCAAGAGTTGTTTTCTGGTAAGGAAAGTCACTATTGTGCTCCCATTGCCGTACACAGTGCAAATAGCCCTCCCATCTGTTCCCAGCAAGTACAGTGTATTGGACTGAAGAGGCGCTACTGTTCTTCTCAGATTCCTAAGCAGAGTTGAACTAGATATGGCCGTGTGTGTAGGAAGCACAGTTCTTTTTTTCTGAGCAAGCTCACTGTTCTGGCCCTATAGGAAACACAGTAGAGTAGAAGAGTGCTCTTTTCTCAAAAGCAGAGTGTGTTTCTTGTAAAGCGAGCTAGAGTTTGTTTTCCAGTCCAAATAGAGTTGAATCACATGCAGTTTCTGGTCCACGAGCAAGAGTTGTTTTCTGGTAAGAAGAGTCACTATTGCGCTGCCATTGCCATACACAGGACAAATAGCACTGGCGTCTGTTCCCAGCAAGTACAGTGTATTGGACTGAAGAGGATCTACTGTTCTTGTCAGTTTCCTAAGCAGACTTGAACTAGATATGGCCGTGTGTGTAGGAAGCACAGTTTTTTTGTTCTGAGCAAGCTCACTGTTCGGACCCTATAGGAAACACAGTAGAGTAGAAGAGTACTCTTTTCTCAAAAGCAGAGTGTGTTTCTTGTAAGGCAAGCTAGCGTTTGTTTCCCAGTCCTAAATGGAGTTGAATCACATGCAGTTTCTGGTCCTATGAGCAAGAGTTGTTTTCTGGTAAGGAAAGTCACTATTGCGCTCCCATTGCCATACACAGTGCAAATAGCACTCGTGTCTGTTCCCAGCAAGTACAGGGTATCGGACTAAAGAGGAGCTACTTTTCTTGTCAGTTTCCTAAGCAGAGTTGAAGTAGATATGGCCCGTGTGTAGGAAGCACAGTTCTTATGTTCTGAGCAAGCTCACTGTTCTGGCCCTATAGGAAACACAGTAGAGTAGAAGAGTGCTCTTTTCTCTAAAGCAGAGTGTGTTTCTTGTAAGGCGAGCTAGCGTTTGTTTCCTAGTCCTAAATGGAGTTGAATCACATGCAGTTTCAGGTCCTACGAACAAGAGTTCTTTTCTGGTAAGGAAAGTCACATTGCGCTCCCATTTGCTTACACAGTGGAAATAGCACCCGCGTCTGTTCCCAGCAAGTACAGTGTATTGGACTGGATAGGTGCTACTGTTCTTGTCAGTTTCCTAAGCAGAGTTTAACTAGATATGATCCGTGTTTGTAGGAAGCACAGTTCTTTTGTTCTGAGCAAGCTCACTGTTTGGACCCCATAGGAAACACAGTAGAGCAGAAGAGTGCTCTTTTCTCTAAAGCAGAGTGTGTTACTTGTAAGGCGAGCTAGCATTTGTTTCGCAGTCCTAAATGGAGTTGAATCCCATGCAGTTTCTGGTACTATGAGCAAGAGTTGTTTTCTGGTAAAAAGAGTCACTATTGTGCTGCCATTGCCATACACAGGACAAATAGCACTGGCGTCTGTTCGCAGCAAGTACAGTGTATTGGGCTGAAGAGGATTTATTGTTCTTGTCGGGTTCCTAAGCAGACTTGAACTAGATATGGCCGTGTGTAGGAAGCACAGTTTTTTTGTTCTGAGCAAGCTCAATGTTCGGACCCCATAGGAAACACAGTAGAGTAGAAGAGTGCTTTTTTCTCAAAAGCAGGGTGTGTTTCTTTTAAGGCGAGCTAGCGTTTGTTTCCCATTCCTAAATGGAGTGGAATCACATGCAGTTTGTGTTCCTACAAGCAAGAGTTGTTTTCTGGTAAGGAAAGTCACTATTGCGCTCCCATTGCCATACACAGTGCAAATAGCCCTCCCATCTGTTCCCAGCAAGTACAGTGTATTGGACTGAAAAGGAGCTACTGTTCTTCTCAGTTTCCTAAGCAGAATTGAACTAAATATGGCTGTGTGTGAAGGAAGCACAGTTCTTTTGTTCTGAGCAAGCTCACTGTTCTGGCCATATAGGAAACACAGTAGAGTAGAAGAGTGCTCTTTTCTCTAAAGCAGAGTGTGTTTCTTGTAAGGCGAGCTAGCGTTTGTTTTCCACTCCTAAATCGAGTTTAATCACATGCAGTTTCTAGTCCTACGAGCAAGAGTTGTTTTATGGTAAGAAGAGTCACTTTTGCGCTGCCATTGCCATACACAGGACAAATAGCACTGGCGTCTGTTCCAAGCATGTACAGTGTATTGGACTGAAGAGGATCTAATGTTCTTGTCAGGTTCCTAAGCAGAATTGAACTAGATATGGCCGTGTGTGTAGGAAGCACAGTTCTTTTGTTCTGAGCAAGTTCATTGTTCGGACTCCATAGGAAACACAGTAGAGTAGAAGAGTGCTCTTTTCTCAAAAGCAGAGTGTGTTTCTTGTAAGGCGAGCTAGCGTTTGTTTCCCAGTCCTAAATGGAGTTGAGTCACATGCAGTTTTTTTTCCTATGAGCAAGAGTTGTTTTCTGGTAAGACGAGTCACTATTGTGCTCCAATTGCCATACACAGTGCAAATAGCACTCGCGTCTCTTCCCCGCAAGTACAGTGTATTGGACTGAAGAGGAGCTACTGTTCTTGTCAGTTTCCTAAGCAGAGTTGAACTAGATATGGCCCTTGTGTGTAGGAAGCACAGTTCTTTTGTTCTGAGCAAGCTCACTGTTCGGACCCCATAGGAAACACAGTAGAGTAGATGAGTGCTCTTTTCTCAAAAGCAGAGTGTGTTTCATGTAAGGCGAGCTAGCATTTGTTTCCCAGACATAAATGGAGTTGAATCACATGGAGTTTCTGGTCCTACAAGCAAGAGTTGTTTTATGGTAAGGAAAGTCACTATTGTGCTCCCATTTCCCTACACAAGGCAAATAGCACTCGCGTCTTTTCCCAGCAAGTACAGTGTATTGGACTGAATAGGAGCTACTGTTTTTGTCAGTTTACTAAGCAGAGTTGAACTAGATATGGTCCGTGTGTGTAGGAAGCACAGTTCTTTTGTTCTCAGTAAGCTCACTGTTTGGACCCCATAGGAAAAACAGTAGAGTAGAAGAGTGCTCTTTTCTCTAAAGCAGAGTGTGTTTCTTGTAAGGCGAGCTACCGTTTGTTTCCCAGTCCTAAATGGAGTGGAATCACATGCAGTTTCTGGTCCTACTAGCAAGAGTTGTTTTCTGGTAAAGAAAGTCACTATTGCGCTCGCATTGCCATACACAGTGCAAATAGCCCTCCCGTCTGTTCCCAGCAAGTACAGTGTATTGGACTGAAGAGGAGCTACTGTTCTTCTCAGTTTCCTAAGAAGAGTTGAACTAGGTATGGCCCGTGTGTGTAGGATGCACAGTTCTTTTTTTCTGAGCAAGCTCACTGTTCTGGCCCTATAGGAAGCACAGTAGAGTAGAAGAGTGCTCTTTTCTCAAAAGCAGAGTGTGCTTCTTGTAAGGCGAGCTAGCGTTTGTTTCCTAGTCCTAAATGGAGTTGAATCACATGCAATTTCTGGTCCTACGAACAAGAGTTGTTTTCTGGTAAGTAAAGTCACTATTGCGCTCCCATTGCCATACACAGTGCAAATAGCACTGGCGTCTGTTCCCAGCAAGTACAGTGTATCGGACTGAAGAGGATCTAATGTCTTGTCAGTTTCCTAAGCAGAGTTGAACTAGATATGGTCCGTGTGTGTAGGAAGCACAGTTCTTTTGTTCTGAGCAAGCTCACTGTTCGGATCCCATAGGAAACACAGTAGAGTAGAAGAGTGCTCTTTTCTAAAAAGCAGAGAGTGTTTCTTGTAAGATGAGCTAGCGTTTGTTTCCCAGTCCTAAATGGCGTTGAATCACATGCAGTTTGTGTTCCTAGGAGCAAGAGTTGTTATCTGTTAAGGAAAGTCACTATTGTGCTCTCATTGCCATACACAGTGCAAATAGCACTCGCGTCTGTTCCCAGCAAGTACAGTTTATTGGACTGAAGAGGAGCTACTGTTCTTGTCAGTTTCCTAAGCAGAGTTGAACTACTTATGGCCCGTGTGTAGGAAGCACAGTTCTTTTGTTCTGAGCAAGCTCACTGTTTGGACCCCATTGGAAACACAGTAGAGTAGAAGAGTGCTCTTTTCTCAAAAGCAGAGTGTGTTTATTGAAAGGCGAGCTAGTGTTTGTTTCCCAGTCAGAAATGGAATTGAATCCCGTGCAGTTTCTGGTCCTACGAGCAAGAGATTTTTCTGGTAAGAAGAGTCACTATTGCGCTCCATTTGCCATAAACAGAGGAAATAACACTGGCATCTGTTGCATGCCTGTACAGAGTATTGGATGAAGAGGAGCTACTGTTCTTGTCAGTTTCCTAAGCAGAGTTGAACTAGATATGGCCCCTGTGTGTAGGAAGCACAGTTCTTTTGTTCTGAGCAAGTTCACTGTTCTGGCCCTATAGGAAACACAGTAGAGTAGAAGAGTGCTCTTTTCTCAAAAACAGAGTGTGTTTCTTGTAAGGCAAGCTAGCGTTTCTTTCCCAGTCCTAAATGGAGTTGTGTCTCATGCAGTTTCTGGTCCTATGAGCAAGAGTTGTTTTCTGGTAAGAAGAGTCACTATTGCGCTACCTTTGTCATACACAGGGCAAATAGCACTGGTGTCTGTTCCCAGCAAGTGCAGTGTATTTGACTGAAGAGCGTATACTATTCTCGTCAGTTTCCTAAGCAGAATTGAATTAGATACGGCCCGAGTGTGTAGGAAGCACAGTCCTTTTGTTCTGAGCAAGCTCAATGTTCTGGGCATAGAGGAAACACAGTAGAGTAGAAGAGTGCTCTTTTCTCAAAAGCAGAGTGTGTTTCTTGTGAGCAGAGCTAGCGTTTGTTTCCCAGTCCTAAATGGAGGTGAGTCACATGCAGTTTGTGGTCCTAAGAGCAAGAGTTGTTTTCTGGTAAGAAGAGTCACTATTGCGCTCCCATTGCCATACAGAGTACAAAAAGCACTCGCGTCTCTTCCCAGCAAGTACAGTGTATTAGACAGAAAAGGAGCTACTGTTCTTGTCAGTAACCTAAGCAAAGTTGAATAAGATATGGCCCATGTGTGTAGGAAGCACAGTTCTTTTGTTCTGAGCAAGCTCACTGTTTGGACCCCATAGGAAACCCAGTAGAGTAGATGAGTGCTCTTTTCTCAAAAGCAGAGTGTGTTTCTTGTAGGCGAGCTAGCGTTTGTTTCCCAGTCCTAAATGGAGTTGAATCCCATGCAGTTTCTGGTCCTATGAGCAAGAGTTGTTTTCTGGTAAGAAGAATCACTATTGTGCTCTCAATGTCATACACAGTGCAAATAGCCTTGTCGTCGGTTCCCAGCATGTACAGTGTATTGGACTGAAGAGAATCTACTGTTCTTGTCAGGTTCCTAAGCAGAATTGAACTAGATATGGTCGTGTGTGTAGGAAGCACATTTCTTTTTTTCTGAGCAAGTTCACTGTTCTGGCCCTATAGGAAACACAGTAGAGTAGAAGAGTGCTCCTTTCTCAAAAGCAGAGTGTGTTTCTTGTAAGGCGAGCTAGCGTTTCTTTCCCAGTCCTAAATGGAGTTGAGTCACTTGCAGTTTCTGGTCCTACGAGCAAGAGTTGTTTTCTGGTAAGAAGAGTCACTATTGTGCTCCCATTGTCATACAGAGGGCAAATAGCACTGGTGCCTGTTCCCAGCATGTGCAGTGTATTTGACTAAAGGGTATACTGTTCTTGTCAGTTTCCTAAGCTGAATTGAACTAGATATGGCCGTGTGTGTAGGAAGCACACTTCTTTTGTTCTGCGCAATCTCACTGTTCTGGCCCGATAGGAAACACAGTAGAGTAGAAGAGTGCTCTTTTCTCAAAAGCAGAGTGTGTTTCTTGCAAGGAGAGCTAGCGTTTTTTTTTCCCAGTCCTATATGGAGTTGAATCACATGCAGTTTCTGATCCTACGAGCAAGAGTTGTTTTCTGGTAAGAAGAGTCACTATTGTGCTCCCATTGCCATACACAGTGCAAATAGCACTCGCGTCTGTTCCCAGCAAGTACAGTGAATTGGACTGAAGAGCAGCTACTGTTCTTGTCAGTTTCCTAAGCAGAGTTGAACTAGATATGGCCCGTGAGTGTAGGAAGCACAGTTCTTTTGTTCTGAGCAAGCTCACAGTTCGGACCCTGTAGGAAACACAATAGAGTAGAAGAGTGCCCTTTTCTCAAAAGCAGAGTGTGTTTCCTGTAATGCGAGACAGCGTTTGTTACCCAGTACTAAATGGAGTTGAATCCCATGCAGTTTGTGGTCCTACGAGCAAGAGTGGTTTTCTGGTAAGAAGAGTCACTATTGTGCTCCCATTGTCATACACTGGGCAAATAGCACAGGCATCTGTTCCCAGCATGTACAGTGTATTGGACTGAATAGGAACTACTGTTCTTGTCAGTTTCCTAAGCAGAGTTGAACTAGATATGGCCCGTGTGTGTAGGAAGCACAGGTCTTTTGTTCTGAGCAAGCTCTCTGTTCTGTCCCTATAGGAAACACAGTAGAGTAGAAGAGTACTCTTTTCTCAAAAGCAGAGTGTGTTTCTTGTAAGGCGAGCTAGCGTTTTTTTCCAGTCCTAAATGGAGTTGAATCACATGCAGTTTTTGGTCCTACCAGCAAGAGTTGTTTTCTTTTAAGGAAAGTCACTATTGCGCTCCCTTTGCCATACACAGTGCAAAGAGCAGTAGCGTCTGTTTCCAGCAAGTACAGTGTATTGGACTGAAGAGGAGCTACTGTTCTTGTCAGTTTCCTAAGCAGAGTTGAACTAGATATGGCCGTGTGTGTAGGAAGCACAGTTCTTTTGTTCTGAGCAAGCTCACTGTTCAGACCCCATTGGAAACACAATAGAGTAGAAGCGTGCTCTTTTCTCAAAAGCAGAGTGTGTTTCTTGTAAGGCAAGATAGCGTTTGTTTCCCAGTACTAAATGGAGTTGATTCCTATGCAGTTTGTGGTCCTACGAGCAAGAGTTGTTTTCTGGTAAGAAGAGTCCCTATTGTGCTCCCATTGTCATACACAGGGCAATTAGCACTGGCATCTGTTTCCAGCATGTACAGTGTATTGGACTGAAGAGAATCTACTGTTCTTCTCAGGTTCTTAAGCAGAAATGAACTAGATATGGCCGTGTATGTAGGAAGCACAGTTCTTTTGTTCTGAGCATGCTCACTGTTCGGACCCCATAGGAAACACAGTAGAGTAGATGAGTGATCTTTTCTCTAAAGCAGAGTGTGTTTCTTGTAAGGCGAGCTAGCGTTTGTTTCCCAGACCTAAATGGAGTTGAATCACATGCAGTTTCTGGTCCTATAAGCAAGAGATGTTTTCTGGTAGGGAAAGTCACTATTGCGATCTCATTGACATACACAGTTCAAATAGCACTTGCTTCTGTTCCCAGAAAGTACAGTGTATTGGACTGAAGAGGAGCTACTGTTCTTGTCAGTTTCCTAAGCAGAGTTGAACTAGATATGGCCTGTGTGTGTAGGAAGCACAGGTCTTTTGTTCTGAGCAAGCTCACTGTTCGGACCCCATAGGAAACCCAGTAGAGTAGATGAGTGCTCTTTTCTCAAAAGCAGAGTGTGTTTCATGTAAGGCGAGCTAGCATTTGTTTCCCAGTCCTAAATGGAGTTGAATCACATGCAGTTTTTGGTCCTACGAGCAAGAGTTGTTTTCTGGTAAGAAGAGTCAATATTGCGCACCCATTGTCATACACAGGGCAAATAGCACTTGTGTCTGTTCCCAGCAAGTACAGTGTATTGGACTGAAGAGGAGCTACTGTTCTTGACAGTTTCCTAAGCAGAGTTGAACCAGATATGGCCCGTGTGTGTAGGAAGCACAGGCCTTTTGTTCTGAGCAAGGTCACAGTTCGGTCACCGTAGGAAACACAATAGAGTAGAAGAGTGCCCTTTTCTCAAAAGCAGAGTGTGTTCCTTGTAAGGCGAGCTAGCATTTGTTTCCCAGTCCTAAATGGAGTTGAATCACATCCAGTTTCTGGTCCTATGAGCAAGAGTTGTTTTCTGGTAAGGAAAGTCACTATTGCGCTCCCATTCCCATACATAGTGCAAATAGCACTTGCGTCTGTTCCCAGCAAGTACAGTGTATTGGACTGAAGAGGAGCTACTGTTCTTGTCATTTTCATAAGAGGAGTTGAACCAGATATATCCCATGTGTGTAGGAAGCACAGTTATTTTGTTCTGAGAAAGCACACTATGCGGACATCATAGGAAACACAGTAGAGTAGATGAGTGCTCTATTCTCAAAATTTGATTGTTTTTCTTGAAAGTCGAGCTAGTGTTTGTTTCCCAGTCAGAAATGGAGTTGAGTCCCATGCAGTTTCTGGTACTACGAGCAAGAGTTGTTTTCTGGTAAGAAGAGTCACTATTGTGCTGCCATTGCCATACACAGGACAAAGAGCACTGGCGTCTGTTCCCAGCAAGTACAGTGTATTGGACTGAAGAGGATCTACTGTTCTTGTCAGGTTCCTAAGCAGACTTGAACTAGATATGGCCGTGTGTGTAGGAAGCACAGTTCGTTTGTTCTGCACAAGCTCACTGTTCAGACCCCATAGGAAACACAGTAGAGTAGATGAGTGCTCTTTTCTCAAAAGCAGAGTGTGTTTCTTGTAAGGCGAGCTAGCGTTTGTTTCCCAGTCCTAAATGGTGTTGAATCACATGCAGTTTCTGGTCCTACGAGCAAGAGTTGTTTTCTGGTAAGGAAAGTCACTATTGCGCTCCCATTGCCATACACAATGCAAATAGCACTCGCGTCTGTTCCCAGCAAGTACAGTGTATCGGACTGAAGAGCAGCTACTGTTCTTGTCAGTTTTCTAAGCAGAGTTGAACTAGATATGGCCCGTGTGTGTAGGAAGCACAGTTCTTTTTTTCTGAGCAAGCTCACTGTTCTGGCCGTATAGGAAGCACAGTAGAGTAGAAGAGTGCTCTTTTCTCAAAAGCAGAGTGTGTTTCTTGTAAAGCGAGCTAGAGTTTGTTTCCCAGTCCTAAATGGAGTTGAGTCACATGCAGTTTTTTGTTCTATGAGCAAGAGTTGTTTTCTGGTAAGACGAGTCACTATTGTGCTCCAAATGCCATACACAGTGCAAATAGCCCTGGCGTCTGTTCCCAGCAAGTACAGTGTACTGGACTGAAGAGGATCTACTGTTCTTGTCAGTTTCCTAAGCAGAGTTGAACTAGATATGGTTCGTGTGGGAAGCACAGTTATTTTGTTCTGAGCAGGCTCACTGTTCTGGCCCTGTAGGAAACACAGTAGAGTAGAAGAGTGCTCTTTTTCTAAAGCAGAGTGTGTTTCTTGTAAGGCAAGCTAGCATTTGTTTCCCAGTCCTAAATGGCGTTGAATCACATGCAGTTTCTGGTCCTACGAGCAAGAGTTGTTTTCTGGTAAGGAAAGTCACTATTGTGCTCTCATTGCCATACAGAGTGTAAATAGCACTCACGTCTGTTCCCAGCAAGTACAGTGTATTGGACTGAAGAGGAGCTACTGTTCTTGTCAGTTTTCTAAGCAGAGTTGAACTACATATGTTCCGTGTGTGTAGGATCCTCAGTTCTTTTGTTCTGAGCAAGCTCACTCTTTGGACCCCATAGGAAACACTGTAGAGTAGAAGAGTGCTCTTTTCTCTAAAGCAGTGTGTTTCTTGTAAGGTGAGCTAGCGTTTGTTTCCCAGTCCTAAATGGAGTTGAATCACATGCAGTTTCTGGTCCTACGACCAAGAGTTGTTTTCTGGTAAGGAAAGTCACTATTGTGCTTCCATTGCCATACACAGTGCAAATAGCACATGCATCTGTTCCCAGCAAGTACAGTGTATTGGACTGAAGAGGAGCTACTGTTCTTCTCAGTTTCCTAAGCAGAGTTGAACTAGATATGGCCCGTGTGTCTAGGAAGCACAGTTCATTTGTTCTGAGCAAGCTAACTGTTCTGGCCCTATAGGAAACACAGTAGAGTAGAAGAGTGCTCTTTTCTCAAAAGCAGAGTGTGTTTCTTGGACGTCGAGCTAGCATTTGTTTCCCAGTCCTAAATGGAGTTGTGTCTCATGCAGTTTCTGGTCCTACGAGCAAGAGTTGTTTTCTGGTAAGGAAAGTCACTATTGCGCTCCCATTGCCATACACAGTGCAAATAGCACACGCGTCTGTTCCCAGCAAGTACATTGTATCGGACTGAAGAGGAGCTACTGTTCTTGTCAGTTTCCTAAGCAGAGTGGAACTAGTTATGGCCCGTGTGTAGGAAGCACAGCTCTTTAGTTCTGAGCAAGCTCACTGTTCTGGCCCTATAGGAAACACAGTAGAGTAGAAGAGTGCTCTTTTCTCTAAAGCAGAGTGTGTTTCTTGTAAGGCAAGCTAGCGTTTGTTTCCCAGTCCTAAGTGGAGTTGAATCACATGCAGTTTCTAGTCCTACGAGCAAGAGTTGTTTTATGGTAAGAAAAGTCACTTTTGTGCTGCCATTGCCATACACAGGACAAATAGCACTGGCGTCTGTTCCCAGCAAGTACAGTGTATTGGACTGAAGAGGATCTACCGTTCTTGTCAGGATCCTAAGCAGAATTGAACTAGATATGGCCATGTGTGTATGAAGCACAGTTCATATGTTCTGAGCAAGCTCACGGTTCTGGCCCTATAGGAAACACAGTAGAGTAGAAGAGTGCTCTTTTCTCAAAAGCAGAGTGTGTTTCTTGTAAGGCGAGCTAGCGTTTGTTTCCCAGTCCTATATGGAGTTGAGTCACATGCAGTTTTTTGTCCTACGAGCAAGAGTTGTTTTCTGGTAAGACGAGTCAGTATTGTGCTATAATTGCCATACACAGTGCAAATAGCACTCGCGTGTCTTCCCCGCAAGTACAGTGTATTGGACTGAAAAGGAGCTACTGTTCTTGTCAGTTTCCTAAGCAGAGTTGAACTAGATATGGCCCTTGTGTGTAGGAAGCACAGTTCTTTTGTTCTGAGCAAGCTCACTGTTCGGACCCCATAGGAAACACAGTAGAGTAGAAGAGTGCTCTTTTCTCAAAAGCAGAGTGTGTTTCATGTAAGGCGAGCTAGCATTTGTTTCCCAGACCTAAATGGAGTTGAATCACATGCAGTTTCGGGTCCTATGAGCAAGAGTTGTTTTATGGTAAGGAAAGTCACTATTGTGCTCCCATTGCCCTACACAAGGCAAATAGCACTCGCGTCTTTTCCCAGCAAGTACAGTGTATTGGACTGAATAGGAGCTACTGTTCTTGTCAGTTTACTAAGCACAGTTGAACTAGATATGGCCTTGTGTGTAGGAAGCACAGTTCTTTTGTTCTGAGCAAGCTCACTGTTTGGACCCCATAGGAAACACAGTAGAGTAGAAGAGTGCTCTTTTCTCTTAAGCAGAGTGTGTTTCTTGTAAGGCGAGCTACCGTTTGTTTCCCAGTCCTAAATGGAGTGAAATCACATGCAGTTTCTGGTCCTAAGAGCAAGAGTTGTTTTCTGGTAAAGAAAGTCACTATTGCGCTCCTATTGCCATACACAGTGCAAATAGCACTCGCGTCTGTTCCCAGCAAGTACAGTGAATTGGACTGAAGAGCAGCTACTGTTCTTGTCAGTTTCCTAAGCAGAGTTGAACTAGATATGGCCCGTGAGTGTAGGAAGCACAGTTCTTTTGTTCTGAGCAAGCTCACAGTTCGGACCCTGTAGGAAACACAATAGAGTAGAAGAGTGCCCTTTTCTCAAAAGCAGAGTGTGTTTCCTGTAATGCGAGACAGCGTTTGTTACCCAGTACTAAATGGAGTTGAATCCCATGCAGTTTGTGGTCCTACGAGCAAGAGTGGTTTTCTGGTAAGAAGAGTCACTATTGTGCTCCCATTGTCATACACTGGGCAAATAGCACAGGCATCTGTTCCCAGCATGTACAGTGTATTGGACTGAATAGGAGCTACTGTTCTTGTCAGTTTCCTAAGCAGAGTTGAACTAGATATGGCCCGTGTGTGTAGGAAGCACAGGTCTTTTGTTCTGAGCAAGCTCACAGTTCAGACCCCGTAGGAAACACAATAGAGTAGAAGAGAGCCCTTTTCTCAAAAGCAGATTATGTTTCTTGTAAGGCGAGCTAGCGTTTGTTTCCCAGTCCTAAATGGAGTTGAATCAGATGCAGTTTCTGCTCCTATGAGCAAGAGTTGTTTTCTGGTAAGAAGAGTCAATATTGCACTCCCATTGTCATACACAGGGCAAATATCACTGGCGTCGGTTCCCAGCATGTACGGTGTATTGGACTGAAGAGAACCTACTGTTCTTGTCAGGTTCCTAAGCAGAATTGAACTAGTTATGGCCGTGTATGTAGGAAGCACAGTTCTTTTGTTCTGAGCAATCTCTCTGTTCTGGCCCTATAGGAAACACAGTAGAGTAGAAGAGTACTCTTTTCTCAAAAGCAGAGTGTGTTTCTTGTAAGGCGAGCTAGCGTTTTTTTCCAGTCCTAAATGGAGTTGAATCACAAGCAGTTTTTGGTCCTACCAGCAAGATTTGTTTTCTTTTAAGGAAAGTCACTATTGCGCTCCCTTTGCCATACACAGTGCAAAGAGCAGTAGCGTCTGTTTCCAGCAAGTACAGTGTATTGGACTGAAGAGGAGCTACTGTTCTTGTCAGTTTCCTAAGCAGAGTTGAACTAGATATGGCCGTGTGTGTAGGAAGCACAGTTCTTTTGTTCTGAGCAAGCTCACTGTTCAGACCCCATTGGAAACACAATAGAGTAGAAGCGTGCTCTTTTCTCAAAAGCAGAGTGTGTTTCTTGTAAGGCAAGATAGCGTTTGTTTCCCAGTACTAAATGGAGTTGATTCCCATGCAGTTTGTGGTCCTACGAGCAAGAGTTGTTTTCTGGTAAGAAGAGTCCCTATTGTGCTCCCATTGTCATACACAGGGCAATTAGCACTGGCATCTGTTTCCAGCATGTACAGTGTATTGGACTGAAGAGGATCTACTGTTCTTGTCAGTTTCCGAAGCAGAATTGAACTAGATATGGCCGTGTGTGTAGGAAGCAGAGTTCTCTTGTTCTGATCAAGCTCACTCTTCTGGCCCTATAGGATACACAGAAGAGTAGAAGAGTGCTCTTTTCTCAAAAGCAGAGTGTGTTTCTTGTAAGGCGAGCTAGCGTTTGTTTCCCAGTCCTAAATGGAGTTGAATCACATGCAGTTTCTGGTCATATGAGCAAGAGTTGTTTTCTGGTAAGGAAAGTCACTGTTGTACTCCCATTGCCATACATAGTTCAAATAGCACTCGCGTCTGTTCCCAGCAAGTACAGTGTATTGGACTGAAGAGGAGCTACTGTTCTTGTCATTTTCCTAAGAGGAGTTGAACCAGATATGGCCCATGGGTGTAGGAAGCACACTTCTTTTGTTCTGAGAAAGCTCACTGTGCGGACATCATAGGAAACACAGTAGAGTAGATGAGTGCTCTCTTCTCAAAATTTGATTGTGTTTCTGGAAAGGCGAGCTAGTGTTTGTTTCCCAGTCAGAAATGGAGTTGAATCCCATGCAGTTTGTGGTCCTATGAGCAAGAGTTGCTTTCTGGTAAGAAGAGTCACTATTGTGCTCCCATTGCCATACAAGTGCAAATAGCACTCGCGTCTGTTCCCAGCAAGTACAGTGTATTGGACTGAAGAGCAGCTACTGTTCTTGTCAGTTTCCTATGCAGAGTTGAACTAGATATGGCCCGAGTGTGTAGGAAGCACAGTTCTTTTGTTCTGAGCAAGCTCACTGTTCGGACCCCATAGGAAACACAGTAGAGTAGAAGCGTGCTCTTTTCTCAAAAGCAGAGTGTGTTTCTTGTAAGGCGAGATAGCGTTTGTTACCCAGTACTAAATGGAGTTGAATCCCATGCAGTTTGTGGTCCTACGAGCAAGAGTTGTTTTTTGGTAAGAAGAGTCACTATTGTGCTCCCATTGTCATACACAGGGCAAATAGCACTGGCATCTGTTTCCAGCATGTACAGTGTATTGGACTGAAGAGAATCTACTGTTCTTCTCAGGTTCCTAAGCAGAAATGAACTAGATATGGCCGTGTATGTAGGAAGCACAGTTCTTTTGTTCTGAGCATGCTCACTGTTCGGACCCCATAGGAAACACAGTAGAGTAGATGAGTGATCTTTTCTCTAAAGCAGAGTGTGTTTCTTGTAAGGCGAGCTAGCGTTTGTTTCCCAGACCTAAATGGAGTTGAATCACATGCAGTTTCTGGTCCTATAAGCAAGAGATGTTTTCTGGTAGGGAAAGTCACTATTGCGATCTCATTGACATACACAGTTCAAATAGCACTTGCTTCTGTTCCCAGCATGTACAGTGTATTTGACTGAAGAGGATCTACTGTTCTAGTCAGGTTCCTAAGCAGACTTGAACTAGATATGGCCGTGTGTGTAGGAAGCACAGTTTTTTTGTTCTGAGCAAGCTCACTGTTCAGACCCCATAGAAAACACAGTAGAGTAGAAGAGTGCTTTTTTCTCAAACGTAGAGTGTGTTTCTTTTAAGGCGAGCTAGCTTTTGTTTCCCATTCCTAAATAGAGTGGAATCACATGCAGTTTCTGGTCCCACGAGCAAGAGTTGTTTTCTGGTAAGGAAAGTCACTATAGTGCTCCCATTGCCATACACAGTGCAAATAGCCCTCCTGTCTGTTCCCAGCAAGTACAGTGTATTGGACTGAAGAGGAGCTACTGTTCTTGTCAGTTTCCTAAGAAGAGTTGAACTAGATATGGCCCGTGTGTTTAGGAAGCACAGTTCTTTTTTTCTGAGCAAGCTCACTGTACTGGCCCTATAGAAAGCACAGTAGAGTAGAAGAGTGCTCTTTTCTCAAAAGCAGAGTGTGTTTCTTATAAAGCGAGCTAGAGTTTGTTTCCCAGTCCTAAATGGAGTTGAGTCACATGCAGTTTTTTGTTCTATGAGCAAGAGTTGTTTTCTGGTAAGACGTTTCACTATTGTGCTCCAATTGCCATACACAGTGCAAATAGCACTGGCGTCTGTTCCCAGCAAGTACAGTGTATTGGACTGAAGAGGATCTACGGTTCTTGTCAGTTTCCTAAGCAGAGTTGAACTAGATATGGCCCGTGTGTGGGAAGCACAGTTCTTTTGTTCTGAGCAAGCTCACTGTTCTGGCCCTGTAGGAAACACAGTAGAGTAGAAGAGTGCTCTATTTCTAAAGCAGAGTGTGTTTCTTGTAAGGCGAGCTAGCATTTGTTTCCCAGTCCTAAATGGCGTTGAATCACATGCAGTTTGTGGTCCCACGAGCAAGAGTTGATTTCTGGTAAGCAAAGTCACTATTGCACTCTAATTGCCATACACAGTGTAAATAGCACTAGTGTCTGTTCCCAGCAAGTACAGTGTATTGGACTGAAGAGGAGCTAATGTTCTTTTCAGTTTCCTAAGCAGAGTTGAACTACATATGGTCCGTGTGTGTAGGAAGCACAGTTCTTTTGTTCTGAGCAAGCTAACTGTTCTGGCCCTATAGTAAACACAGTAGAGAAGAAGAGTGCTCTTTTCCCAAAAGTACAATGTGTTTCTTGTAAGGTGAGCTAGAGTTTGTTTCCCAGTCCTAAATGGAGTTGAGTCACATGCAGTTTCTGGTCGTACGAGCAAGAGTTGTTTTCTGGTAAGACGAGTCACTATTGTGCTCCAATTGCCATACACAGTGCAAATAGCACTCGCGTCTGTTCTCAGCAAGTACAGTGTATCGGACTGTAGAGGAGCTGCTGTTCTTGTCAGTTTCCTAAGCAGAGTTGAACTAGATATGGCCCGTGTGTTTAGGAAGCACAGTTATTATGTTCTGAGCAAGCCCACTTTTCTGGTCCTACAGGAAACACAGTAGAGTAGAAGAGTGCTCTTTTCTCTAAAGCAGAGTGTGTTTCTTGTAAGGCGAGCTAGCGTTTGTTCCCTAGTCCTAAATTGAGTTGAATCACATGCAGATTGTGTTCCTAGGAGCAAGAGTTGTTTTCTGTTAAGGAAAGTTACTATTGCGCTCTCATTGCCATACACAGTGCAAAAAAACACTCGCGTCTGTTCCCAGCAAGTACAGTGTATTGGACTGAAGAGGAGCTACTGTTCTTGTCAGTTTCCTAAGCAGAGTTGAACTAGTTACGGCCCGTGTGTAGGATGCACAGTTCTTTTGTTCTGAGCAAGTTCACTGTTCTGGCCTTATAGGAAACGCAGTAGAGTAGAAGATTGCTCTTTTCTCAAAAGCAGAGTGTGTTTCTTGTAAGGCGAGCTAGCATTTGTTTCCCAGTCCTAAATGGAGTTGAATCCCATGCAGTTTCTGGTCCTACGAGCAAGAGTTGTTTTCTGGTAAGAAGAGTCACTATTGCGCTCCCATTGCCATACAGACTACAAATAGCACTCGCGTCTGTTCCCAGCAAGTACAGTGTATTAGACTGAAGAGGAGCTACTGTTCTTGTCAGTAACCTAAGCGAAGTTGAATTAGATATGGCCCATGTGTGTAGGAAGCACAGTTCTTTTGTTCTGAGCAAACTCACTGTTCGGACCCCATAGGAAACCCAGTAGAGTAGATGAGTGCTCTTTTCTCAAAAGCAGAGTGTGTTTCTTGTAGGCGAGCTAGCATTTGTTTCCCAGTCCTAAATGGAGTTGAATTACATGCAGTTTCTGGTCCTACGAGCAAGAGTTGTTTTCTGGTAAGAAGAATCACTATTGTGCTCTCAATGTCATACACAGTGCAAATAGCATTGGCGTCGGTTCCCAACATGTACAGTGTATTGGACTGAAGAGAATCTACTGTTCTTGTCAGGTTCCTAAGCAGAATTGAACTAGATATGGTCTTGTGTGTAGGAAGCACAGTTCTTTTGTTCTGAGCAAGTACACTGTTCTGGCCCTATAGGAAACACAGTAGAGTAGAAGAGTGCTCTTTTCTCAAAAGCAGAGTGTGTTTCTTCTAAGGCGAGCTAGCGTTTCTTTCCCAGTCCTAAATGGAGTTGAATCACATGAAGTTTCTGGTCCTACGAACAAGAGTTGTTTTCTGGTAAGGAAAGTCACATTGCGCTCCCATTGCCATACACTGTGCAAATAGCACTTGCGTCTGTTCCCAGCAAGTACAGTGTATTGGACTGAAGAGGATCTACTGTTCTTGTCAGGTTCCTAATCAGACTTGAACTAGATATGGCCGTGTGTGTAGGAAGCACAGTTTTTTTGTTCTGAGCAAGCTCACTGTTCGGACCCCATAGGAAACACAGTAGAGTAGAAGAGTGCTTTTTTCTCAAAAGCAGAGTGTGTTTCTTTTAAGGCGAGCTAGCGTTTGTTTCCCATTCCTAAATGGAGTGGAATCACAAGCAGTTTCTGGTCCTATGAGCAAGAGTTGTTTTCTGGTAAGGAAAGTCACTATTGTGCTCCCGTTGCCATACACAGTGCAAATAGCCCTCCCGTCTCTTCCCAGCAAGTACAGTGTATTGGACTGAAGAGAAGCTACTGTTCTTGTCAGTTTCCTAAGAAGAGTTGAACTACATATGGCTCCTGTGTGTAGGAAGCACAGTTCTTTTTTTCTGAGCAAGCTCACTGTTCTGGCCCTATAGGAAACACAGTAGAGTAGAAGAGTGCTCTTTTCTCAAAAGCAGAGTGTGTTTCTTGTAAAGCGAGCTAGAGTTTGTTTCCCAGTCCTAAATGGAGTTGAGTCACATGCAGTTTCTGGTCATACGAGCAAGAGTTGTTTTCTGGTAAGATGAGTCACTATTGTGCTCCAATTGCCATACACAGTGCAAATAGGTCTCACGTCTGTTCTCAGCAAGTACAGTGTATCGGACTGAAGAGGAGCTGCTGTTCTTGTCAGATTCCTAAGCAGAGTTGAACTAGATATGGCCCGTGTGTTTAGGAAGCACAGTTATTATGTTCTGAGCAAGCTCACTGTTCTGGCCCTATAGGAAACACAGTAGAGTAGAAGAGTGCTCTTTTCTCTAAAGCAGAGTGTGTTTCTTGTAAGGTGAGCTAGCGTTTGTGTCTCAGTCCTAAATGGAGTGGAATCACATGCAGTTTCTCGTCCTACGAGCAAGAGTTGTTTTATGGTAAGAATAGTCACTATTGCGCTACCATTGCCATACACAGGACAAATAGCACTGGCATCTGTTCCCAGCAAGTACAGTGTATTGGACTGAAGAGAATCTACTGTTCTTGTCAGGTTCCTAAGCAGAATTGAACAAGATATGGCCGTGTGTGTAGGAAGCACAGTTCTTTTGTTCTGAGCAAGCTCACTGTTCGGACCCCATAGGAAACACAGTAGAGTAGAAGAGTGCTCTTTTCTAAAAAGCAGAGAGTGTTTCTTGTAAGATGAGCTAGCGTTTGTTTCCCAGTCCTAAATGGCGTTAAATCACATGCAGTTTGTGTTCCTAGGAGCAAGAGTTGTTTTCTGTTAAGGAAAGTCACTATTGTGCTCTCATTGCCATACACAGTGCAAATAGCACTCGTGTCTGTTCCCAGCAAGTACAGTGTATTGGACTGAAGAGGAGCTACTGTTCTTGTCAGTTTCCTAAGCAGAGTTGAACTTGTTATGGCCCGTGTGTAGGAAGCACAGTTCTTTTGTTCTGAGCAAGCTCACTGTTCTGGCCTTATAGGAAACACAGTAGAGTAGAAGATTGCTCTTTTCTCAAAAGTAGAGTGTGTTTCTTGTAAGGCGAGCTAGCGTTTGTTTCCCAGTCCTAAATGGAGTTGAATCCCATGCAGTTTCTGGTCCTACGAGCAAGAGTTGTTTTCTGGTAAGAAGAGTCACTATTGCGCTCCCATTGTCATACACAGTGCAAATAGCACTGGCATCTGATCCCAGGAAGTACAGTGTATTGGACTGAAGAGGATCTACTGTTCTTGTCAGGTTCCTACGCAGAATTGAACTAGATATGGCCATGTGTGTAGAAAGCACAGTTCTTTTGTTCTGAGCAAGCTCACTGTTCTGGCCCTTTAGGAAACACAGTAGAGCAGAAGAGTGCTCTTTTCTCAAAAGCAGAGTGTGTTTATTGAAAGGCGAGCTAGTGTTTGTTTCCCAGTCAGAAATGGAATTGAATCCCGTGCAGTTTCTGGTCCTACGAGCAAGAGATTTTTCTGGTAAGAAGAGTCACTATTGCGCTCCCATTGCCATAAACAGTGCAAATAACACTGGCATCTGTTCCATGCATGTACAGATAATTGGACTGAAGAGGAGCTACTGTTCTTGTCAGTTTCCTAAGCAGAGTTGAACTAGATATGGCCCCTGTGTGTAGGAAGCACAGTTCTTTTGTTCTGAGCAAGTTCACTGTTCTGGCCCTATAGGAAACACAGTAGAGTAGAAGAGTGCTCTTTTCTCAAAAGCAGAGTGTGTTTCTTGTAAGGCAAGCTAGCGTTTCTTTCCCAGTCCTAAATGGAGTTGTGTCTCATTCAGTTTCTGGTCCTATGAGCAAGAGTTGTTTTCTGGTAAGAAGAGTCACTATTGCGCTCCCTTTGTCATACACAGGGAAAATAGCACTGGTGTCTGTTCCCAGCAAGTGCAGTGTATTTGACTGAAGAGCGTATACTATTCTCGTCAGTTTCCTAAGCAGAATTGAATTAGATACGGCCCATGTGTGTAGGAAGCACAGTCCTTTTGTTCTGAGCAAGCTCATTGTTCTGGCCATAGAGGAAACACAGTAGAGTAGAAGAGTGCTCTTTTCTCAAAAGCAAAATACGTTTCTTGTACGGCGAGCTCGTGTTTGTTTCTCAGTCCTAAGTGGAGTTGAATCACATGCAGTTTCTGGTACTACGAGCAAGAGTTGTTTTCTGGTAAGAAGAGTCACTATTGCGCTCCCATTGTCATACACAGTGCAAATAGCACTGGCGTCTGTTCCCAGCATGTACAGTGTATTGGACTGAAGAGGGTCTACTGTTTTTGTCACGTTCCTAAGCAGAATTGAACTAGATATGGCCGTTTGTGTAGGAAGCACAGTTCTTTTGTTCTGAGCAAGCTCACTGTTCGGACCCCTTAGGAAACACAGTAGAGTAGAAGAGTGCTCTTTTCTCAAAAGCAGACTGTGTTTCTTCTAAGGCGATCTAGCGTTTGTTCCCCAGTCCGAAATGGAGTTGAATCCCATGCAGTTTCTGGTCCTACGAGCAAGAATTGTTTTCTGGTAAGGAAAGTCACTATTGAGCTCCCATTGCCAAACACAGTGCAAATAGCACTCGCGTGTGTTCCCAGCAAGTACAGAATATTGAACTGAAGAGTCGCTACTGTTCTTGTCAGTTTCCTAAGTGGACTTGAACTAGATATGGCCCGTGTGTGTAGGAAGCACAGATCTTTTGTTCTGAGCAAGCTCATTGTTCGGACCCCATAGGAAACACAGTAGAGGAGAAGAGTGCTCTTTTCTCAAAAGCAGAGTGTTTTTCTTGTAAGGCAAGCTAGCGTTTGTTTCCCAGTCCTAAATGGAGTTGAATCACATGCAGTTTTTGGTCCTATGAGAAAGAGTTGCTTTCTGGGAAGGAAAGTCACTATTGAGCTCCCATTGCCATACACATTGCAAATAGCACGTGCATCTGTTACCAGCAAGTACAGTGTATTGGACTGAAGAGGAGCTACTGTTCTCGTAAGTTTCCTAATCAGAGTTGAACTAGATATGGCCCGTGTGTGTAGGAAGCACAGTTCTTTTGTTCTGAGCAAGCTCACTGTTCGAACCCCATAGGAAACACAGTAGAGTAGAAGAGAGCTCTTTTCTCACAAGCAGAGTGTGTTTCTTGTAAGGCGAGCTAGCATTTGTTTCCCAGTCCTAAATGGAGTTGAAATACACATGCAGTTTCTGGTCCTACGAACAGGAGTTGTTTTCTGGTTAGAATAGTCACTATTGCGCTCCTTTTGCCATACACAGTACAAATAGCCCTCGCGTCTGTTCCCAGCAAGTACAGTGTATTGGACTGAAGAGGAGCTACTGTTCTTGTCAGTTTCCAAGGCAGAGTTGAAACAGATATGGCCCGTGTGTGTAGGAAGCACAGTTCTTTTGTTCTGAGCAAGCTCACTGTTCGGACCCATAGGAAACACAGTAGAGTAGAAGAGTGCCCTTTTATCAAAAGCAGAGTGTGTTTCTTGAAAGGCGAGCTAGTGTTTGTTTCCCAGTCAAAAATGGAGTTGAATCCCATGAAGTTTCTGGTCCTATGAGAAAGAGCTTTTTCTGGTAAGAAGAGTCACTATTGCGCTCCCATTGCCATACACACTGCAAATAGCACTGGCGTCTGTTCCCAGCAAGTACAGTGTATTGGACTGAAGAGGATCTACTGTTCTTTTCAGTTTCCAAAGCAGAGTTGAACTAAATATGGCCCGTGTGTGTAGGAAGCACAGTTCTTTTGTTCTGAGCAAGCTCACTGTTCTGGCCATAAAGGAAACACAGTAGAGTAGAAGAGTGCTCTTTTCCTAAAAGCAGAGTATGTTTCTTGTAAGGAGAGCTAGCTTTTGTTTCCCAGTCCTAAATGGAGTTGAAATAACCATGCAGTATCTGGTCCTACGAGCAAGAGTTGTTTTCTGGTTAGAAGAGTCACTATTGCTCTCCCTTTGACATACACAGGGCAAATAGCACTGGCGTCTGTTCCCAGCATGTACAGTGTATTGGACTGAAGAGGATATACTGTTCTTGTCATGTTCCTAAACAGAGTTGAACTAGATATGGCCCGTGTGTGTAGGAAGCACAGTTTTTTTGTTCTCAGCAAGCTCACTGTTCTGGCCCTATAGGAAACACAGTAGAGTAGAAGAGTGCTCTTTCCTCAAAAGCAGAGTGTGTTTCTTGTAAGGCGAGCTAGCATTTATTTCCCAGTCCTAAATGGAGTTGAAATACACATGCAGTTTCTGGTCATACAAGCAAGAGTTTTTTCTGGTATGGAAAGTCACTATTGTGCTCCCTTTGCCATACACAGTGCAAATAGCACTCACGTCTGTTCCCAGCAATAACAGTGTATTGGGCTGAAGTAGAGCTACTGTTCTTGTCAGTTTCCTAAGCAGAGTTGAACTAGATGTGACCCATGTGTAGGAAGCACAGTTCTTTTGTTCTGAGCAAGCTCACTGTTTGGACCCCATAGGAAACACAATAGAGTAGTTGTGTGCCCTATTCTCAAAAGCAGAGCGTGTTTCTTGTAAGGCGAGCTAGCGTTTGTTTCCCAGTCCTAAGTGGATTGAATCAAATGCAGTTTCAGGTCCTAAGAGCAAGAGTTGTTTTCTGGTAAGAAGTCACTATTGTGCATCCATTGCCGTACACAATGCAAATAGCACTCGCGTCTGTTTCCAGCATGTACAGTGTATTGGACTGAAGTGGAGCTACTGTTCTCGTAAGTTTCCTAATCAGAGTTGAACTAGATATGGCCCGTGTGTGTAGGAAGCACAGTTCTTTTGTTCTGAGCAAGCTCACTGTTCGAACCCCATAGGAAACACAGTAGAGTAGAAGAGAGCTCTTTTCTCAAAAGCAGAGTGTGTTTCTTGTAAGGCGAGCTAGCATTTGTTTCCCAGTCCTAAATGGAGTTGAAATACACATGCAGTTTCTGGTCCTAAGAGCAAGAGTTGTTTTCTGGTTAGAATAGTCACTATTGCGCTCCTTTTGCCATACACAGTACAAATAGCCCTCGCGTCTGTTCCCAGCAAGTATAGTGTATTGGACTGAAGAGGAGCTACTGTTCTTGTCAGGTTCCTAAGCAGAGTTGAACTAAATATGGCCCGTGTGTAGGATGCACAGTTCTTTTGTTCTGAGCAAGCTCACTGTTCGGACCCCATAGAAAACACAGTAGAGTAGAAGAGTGCTCTTTTCTCAAAAGCAGAGTATGTTTCTTGTAAGGCGAGCTAGTGTTTGTTTCCCAGTCAGAAATGGAGTTGAATCCCATGCAGTTTCTGGTCCTACGAGCAAGAGTTGTTTTCTGGTAAGAAGAGTCACTATTGCGCTTCCATTGTCATACACATTGCAAATAGCACTCGCATCTGTTCCCAGCAAGTACAGTGTATTGGACTGAAGAGGATCTACTGTTCTTGTCAGTTTCCTAAGCAGAGTTGAACTTGATATGGCTCGGTGTGTAGGAAGCACAGTTGTTTTGTTCTGAGCAAGATCACTGTTCGGACCCCATAGGAAACACAGTAGAGTAGAAGAGTGCTCTTTTCTCAAAAGCAGAGAGTGTTTCTTGTAAGGCGAGCTAGTGTTTGTTTCCCAGTCCTAAGTGGAGTTGAATCACATGCAGTTTTTTGTCCTACGAGCAAGAGTTGTTTTCTGGTAAGGGAAATCACTATTGCGCTCCCATTGCCATACACAGTGCAAATAGCACTCGCGTCTGTTCTCAGCAAGTACATTGTATTGGACTGAAGAGGAGCTACTGTTCTTGTCAGTTTCCTAAGCAGAGTTGAAATAGATATGGCCCGTGTGTGTAGGAAGCACAGTTCTTTTGTTCTGAGCAAGCTCACTGTTCGGACCCCATAGGAAACACAGTAGATTAGAAGTGTGCCCTTTTCTCAGAAGCAGAGTTTGTTTCTTGTAAGGTGAGCTAGGGTTTGTTTCCCAGTCCTAAATGGAGTTGAATTCCATGCAGATTCTGGTCCTACCAGCAAGAGTTGTTTTCTGGTAAGAAGAGTCACTAATGCGCTCCCATTGTCATACACAGGGCAAATAGCACTGGCGTCTGTTCCCAGCAAGTACACTATATTGGACTGAGGAGGATCTACTGTTCTTGTCAGTTTCATAAGCACAGTTGAACTAGATATGGCCCGTGTGTGTAGGAAGCACAGTTCTTTTGTTCTGAGCAAGCTCACTATTCTGGCCCTAAGGGAAACACAGTATAGTAGAAGAGTGCTCTTTTCTCAAAAGCATAGTGTGTTTCTTGTAAGGCGAGCTAGCATTTGTTTCCCTCTCCTAAGTGGAGTTGAATCACATGCAGTTTGCAGTCCTACGAGCAAGAGTTGTTTTCTGTTAAGAAGAGTCACTATTGCGCTCCCATTGTCATACACAAGGCAAATAGCACTGGCGTCTGTTCTCAGCATGTACAGTGTATTGGACTGAAGAGGATCTACTGTTCTTGTCAGTTTCCTAAGCAGAATTGAAGTAGATATGGCCGTGTGTGTAGGAAGCACAGTTCTTTTGTTCTGAGCAAGCTCACTTTTCGGACCCCATAGAAAACACTGTAGAGTAGAAGAGTGCCCTTTTCTCGAAAGCATAGTGTGTTTCTTGTAAGGCAAGCTAGCGTTTCTTTTCCTGTCCTAAGTGGAGTTGAATCATATGAAGTTTGCGGTCCTACGAGCAAGAGTTGTTTTCTGGTTAGAATAGTCACTATTGCGCTCCTTTTGCCATACACAGTACAAATAGCCCTTCGTCTGTTCCCAGCAAGTACAGTGTATTTTACTGAAGAGGAGCTACTGTTCTTGTCAGGTTCCTAAGCAGAGTTGAACTAGATATGGTCCGTGTGTGTAGGATGCACAGTTCTTTTGTTCTGAGCAAGCTCACTGTTCGGACCCCATAGGAAACACAGTAGAGTAGAAGAGTGCCCTTTTCTCAGAAGCAGAGTGGGTTTCTTGTGAGGCAAGTTAGCGTTTGTTTCCTAATTCAAAAAGGAGTTGAATCCCATGCAGTTTCTGGTCCTACGAGCAAGAGTTGTTTTCTGGTAAGAAGAGTCACTATTGGGCTCCCATTGTCATACACAGGGCAAACAGCATTGGTGTCTGTTCCCAGCAAGTACACTGTATTGGACTGAAGAGGATATACTGTTCTTGTCAGTTTCCTAAGCAGAGTTGAACTAGATATGGCCATGTGTGTAGGAAGCACAGTTCTTTTGTTCTGAGCAAGCTCACTGTACTGGCCATAAAGGAAACACAGTAGAGTTGAAGAGTGCTCTTTTATCAAAAGCAGAGTATGTTTCTTGTAAGGAGAGCTAACTTTTGTTTCCAAGTCCTAAATGGAGTTGAATCCCATGCAGCTCCTGGTCTTACGAGCAAGAGAGTTTTCTGGTAAGAAGAGTAACTATTGTGCTCCCATTGCCATACACAGTGCAAATAGCACTCGCGTCTGTTCCCAGCAAGTACAGTGTATTGGATTGAAGAGGAGCTACTGTTCTTGTCTGTTTCCTAAGCACAGTTAAACTAGATATGAACTGTGTGTGTAGGAAGCACAGTTCTTTTGTTCTGAGCAAGCTCACTATTCTGGCCCTATAGGAAACACAGTAGAGTAGAAGAGTGCTCTTTTGTCAAAAGCAGAGTGTGTTTCTTGTAAGGCACACTAGCGTTTGCTTCCCAGTCCTAAATGGAGTTGAATCACATGCAGTTTCTGGTCCTACGAGCAAGAGTTGTTTTCTGGTAAGAAGAGTCTCTATTGTGCTCCCATTGTCATACACAGTTCAAATAGCACTCACGTCTCTTATCAGCAAGTACAGTGTATTGGACTGAAGAGGAACTACTGTTCTTGTCAGTTTCCTAAGCAGAACTGAACTAGATATGGCCGTGTGTTTTGGAAGCACAATTATTTTGTTCTGAGCAAGCTCACTGTTTTGGCCCTATAAAAAACACAGTAGAGTAGAAGAGTGCTTTTTTCTCAAACGTAGAGTGTGTTTCTTTTAAGGCGAGCTATCTTTTGTTTCCCATTCCTAAATAGAGTGGAATCACATGCAGTTTCTGGTCCCACGAGCAAGAGTTGTTTTCTGGTAAGGAAAGTCACTATAGTGCTCCCATTGCCATACACAGTGCAAATAGCCCTCCTGTCTGTTCCCAGCAAGTACAGTGTATTGGACTGAAGAGGAGCTACTGTTCTTGTCAGTTTCCTAAGAAGAGTTGAACTAGATATGGCCCGTGTGTTTAGGAAGCACAGTTCTTTTTTTCTGAGCAAGCTCACTGTACTGGCCCTATAGAAAGCACAGTAGAGTAGAAGAGTGCTCTTTTCTCAAAAGCAGAGTGTGTTTCTTATAAAGCGAGCTAGAGTTTGTTTCCCAGTCCTAAATGGAGTTGAGTCACATGCAGTTTTTTGTTCTATGAGCAAGAGTTGTTTTCTGGTAAGACGTTTCACTATTGTGCTCCAATTGCCATACACAGTGCAAATAGCACTGGCGTCTGTTCCCAGCAAGTACAGTGTATTGGACTGAAGAGGATCTACGGTTCTTGTCAGTTTCCTAAGCAGAGTTGAACTAGATATGGCCCGTGTGTGGGAAGCACAGTTCTTTTGTTCTGAGCAAGCTCACTGTTCTGGCCCTGTAGGAAACACAGTAGAGTAGAAGAGTGCTCTATTTCTAAAGCAGAGTGTGTTTCTTGTAAGGCGAGCTAGCATTTGTTTCCCAGTCCTAAATGGCGTTGAATCACATGCAGTTTGTGGTCCCACGAGCAAGAGTTGATTTCTGGTAAGCAAAGTCACTATTGCACTCTAATTGCCATACACAGTGTAAATAGCACTAGTGTCTGTTCCCAGCAAGTACAGTGTATTGGACTGAAGAGGAGCTAATGTTCTTTTCAGTTTCCTAAGCAGAGTTGAACTACATATGGTCCGTGTGTGTAGGAAGCACAGTTCTTTTGTTCTGAGCAAGCTAACTGTTCTGGCCCTATAGTAAACACAGTAGAGAAGAAGAGTGCTCTTTTCCCAAAAGTACAATGTGTTTCTTGTAAGGTGAGCTAGAGTTTGTTTCCCAGTCCTAAATGGAGTTGAGTCACATGCAGTTTCTGGTCGTACGAGCAAGAGTTGTTTTCTGGTAAGACGAGTCACTATTGTGCTCCAATTGCCATACACAGTGCAAATAGCACTCGCGTCTGTTCTCAGCAAGTACAGTGTATCGGACTGTAGAGGAGCTGCTGTTCTTGTCAGTTTCCTAAGCAGAGTTGAACTAGATATGGCCCGTGTGTTTAGGAAGCACAGTTATTATGTTCTGAGCAAGCCCACTTTTCTGGTCCTACAGGAAACACAGTAGAGTAGAAGAGTGCTCTTTTCTCTAAAGCAGAGTGTGTTTCTTGTAAGGCGAGCTAGCGTTTGTTCCCTAGTCCTAAATTGAGTTGAATCACATGCAGTTTGTGTTCCTAGGAGCAAGAGTTGTTTTCTGTTAAGGAAAGTTACTATTGCGCTCTCATTGCCATACACAGTGCAAAAAACACTCGCGTCTGTTCCCAGCAAGTACAGTGTATTGGACTGAAGAGGAGCTACTGTTCTTGTCAGTTTCCTAAGCAGAGTTGAACTAGTTATGGCCCGTGTGTAGGATGCACAGTTCTTTTGTTCTGAGCAAGTTCACTGTTCTGGCCTTATAGGAAACACAGTAGAGTAGAAGATTGCTCTTTTCTCAAAAGCAGAGTGTGTTTCTTGTAAGGCGAGCTAGCATTTGTTTCCCAGTCCTAAATGGAGTTGAATCCCATGCAGTTTCTGGTCCTACGAGCAAGAGTTGTTTTCTGGTAAGAAGAGTCACTATTGCGCTCCCATTGCCATACAGACTACAAATAGCACTCGCGTCTGTTCCCAGCAAGTACAGTGTATTAGACTGAAGAGGAGCTACTGTTCTTGTCAGTAACCTAAGCGAAGTTGAATTAGATATGGCCCATGTGTGTAGGAAGCACAGTTCTTTTGTTCTGAGCAAACTCACTATTCGGACCCCATAGGAAACCCAGTAGAGTAGATGAGTGCTCTTTTCTCAAAAGCAGAGTGTGTTTCTTGTAGGCGAGCTAGCATTTGTTTCCCAGTCCTAAATGGAGTTGAATTACATGCAGTTTCTGGTCCTACGAGCAAGAGTTGTTTTCTGGTAAGAAGAATCACTATTGTGCTCTCAATGTCATACACAGTGCAAATAGCATTGGCGTCGGTTCCCAACATGTACAGTGTATTGGACTGAAGAGAATCTACTGTTCTTGTCAGGTTCCTAAGCAGAATTGAACTAGATATGGTCTTGTGTGTAGGAAGCACAGTTCTTTTGTTCTGAGCAAGTACACTGTTCTGGCCCTATAGGAAACACAGTAGAGTAGAAGAGTGCTCTTTTCTCAAAAGCAGAGTGTGTTTCTTTTAAGGCGAGCTAGCGTTTGTTTCCCATTCCTAAATGGAGTGGAATCACAAGCAGTTTCTGGTCCTATGAGCAAGAGTTGTTTTCTGGTAAGGAAAGTCACTATTGTGCTCCCGTTGCCATACACAGTGCAAATAGCCCTCCCGTCTCTTCCCAGCAAGTACAGTGTATTGGACTGAAGAGAAGCTACTGTTCTTGTCAGTTTCCTAAGAAGAGTTGAACTACATATGGCTCCTGTGTGTAGGAAGCACAGTTCTTTTTTTCTGAGCAAGCTCACTGTTCTGGCCCTATAGGAAACACAGTAGAGTAGAAGAGTGCTCTTTTTTAAAAGCAGAGTGTGTTTCTTGTAAAGCGAGCTAGAGTTTGTTTCCCAGTCCTAAATGGAGTTGAGTCACATGCAGTTTCTGGTCATACGAGCAAGAGTTGTTTTCTGGTAAGATGAGTCACTATTGTGCTCCAATTGCCATACACAGTGCAAATAGGTCTCACGTCTGTTCTCAGCAAGTACAGTGTATCGGACTGAAGAGGAGCTGCTGTTCTTGTCAGTTTCCTAAGCAGAGTTGAACTAGATATGGCCCGTGTGTTTAGGAAGCACAGTTATTATGTTCTGAGCAAGCTCACTGTTCTGGCCCTATAGGAAACACAGTAGAGTAGAAGAGTGCTCTTTTCTCTAAAGCAGAGTGTGTTTCTTGTAAGGTGAGCTAGCGTTTGTGTCTCAGTCCTAAATGGAGTGGAATCACATGCAGTTTATCGTCCTACGAGCAAGAGTTGTTTTATGGTAAGAATAGTCACTATTGCGCTACCATTGCCATACACAGGACAAATAGCACTGGCATCTGTTCCCAGCAAGTACAGTGTATTGGACTGAAGAGAATCTACTGTTCTTGTCAGGTTCCTAAGCAGAATTGAACAAGATATGGCCGTGTGTGTAGGAAGCACAGTTCTTTTGTTCTGAGCAAGCTCACTGTTCGGACCCCATAGGAAACACAGTAGAGTAGAAGAGTGCTCTTTTCTAAAAAGCATAGAGTGTTTCTTGTAAGATGAGCTAGCGTTTGTTTCCCAGTCCTAAATGGCGTTAAATCACATGCAGTTTGTGTTCCTAGGAGCAAGAGTTGTTTTCTGTTAAGGAAAGTCACTATTGTGCTCTCATTGCCATACACAGTGCAAATAGCACTCGTGTCTGTTCCCAGCAAGTACAGTGTATTGGACTGAAGAGGAGCTACTGTTCTTGTCAGTTTCCTAAGCAGAGTTGAACTTGTTATGGCCCGTGTGTAGGAAGCACAGTTCTTTTGTTCTGAGCAAGCTCACTGTTCTGGCCTTATAGGAAACACAGTAGAGTAGAAGATTGCTCTTTTCTCAAAAGTAGAGTGTGTTTCTTGTAAGGCGAGCTAGCGTTTGTTTCCCAGTCCTAAATGGAGTTGAATCCCATGCAGTTTCTGGTCCTACGAGCAAGAGTTGTTTTCTGGTAAGAAGAGTCACTATTGCGCTCCCATTGTCATACACAGTGCAAATAGCACTGGCATCTGATCCCAGGAAGTACAGTGTATTGGACTGAAGAGGATCTACTGTTCTTGTCAGGTTCCTACGCAGAATTGAACTAGATATGGCCATGTGTGTAGAAAGCACAGTTCTTTTGTTCTGAGCAAGCTCACTGTTCTGGCCCTTTAGGAAACACAGTAGAGCAGAAGAGTGCTCTTTTCTCAAAAGCAGAGTGTGTTTATTGAAAGGCGAGCTAGTGTTTGTTTCCCAGTCAGAAATGGAATTGAATCCCGTGCAGTTTCTGGTCCTACGAGCAAGAGATTTATCTGGTAAGAAGAGTCACTATTGCGCTCCCATTGCCATAAACAGTGCAAATAACACTGGCATCTGTTCCATGCATGTACAGATAATTGGACTGAAGAGGAGCTACTGTTCTTGTCAGTTTCCTAAGCAGAGTTGAACTAGATATGGCCCCTGTGTGTAGGAAGCACAGTTCTTTTGTTCTGAGCAAGTTCACTGTTCTGGCCCTATAGGAAACACAGTAGAGTAGAAGAGTGCTCTTTTCTCAAAAGCAGAGTGTGTTTCTTGTAAGGCAAGCTAGCGTTTCTTTCCCAGTCCTAAATGGAGTTGTGTCTCATGCAGTTTCTGGTCCTATGAGCAAGAGTTGTTTTCTGGTAAGAAGAGTCACTATTGCGCTCCCTTTGTCATACACAGGGAAAATAGCACTGGTGTCTGTTCCCAGCAAGTGCAGTGTATTTGACTGAAGAGCGTATACTATTCTCGTCAGTTTCCTAAGCAGAATTGAATTAGATACGGCCCATGTGTGTAGGAAGCACAGTCCTTTTGTTCTGAGCAAGCTCATTGTTCTGGCCATAGAGGAAACACAGTAGAGTAGAAGAGTGCTCTTTTCTCAAAAGCAAAATACGTTTCTTGTACGGCGTGCTCGTGTTTGTTTCTCAGTCCTAAGTGGAGTTGAATCACATGCAGTTTCTGGTACTACGAGCAAGAGTTGTTTTCTGGTAAGAAGAGTCACTATTGCACTCCCATTGTCATACACAGTGCAAATAGCACTGGCGTCTGTTCCCAGCATGTACAGTGTATTGGACTGAAGAGGGTCTACTGTTTTTGTCACGTTCCTAAGCAGAATTGAACTAGATATGGCCGTTTGTGTAGGAAGCACAGTTCTTTTGTTCTGAGCAAGCTCACTGTTCGGACCCCTTAGGAAACACAGTAGAGTAGAAGAGTGCTCTTTTCTCAAAAGCAGACTGTGTTTCTTGTAAGGCGATCTAGCGTTTGTTCCCCAGTCCGAAATGGAGTTGAATCCCATGCAGTTTCTGGTCCTACGAGCAAGAATTGTTTTCTGGTAAGGAAAGTCACTATTGAGCTCCCATTGCCAAACACAGTGCAAATAGCACTCACGTCTGTTCCCAGCAAGTACAGAATATTGAACTGAAGAGTCGCTACTGTTCTTGTCAGTTTCCTAAGTGGACTTGAACTAGATATGGCCCGTGTGTGTAGGAAGCACAGATCTTTTGTTCTGAGCAAGCTCATTGTTCGGACCCCATAGGAAACACAGTAGAGGAGAAGAGTGCTCTTTTCTCAAAAGCAGAGTGTTTTTCTTGTAAGGCAAGCTAGCGTTTGTTTCCCAGTCCTAAATGGAGTTGAATCACATGCAGTTTTTGGTCCTATGAGCAAGAGTTGCTTTCTGGGAAGGAAAGTCACTATTGAGCTCCCATTGCCATACACATTGCAAATAGCACGTGCATCTGTTACCAGCAAGTACAGTGTATTGGACTGAAGAGGAGCTACTGTTCTCGTAAGTTTCCTAATCAGAGTTGAACTAGATATGGCCCGTGTGTGTAGGAAGCACAGTTCTTTTGTTCTGAGCAAGCTCACTGTTCGAACCCCATAGGAAACACAGTAGAGTAGAAGAGAGCTCTTTTCTCACAAGCAGAGTGTGTTTCTTGTAAGGCGAGCTAGCATTTGTTTCCCAGTCCTAAATGGAGTTGAAATACACATGCAGTTTCTGGTCCTACGAACAGGAGTTGTTTTCTGGTTAGAATAGTCACTATTGCGCTCCTTTTGCCATACACAGTACAAATAGCCCTCGCGTCTGTTCCCAGCAAGTACAGTGTATTGGACTGAAGAGGAGCTACTGTTCTTGTCAGTTTCCAAGGCAGAGTTGAAACAGATATGGCCCGTGTGTGTAGGAAGCACAGTTCTTTTGTTCTGAGCAAGCTCACTGTTCGGACCCATAGGAAACACAGTAGAGTAGAAGTGTGCCCTTTTATCAAAAGCAGAGTGTGTTTCTTGAAAGGCGAGCTAGTGTTTGTTTCCCAGTCAAAAATGGAGTTGAATCCCATGCAGTTTCTGGTCCTATGAGAAAGAGCTTTTTCTGGTAAGAAGAGTCACTATTGCGCTCCCATTGCCATACACACTGCAAATAGCACTGGCGTCTGTTCCCAGCAAGTACAGTGTATTGGACTGAAGAGGATCTACTGTTCTTTTCAGTTTCCAAAGCAGAGTTGAACTAAATATGGCCCGTGTGTGTAGGAAGCACAGTTCTTTTGTTCTGAGCAAGCTCACTGTTCTGGCCATAAAGGAAACACAGTAGAGTAGAAGAGTGCTCTTTTCCTAAAAGCAGAGTATGTTTCTTGTAAGGAGAGCTAGCTTTTGTTTCCCAGTCCTAAATGGAGTTGAAATAACCATGCAGTATCTGGTCCTACGAGCAAGAGTTGTTTTCTGGTTAGAAGAGTCACTATTGCTCTCCCTTTGACATACACAGGGCAAATAGCACTGGCGTCTGTTCCCAGCATGTACAGTGTATTGGACTGAAGAGGATATACTGTTCCTGTCATGTTCCTAAACAGAGTTGAACTAGATATGGCCCGTGTGTGTAGGAAGCACAGTTTTTTTGTTCTCAGCAAGCTCACTGTTCTGGCCCTATAGGAAACACAGTAGAGTAGAAGAGTGCTCTTTCCTCAAAAGCAGAGTGTGTTTCTTGTAAGGCGAGCTAGCATTTATTTCCCAGTCCTAAATGGAGTTGAAATACACATGCAGTTTCTGGTCATACAAGCAAGAGTTTTTTCTGGTATGGAAAGTCACTATTGTGCTCCCTTTGCCATACACAGTGCAAATAGCACTCACGTCTGTTCCCAGCAATAACAGTGTATTGGGCTGAAGTAGAGCTACTGTTCTTGTCAGTTTCCTAAGCAGAGTTGAACTAGATGTGACCCATGTGTAGGAAGCACAGTTCTTTTGTTCTGAGCAAGCTCACTGTTTGGACCCCATAGGAAACACAATAGAGTAGTTGTGTGCCCTATTCTCAAAAGCAGAGCGTGTTTCTTGTAAGGCGAGCTAGCGTTTGTTTCCCAGTCCTAAGTGGATTGAATCAAATGCAGTTTCAGGTCCTAAGAGCAAGAGTTGTTTTCTGGTAAGAAGTCACTATTGTGCATCCATTGCCGTACACAATGCAAATAGCACTCGCGTCTGTTTCCAGCATGTACAGTGTATTGGACTGAAGTGGAGCTACTGTTCTCGTAAGTTTCCTAATCAGAGTTGAACTAGATATGGCCCGTGTGTGTAGGAAGCACAGTTCTTTTGTTCTGAGCAAGCTCACTGTTCGAACCCCATAGGAAACACAGTAGAGTAGAAGAGAGCTCTTTTCTCAAAAGCAGAGTGTGTTTCCTGTAAGGCGAGCTAGCATTTGTTTCCCAGTCCTAAATGGAGTTGAAATACACATGCAGTTTCTGGTCCTAAGAGCAAGAGTTGTTTTCTGGTTAGAATAGTCACTATTGCGCTCCTTTTGCCATACACAGTACAAATAGCCCTCGCGTCTGTTCCCAGCAAGTATAGTGTATTGGACTGAAGAGGAGCTACTGTTCTTGTCAGGTTCCTAAGCAGAGTTGAACTAAATATGGCCCGTGTGTAGGATGCACAGTTCTTTTGTTCTGAGCAAGCTCACTGTTCGGACCCCATAGAAAACACAGTAGAGTAGAAGAGTGCTCTTTTCTCAAAAGCAGAGTATGTTTCTTGTAAGGCGAGCTAGTGTTTGTTTCCCAGTCAGAAATGGAGTTGAATCCCATGCAGTTTCTGGTCCTACGAGCAAGAGTTGTTTTCTGGTAAGAAGAGTCACTATTGCGCTTCCATTGTCATACACATTGCAAATAGCACTCGCATCTGTTCCCAGCAAGTACAGTGTATTGGACTGAAGAGGATCTACTGTTCTTGTCAGTTTCCTAAGCAGAGTTGAACTTGATATGGCTCGGTGTGTAGGAAGCACAGTTGTTTTGTTCTGAGCAAGATCACTGTTCGGACCCCATAGGAAACACAGTAGAGTAGAAGAGTGCTCTTTTCTCAAAAGCAGAGAGTGTTTCTTGTAAGGCGAGCTAGTGTTTGTTTCCCAGTCCTAAGTGGAGTTGAATCACATGCAGTTTTTTGTCCTACGAGCAAGAGTTGTTTTCTGGTAAGGGAAATCACTATTGCGCTCCCATTGCCATACACAGTGCAAATAGCACTCGCGTCTGTTCTCAGCAAGTACATTGTATTGGACTGAAGAGGAGCTACTGTTCTTGTCAGTTTCCTAAGCAGAGTTGAAATAGATATGGCCCGTGTGTGTAGGAAGCACAGTTCTTTTGTTCTGAGCAAGCTCACTGTTCGGACCCCATAGGAAACACAGTAGATTAGAAGTGTGCCCTTTTCTCAGAAGCAGAGTTTGTTTCTTGTAAGGTGAGCTAGGGTTTGTTTCCCAGTCCTAAATGGAGTTGAATTCCATGCAGATTCTGGTCCTACCAGCAAGAGTTGTTTTCTGGTAAGAAGAGTCACTAATGCGCTCCCATTGTCATACACAGGGCAAATAGCACTGGCGTCTGTTCCCAGCAAGTACACTATATTGGACTGAGGAGGATCTACTGTTCTTGTCAGTTTCATAAGCACAGTTGAACTAGATATGGCCCGTGTGTGTAGGAAGCACAGTTCTTTTGTTCTGAGCAAGCTCACTATTCTGGCCCTAAGGGAAACACAGTATAGTAGAAGAGTGCTCTTTTCTCAAAAGCATAGTGTGTTTCTTGTAAGGCGAGCTAGCGTTTGTTTCCCTCTCCTAAGTGGAGTTGAATCACATGCAGTTTGCAGTCCTACGAGCAAGAGTTGTTTTCTGTTAAGAAGAGTCACTATTGCGCTCCCATTGTCATACACAAGGCAAATAGCACTGGCGTCTGTTCTCAGCATGTACAGTGTATTGGACTGAAGAGGATCTACTGTTCTTGTCAGTTTCCTAAGCAGAATTGAAGTAGATATGGCCGTGTGTGTAGGAAGCACAGTTCTTTTGTTCTGAGCAAGCTCACTTTTCGGACCCCATAGAAAACACTGTAGAGTAGAAGAGTGCCCTTTTCTCGAAAGCGTAGTGTGTTTCTTGTAAGGCAAGCTAGCGTTTCTTTTCCTGTCCTAAGTGGAGTTGAATCATATGAAGTTTGCGGTCCTACGAGCAAGAGTTGTTTTCTGGTTAGAATAGTCACTATTGCGCTCCTTTTGCCATACACAGTACAAATAGCCCTTCGTCTGTTCCCAGCAAGTACAGTGTATTTTACTGAAGAGGAGCTACTGTTCTTGTCAGGTTCCTAAGCAGAGTTGAACTAGATATGGTCCGTGTGTGTAGGATGCACAGTTCTTTTGTTCTGAGCAAGCTCACTGTTCGGACCCCATAGGAAACACAGTAGAGTAGAAGAGTGCCCTTTTCTCAGAAGCAGAGTGGGTTTCTTGTGAGGCAAGTTAGCGTTTGTTTCCTAATTCAAAAAGGAGTTGAATCCCATGCAGTTTCTGGTCCTACGAGCAAGAGTTGTTTTCTGGTAAGAAGAGTCACTATTGGGCTCCCATTGTCATACACAGGGCAAACAGCATTGGTGTCTGTTCCCAGCAAGTACACTGTATTGGACTGAAGAGGATCTACTGTTCTTGTCAGTTTCCTAAGCAGAGTTGAACTAGATATGGCCATGTGTGTAGGAAGCACAGTTCTTTTGTTCTGAGCAAGCTCACTGTACTGGCCATAAAGGAAACACAGTAGAGTTGAAGAGTGCTCTTTTATCAAAAGCAGAGTATGTTTCTTGTAAGGAGAGCTAACTTTTGTTTCCAAGTCCTAAATGGAGTTGAATCCCATGCAGCTCCTGGTCTTACGAGCAAGAGAGTTTTCTGGTAAGAAGAGTAACTATTGTGCTCCCATTGCCATACACAGTGCAAATAGCACTCGCGTCTGTTCCGAGCAAGTACAGTGTATTGGATTGAAGAGGAGCTACTGTTCTTGTCTGTTTCCTAAGCACAGTTAAACTAGATATGAACTGTGTGTGTAGGAAGCACAGTTCTTTTGTTCTGAGCAAGCTCACTATTCTGGCCCTATAGGAAACACAGTAGAGTAGAAGAGTGCTCTTTTGTCAAAAGCAGAGTGTGTTTCTTGTAAGGCACACTAGCGTTTGCTTCCCAGTCCTAAAAGGAGTTGAATCACATGCAGTTTCTGGTCCTACGAGCAAGAGTTGTTTTCTGGTAAGAAGAGTCTCTATTGTGCTCCCATTGTCATACACAGTTCAAATAGCACTCACGTCTCTTATCAGCAAGTACAGTGTATTGGACTGAAGAGGAACTACTGTTCTTGTCAGTTTCCTAAGCAGAACTGAACTAGATATGGCCGTGTGTTTTGGAAGCACAATTATTTTGTTCTGAGCAAGCTCACTGTTTTGGCCCTATAAAAAACACAGTAGAGTAGAAGAGTGCTCTTTTCTCAAAAGCAGAGTGTGTTTCTTGTAAGGCGAGCTAGTGTTTGTTTCCCAGTCCTAAATGGAGTTGAATCACATGCAGTTTTTGTTCCTACCAGCAAGAGTTGTTTTCTGGTAAGTAAAGTCACTATTGAGCTGCCATTGCCAAACATTGTGCAAATATGACTGGGGTCTGTTCCCATCAAGTACAGTGTATTGGACTGAAGAGGAGCTACTGTTCTTGTCAGTTTCCTAAGCAGAGTTGAACTAGATATAGCCCGTGTGTGTAGGATGCACAGTTCGTTTGTTCTGAGCAAGCTCACTGTTCTGGCGCTAAAGGAAAAACAGTAGAGTAGAAGAGTGCTACTTCCTCAAAAGCAGAGTGTGCTACTTGTAAGGCGAGCTAGCGTTTGTTTCCCAGTCCTAAATGGAGTGAATCACATGCAGTTTTTGGTCCTATGAGCAAGAGTTGCTTTCTGGTAAGGAAAGTCACTATTGCGCTCCCATTGCCTTACACATTGCAAATAGCACGAGCATCTGTTCCCAGCAAGTACAGTGTATTGGACTGAAAAGGAGCTACTTCTCTTGTCAGTTTCCTAAGCAGAGTTGAACTAGATATGGCCCGGGTGTAGGAAGCACAGTTCTTTTGTTCTGAGCAAGTTCTCTGTTTGGACCCCATAGGAAACACAGTAGAGAAGAAGAGTGCTCTTTTCTCAAAGCAGAGTGTGTTTCTGGTAAGGCTAGCTAGCGTTTGTTTCCCAGTCCTAAATGGAGTTGGATCACATGCAGTTTCTGGTCCTACGAGCAAGAGTTGTTTTCTGGTAAGAAGAGTCACTATTGCGCTCCCATTGTCATACACAGGGCAAACAGCACTGGCGTCTGTTCCCAGCAAGTACACTGTATTGGACTGAGGAGGATCTACTGTTCTTGTCAGTTTCATAAGCACAGTTGAACTAGATATGGCCGTGTGTGTAGGAAGCACAGTTCTTTTGTTCTGAGCAAGCTCACTGTTCGGACCCCATAGAAAACACTGTAGAGTAGAAGAGTGCCCTTTTCTCAAAAGCATAGTGTGTTTCTTGTTAGGCAAGCTAGCGTTTGTTTTCCTGTCCTAAGTGGAGTTGAATCATATGCAGTTTGCGGTCCTACGAGCAAGAGTTGTTTTCTGGTAAGAAGAGTCACTATTGTGCTCCCATTGTCATACACAGTTCAAATAGCACTCACGTCTCTTATCAGCAAGTACAGTGTATTGGACTGAAGAGGATCTACTGTTCTTGTCAGTTTCCTAAGCAGAACTGAACTAGATATGGCCGTGTGTTTTGGAAGCACAGTTCTTTTGTTCTGAGCAAGCTCACTGTTTTGGCCCTATTGGAAACACAGTAGAGTAGAAGAGTGCTCTTTTCTCAAAAGCAGAGTGTGTTTCTTTTTTTTTTTTTTTTGGTTTTTTTTGAGACAGGGTTTCTCTGTGTAGCTTTGCGCCTTTCCTGGAACTCACTTTGGAGACCAGGCTGGCCTCGAACTCACAGCGATCCACCTGCCTCTGCCTCCCGAGTGCTGGGATTAAAGGCGTGCGCCACCACCGCCCGGCTCAGAGTGTGTTTCTTGTAAGGCGAGCTAGCGTTTGTTTCCTAGTCCTAAATGGAGTTGAATCACATGCAGTTTTTGTTCCTACCAGCAAGAGTTGTTTTCTGGTAAGTAAAGTCACTATTGAGCTGCCATTGCCAAACATTGTGCAAATATGACTCGGGTCTGTTCCCATCAAGTACAGTGTATTGGACTGAAGAGGAGCTACTGTTCTTGTCAGTTTCCTAAGCAGAGTTGAACTAGATATGGCCCGTGTGTGTAGGATGCACAGTACGTTTGTTCTGAGCAAGCTCACTATTCTGGCCCTAAAGGATACACAGTAGAGTAGAAGAGTGCTCTTTTCTCAAAAGCATAGTGTGTTTCTTGTAAGGCGAGCTAGCGTTTGTTTTTCAGTCCTAAATGGAGTTGAATCCCATGCAGTTTCTGGTCCTACGAGCAAGAGTTGATTTCTGGTAAGAAGAGTCACTATTGCACTCCCATTGTCATACACAGGGCAAATAGCACTCGCGTCTGTTCCCAGCAAGTACAGTGTATTGGACTGAAGAGGATCTACTGTTCTTGTCAGTTTCCTAAGCAGAATTGAACTAGATATGGCCATGTGTGTAGGAAGCACAGTTCTTTTGTTCTGAGCAAGCTCACTGTTCTGGCGCTAAAGGAAATACAGTAGAGTAGAAGAGTGCTACTTCCTCAAAAGCAGAGTGTGCTACTTGTAAGGTGAGCTAGCGTTTGTTTCCCAGTCCTAAACGGAGTGAATCACATGCAGTTTTTGGTCCTATGAGCAAGAGTTGCTTTCTGGTAAGGAAAGTCACTATTGCGCTCCCATTGCCTTACACATTGCAAATAGCACGCGCATCTGTTCCCAGCAAGTACAGTGTATTGGACTGAAAAGGAGCTACTTCTCTTGTCAGTTTCCTAAGCAGAGTTGAACTAGATATGGCCCGGGTGTAGGAAGCACAGTTCTTTTCTTCTGAGCAAGTTCTCTGTTTGGACCCCATAGGAAACACAGTAGAGTAGAAGAGTGCTCTTTTCTCAAAGCAGAGTGTGTTTCTGGTAAGGCTAGCTAGCGTTTGTTTCCCAGTCCTAAATGGAGTTGAATCACATGCAGTTTCTGGTCCTACGAGCAAGAGTTGTTTTCTGGTAAGAAGAGTCACACTTGAGCTCCCATTGTCATACACAGGGCAAATAGCTCTGGAGTCTGGTCCCAGCAAGTACAGTGTATTGGACTGAAGAGGAGCTACTGTTCTTGTCAGTTTCCTAAACAGAGTTGAACTAGATATGGCCCATGTGTGAAGGATGCACAATTCTTTTGTTCTGAGCAAGCTCACTGTTTAACCCCATAGAAAACACAGTAGAGTAGAAGAGTGCTCTTATCTCAAAAGCAGAGAGTGTTTCTTGTAAGGCGAGCTAGTGTTTGTTTCCCCGTTCTAAATGGAGGTGAATCACATGCAGTTTTTGGTCCTACGAGCAAGAGTTGTTTTCTGGTAAGGGAAATCACTATTGCGCTCCCATTGCCATACACAGTGCAAATAGCACTCGCGTCTGTTCCCAGCAAGTACAGTGTATTGGACTGAAGAGGATCTACTGTTCTTGTCAGTTTCCTAAGCAGAGTTGAACTAGATATGGCCCGTGTGTGTAGGAAGCACAGTTCTTTTGTTCGGAGCAAGCTCACTGTTCGAACCCCATAGGAAACACAGTAGAGTAGAAGAGTGCCCTTTTCTCAGAAGCAGAGTTTTTTTCCTTATAAGGTGAGCTAGGGTTTGTTTCCCAGTCCTAAATGGAGTTGAATCACATGCAGTTTCTGGTCCTACGAGCAAGAGTTGTTTTCTGGTAAGAAGAGTCACTATTGCGCTCCCATTGTCATACACAGGGCAAACAGCACTGGCGTCTGTTCCCAGCAAGTACACTGTATTGGACTGAGGAGGATCTACTGTTCTTGTCAGTTTCATAAGCACAGTTGAACTAGATATGGCCGTGTGTGTAGGAAGCACAGTTCTTTTGTTAGGAGCAAGCTCACTGTTCGGACCCCATAGAAAACACTGTAGAGTAGAAGAGTGCCCTTTTCTCAAAAGCATAGTGTGTTTCTTGTAAGGCAAGCTAGCGTTTGTTTTCCTGTCCTAAGTGGAGTTGAATCATATGCAGTTTGCGGTCCTACGAGCAAGAGTTGTTTTCTGGTAAGAAGAGTCACTATTGTGCTCCCATTGTCATACACAGTTCAAATAGCACTCACGTCTCTTATCAGCAAGTACAGTGTATTGGACTGAAGAGGATCTACTGTTCTTGTCAGTTTCCTAAGCAGAACTGAACTAGATATGGCCGTGTGTTTTGGAAGCACAATTATTTTGTTCTGAGCAAGCTCTCCGTTTTGGCCCTATAGGAAACACAGTAGAGTAGAAGAGTGATCTTTTTTCAAAAGCAGAGTGTGTTTCTTGTAAGGCGAGCTAGCGTTTGTTTCCCAGTACTAAATGGAGTTGAATCACATGCAGTTTTTGTTCCTACCAGCAAGAGTTGTTTTCTGGTAAGTAAAGTCACTATTGAGCTGCCATTGCCAAACATTGTGCAAATATGACTCGGGTCTGTTCCCATCAAGTACAGTGTATTGGACTGAAGAGGATCTACTGTTTATGTCAGTTTCCTAAGCAGAGTTGAACTCGATATGGCCCGTGTGTGTAGGATGCACAGTTCTTTTGTTCTGAGCAAGCTCACTATTCTGGCCCTAAAGGATACACAGTAGAGTAGAAGAGTGCTCTTTTCTCAATAGCATGGTGTGTTTCTTGTAAGGCAAACTAGCGTTTGTTTCCCTCTCCTAAATGGAGTTGAATCACATGCAGTTTGCAGTCCTACGAGCAAGAGTTGTTTTCTGTTAAGAAGAGTCACTATTGCGCTCCCATTGTCATACACAGGGCAAATAGCACTGGCGTCTGTTCCCAGCATGTACAGGGTATTGGACTGAAGAGGATCTACTGTTCTTGTCAGTTTCCTAAGCAGAATTGAAGTAGCTATGGCCGTGTGTGTAGGAAGCACAGTTCTTTTGTTCTGAGCAAGCTCACTGTTCGGACCCCATAGAAAACACTGTAGAGTAGAAGAGTGCCCTTTTCTCAAAAGCATAGTGTGTTTCTTGTAAAGCAAGCTAGCGTTTGTTTTCCTGTCCTAAGTGGAGTTGAATCATATGCAGTTTGCGGTCCTACGAGCAAGAGTTGTTTTCTGGTAAGAAGAGTCACTATTGTGCCCCCATTGTCATACACAGTTCAAATAGCACTCACGTCTCTTATCAGCAAGTACAGTGTATTGGACTGAAGAGGATCTACTGTTCTTGTCAGTTTCCTAAGCAGAACTGAACTAGATATGGCCGTGTGTTTTGGAAGCACAGTTCTTTTGTTCTGAGCAAGCTCACTGTTTTGGCACTATAGGAAACACAGTAGAGTAGAAGAGTGCTCTTTTCTCAAAAGCAGAGTGTGTTTCTTGTAAGGCGAGCTAGCGTTTGTTTCCCAGTCCTAAATGGAGTTGAATCACATGCAGTTTGCAGTCCTACGAGCAAGAGTTGTTTTCTGTTAAGAAGAGTCACTATTGCGCTCCCATTGTCATACACAGGGCAAATAGCACTGGCGTCTGTTCCCAGCATGTACAGTGTATTGGACTGAAGAGGATCTACTGTTCTTGTCAGTTTCCTAAGCAGAATTGAAGTAGATATGGCCGTGTGTGTAGGAAGCACAGTTCTTTTGTTCTGAGCAAGCTCACTTTTCGGTCCCCATAGAAAACACTGTAGAGTAGAAGAGTGCCCTTTTCTCAAAAGCATAGTGTGTTTCTTGTAAGGCAAGCTAGCGTTTGTTTTCCTGTCCTAAGTGGAGTTGAATCATATGCAGTTTGCAGTCCTACGAGCAAGAGTTGTTTTCTCGTAATAAGAGTCACTATTGCGCTCCCATTGTCATACACAGGGCAAATAGCACTGGCATCTCTTCCCAGCATGTACAGTGTATTGGACTGAAGAGGATCTACTGTAGTTGTCAGTTTCGCAAGCAGAATTGAACTAGATATGGCCGTGTGTGTTGGAAGCACAGTTCTTTTTTTCTGAGCAAGCTCACTATTCTGGCCCTATAGGAAACACAGTAGTGTAGAAGAGTGCTTTTTTCTCAAAAGCAGAGTGTGTTTCTTGTAAGGAGAGCTAGCGTTTGTTTCCCAGTCCTAAATGGAGGTGAAATACACATGCAGTTTCTGGTCCTACGAGCAAGAGTTGTTTTCTGGTTAGAATAGTCACTATTGCACTCCTTTTGCTATACACAGTAAAATAGCCCTTCATCTGTTCCCAGCAAGTACAGTGTATTGGACTGAAGAGGAGCTACTGTTCTTGTCAGGTTACTAAGCAGAGTTGAACTAGATATGGTCCGTGTGTGTAGGATGCACAGTTCTTTTGTTCTGAGCAAGCTCACTGTTCGGACCCCATAGGAAACACAGTAGAGTAGAAGAGTGCCCTTTTCTCAGAAGCAGAGTGGGTTTATTGTGAGGCAAGTTAGTGTTTGTTTCCTAATCCAAAAAGGAGTTGAATCCCATGCAGTTTCTGGTTCTACGAGCAAGAGTTGTTTTCTGGTAAGAAGAGTCAATATTGGGCTCCCATTGTCATACACAGGACAAACAGCACTGGTGTCTGTTCCCAGCAAGTACACTGTATTGGACTGAAGAGGATCTACTGTTCTTGTCAGTTTCCTAAGCAGAGTTGAACTAGATATGGCCATGTGTGTAGGAAGCACAGTTTTTTTGTTCTGAGCAAGCTCACTGTACTGGCCATAAAGGAAACACAGTAGAGTTGAAGAGTGCTCTTTTATCAAAAGCAGAGTATGTTTCTTGTAAGGAGAGCTAACTTTTGTTTCCAAGTCCTAAATGGAGTTGAATCCCATGCAGCTTCTGGTCCTACGAGCAAGAGAGTTTTCTGGTAAGAAGAGTAACTATTGTGCTCCCATTGCCATACACAGTGCAAATAGCATTCGCGTCTGTTCCCAGCAAGTACAGTGTATTGGATTGAAGAGGAGCTACTGTTCTTGTCAGTTTCCTAAGCACAGTTAAACTAGATATGAACCGTGTGTGTAGGAAGCACAGTTCTTTTGTTCTGAGCAAGCTCACTATTCTGGCCCTATAGGAAACACAGTAGAGTAGAAGAGTGCTCTTTTCTCAAAAGCAGAGTGTGTTTCTTGTAAGGCACGCTAGTGTTTGCTTCCCAGTCCTAAATGGAGTTGAATCACATGCAGTTTCTGGTCCTACGAGCAACAGTTGTTTTCTGGTAATAAGAGTCACTATTGTGCTCCCATTGTCATACACAGTTCAAATAGCACTCACGTCTCTTATCAGCATGTACAGTGTATTGGACTGAAGAGGATCTACTGTTCTTGTCAGTTTCCTAAGCAGAACTGAACTAGATATGGCCGTGTGTTTTGGAAGCACAGTTCTTTTGTTCTGAGCAAGCTCACTGTTTTGGCCTTATAGGAAACACAGTAGAGTAGAAGAGTGCTCTTTTCTCAAAAGCAGAGTGTGTTTCTTGTAAGGCGAGCTAGCGTTTGTTTCCCAGTCCTAAATGGAGTTGAATCACATGCAGTTTTTGTTCCTACCAGCAAGAGTTGTTTTCTGGTAAGTAAAGTCACTATTGAGCTGCCATTGCCAAACATTGTGCAAATATGACTCAGGTCTGTTCCCATCAAGTACAGTGTATTGGACTGAAGAGGAGCTACTGTTCTTGTCAGTTTCCTAAGCAGAGTTGAAATAGATATGGCCCGTGTGTGTAGGATGCACAGTTCTTTTGTTCTGAGGAAGCTCACTATTCTGGCCCTAAAGGATACACAGTAGAGTGGAAGAGTGCTCTTTTCTCAAAAGCATAGTGTGTTTCTTGTAAAGCGAGCTAGTGTTTGTTTCCCAGTCAGAAATGGAGTTGAATAACATGCAGTTTTTGGTCCTACGAGCAAGAGTTGTTTTCTGGTAAGGGAAATCACTATTGCGCTCCCATTGCCATACACAGTGCAAATAGCACTCGCGTCTGTTCCCAGCAAGTACAGTGTATTGGACTGAAGAGGATCTACTGTTCTTGTCAGTTTCCTAAGCAGAATTGAACTAGATATGGCCATGTGTGTAGGAAGCACAGTTCTTTTGTTCTGAGCAAGCTCACTGTTCCGGCGTTAAAGGAAAAACAGTAGAGTAGAAGAGTGCTCCTTCCTCAAAAGCAGAGTGTGCTACTTGTAAGGCAAGCTAGCGTTTGTTTCATAGTCCTAAATGGAGTTGAATCACATGCAGTTTTTGGTCCTATGAGCAAGACTTGCTTTCTGGTATGGAAAGTCACTATTGCGCTCCCATTGCCATACACATTGCAAATAGCACGCGCATCTGTTCCCAGCAAGTACAGTGTATTGGACTGAAAAGGAGCTACTTCTCTTGTCAGTTTCCTAAGCAGAGTTGAACTAGATATGGCCCGGGTGTAGGAAGCACAGTTCTTTTCTTCTGAGCAAGTTCTCTGTTTGGACCCCATAGGAAACACAGTAGAGTAGAAGAGTGCTCTTTTCTCAAAAGCAGAGTGTGTTTCTTGTAAGGAGAGCTAGCGTTTGTTTCCCAGTCCTAAATGGAGTTGAAATACAAATGCAGTTTCTGGTCCTACGAGCAAGAGTTGTTTTCTGGTAAGAAGAGTCACACTTGCGCTCCCATTGTTATACACAGGGCAAATAGCACTGGAGTCTGTTCCCAGCAAGTACAGTGTATTGGACTGAAGAGGAGCTACTGTTCTTGTCAGTTTCCTAAGCAGAGTTGAACTAGATATGGCCCGTGTGTGAAGGATGCACAATTCTTTTGTTCTGAGCAAGCTCACTGTTTGAAACCCATAGAAAACACAGTAGAATAGAAGAGTGCTCTTTTCTCAAAAGCAGAGAGTGTTTCTTGTAAGGCGAGCTAGTGTTTGTTCCCCAGTCCTAAATGGAGTTGAATCACATGCAGTTTTTGGTCCTACGAGCAAGAGTTGTTTTCTGGTAAGGGAAATCACTATGGCGCTCCCATTGCCATACACAGTGCAAATAGCACTCGCGTCTGTTCCCAGCAAGTACAGTGTATTGGACTGAAGAGGAGCTACTGTTCCTGTCAGTTTCCTAAGCAGAGTTGAACTAGATATGGCCCGTGTGTGTAGGAAGCACAGTTCTTTTGTTCTGAGCAAGCTCACTGTTCGGCGGACCCCATAGGAAACACAGTAGAGTAGAAGAGTGCCCTTTTCTCAGAAGCAGAGTTTGTTTCTTGTAAGGCGAGCTACAATTTGTTTCCCAATCCTAAATGGAGTTGAATTCCAAGGAGATTCTGGTCCTACGAGCAAGAGTTGTTTTCTGGTAAGAAGAGTCACTATTGTGCTCCCATTGTCATAAACAGGGCAAACACCACTGGCGTCTGTTCCCAGCAAGTACACTGTATTGGACTGAGGAGGATCTACTGTTCTTGTCAGTTTCATAAGCACAATTGAACTAGATATGGCCGTGAGTGTAGGAAGCACAGTTCTTTTGTTATGAGCAAGCTCACTATTCTGGCCCTAAAGGAAACACAGTAGAGTAGAATAGTGCCCTTTTCTCAAAAGCATAGTGTGTTTCATGTAAGGCGAGCTCGTGTTTGTTTCCCGCCCCTAAATGGAGTTGAATCACATGCAGTTTCTGGTCCTACGAGCAAGAATTGTTTTCTGGTAAGAAGAGTCACTATTGCGCTCCCATTGTCATACACAGGGCAAACAGCACTGGCGTCTGTTCCCGGCAAGTACACTGTATTGGACTGAAGAGGATCTACTGTTCTTATCAGGTTCCTAAGCAGAGTTGTACTAGATATGGCCCGTGTGTATAGAAAGCACAGTTTTTTTGTTCTCAGCAAGCTCACTGTTCTGGCCCTATAGGAAACACAGTAGAGTAGAAGAGTGCTCTTTCCTCAAAAGCAGAGTGTGTTTCTAGTAAGGCGAGCTAGGATTCGTTTCCCAATCCTAAATGGAGTTGAAATACACATGCAGTTTCTGGTGCTACGAGCAAGAGTTTTTACTGGTAAGGAAAGTCACTATTGTGCTCCTATTGCCATACACAGTGCAAATAGCACTCACGTCTGTTCCCAGCAATTACAATGTATTGGGCTGAAGTAGAGCTACTGTTCTTGTCAATTTCCTAAGCAGAGTTGAACTAGATATGACCCGTGTGTGTAGGAAGCACAGTTCTTTTGTTTTGAGCAAGCTCACTGTTTGGACCCCATAGGAAACACAGTAGAGTAGTTGTGTGCCCTATTCTCAAAAGCAGAGCATGTTTCTTGTAAGGCGAGCTAGCGTTTGTTTCCCAGTCCTAAGTGGATTGAATCAAATGCAGTTTCAGGTCCTAAGAGCAAGAGTTGTTTTCTGGTAAGAAGTCACTATTGTGCATCCATTGATGTACACAGTGCAAATAGCACTGGCGTCTGTTCCCAGCATGTACAGTGTATTGGACTGAAGAGGAGCTACTGTTCTCGTAAGTTTCCTAATCAGAGTTGAACTAGATATGGCCCGTGTGTGTAGGATGCACAGTTCTTTTGTTCTGAGCAAGCTCACTGTTCGAACACCATAGGAAACACAGTAGAGTAGAAGAGAGCTCTTTTTTCAAAAGCAGAGTGTGTTTCTTGTAAGGCGAGCTAGCATTTGTTTCCCAGTCCTAAATGGAGTTGAAATACACATGCAGTTTCTGGTCCTACGAGCAAGAGTTGTTTTCTGGTTAGGATAGTCACTATTGCGCTGTTTTTGCCATACACAGTACAAATAGCCCTCTCTTCTGTTCCCAGCAAGTACACTGTATTGGACTGTAGAGGAGCTACTGTTCTTGTCAGTTTCCTAAGCAGAGTTGAGCTAGATATGGCCCGTGTGTGTAGGATGCATAGTTCTTTTGTTCTGAGCAACCTCACTGTTCGGACCCCATAGAAAACACAGTAGAGTAGAAGAGTGCTCTTTTCTCAAAAGCAGAGTATGTTTCTTGTAAGGCGAGCTAGTGTTTGTTTCCCAGTCAGAAATGGAGTTGAATCCCATGCAGTTATTTGTCCTATGAGCAAGAGTTGTTTTCTGGTAAGAAGAGTCACTATTGCGCTCCCATTGTCATACACAGTGCAAATAGCAAACGCATCTCTTCCCAGCAAGTACAGTGTATTGGACTGAAGAGGAGCTACTGTTCTTGTCAGTTTCCTAAGCAGAGTTGAATTAGATATGGCTCGTGTGTGGAGGAAGCACAGTTGTTTTGTTCTGAGCAAGCTCACTGTTCGGACCCCATAGGAAACCCAGTAGAGTAGAATAGTGCTCTTTTCTCAAAAGCAGAGTGTTTTTCTTCTAAGGCGAGCTAGCGTTTGTTTCCCAGTCCTAAATGGAGTTGAATCACATGCAGTTTCTGGTCCTACGAGCAAGAGTTGTTTTCTGGTAAGAAGAGTCACTATTGAACTCCCATTGTTATACACAGGGCAAATAGCACTCGAGTCTGTTCCCAGCCATTACAGTGTATTGGACTGAAGAGGAGCTACTGTTCTTGTCAGTTTCCTAAGCAGAGTTGAACTAGATATGGCCCGTGTGTGTAGGAAGCACAGTTCTTTTGTTCTGAGCAAGCTCACTGTTCTGGCGCTAAAGGAAAAACAGTAGAGTAGAAGAATGCTCCTTCCTCAAAAGCAGAGTGTGCTACTTGTAAGGCGAGCTAGCATTTGTTTCCCAGTCGTAAATGGAGTTGAATCACATGCAGTTTTTGGTCCTATGAGAAAGAGTTGCTTTCTGGAAAGGAAAGTCACTATTGTGCTCCCATTGCCATACACAGTGCAAACAGCTCGTGCATCTGTTACCAGCAAGTACAGTGTATTGGACTGAAGAGGATCTACTGTTCTTGTCAGTTTCCTAAGCAGAGTTGAACTAGATATGGCCCGTGTGTGTAGGATGCACAGTTCTTTTGTTCTGAGCAAGCTCACTGTTCGGACCCCATAGGAAACACAGTAGAGTAGAAGAGTGCCTTTTCTCAGAAGCAGAGTTTTTTTCTTGTAAGGCGAGCTAGCGTTTGTTTCCCAATCCTAAATGGAGTTGAATTCCATGCAGATTCTGGTCCTACGAGCAAGAGTTGTTTTCTGGTAAGAAGAGTAACTATTGTGCTCCCTTTGCCATACACAGTGCAAATAGCACTCGCGTCTGTTCCCAGCAAGTACAGTGTATTGGACTGAAGAGGAGCTACTGTTCTAGTCAGGTTCCTAAGCAGAGTTGAATTAGATATGGCCCATGTGTGTAGGAAGCACAGTTCTTTTGTTCTGATCAAGCTCACTGTTCTGGCCCTATAGGAAACACAGTAGAGTAGAAGAGTGCTCTTTTCTCAAAAGCAGAGTGTGTTTCTTGTAAGGCGAGCTAGCGTTTGTTTCCCAGTCCTAAATGGAGTTGAATCACATGCAGTTTCTGGTCTTACGAGCAAGAGTTTTTTTCTGGTAAGAAGAGTCACTATTGAGCTCCCATTGTCATACACAAGGCAAATAGCCCTGGAGTCAGTTCCCAGCAAGTACAGTGTATTGGACTGAAGAGGAGCTACTGTTCTTGTCAGTTTCCTAAGCAGAATTGAACTAGATATGGCCGTGTGTAGGAAGCACATTTCTTTTGTTCTTAGCAAGCTCACTGTTTTGGCCCTATAGGAAACACAGTAGAGTAGAAGAGTGCTCTTTTCTCAAAAGCACAGTGTGTTTCTTTTTTTTTTTCATTTTTATTTTGCAATATAATTCAGTTCTACATATCAGCCACAGATTCCCTTGTTCTCCCCCCTCCCGCCCCCCTCACCTTCCCCCCAGCACGCCCCCCATTCCAATCTCCTCCAGGGCAAAGCCTTCCCCACAGACTGAGATCAACCTGGTGGACTCAGTCCAGGTAGGTCCATTCCCGTCCTCCCAGGCCGAGCCAAGGGACCCTGCATAGGCCCCAGGTTTCAAACAGCCAACTCATGCAATGAGCACAGGACCCGGTCCCACTGCCTGGATGCCTCCCAAACAGATCAGGCCAATCAACTGTCTCACCCACTCAGAGGGCCTGATCCAGTTGGTGACCCCTCAGCCATTGGTTCAGATTTCATGTGTTTCCGTTTGTTTGGCTATTTGTCTCTGTGCTTTACCCAACCTTGGTCTCAACAATTCTCGCTCATATAAACCCTCCTCATTCTCGCTAATTGGACTCCCAGTGATCCACCTGGGGCCTAGTCATGGATCTCTGTATCCAGATCCCTCAGTAGTTGGATGAGGTTTCTAGCACGACAATTAGGGTGTTTGGCCATCCCATCACCAGAGTAGGTCAGTTCGGACTGTCTCTCGACCATTGCCAGCAGTCTGTTGTGGGGGTATCTTTGTGGATTTCTGTGGGCCTCTCTAGCACTTTGTTTCTTCCTATTCTCTTGTGGTCTTCATTTACCATGGTCTCCTATTCCTTGTTCTCCCTCTCTGTTGTTGATCCAGCTGGGATCTCCCACTCACCCAAGCTCTCTTTCCCTCGACCCTCGCCCTTCACTACCCCCACTCATGTCCAGGCTGTTCATGTAGATCTCATTCCATTTCTCTGTCGTTGGGCGATCCCTGTGTCTTTCTTGGGGTCCTGTTTTCCAGGTAGCCTGCCTGGTGATGTGAGTAGCAGTCCAGTCATCCTTGTTCCACATCTAGTATCCTGTTATGAGTGAGTACATACCATGTTTGTCTTTCTGAGTCTGGGATACCTCACTCAGGATGATTTTTTCTAGATCCATCCATTTGTCTGCAAACCTCATGATGTCATTGTTTTTCTCTGCTGAGTAGTATTCCATTGTGTATATGTACCACATTTTGTTTGTCCATTCTTCAGTTGAAGGGCATCTAGGTTGTTTCCATGTTCTGGCTATTACAAACAACGCTGATATGAACATAGCTGAACAAGTGCTCTTGTGGTGTGGTTGAGCATTCCTTGGGTATATGCCCAAGAGTGGTATAGCTGGATCTTGGGGGAGATGGATTCCCAATTTTCTAAGAAATCGCCATATTGATTTCCAAAGTGGTTGTACAGTTCTTTTGTTCTGAGCAAGCTCACTCTTCGGGACCCCATAGGAAACACAGTAGAATCGAAGAGTGCCCTTTTCTCAAAAGCAGAGTGTGTTTCTGGAAAGGAAAGCTAGCGTTTGTTTCCCAGTCCTAAATGGAGTTGAATCACATGCAGTTTCTGGTCCTACCAGCAAGAGTTGTTGTTGGTAAGAAGAGTCACTATTGCGCTCCCATTGTCATACACAGGGCAAATAGCACTGGCGTCTGTTTCCAGCATGCACAGTGTATTGTACTGAAGAGAAGCTACTGTTCTTGTCAGTTTCCTAAGCAGACTTGAACTATATATGGCCCGTGTGTGTAGGAAGCACAGTTCTTTTGTTCTGAGCAAGCTCACTGTTCGGACCCCATAGGAAACACAGTTGGGTAGAAGAGTGCTCTTCCTCAAAAGCAGAGTGTGTTTCTTGTAAGGCGAGCTAGTGTTTGTTTCCCAGTCCTAAATGGAGTTGAATCACATGCAGTTTTTGATCCTAGGAGCAAGAGTTGTGTTCTGGTAAGGAAAGTCACTATTGCGCTCCCATTGGCACACACAGTACAAAGAGGACTCACGTCTGTTCCCATCAAGTACAGTGTATTGGACTGAAGAGGAGGTACTGTTCCTGTCAGTTTCCTAAGCAGAGTTGAACTAGATATGGCCCGTGTGTGTAGGAAGCACAGTTCTTCTGTTCTGAACAAGCTCACTGTTCGGACACCTTAAAAAACACAGTAGAGTAGAAGAGTGCTCTTTCTCAAAAGCAGAGTTTGTTTCTTGTAAGGCAAGCTAGTGTTTGTTTCCCAGTCCTAAATGGAGTTGAATCACATGCAGTTTCTGGTCCTATGAGCAAGAGTTGTTTTCTGGTAAGAAGAGTCACTATTGCGCTCCCATTGTCATACACAGGGCAAATAGCACTGGCGTCTGTTCCCAGCACGTACAGTGTATTGGAAGGAAGAGGAGCTACTGTTCTTGTCAGTATCCTAAGCAGAGTTGAACTAGATATGGCCCGTGTGTGTAGGAAGCACAGTTCTTTTGTTCGGAGCAAGCTCACTGTTCGAACCCATAGTAAACACAGTAGAGTAGAAGAGTTATCTTTTCTCAAAAGCAGAGTGTGTTTCTTGTAAGGTGAGCTAGCGTTTGTTTCCAGTCCTAAATGGAGTTGAATCACATGCATTTTTTGATCCTACGAGCAAGAGTTGTTTTCTGGTAAGAAGAGTCACTATTGTGCTCCCATGGTCATACTCATTACAAATAGCACTGGCGTCTGTTCCCAGCAAGTACAGTGTATGGGACTGAAGAGGATCTACTGTTCTTGTCATTTTCATAAGCAGAATTGAACTAGATATGGCCGTGTGTGTAGGAAGCACAGTTCTTTTGTTCTGATCAAGCTAACTGTTTTGGCCCCAATAGGAAACACAGTAGAGTAGAAGAGTGCTCTTTTCTCAAAAGCAGAGTGTGTTTCTTGTAAGGCGAGCTAGCGTTTGTTTCCAGTCCTAAATGGAGTTGAATCACATGCAGTTTTTGGTCCTATGAGCTAGAGTTGTTTTCTGGTAAGGAGAGTCACTTTTGCGCTACCATTGCCATACATAGTGCAAATAGCACTAACGTCTTTTCCCCGCAAGTACAGTGTGTTGGACTGAAGATGAGCTACTGTTCTTGTCAGTTTCCTAAGCAGAGTTCAACTAGATATGGCCCGTGTGTGTAGGAAGCACAGTTCTTTTGTTCAGAGCAAGCTCACTGTTTGGACCCCAAAGGACAAACAGAAGAGTAGAAGAGTGCTCTTTTCTCAAAAGCAGAGGGTGTTTCTTGTAAGGCGAGCTAGCGTTTGTTTCGCAGTCCTAAATGGAGTTGAATCACATGCAGTTTCTGGTCCTACGCGCACGAGTTGCTTTCTGGTAAGAAGAGTCACTATTGCGCTCCCATTGTCATACACAGTGCAAATAGCACTCGCGTCTGTTCCCATTAAGTACAGTGTATTGGACTGAACAGGAGCTACTGTTCTTGTCAGTTTTAAGTAGAGTTGAACTAGATATGGCCCGTGCGTGTAGGAAGCACAGTTGTTTTGTTCTGAGCAAGCTCACTGTTCGGACCCCATAGGAAACACTGTAGAGTAGAAGAGTGCTTTTTTTCTCAGAAGCAGAGTGTCTTTCTGGTAAGGCGAGCTAGTGTTTGTTTCGCAGTCCTATATGGAGTGGAATCACATGCAGCTTCTGGTCCTACGAGCAAGAGTTTTTTTCTGGTAAGAAGAATCACTATTGAGCTCCCATTGTCATACACAGGGCATATAGCACTGGCGTCTGTTCCCAGCAAGTACAGTGTATTGGACTGAAGAGAAGCTACTGTTCTTGTCAGTTTCCTAAGCAGAGATGAATTAGATATAGCCCGTGTGTGTAGGAAGCACAGTTCTTTTGTTCTGAGTAAGCTCACTATTCTGGCCCTATAGGAAACACAGTAGAGTAGAAGAGTGTTCTTTTCTCAAAAGCAGAGAGTGTTTCTTGTAAGACGAGCTAGCATTTGTTTCCCGTCCTAAATGGAGTTGAATCACATGCAGTTTCTGGTCCTATGAGCAAGAGTTGTTTTCTGGTAAGAAGAGTCACTATTGTGCTCCCATTGCCATATACAGTGCAAATAGCTCTCGCGTCTGTTCCCAGCAAGTACAGTTTATTGGACTGAAGAGGAGCTACTGTTCTTGTCAGTTTCCTAAGCAGAGTTGAAATAGATATGGCCCGTGTGTGTAGGAAGCACAGTTCTTTTGTTCAGAGCAAGCTCACTATTTGGACCCCAAAGGAAACACAGAGAGTAGAAGAGTGCCCTTTTCTCAAAAGCAGAGTGTGTTTCTTGTAAGGCGAGCTAGCATTTGTTTCGCAGTCCTAAATGGAGTTTAATCACATGCAGTTTCTGGTCCTATGAACAAGAGTTGTTTTCTGGTAAGAAGAGTCACTATTGCGCTCCCATTGTCATACACAGGGCAAATAGCACTGGCGTCTGTTCCCAGCAAGTACAGTGTATGGGACTGAAGAGGATCTACTGTTCTTGTCAGTTTCCTAAGCAGAATTGAACTAGATATGGCCGTGTGTGTAGGAAGCACAGTTCTTTTGTTCTGAGCAACCTCACTGTTCTGGCACTATAGGAAACACAGTAGAGTAGAAGAGTGATCTTTTCTCAAAAGCAGAGTCTGTTTCTTTTAAGGCGAGCTAGTGTTTGTTTCCCAGTCCTAAATGGAGTTGAATGACATGAAGTTTTTGGTCCTACGAGAAAGAGTTTTTTTCTGACGCCGGGCGGTGGTGGCGCACGCCTTTAATCCCAGCACTCGGGAGGCAGAGCCAGGCGGATCTCTGTGAGTTCGAGGCCAGCCTGGGCTACCAAGTGAGTTCAAGGAAAGGCGCAAAGCTACACAGAGAAACCCTGTCTCGAAAAACCAAAAAAAAAAAAAAAAAAAAAAAAAAAAAAAAAAAAAAAAAAAAAAAAAAGAGTTTTTTTCTGGTATGAAGAGTCACTATTGAACTCCCATTGTCATACACAGGGCAAGTAGCGCTAGCCTCTGTTCCCAGCAAGTACAGTGTATTGGACTGAAGAGGTGCTACTGTTCTTGTCTGTTTCCTAAGCAGAGTTGAACTAGATATTGCCCGTGTGTGTAGGAAGCACACTTCTTTTTTTCTGAGCAAGCTCACTGATCGGATCCCATACGAAACACAGTAGAGTATAAGAGTGCTCTTTTCTCAAAAGAGGAGTGTGTTTATTTTAATGCAATCCAGAGTTTGTTTCCCAGTTCTAAATAGAGTTGAATCACATGCAGTTTCTTGTCCTACAAGCAAGAATTATTTTCTGGTAAGGAAAGTCATTATTGCGCTCCCGTTGCCACACACAGTGCAAATAGCACTCACGTCTGTTCCCATCAAGTACCGTGTATTGGACTGAAGCGAAGCTACTGTTCTTGTCCGTTTCCTAAGCAGAATTGAACTAGATATGGCCCGTGTGTGTAGGAAGCACAGTTTTTTTATTCTGAGCAATCTCACTGTTTTGGCCCTATAGGAAACACAGTAGAGTAAAAGAGTGCTCTTTTCTCAAAAGCAGAGTGTGTTTCTTTTAAGGCGAGTTAGCGTTTGTTTCCTAGTCCTAAATGGAGTGGAATCACATGCAGTTTTTGGTCCTACGAGCTAGAGTTGTTTTCTGGTAAGGAAAGTCATTATTGCGCTCCCATTGCCATACACAGTGCAAATAACACTCACGTCTGTTCCCAGCAAGTACAGTGTTTTGGACTGAAGAGGAGCTACTGTTCTTGTCAGTTTCTTAAGCAGAGTTGAACTAGATATGGCCCCTGTGTGTAGGAAGCACAGTTCTTTTGTTCTGAGCAAGCTCACTGTTCGGATCCCATAGGAAACACAGTAGAGTAGAAGAGTGCGCTTTTCTCAAAAGCAGTGTGTTTCTTATAAGGCAAGCTAGTGTTTGTTTCCCAGTCAGAAATGGAGTTGAATCCCATGCAATTTCTTGTCCTACGAGCAAGACTTGTTTTCTGGTAAGAAGAGTCACGATTGCGCTCCCTTTGCCATACACATTGCAAATAGCACTATCGTCTGTTCCCAGAAAGTACAGTTTATTGGACTGAAGAGGAGCTACTGTTCTTGTCAGTTACCCAAGCAGAGTTGAACTACATATGGCTCATGTGTGTAGGAAGCACAGTTCTTTTGTTCTGAGCAAGCTCACTATTCTGGCCCTATAGGACACACAGTAGAGTAGAAGAGTGCGCTTTTCTCAAAAGCAGTGTGTGTTTCTTATAAGGCGAGCTAGTGTTTGTTTCCCAGTCAGAAATGGAGTTGAATCTCATGCAGTTTCTTGTACTACGAGCAAGAGTTGTTTTCTGGTAAGAAGAGTCACTATTGCGCTCCCATTGTCATACATATTACAAATAGCACTGGCGTCTGTTCAGAGCATGTACAGTCTATTGGACTGAAGAGGATCTACTGTTCTTGTCAGTTTCCTAAGCAGAATTGAACTAGATATGACCGTGTGTGTAGGAAGCACAGTTCTTTTGTTCTGAGCAAGCTCACTGTTCTGGCCCTATAGGAAACACAGTAGAGTAGAAGAGTGATCTTTTCTCAAAAGCAGAGTGTGTTTCTTGTAAGGCGAGCTAGCGTTTGTTTCCCAGTTCTAAATGGAGTTGAATCACATGCAGTTTTTGGTCCTATGAGCTAGAGTTGTTTTCTGGTAAGGAAAGTCACTATTGCGCTACCATTGCCATACACAGTGCAAATAGAACTGGCGTCTGTTCCCCGCAAGTACAGTGTGCTGGACTGAAGATGAGATACTGTTCTTGTCAGTTTCCGAAGCAGAGTTGAACTAGATATGGCCCGTGTGTGTAGGAAGCACAGTTCTTTTGTCCTGAGCAAGCTTACTGTTTGGACCCCATTGGAAACACAGTAGAGTAGAAGAGTGCTCTTTTCTCAAAAGCAGAGTGTGTTTCCTGTAAGGCGAGCTAGCGTTTGTTTCCCGTACTAAATGGAGTTGAATCACATGCAGTTTCTGGTCCTAGGAGCAACAGTTGTTTTCTGGTAAGAAGAGTCACTATTGCACTCCCATTGTTATACTCAGGGTAAATAGCACTGGCGTCTGTTCCCAGCAAGTACAGTGTATGGGACTGAAGATGATCTACTGTTCTTGTCAGTTTCCTAAGCAGAATTGAACTAGATATGGCCATGTGTGTAGGAAGCACAGTTCTTTTGTTCTGAGCAAGCTCACTGCTCTGGCCCTAAAAGAAACACAGTAGAGTAGAAGAGTGCTCTTTTCTAAAAAGCGGAGTGTGTTTCTTGTAAGGAGAGCTAGCTTTTGTTTCCAAGTCCTAAAAGGAGTTGAATCCCATGCAGTTTCTGGTCCTACGAGCAAGAGTTGTTTTCTGATACGAAGAGTCACAATTGCGCTCCCATTGCCATACACAGTGCAAATAGCACTGGCGTCTGTTCCCCGCAAGTACAGTGTATTGGACTCAAGATGAGATACTGTTCTTGTCAGTTTCCTAAGCAGAGTTGAACTAGATGTGTCCCCTGTGTGTAGGAAGCACAGTTCTTTTGTTCTGAGCAAGCTCACTGTTCGGACCCCATAGGAAACACAGTAGTGTAGAAGAGTGCTCTTTTTCAAAAGCAGAGTGTGTTTTTTGTAAGGCGAGCTAGCGTTTGTTTTCCATTCCTAAATGGAGTTGAATCACATGCAGTTTCTGGTCCTACGAGCAAGAGTTTTTTTCTGGTAAGGAAAGTCACTATTGCGCTCTCATTGCCATACACAGTGCAAATAGCCCTCCCGTCTGTTCCCAGCAAGTACAGTGTATTGGACTGAAGAGGAGCTACTGTTCTTCTCAGTTTCCCAAGCAGAGTTGAACTAGATATGGCCCGTGTGTGTAGGAAGCACAGTTCTTTTGTTCTGAGCAAGCTCACAGTTCGGATCCCATAGGTAACACAGTAGAGTAGAAAGGTGCTCTTTTCTCAAAAGCAGAGTGTGTTTCTTGTAAGGCGAGCTAGCGTTTTTTTCCCAGGCCTAAATGGAGTTGAATCACAGGCAGTTTCTGGTCCTATGAGCAAGAATTGTTTTCTGGTAAGATGAGTAACTATTGCGCTCCCTTGTCAACACAGGGCAAATAGCACTGGCATCTGTTCCCAACATGTACAGTGTATTGGACTAATGAGGAGCTACTATTCTTGTCAGTTTCATAAGCAGAGTTGAACTAGATATGGCCCCTGTGTTTAGGAGGCACAGTTCTTTTGTTCTGAGCAAGCTCACTGTTCTGGCTCTATTGGAAACACAGTAGAGTAGAAGAGTGCTCTTTTCTCAAAAGCACAGTGTGTTTCTTGTAAGGTGAGCTAGCGTTTGTTTCCCAGTCCTAAATGGAGTTGAATCACATGCAGTTTCTGGTCCTACGAGCAAGAGTTGTTTTCTGGTAAGAAGAGTCACTATTGTGCTCCCATTGTCATACAGGGCAAATAGCACGGTCCTCTGTTCCCAGCATGTACAGTGTATTGGACACAAGAGGGGCTCCTGTTCTTGTCAGTTTCCTAAGCAGAGTTGAACTAAATATGGCCCGTGTGTGTAGGAAGCACAGTTCTTTTGTTCTGAGCAAGCTCACTGTATGGGCCCTATAGGAAACACTGTAGAGTACAAGAGTGCTCCTTTCTCAAAAGCAGAGTGTGTTTCTTGTAAGGCGAGCTAGCGTTGGTTTCCCAGTCCTAAATGGAGTTGAATCCCATGCAGTTTCTGGTCCTACGAGCAAGAGTTGTTTTCTGGTAAGTAGAGTCACTATTGAGCTCCCATTGCCATACACAGTGCAAATAGCCCTCGCGTATGTTCCCAGCAAGTACAGTGTATTGCACTGAAGAGGAGCTACTGTTCTTGTCAGTTTCCTAAGCAGAGTTTAACTAGATATGGCCTGTGTGTGTAGGAAGCACAGTTCTTTTGTTCTGAGCAAGCTCACTGTTCGGACACCTTAGGAAACACAGTAGAGCAGAAGAGTGCTCTTTTCTCAAAAGCAGAGTGTGGTTCTTGTAAGGCAAGCGAGCCTTTGTTTCCTAGTCCTAAATGGAGTTGAGTCACATGCAGTTTCTGTTCCTACGAGAAAGAGTTGTTTTCTGGTAAGATGAGTAACTATTGCGATCCCTTTGTCAACACAGGGCAAAAAAGCACTGGCATCTGTTCCCAGCATGTACAGTGTATTGGACGGAAGAGGAGCTACTATTCTTGTCAGTTTCATAAGCAGTGTTGAACTAGATATGGCCCCTGTGTGTAGGAAGCACAGTTCTTTGGTCTGAGCAAGCTCACTGTTCTGGCCCTATAGGAAACACTGTAGAGTAGAAGAGTGCTCGATTCTCAAAAGCAGAGTGTATTTCTTGTAAGGCGAGCTAGCGTTTTTTTCCCAGTCCTAAATGGAGTTGAATCACATGCAGTTTCTGGTCCTACGAGCAAGAGTTGTTTTCTGGTAATTAGAGTCACTATTGAGCTCCCATTGCCATACACAGTGCAAATAGCCCTTGCGTATGTTCCCAGCAAGTACAGTGTATTGCACTGAAGAGGAGCTACTGTTCTTGTCAGTTTCCTAAGCAGAGTTGAGCTAGCTATGTCCTGTGTGTGTAGGAACTACAGTTCTTTTGTTCTGAGCAAGCTCACTGTTCTGGCCCTAAAGGAAACACAGTAGAGTAGAAGAGTGCTCTATTCTCAAAAGCAGAGTGTGTTTCTTGTAAGGCGAGCTAGCGTTTGTTTCCCAGTCATAAATGGAGTTGAATCCCAGGCAGTTTCTGGTCCTACGAGCAAGAGTTGTTTTCTGGTAAGAAGAGTATCTATTGAGCATTCATTGCCATACACAGTGCAAATAGCACTGGAGTCTGTTCCCAGCAAGTACAGTGTATTGGACTGAAGAGGAGCTACTGTTCTTGTCAGTTTCCTAAGCAGAGTGGAACTAGATATGACCCGTGTGTGTAGGAAGCACAGTTCTTTTTTCTGAACAAGCTCACGGTTCTGAGCCCATAGGAAACACAGTAGAGTAGAAGAGTGCTCTTTTTTCAAAAGCAGAGTGTGTTTCTTGTAAGGCGAGCTAGCGTTTGTTTTCCAGTCCTAAATGGATTTGAAGCACATGCAGTTTCTGGTCCTACGAGTAAGAGTTTTTTTCTGTTAAGAAGAGTCACTATTACGCTCCCATTGTCATACACAGCGCAAATAGCACTGTCGTCTGTTCCCAGCAAGTACAATGTATTGGACTGAAGAGGATCTACTGTTCTTGTCAGTTTCCAAAGCAGAGTTGAACTAGATATGGCCCGTTTGTGTAGGAACCACAGTTCTTTTGTTCTGAGCAAGCTCACTCTTCTGGCCCTATAGGAAACACAGTAGAGTAGAAGAGTGCTCTTTCCTCAAAAGCAGAGTGTGTTTCTTGTAAGGCGAGCTAGCGTTTGTTTGCCAGTCCTAAATGGAGTTGAATCCCATGCAGTTTCTGGTCCTACGAGCAAGAGTTGTTTTCTGGTAAGAAGAGTCACTATTGTGCTCCCTTTGCCATACACAGGGCAAATAGCACTGGCATCTGTTCCCAGCGTGTACAGTGTGTTAGACTGAAGAGGATCTACTGTTCTTGTCAGTTTCCTAAGCAGAGTTGAACTAGATATGGCCCGTGTGTATAGGAAGCACAGTTCTTTTGTTCTGAGCAATCTCACTGTTCTGGCCTTATAGGAAACACAGTAGAGTAGAAGAGTGCTCTTTTCTCAAAAGCAGAGTGTGTTTCTTGTAAGGTGAGCTAGCGTTTGTTTCCCAGTCCTAAATGGAGTTGAATCACATGCAGTTTCTGGTCCTACGAGCAAGAGCTGTTTTCTGGTAAAAAGAGTCACTATTGCGCTCCCATTTCCATACACAGTGCAAATAGCACTCGCATCTGTTCCCAGCAAGTACAGTGTATTGTACAGTAGAGGAGCTACTGTTCTTGTCAGTTTCCTAAGCAGAGTTGAACTAGATATGGCCCCTGTGTGTAGGAAGCACAGTTCTTTTGTTCTGAGCAAGCTCACTGTTCTGGCACTTTAGGAAACACAGTAGAGCAGAAGAGTGCTCTTTTCTCAAAAGCAGAGTGTGTTTCTTGTAAGGCGAGCTAGCGTTTGTTTCCCAGTCCTAAATGGAATTGAATCACATGCAGTTTCTGGTACTACGAGCAAGAGTTGTTTTCTGGTAAGGAAAGTCACTATGGTACCCCCATTGCCATACACAGGGCAAATAGCACTCGCTTCTGCTCCCTGCAAGTACAGTGTATTGGACTGAAGAGGAGCTACTGTTCTTGTCAGTTTCCAAAGCAGAGTTGAACTAGATATGGCCCATGTGTGTAGGAAGCACAGTTCTTTTGTTCTGAGCAAGCTCACTGTTCGGACCCCATAGGAAACACAGTAGAGTAGAAGAGTGCTCTTTTCTCAAAAGCATAGTGTGTTTCCTGCAAGGCAAGCTAGCGTTTTTTCCCAGTCCTAAATGGAGTTGAATCCCATGCAGTTTCTGGTCCTACGAGCAAGAGTTGTTTTCTGGTAAGAAGAGTCACTATTGTGCTCCCATTGTCATACACAGGGCAAATAGCACGGGCGTCTGTTCCCTGCATGTAAAGTGTATTGGACTGAAGAGGATCTACTGTTCTTGTCAGTTTCCTAAGCAGAGTTGAACTAGATATGGCCCGTGTGTGTAGGAAGCACAGTTCTTTTGTTCTGAGCAAGTTCACTGTTCTGTCCCTATAAGAAACACAGTAGAGTAGAAGAGTGCTCTTTTCTCAAAAGCAGAGTGTGTTTCTTCTAAGGCAAGCTATGGTTTGTTTACCAGTCCTAAATGGAGTTGAATCACATGCAGTTTCTGGTCCTACAGGCAAGAGTTGTTTTCTGGTGGGAAGAGTCACTATTGAGCTCCCATTGTCATACACAGTGCAAATAGCTCTCGCGTCTGCTCCCAGCAAGTACATTGTATTAGACAGAAGAGGAGCTACTTTTCTTGTCAGTTTCCTATGCAGAGTTGAACTAGATATGGCCCGTGTGTGTAGGAATCACAGTTCTTTTGTTCTGAGCAAGCTCACTCTTCTGAACCTATAGGAAACACAGTAGAGTAGAAGAGTGCTCTTTTCTCAAAAGCAGAGTGTTTTTCTTGTAAGGCTAACTAGAGTTTGTTTCCCAGTGAGAAATGAAGTTGAATCCTATGCAGTTTCTGGTCCTACGAGCAAGAGTTGTTTTCTGGTAAGAAGAGTCACTGTTGCGCTCTCATTGCCATACACAGTGCAAATAGCACTCGCGTCTGCTCCTAGCAAGTACAGTGTATTGGACTGAAGAGGAGCTACTGTTCTTGTCAGTTTCCTAAGCAGAGTTGAACTAGATATGGCCCGTGTGTAGGAAGCACAGTTCTTTTGTTCTGAGCAAGCTCAATGTTCTGGCCCTTTAGGAAACACAGTAGAGTAGAAGAATGCTCTTTTCTCAAAAGCAGAGTGTGTTTCTTGTAAGGGGAGCTAGCGTTTGTTTCCCAGTCCTACATGGAATTGAATCACATGCAGTTTCTGGTACTACGAGCAAGAGTTGTTTTTTGGTAAGGAAAGTCACTATGGTGCTCCCTTTGCCATACATAGTGCAAATAGCACTCGCGTCTGCTCCCAGCAAGTACAGTGTATTGGACTGAAGAGGAGCTACTGTTCTTGTCAGTTTCCGAAGCAGAGTTGAACTAGATATGGCCCGTGTGTGTAGGAAGCACAGTTCTTTTGTTCTGAGCAAGCTCACTGTTTGGACCCCATTGGAAACACAGTAGAGTAGAAGAGTGCTCGTTTCTCAAAAGCAGAGTGTATTTCTTGTAAGGCTAGCTAGCGTTTGTTTCCCAGTCCTAAATGGAGTTGAATCCCATGCAGTTTCTGGTCCTACGAGCAAGAGTTGTTTTCTGGTAATTAGAGTCACTATTGAGCTCCCATTGCCATACACAGTGCAAATAGCCCTTGCGTATGTTCCCAGCAAGTACAGTGTATTGCACTGAAGAGGAGCTACTGTTCTTGTCAGTTTCCTAAGCAGAGTTGAGCTAGCTATGTCCCGTGTGTGTAGGAACTACAGTTCTTTTGTTCTGAGCAAGCTCACTGTTCTGGCCCTAAAGGAAACACAGTAGAGTAGAAGAGTGATCTATTCTCAAAAGCAGAGTGTGTTTCTTTTAAGGCGAGCTAGCGTTTGTTTCCCAGTCATAAATGGAGTTGAATCCCAGGCAGTTTCTGGTCCTACGAGCAAGAGTTGTTTTCTGGTAAGAAGAGTATCTATTGAGCATTCATTGCCATACACAGTGCAAATAGCACTGGAGTCTGTTCCCAGCAAGTACAGTGTATTGGACTGAAGAGGAGCTACTGTTCTTGTCAGTTTCCTAAGCAGAGTGGAACTAGATATGACCCGTGTGTGTAGGAAGCACAGTTCTTTTTTCTGAACAAGCTCACGGTTCCGAGCCCATAGGAAACACAGTAGAGTAGAAGAGTGCTCTTTTCTCAAAAGCAGAGTGTGTTTCTTGTAAGGCGAGCTAGCGTTTGTTTTCCAGTCCTAAATGGAGTTGAATCACATGCAGTTTCTGGTCCTACAAGTAAGAGTTTTTTTCTGTTAAGAAGAGTCACTATTACGCTCCCATTGTCATACACAGCGCAAATAGCACTGTCGTCTGTTCCCAGCATGTACAATGTATTGGACTGAAGAGGATCTACTGTTCTTGTCAGTTTCCAAAGCAGAGTTGAACTAGATATAGCCCGTTTGTGTAGGAACCACAGTTCTTTTGTTCTGAGCAAGCTCACTCTTCTGGCCCTATAGGAAACACAGTAGAGTAGAAGAGTGCTCTTTCCTCAAAAGCAGAGTGTGTTTCTTGTAAGGCGAGCTAGCGTTTGTTTGCCTGTCCTAAATGGAGTTGAATCCCATAGGTTTCTGGTCCTACGAGCAAGAGTTGTTTTCTGGTAAGAAGAGTCACTATTGTGCTCCCTTTGCCATACACAGGGCAAATAGCACTGGCATCTGTTCCCAGCATGTACAGTGTGTTAGACTGAAGAGGATCTACTGTTCTTGTCAGTTTCCTAAGCAGAGTTGAACTAGATATGGCCCGTGTGTATAGGAAGCACAGTTCTTTTGTTCTGAGCAAGCTCACTGTTCTGGCCCTATAGGAAACACAGTAGAGTAGAAGAGTGCTCTTTTCTCAAAAGCAGAGTGTGTTTCTTGTAAGGTGAGCTAGCGTTTGTTTCCCAGTCCTAAATGGAGTTGAATCACATGCAGTTTCTGGTCCTACGAGCAAGAGTTGTTTTCTGGTAAAAAGAGTCACTATTGCGCTCCCTTTTCCATACACAGTGCGAATAGCACTCGCATCTGTTCCCAGCAAGTACAGTGTATTGTACAGTAGAGTAGCTACTGTTCTTGTCAGTTTCCTAAGCAGAGTTGAACTAGATATGGCCCCTGTGTGTAGGAAGCACAGTTCTTTTGTTCTGAGCAAGCTCACTGTTCTGGCCCTTTAGGAAACACAGTAGAGCAGAAGAGTGCTCTTTTCTCAAAAGCAGAGTGTGTTTCTTGTAAGGCGAGCTAGCGTTTGTTTCCCAGTCCTAAATGGAATTGAATCACATGCAGTTTCTGGTACTACGAGCAAGAGTTGTTTTCTGGTAAGGAAAGTCACTATGGTGCTCCCATTGCCATACACAGGGCAAACAGCACTCGCGTCTGCTCCCAGCAAGTACAGTGTATTGGACTGAAGAGGAGCTACTGTTCTTGTCAGTTTCCAAAGCAGAGTTGAACTAGATATGGCCCATGTGTGTAGGAAGCACAGTTCTTTTGTTCTGAGCAAGCTCACTGTTCGGACCCCATAGGAAACACAGTAGAGTAGAAGAGTGCTCTTTTCTCAAAAGCATAGTGTGTTTCCTGCAAGGCAAGCTAGCGTTTTTTCCCAGTCCTAAATGGAGTTGAATCCCATGCAGTTTCTGGTCCTACGAGCAAGAGTTGTTTTCTGGTAAGAAGAGTCACTATTGTGCTCCCATTGTCATACACAGGGCAAATAGCACGGGCGTCTGTTCCCTGCATGTAAAGTGTATTGGATTGAAGAGGATCTACTCTTCTTGTCATTTTCCTAAGAAGAGTTGAACTAGATATGGCCCGTGTGTGTAGGAAGCACAGTTCTTTTGTTCTGAGCAAGTTCACTGTTCTGTCCCTATAAGAAACACAGTAGAGTAGAAGAGTGCTCTTTTCTCAAAAGCAGAGTGTGTTTCTTCTAAGGCAAGCTATGGTTTGTTTACCAGTCCTAAATGGAGTTGAATCACATGCAGTTTCTGGTCCTACAGGCAAGAGTTGTTTTCTGGTGGGAAGAGTCACTATTGAGCTCCCATTGTCATACACAGTGCAAATAGCTCTCGCGTCTGCTCCCAGCAAGTACATTGTATTAGACAGAAGAGGAGCTACTGTTCTTGTCAGTTTCCTATGCAGAGTTGAACTAGATATGGCCCGTGTGTGTAGGAAGCACAGTTCTTTTGTTCTGAGCAAGCTCACTGTTCTGAACCTATAGGAAACACAGTAGAGTAGAAGAGTGCTCTTTTCTCAAAAGCAGAGTGTTTTTCTTGTAAGGCTAGCTAGAGTTTGTTTCCCAGTGAGAAATGAAGTTGAATCCTATGCAGTTTCTGGTCCTACCAGCAAGAGTTGTTTTCTGGTAAGAAGAGTCACTATTGTGCTCTCATTGCCATACACAGTGCAAATAGCACTCGCGTCTGCTCCTAGCAAGTACAGTGTATTGGACTGAAGAGGATCTACTGTTCTTGTCAGTTTCCTAAGCAGCGTTGAACTAGATATGGCCCGTGTGTAGGAAGCACAGTTCTTTTGTACTGAGAAAGGTCACTGTTCTGGCCCTTTAGGAAACACAGTAGAGTAGAAGTATGCTCTTTTCTCAAAAGCAGAGTGTGTTTCTTGTAAGGGGAGCTAGCGTTTGTTTCCCAGTCCTACATGGAATTGAATCACATGCAGTTTCTGGTCCTACGAGCAAGAGTTGTTTTCTGGTAAGAAGAGTCACTATTGTGCTCCCTTTGCCATACACAGGGCAAATAGCACTGGCATCTGTTCCCAGCATGTACAGTGTGTTAGACTGAAGAGGATCTACTGTTCTTGTCAGTTTCCTAAGCAGAGTTGAACTAGATATGGCCCGTGTGTATACGAAGCACAGTTCTTTTGTTCTGAGCAAGCTCACTGTTCTGGCCCTATAGGAAACACAGTAGAGTAGAAGAGTGCTCTTTTCTCAAAAGCAGAGTGTGTTTCTTGTAAGGTGAGCTAGCGTTTGTTTCCCAGTCCTAAATGGAGTTGAATCACATGCAGTTTCTGGTCCTACGAGCAAGAGTTGTTTTCTGGTAAAAAGAGTCACTATTGCGCTCCCATTTCCATACACAGTGCAAATAGCACTCGCATCTGTTCCCAGCAAGTACAGTGTATTGTACAGTAGAGTAGCTACTGTTCTTGTCAGTTTCCTAAGCAGAGTTGAACTAGATATGGCCCCTGTGTGTAGGAAGCACAGTTCTTTTGTTCTGAGCAAGCTCACTGTTCTGGCCCTTTAGGAAACACAGTAGAGCAGAAGAGTGCTCTTTTCTCAAAAGCAGAGTGTGTTTCTTGTAAGGCGAGCTAGCGTTTGTTTCCCAGTCCTAAATGGAATTGAATCACATGCAGTTTCTGGTACTACGAGCAAGAGTTGTTTTCTGGTAAGGAAAGTCACTATGGTGCTCCCATTGCCATACACAGGGCAAACAGCACTCGCGTCTGCTCCCAGCAAGTACAGTGTATTGGACTGAAGAGGAGCTACTGTTCTTGTCAGTTTCCAAAGCAGAGTTGAACTAGATATGGCCCATGTGTGTAGGAAGCACAGTTCTTTTGTTCTGAGCAAGCTCACTGTTCGGACCCCATAGGAAACACAGTAGAGTAGAAGAGTGCTCTTTTCTCAAAAGCATAGTGTGTTTCCTGCAAGGCAAGCTAGCGTTTTTTCCCAGTCCTAAATGGAGTTGAATCCCATGCAGTTTCTGGTCCTACGAGCAAGAGTTGTTTTCTGGTAAGAAGAGTCACTATTGTGCTCCCATTGTCTTACACAGCGCAAATAGCACTGTCCTCTGTTCCCAGCATGTACAATGTATTGGACTGAAGAGGATCTACTGTTCTTGTCAGTTTCCAAAGCAGAGTTGAACTAGATATAGCCCGTTTGTGTAGGAACCACAGTTCTTTTCTTCTGAGCAAGCTCACTCTTCTGGCCCTATAGGAAACACAGTAGAGTAGAAGAGTGCTCTTTCCTCAAAAGCAGAGTGTGTTTCTTGTAAGGCGAGCTAGCGTTTGTTTGCCTGTCCTAAATGGAGTTGAATCCCATAGGTTTCTGGTCCTACGAGCAAGAGTTGTTTTCTGGTAAGAAGAGTCACTATTGTGCTCCCTTTGCCATACACAGGGCAAATAGCACGGGCGTCTGTTCCCTGCATGTAAAGTGTATTGGACTGAAGAGGATCTACTCTTCTTGTTATTTTCCTAAGAAGAGTTGAACTAGATATGGCCCGTGTGTGTAGGAAGCACAGTTCTTTTGTTCTGAGCAAGTTCACTGTTCTGTCCCTATAAGAAACACAGTAGAGTAGAAGAGTGCTCTTTTCTCAAAAGCAGAGTGTGTTTCTTCTAAGGCAAGCTATGGTTTGTTTACCAGTCCTAAATGGAGTTGAATCACATGCAGTTTCTGGTCCTACAGGCAAGAGTTGTTTTCTGGTGGGAAGAGTCACTATTGAGCTCCCATTGTCATACACAGTGCAAATAGCTCTCGCGTCTGCTCCCAGCAAGTACATTGTATTAGACAGAAGAGGAGCTACTGTTCTTGTCAGTTTCCTATGCAGAGTTGAACTAGATATGGCCCGTGTGTGTAGGAAGCACAGTTCTTTTGTTCTGAGCAAGCTTACTGTTCTGAACCTATAGGAAACACAGTAGAGTAGAAGAGTGCTCTTTTCTCAAAAGCAGAGTGTTTTTCTTGTAAGGCTAGCTAGAGTTTGTTTCCCAGTGAGAAATGAAGTTGAATCCTATGCAGTTTCTGGTCCTACCAGCAAGAGTTGTTTTCTGGTAAGAAGAGTCACTATTGTGCTCTCATTGCCATACACAGTGCAAATAGCACTCGCGTCTGCTCCTAGCAAGTACAGTGTATTGGACTGAAGAGGATCTACTGTTCTTGTCAGTTTCCTAAGCAGAGTTGAACTAGATATGGCCCGTGTGTAGGAAGCACAGTTCTTTTGTTCTGAGCAAGCTCACTGTTCTGGCCCTTTAGGAAACACAGTAGAGTAGAAGAATGCTCTTTTCTCAAAAGCAGAGTGTGTTTCTTGTAAGGGGAGCTAGCGTTTGTTTCCCAGTCCTACATGGAATTGAATCACATGCAGTTTCTGGTACTACGAGCAAGAGTTGTTTTCTGGTAAGGAAAGTCACTATGGTGCTCCCTTTGCCATACACAGTGCAAATAGCACTCGCGTCTGCTCCCGGCAAGTACAGTGTATTGGACTGAAGAAGAGCTACTGTTCTTGTCAGTTTCTGAAGCAGAGTTGAACTAGATATGGCCCGTGTGTGTAGGAAGCACAGTTCTTCTGTTCTGAGAAGCTCACTGTTCTGACCCTATAGGAAACACAGTAGAGTAGAAGAGTGCTCTTTTCTCAAAGGCAGAGTGTGTTTCTTGTAAAGGAAGCTAGCGTTTGTTTCCCAGTTTTAAATGGAGTTGAATCACATGCAGTTTCTGTTCCTACGAGCAAGAGTTGTTTTCTTTTAAGGAAAGTCACTATTGTGCTCCCTTAGCCACACACAGTGCAAATAGCACTCGCGTATGTTCCCAGCAAATACAGTGTATTGGAAAGAAGAGGATATACTGTTCTTGTCATTTTTCTAAGCAGAGTGGAACTAGATATGACCCGTGTGTGTAGGAAGCACAGTTCTTTTTTCAGAGCAAGCTCACGGTTCCGAGCACATAGGAAACACAGTAGAGTAGAAGAGTGCTCTTTTCTCAAAAGCAGAGTGTGTTTCTTGTAAGGCGAGCTAGCGTTTGTTTCCCAGTCCTAAATGGAGTTGAATCCAATGCAGTTTCTGGTCCTACGAGCAAGAGTTGTTTTCTGGTAAAAAGTCACTATTGCGCTCCCATTTCCATACACAGTGCAAATAGCACTCGCGTCTGTTCCCAGCATGTACAGTGTATTGTACAGTAGAGGAGCTACTGTTCTTGTCAGTTTCCTAAGCAGAGTTGAACTAGATATGGCCAGTGTGTGTAGGAAGCACAGTTCTTTTGTTCTGAGCAAGCTCACTGTTCTGGCCCTTTAGGAAACACAGAAGAGCAGAAGAGTGCTCTTTTCTCAAAAGCAGAGTGTGTTTCTTGTAAGGCGAGCTAGCGTTTGTTTACCAGTCCTAAATGGAATTGAATCACATGCAGTTTCTGGTACTATGAGCAAGAGTTGTTTTCTGGTAAGGAAAGTCACTATGGTGCTCCCATTGCCATACACAGGGCAAATAGCACTCGCGTCTGCTCCCAGCAAGTACAGTGTATTGGACTGAAGAGGAGCTACTGTTCTTGTCAGTTTCCGAAGCAGATTTGAACTAGATATGGCCCATGTGTGTAGGAAGCACAGTTCTTTTGTTCTGAGCAAGCTCACTGTTCGGACCCCATAGGAAACACAGTAGATTAGAAGAGTGCTCTTTTCTCAAAAGCATAGTGTGTTTCTTGCAAGGCAAGCTAGCGTATTTTCCCAGTCCTAAATGGAGTTGAATCCCATGCAGTTTCTGGTCCTACGAGCAAGAGTTGTTTTCTGGTAAGAAGAGCATCTATTGAGCATTCATTGCCATACACAGTGCAAATAGCACTGGAGTCTGTTCCCAGCAAGTACAATGTATTGGACTGAAGAGGAGCTACTGTTCTTGTCAGTTTCCTAAGCAGAGTTGAACTAGATACGGCCCGTGTGTGTATGAAGCACAGTTCTTTTGTTCTGAGCAAGCTCACAGTTCGGACCTCATAGGTAACACAGTAGGGTAGAAAGGTGCTCTTTTCTCAAAAGCAGAGTGTGTTTCTTGTAAGGCGAGCTAGTGTTTGTTTGCCAGTCCTAAATGGAGTTGAATCACATGCTGTTTCAGGTCCTACGAGCAAGAGTTGTTTTCTGGTAAGAAGAGTCACTATTTTGCTCCCATTGTCATACACAGGGCAAATAGCTCTGGCGTCTGTTCACAGCATGTACTGTGTATTGGACTCAAGAGATTCTACTGTTCTTGTGAGTTGCCTAAGCTGAGTTGAACTAGCTATGTCCCGTGTGTGTAGGAACTACAGTTCTTTTGTTCTGAGCAAGCTCACTGTTATGGCCCTAAAGGAAACACAGTAGAGTAGAAGAGTGCTCTTTTCTCAAAAGCAGAGTGTGTTTCTTGTAAGGCGAGCAAGCGTTTGTTTCCAGTCAGAAACGGAGTTGAATCCCATGCAGGTTCTCATCCTACGATCAAGAGTTGTTTTCTGGTAAGAAGAGTCACTATTGTGCTCCCAGTGCCATACACAGTGCAAATAGCACTGGCGTCTGTTCCCAGCAAGTACAGTGTATTGGACTGAAGAGGATCTTGTGTTCTTGTCAGTTTCCTAAGCAGAGTTGAACTAGATATGGCCCGTGTATGAAGGAAGCACAGTTCATTTGTTCTGAGCATGCTCACTGTTTGGACCCCATAGGAAACACAGAAGAGTAGAAGAGTGCTCTTTTCCCAAAAGCAGATTGTGTTTCTTGTTAGGCGAGCTAGTGTTTGTTTCCCAGTCAGAAATGGAGTTGAATCCCATGCAGTTTCTAGTCCTATGAGAAAGAGTTGTTTTTTGGTAAGAAGAGTTACTATTGCGCTCCCATTGCCATAAACAGTGCAAATAGCACTCGCGTCTGTTCCCAGCAAGTACAGTGTATTGGACTGAAGAGGAGATCCTGTTCTTGTCAATTTCCTAAGCAGAGTTGAACTAGATATGGCCCGTGTGTACGAAGCACAGTTCTTTTGTTCTGAGCAAGCTCACTGTTCGGACCCCATAGGAAACACAGTAGAGTAGAAGAGTGCTCTTTTCTCAAAAGCATAGTGTGTTTCTTGCAAGGCAAGCTAGCGATTTTTCCCAGTCCTAAATGGAGTTGAATCCCATGCAGTTTCTGGTCCTACGAGCAAGAGTTGTTTTCTGGTAAGAAGAGCATCTATTGAGCATTCTTTGCCATACACAGTGCAAATAGCACTGGAGTCTGTTCCCAGCAACTACAGTGTATTGGACTGAAGAGGAGCTACTGTTCTTGTCAGTTTCCTAAGCAGAGTTGAACTAGATATGGCCCGTGTGTGTATGAAGCACAGTACTTTTGTTCTGAGCAAGCTCACAGTTCGGACCTCATAGGTAACACAGTAGGGTAGAAAGGTGCTCTTTTCTCAAAAGCAGAGTGTGTTTCTTGTAAGGCGAGCTAGCGTTTGTTTCCCAGTCCTAAATGGAGTTGAATCCCATGCAGTTTCTGGTCCTACGAGCAAGAGTTGTTTTCTGGTAAAAAGTCACTATTGCGCTCCCATTTCCATACACAGTGCAAATAGCACTCGCGTCTGTTCCCAGCATGTACAGTGTATTGTACAGTAGAGGAGCTACTGTTCTTGTCAGTTTCCTAAGCAGAGTTGAACTAGATATGGCCAGTGTGTGTAGGAAGCACAGTTCTTTTGTTCTGAGCAAGCTCACTGTTCTGGCCCTTTAGGAAACACAGAAGAGCAGAAGAGTGCTCTTTTCTCAAAAGCAGAGTGTGTTTCTTGTAAGGCGAGCTAGCGTTTGTTTACCAGTCCTAAATGGAATTGAATCACATGCAGTTTCTGGTACTATGAGCAAGAGTTGTTTTCTGGTAAGGAAAGTCACTATGGTGCTCCCATTGCCATACACAGGGCAAATAGCACTCGCGTCTGCTCCCAGCAAGTACAGTGTATTGGACTGAAGAGGAGCTACTGTTCTTGTCAGTTTCCGAAGCAGATTTGAACTAGATATGGCCCATGTGTGTAGGAAGCACAGTTCTTTTGTTCTGAGCAAGCTCACTGTTCGGACCCCATAGGAAACACAGTAGATTAGAAGAGTGCTCTTTTCTCAAAAGCATAGTGTGTTTCTTGCAAGGCAAGCTAGCGTATTTTCCCAGTCCTAAATGGAGTTGAATCCCATGCAGTTTCTGGTCCTACGAGCAAGAGTTGTTTTCTGGTAAGAAGAGCATCTATTGAGCATTCATTGCCATACACAGTGCAAATAGCACTGGAGTCTGTTCCCAGCAAGTACAATGTATTGGACTGAAGAGGAGCTACTGTTCTTGTCAGTTTCCTAAGCAGAGTTGAACTAGATACGGCCCGTGTGTGTATGAAGCACAGTTCTTTTGTTCTGAGCAAGCTCACAGTTCGGACCTCATAGGTAACACAGTAGGGTAGAAAGGTGCTCTTTTCTCAAAAGCAGAGTGTGTTTCTTGTAAGGCGAGCTAGTGTTTGTTTGCCAGTCCTAAATGGAGTTGAATCACATGCTGTTTCAGGTCCTACGAGCAAGAGTTGTTTTCTGGTAAGAAGAGTCACTATTTTGCTCCCATTGTCATACACAGGGCAAATAGCTCTGGCGTCTGTTCACAGCATGTACTGTGTATTGGACTCAAGAGATTCTACTGTTCTTGTGAGTTGCCTAAGCTGAGTTGAACTAGCTATGTCCCGTGTGTGTAGGAACTACAGTTCTTTTGTTCTGAGCAAGCTCACTGTTATGGCCCTAAAGGAAACACAGTAGAGTAGAAGAGTGCTCTTTTCTCAAAAGCAGAGTGTGTTTCTTGTAAGGCGAGCAAGCGTTTGTTTCCAGTCAGAAACGGAGTTGAATCCCATGCAGGTTCTCATCCTACGATCAAGAGTTGTTTTCTGGTAAGAAGAGTCACTATTGTGCTCCCAGTGCCATACACAGTGCAAATAGCACTGGCGTCTGTTCCCAGCAAGTACAGTGTATTGGACTGAAGAGGATCTTGTGTTCTTCTCAGTTTCCTAAGCAGAGTTGAACTAGATATGGCCCGTGTATGAAGGAAGCACAGTTCATTTGTTCTGAGCATGCTCACTGTTTGGACCCCATAGGAAACACAGAAGAGTAGAAGAGTGCTCTTTTCCCAAAAGCAGATTGTGTTTCTTGTTAGGCGAGCTAGTGTTTGTTTCCCAGTCAGAAATGGAGTTGAATCCCATGCAGTTTCTAGTCCTATGAGAAAGAGTTGTTTTTTGGTAAGAAGAGTTACTATTGCGCTCCCATTGCCATAAACAGTGCAAATAGCACTCGCGTCTGTTCCCAGCAAGTACAGTGTATTGGACTGAAAAGGAGATCCTGTTCTTGTCAATTTCCTAAGCAGAGTTGAACTAGATATGGCCCGTGTGTACGAAGCACAGTTCTTTTGTTCTGAGCAAGCTCACTGTTCGGACCCCATAGGAAACACAGTAGAGTAGAAGAGTGCTCTTTTCTCAAAAGCATAGTGTGTTTCTTGCAAGGCAAGCTAGCGATTTTTCCCAGTCCTAAATGGAGTTGAATCCCATGCAGTTTCTGGTCCTACGAGCAAGAGTTGTTTTCTGGTAAGAAGAGCATCTATTGAGCATTCTTTGCCATACACAGTGCAAATAGCACTGGAGTCTGTTCCCAGCAACTACAGTGTATTGGACTGAAGAGGAGCTACTGTTCTTGTCAGTTTCCTAAGCAGAGTTGAACTAGATATGGCCCGTGTGTGTATGAAGCACAGTACTTTTGTTCTGAGCAAGCTCACAGTTCGGACCTCATAGGTAACACAGTAGGGTAGAAAGGTGCTCTTTTCTCAAAAGCAGAGTGTGTTTCTTGTAAGGCGAGCTAGTGTTTGTTTGCCAGTCCTAAATGGAGTTGAATCACATGCTGTTTCAGGTCCTACGAGCAAGAGTTGTTTTCTGGTAAGAAGAGTCACTATTTTGCTCCCATTGTCATACACAGGGCAAATAGCTCTGGCGTCTGTTCCCAGCATGTACTGTGTATTGGACTCAAGAGATTCTACTGTTCTTGTCAGTTGCCTAAGCAGAGTTGAACTAGCTATGTCCCGTGTGTGTAGGAACTACAGTTCTTTTGTTCTGAGCAAGCTCACTGTTATGGCCCTAAAGGAAACACAGTAGAGTAGAAGAGTGCTCTTTTCTCAAAAGCAGAGTGTGTTTCTTGTAAGGCGAGCAAGCGTTTGTTTCCCAGTCAGAAACGGAGTTGAATCCCATGCAGGTTCTCATCCTACGATCAAGAGTTGTTTTCTGGTAAGAAGAGTCACTATTGTGCTCCCATTGCCATACACAGTGCAAATAGCACTGGCGTCTGTTCCTAGCAAGTACAGTGTATTGGACTGAAGAGGATCTCCTGTTCTTGTCAGTTTCCTAAGCAGAGTTGAACTAGATATGGCCCGTGTGTGTAGGAAGCACAGTTCATTTGTTCTGAGCATGCTCACTGTTCGGACCCCATAAGAAACACAGAAGAGTAGAAGAGTGCTCTTTTCCCAAAAGCAGACTGTGTTTCTTGTTAGGCGAGCTAGTGTTTGTTTCCCAGTCAGAAATGGAGTTGAATCCCATGCATTTTCTAGTCCTACGAGAAAGAGTTGTTTTCTGGTAAGAAGAGTCACTATTGCGCTCCCATTGCCATAAACAGTGCAAATAGCACTCGCGTCTGTTCCCAGCAAGTACAGTGTATTGGACTGAAGAGGAGATCCTGTTCTTGTCAGTTTCCTAAGCAGAGTTGAACTAGATATGGCCGTGTGTGTAGGAGGCACAGTTCTTTTGTTCTGAGCAAGCTCACAGTTCGGACCCCATAGGTAACACAGTAGGGTAGAAAGGTGCTCTTTTCTCAAAAGCAGAGTGTGTTTCTTGTAAGGCGAGCTAGCGTTTGTTTCCCAGTCCTAAATGGAGTTGAATCACATGCAGTTTCTGGTCCTACGAGAAAGAGTTGTTTTCTGGTAAGATGAGTAACTATTGCGCTCCCTTGTCAACACAGGGCAAATAGCACTGGCATCTGTTCCCAGCATGTACAGTGTATTGGACGGATGAGGAGCTACTATTCTTGTCAGTTTCATAAGCAGAGTTGAACTAGATATGGCCCCTGTGTGTAGGAGGCACAGTTCTTTTGTTCTGAGCAAGCTCACTGTTCTGGCCCTTTAGGAAACACAGTAGAACAGAAAAGTGCTCTTTTCTCAAAAGCAGAGTGTGTTTCTTGTAAGGCGAGCTAGCATTTGTTTCCCAGTCCTAAATGGAATTGAATTACATGCAGTTTCTGGTACCACGAGCAAGAGTTGTTTTCTGGTAAGGAAAGTCACTATGGTGCTCCCATTGCCATATACAGTGCAAATAGCACTCGCGTCTGCTCCCAGCAAGTCCAGTGTATTGGACTGAAGAGGAGCTACTGTTCTTGTCAGTTTCCGAAGCAGATTTGAACTAGGTATGGCCCATGTGTGTAGGAAGCACAGTTCTTTTGTTCTGAGCAAGCTCACTGTTCGGATCCCATAGGATACACTGTAGAGTAGAAGAGTGCTCTTTTCTCAAAAGCATAGTGTGTTTCTTGTAAGGCAAGCTAGCGTTTTTTCCCAGTCCAAAATGGAGTTGAATTCCATGCAGTTTCTGGTCCTACGAGCAAGAGTTGTTTTCTGGTAAGAAGAGTCTCTATTGTGCTCCCATTGTCATACACAGGGCAAATAGCACGGGCGTCTGTTCCGAGCATGTAAATTGTATTGGACTGAAGAGGATCTACTCTTCTTGTCAGTTTCCTAAGCAGAGTTGAACTAGATATGGCCGTGTGTGTAGGAAGCACAGTTCTTTTGTTCTGAGCAAGCTCACTGTTCTGGCCCTATAAGAAACACAATAGAGTAGAAGAGTGCTCTTTTCTCAAAAGCAGAGTGTGTTTCTTCTAAGGCGAGCTATGGTTTGTTTCCCAGTCCTAAATGGAGTTGAATCACATGCAGTTTCTGGTCCTACAGGCAAGAGTTGTTTTCTGGTGGGAAGAGTCACTATTGAGCTCCCATTGTCATACACAGTGCAAATAGCTCTCGCGTCTGCTCCCAGCAAGTACATTGTATTAGACAGAAGAGGAGCTACTGTTCTTGTCAGTTTTCTATGCAGAGTTGAACTAGATATGGCCCGTGTGTGTAGGAAGCACAGTTCTTTTTTCTGAGCAAGCTCACGGTTCCGAGCCCATAGGAAACACAGTAGAGTAGAAGAGTGCTCTTTTCTCAAAAGCAGAGTGTGTTTCTTGTAAGGCGAGCTAGCGTTTGTTTCCCAGTCCTAAATGGAGTTGAATCACATGCAGTTTCTGGTCCTATGAGTAAGAGTTTTTTTCTGTTAAGAAGAGTCACTATTACGCTCCCATTGTCATACACAGCGAAATAGCACTGTCGTCTGTTCCCAGCATGTACAATGTATTGGACTGAAGAGGATCTACTGTTCTTGTCAGTTTCCAAAGCAGAGTTGAACTAGATATGGCCCGTTTGTGTAGGAACCACAGTTCTTTTGTTCTGAGCAAGCACACTTTTCTTGCCCTGTAGGAAACACAGTAGAGTAGAAGAGTGCTCTTTTCTCAAAAGCAGAATGTGTTTCTTGTAAGGCGAGCTAGCATTTGTTTGCCAGTCCTAAATGGAGTTGAATCCCATGCAGTTTCTGGTCCTACGAGCAAGAGTTATTTTCTGGTAAGAAGAGTCACTATTGCGCTCCCATTGTCATACACAGGGCAAATAGCACTGGCATCTGTTCCCAGCATGTACAGTGTGTTAGACTGAAGAGGATCTACTGTTCTTGTCAGTTTCCTAAGCAGAGTTGAACTAGATATGGCCCGTGTGTATAGGAAGCACAGTTCTTTTGTTCTGAGCAAGCTCACTCTTCTGGCCCTATAGGAAACACAGTAGAGTAGAAGAGTGCTCTTTTCTCAAAAGCAGAGTGTGTTTCTTGTAAGGAGAGCTAGCTTTTGTTTCCCAGTCCTAAATGGAGTTGAATCCCATGCAGTTTCTGGTCCTACGAGCAAGAGTTGTTTTCTGGTAAAAAACAGTCACTATTGTGCTCCCATTTCCATACACAGTCCAAATAGCACTCGCGTCTGTTCCCAGCAAGAACAGTGTATTGTACAGTAGAGGAGCTACTGTTCTTGTCAGTTTCCTAAACAGAGTTGAACTAGATATGGCCCGTGTGTGTAGGAAGCACAGTTCTTTTGTTCTGAGCAAGCTCACTGTTTTGGCACTTTAGGAAACACAGTAGAGTAGAAGAATGCTCTTTTCTCAAAAGCAGAGTGTGTTTCTTGTAAGGGGAGCTAGCGTTTGTTTCCCAGTCCTAAATGGAATTGAATCACATGCAGTTTCTGGTACTATGAGCAACAGTTGTTTTCTGGTAAGGAAAGTCACTATGGTGCTCCCTTTGCCATACACAGTGCAAATAGCACTCGCGTCTGCTCTCGGCAAGTACAGTGTATTGGACTGAAGAGGAGCTACTGTTCTTGTCAGTTTCCGAAGCAGAGTTGAACTAGATATGGCCCATGTGTTTAGAAAGCACAGTTCTTTTGTTCTGAGCATGCTCACTGTTCGGACCCCATAGGAAACACAGTAGAGTAGAAGAGTGCTCTTTTCTCAAAAGCAGAGTGTGTTTCTTGTAAGGGGAGCTAGCGTTTGTTTTCCAGTCCTAAATGGAGTTGAATCCCATGCAGATTCTGGTCCTACGAGCAAGAGTTGTTTTCTGGTAAGAAGAGTCACTATTGTGCTCCCATTGTCGTACACAGGGCAAATAGCACGGGCGTCTGTTCCCAGCATGTAAAGTGTATTGGACTGAAGAGGATCTACTCTTCTTGTCAGTTTCCTAAGCAGAGTTGAACTAGATATGGCCCGTGTGTGTAGGAAGCACAGTTCTTTTGTTCTGAGCAAGCTCACTGTTCTGGCCCTATAAGAAACACAGTAGAGTAGAAGAGTGCTCTTTTCTCAAAAGCAGAGTGTGTTTCTTCTAAGGCGAGCTATGGTTTGTTTCCCAGTCCTAAATGGAGTTGAATCACATGCAGTTTCTGGTCCTACAGGCAAGAGTTGTTTTCTGGTGGGAAGAGTCACTATTGAGTTCCCATTGTCATACACAGTGCAAATAGCTCTCGCGTCTGCTCCCAGCAAGTGCATTGTATTAGACAGAAGAGGAGCTACTGTTCTTGTCAGTTTCCTAGGCAGAGTTGAACTAGATATGGCCCGTGTGTGTAGGAAGCACATTTCTTTTGTTCTGAGCAAGCTCACTGTTCTGAACCTATAGGAAACACAGTAGAGTAGAAGAGTGCTCTTTTCTCAAAAGCAGAGTGTGTTTCTTGTAAGGCTAGCTAGTGTTTGTTTCCCAGTGAGAAATGAATTTGAATCCCATGCAGTTTCTGGTCCTACGAGCAAGAGTTGTTTTCTGGTAAGAAGAGTCACTATTGCGCTCCCAAGGCCATACACAGTGCAAATAGCACTCACGTCTGCTCCTAGCAAGTACAGTGTATTGGACTGAAGAGGAGCTACTGTTCTTGTCAGTTTCCTTGAGCAGAGTTGAACTAGATATGGCCCGTGTGTAGGAAGCACAGTTCTTTTGTTCTGAGCAAGCTCACTGTTCTGGCCCTTTAGGAAACACATTAGAGTAGAAGAATGCTCTTTTCTCAAAAGCAGAGTGTGTTTCTTGTAAGGGGAGCTAGCGTTTGTTTCCCAGTCCTAAATGGAATTGAATCACATGCAGTTTCTGGTACTACGAGCAACAGTTGTTTTCTGGTAAGGAAAGTCACTATGGTGCTCCCTTTGTCACACACAGTGCAAATAGCACTCATGTCTGCTCCCAGCAAGTACAGTGTATTGGACTGAGGAGGACCTACTGTTCTTGTCAGTTTCCGAAGCAGAGTTGAACTAGATATGTCCCATGTGTGTAGGAAGCTCAGTTCTTTTGTTCTGAGCAAACTCTCTGTTCGGACCCCTTAGGAAATACAGTAGAGTAGAAGAGTGCTCTTTTCTCAAAAGCAGAGTGTGTTTCTTGTAAGGCAAGCTAGCGTTTGTTTCCAAGTCCTAAATGGAGTTGAGTCCCATGCAGTTTCTGGTCCTATGAGCAAGAGTTGTTTTCTGGTAAGAAGAGTCACTATTGTGCTCCCATTGTCATACACAGGGCAAATAGCACTGGCGTCTGTTCCCAGCAAGTACAGTGTATTGGACAGAAGAGGAGCTACTGTTCTTGTAAGTTTCCTAAGCAGAGTTGAAATAAATATGGCCCCTGTGTGTAGGAAGCACAGTTTTTTTGTTCTGAGCAAGCTCACTGTTCTGGCTCTAAAGGAAACACAGTAGAGTAGAAGAGTGCTCTTTTCTCAAAAGCAGAGTGCGTTTCTTCTAAGGCGAGCTAGGGTTTGTTTACCAGTCCAAAATGGAGTTGAATCACATGGAGATTCTGGTCCTACAAGCAAGAGTTGTTTTCTGGTAATAAGATTCACTATTACGCTCCCATTGTCATACACAGCGCAAATAGCACTGTCGTTTGTTCCCAGCATGTACAATGTATTGGACTGAAGAGGATCTACTGTTCTTGTCAGTTTCCTAAGCAGAGTTGAACTAGATATGGCCCGTGTGTGTAGGAAGCACAGTTCTTTTGTTCTGAGCAAGCTCACACTTCTGGCTCTATAGGAAACACAGTTGAGTAGAAGAGTGCTCTTTTTTAAAAAGCAGAGTGTGTTTCTTGTAAGGCGAGCTAGCGTTTGTTTCCCAGTCCTAAATGACGTTGAATCCCATGCAGCTTCTGGTCCTACGAGCAAGTTTTTTTTCCGGTAAGAAGAGTCACTATTGAGCTCCCATTGTCATACATAGGGCAAATAGCACTGGCGTCTGTTCCCAGCATGTACAGTGTATTGGACTGAAGAGGATCTACTGTTCTTGTCAGTTTCCTGAGCAGAGTTGAACTAGATATGGCCCGTGTGTATAGGAAGCACAGTTCTTTTGTTCTGAGCAAGCTCACTGTTCTGGCCCTATAGGAAACACAGTAGAGTAGAAGAGTGCTCTTTTCTCAAAAGCAGAGTGTGTTTCTTCTAAGGCGAGCTATGGTTTGTTTCCCAGTCCTAAATGGAGTTGAATCACATGCAGTTTCTGGTCCTACAGGCAAGAGTTGTTTTCTGGTGGGAAGAGTCACTATTGAGTTCCCATTGTCATACACAGTGCAAATAGCTCTCGCGTCTGCTCCCAGCAAGTACATTGTATTAGACAGAAGAGGAGCTACTGTTCTTGTCAGTTTCCTATGCAGAGTTGAACTAGATATGGCCCGTGTGTGTAGGAAGCACAGTTCTTTTGTTCTGAGCAAGCTCACTGTTCTGGCCCTTTAGGAAACTCAGTAGCGTAGAAGAATGCTCTTTTCTCAAAAGCAGAGTGTGTTTCTTGTAAGGGGAGCTAGCGTTTGTTTCCCAGTCCTAAATGGAATTGAATCACATGCAGTTTCTGGTACTACGAGCAACAGTTGTTTTCTGGTAAGGAAAGTCACTATGGTGCTCCCTTTGACATACACAGTGCAAATAGCACTCATGTCTGCTCCCAGCAAGTACAGTGTATTGGACTGAGGAGGAGCTACTGTTCTTGTCAGTTTCCAAAGCAGAGTTGAACTAGATATGTCCCATGTGTGTAGGAAGCTCAGTTCTTTTGTTCTGAGCAAACTCTCTGTTCGGACCCCTTAGGAAATACAGTAGAGTAGAAGAGTGCTCTTTTCTCAAAAGCAGAGTGTGTTTCTTGTAAGGCAAGCTAGCGTTTGTTTCCAAGTCCTAAATGGAGTTGAGTCCCATGCAGTTTCTGGTCCTATGAGCAAGAGTTGTTTTCTGGTAAGAATAGTCACTATTGTGCTCCCATTGTCATACACAGGGCAAATAGCACTGGCGTCTGTTCCCAGCAAGTACAGTGTATTGGACAGAAGAGGAGCTACTGTTCTTGTCAGTTTCCTAAGCAGAGTTGAAATAAATATGGCCCCTGTGTGTAGGAAGCACAGTTTTTTGTTCTGAGCAAGCTCACTGTTCTGGCCCTAAAGGAAACACAGTAGAGTAGAAGAGTGCTCTTTTCTCAAAAGCAGAGTGCGTTTCTTCTAAGGCGAGCTAGGGTTTGTTTACTAGTCCAAAATGGAGTTGAATCACATGCAGATTCTGGTCCTACAAGCAAGAGTTGTTTTCTGGTAATAAGATTCACTATTACGCTCCCATTGTCATACACAGCGCAAATAGCACTGTCGTTTGTTCCCAGCAAGTACAATGTATTGGACTGAAGAGGATCTACTGTTCTTGTCAGTTTACAAAGCAGAGTTGAACTAGATATGGCCCGTGTGTGTAGGAAGCACAGTTCTTTTGTTCTGAGCAAGCTCACACTTCTGGCTCTATAGGAAACACAGTTGAGTAGAAGAGTGCTCTTTTTTAAAAAGCAGAGTGTGTTTCTTGTAAGGCGAGCTAGCGTTTGTTTCCCAGTCCTAAATGACGTTGAATCCCATGCAGCTTCTGGTACTACGAGCAAGATTTTTTTTCCGGTAAGAAGAGTCACTATTGAGCTCCTATTGTCATACATAGGGCAAATAGCACTGGCGTCTGTTCCCAGCATGTACAGTGTATTGGACTGAAGAGGATCTACTGTTCTTGTCAGTTTCCTGAGCAGAGTTGAACTAGATATGGCCCGTGTGTATAGGAAGCACAGTTCTTTTGTTCTGAGCAAGCTCACTGTTCTGGCCCTATAGGAAACACAGTAGAGTAGAAGAGTGCTCTTTTCTCAAAAGCAGAGTGTGTTTCTTGTAGGGTGAGCTAGAGTTTGTTTCGCAGTCCTAAATGGATTTGAATCACATGCAGTTTCTGGTACTAGGAGCAAGAGTTGTTTTCAGGTAAGGAAAGTCACTATTGTGCTCCCTTTGCCATACACAGTGCAAATAGCACTCACGTCTGTTCCCAGCACGTACAGTGTATTGGACTGAAGAGGAGCTACTGTTCTTGTCAGTTTCCTAAGAAGAGTTGAACTAGATATGGTCCGTATGTGTAGGAAGCACAGTTCTATTGTTCTGAGCAAGCTCACTGTTCTGGCCCTATAGGAAACACAGTAGAGTAGAAGAGTGCTCTTTTCTCAAAAGCAGAGCGTGTTTCTTGTAAGGCTAGCTAGTGTTTGTTTCCCATTCAGAAACGAAGTTGAATCCCATGCAGTTTCTGGTCCTACGAGCAAGAGTTGTTTTCTGGTAAGAAGAGTCACTATTGCGCTCCCATTGCCATACACAGTGCAAATAGCACTCGTGTCTGCTCCCAGCAAGTACAGTGTATTGGACTGAAGAGGAGATACTGTTCTTGTCAGTTTCTGAAGCAGAGTTGAACTAGATATGGCCCGTGTGTGTAGGAAGCACAGTTCTTTTTTTCTGAGCAAGCTCACTGTTCGGACACCATAGGAAACACAGTAGAGTAGAAGAGTGCTCTTTTCTCAAAAGCAGAGTGTGTTTCTTGTAAGGTGAGCTAGCATTCCTTTCCCAGTAATAAATGGAGTTGAATCTCATGCAGTTTCTGGTCCTACGAGAAAGAGTTGTTTTCTGGTAAGAAGAGTCACAATTACGCTCCCATTGTCATACACAGGGCAAATAGCACGGGTGTCTGTTCCCAGCATGTACAGTGTATTGGACTGAGTAGGATCTACTGTTCTTGTCAGTTTCCTAAGCAGAGTTGAAATAGATATGGCCCGTGTGTGTAGGAAGCACAGTTCTTTTGTTCTGAGCAAGCTCACTGTTCGGACCCCATAGGAAACACTGTAGAGTAGGCGAGTGCTCTTTTCTCAAAAGCAGAGTGTGTTTCTTGTAAGGCGAGCTAGCGTTTGTTTCCCAGTCCTAAATGGAATTGAATCACATTCAGTTGCTGGTACTACAAGCAAGAGTTGTTTTCTGGTAAGGAAAGTAACTATGGTGCTCCCTTTTCCATACACAGTGCAAATAGCACTCGGGTCTGCTCCCAGCAATTACAGTGTATTGGACTGAAGAGGATCTGCTGTTCTTGTCAGTTTCCAAAGCAGAGTTGAACAAGCAATGGCCCATGTGTGTAGGAAGCACAGTTCTTTTGTTCTGAGCAAGCTCACTCTTCTGGCTCCATAGGAAACACAGTTGAGTAGAAGAGTGCTCTTTTCTTAAAAGCAGAGTGTGTTTCTTGTAAGGCGAGCTAGCGTTTGTTTCCCAGTCCTAAATGGAGTTGAATCCCATGCAGTTTCTGGTCCTACGAGCAAGAGTTGTTTTCTGGTAAGAAGATTCATTATTGAGCTCCCATTGTCATACATAGGGCAAATAGCACTCGCGTCTGTTCCCAGCATGTACAGTGTATTGGACTGAAGAGGATCTACTGTTCTTGTCAGTTTCCTGAGCAGAGTTGAACTAGATATGGCCCGTGTGTTTAGGAAGCACAGTTCTTTTTTTCTGAGCAATCTCACTGTTCTGGCCCTATAGGAAACACAGTAGAGTAGAAGCGAGCTCTTTTCTCAAAAGCAGAGTGTGTTTCTAGTAAGGCGATCTAGGGTTTGTTTCCCAGTCCTAAATGGAGTTGAATCACATGCAGTTTTTGGTCCTACGAGCAAGAGTTGTTTTCTGGTAAGGAAAGTCACTATTGTGCTCCCTTAGCCACACACAGTTCAAATAGCGCTCGCGTCTTCTCCCAGCAAGTACAGTGTATTGGAAAGAAGAGGAGCTTCTGTTCTTGTCAGTTTCCTAAGCAGAGTTGAACTAGATATGACCCGTGTGTGTAGTAAGCACAGTTCTTTTGTTCTGAGCAAGCTCACTGTTCGGACCCATTGTAAACACAGTAGAGTAGAAGAGTGCTCTTTTCTCAAAAGCAGAGTGTGTTTCTTGTAAGGCTAGCTAGTGTTTGTTTCCCAGTCAGAAACGGAGTTGAATCCCACGCAGTTTCTGGTCCTGCAAGCAAGAGTTGTTTTCTGGTAAGAAGAGTCACTATTGCCTTCCCTTGCCATACACAGTGCAAATAGCACTCGCGTCTGTTCCCAGCAAGTACAGTGTATTGGATTGAAGAGGAACTACTGTTCTTGTCAGTTTCCTAAGCATAGTTGAACTAGATATGGCCCGTGTGTGCAGGAGGCACAGTTCTTTTGTTCTGAGCAAGCTCACTGTTCTGGCCCTATAGGAAACACAGTAGAGTAGAAGAGTGCTCTTTTCTCAAAAGCAGAGTGTGTTTCTTGTAGGGTGAGCTAGAGTTTGTTTCCCAGTCCTAAAAGGATTTGAATCACATGCAGTTTCTGGTACTACGAGCAAGAGTTGTTTTCTGGTAAGGAAAGTCACTATTGTGCTCCCTTTGCCATACACAGTGCAAATAGCACTCGCGTCTGTTCCCAGCACGTATACTGTATTGGACTGAAGAGGAGCTAATGTTCTTGTCAGTTTTTTAAGAAGAGTTGAACTAGATATGGTCCGTGTGTAGGAAGCACAGTTCTATTGTTCTGAGCAAGCTCACTGTTCTTGCCCTATAGGATACACAGTAGAGTAGAAGAATGCTCTTTTCTCAAAAGCAGAGTTTGTTTCTTGTAAGGCTAGCTAGTGTTTGTTTCCCAGTCAGAAACGAAGTTGAATTCCATGCAGTTTCTGGTCCTACGAGCAAAAGTTGTTTTCTGGTAAGAAGAGTCACTATTGCGCTCCCATTGCCATACACAGTGCAAATAGCACTCTTGTCTTCTCCCAGCAAGTACAGTGTATTGATCTGAAGAGGAGATACTGTTCTTGTCAGTTTCCTAAGCAGAGTTGAACTAGATATGGCCCGTGTGTGTAGGAAGCACAGTTCTTTTTTTCTGAGCAAGCTCACTGTTCGGACACCATAGGAAACACAGTAGAGTAGAAGAGTGCTCTTTTCTCAGAAGCAGAGTGTGTTTCTTGTAAGGCGAGCTAGCATTCGTTTCCCAGTCATAAATGGAGTTGAATCCCATGCAGTTTCTGGTCCTACGAGCAAGAGTTGTTTTCTGGTAAGAAGAGTCACAATTACGCTCCCATTTTCATACACAGGGCAAATAGCACGGGTGTCTGTTCCCAGCATGTGCAGTGTATTGGACTGAGGAGGATCTACTGTTCTTGTCAGTTTCCTAAGCAGAGTTGAACTAGATATGGCCCGTGTGTGTAGGAAGCACAGTTCTTTTGTTGTAAGCAAGCTCACTCTTCTGGCCTTATAGGAAACACAGTAGAGTAGAAGAGTGCTCTTTTCTCAAAAGCAGAGTGTGTTTCTTGTAAGGCTAGCTAGTGTTTGTTTCCCAGTCAGAAACGGAGTTGAATCCCATGCAGTTTCTGGTCCTATGAGCAAGAGTTGTTTTCTGGTAAGAAGAGTCACTATTGCGCTCCCATTGCCATATACAGTGCAAATAGCACTCGCGTCTGTTCCCAGCAAGTACAGTGTATTGGACAGAAGAGGAGATAGTGTTCTTGTCAGTTTTCTAACAAGAGTTGAACTAGGTATGGCCCGTGTGTGTAGGAAGCACAGTTCTTTTGTTCTGAGCAAGCTCACTGTTCGGACCCCATAGGAAACACAGTAGAGTAGAAGAGTGCTCTTTTCTCAAAAGCAGAGTGTGTTTCTTGTAAGGCAAGCTAGCATTTTTTCCCAGTCATAAATGGAGATGAATCCCATGCAGTTTCTGGTCCTACGAGCAAGAGTTGTTTTCTGGTAAGAAGAGTCACTATTGTGCTCCCATTGTCATACACAGGGCAAATAGCACGGGCGTCTGTTCCCAGCATGTACAGTGTATTGGACTGAAGAGGATATACTCTTCTTGTCAGTTTCCTAAGCAGAGTTGAACTAGATATGGCCCGTGTGTGTAGGAAGCACAGTTCTTTTGTTCTTAGCAAGCTCACTGTTCGGACCCCATAGGAAACACAGTAGAGTAGAAAAGTGCTCTTTTCTCAAAAGCAGAGTGTGTTTTTTGTAAGGCATGCTAGCGTTTGTTTCCCAGTCCTAAATGGAGTTGAATCACATGCAGTTTCTGGTCCTACGAACAAGAGTTGTTTTCTGGTAAGGAAAGTCACATTGCGCTCCCATTGCCATACACAGTGCAAATAGCACTCGCGTGGGTTCCCAGCAAGTACAGTGTATTGCACTGAATAGGTGCTACTGTTCTTGTCAGTTTCCTAAGCAGAGTTGAACTAGATATGATCCGTGTGTGTAGGAAGCACAGTTCTTTTGTTCTGAGCAAGCTCACTGTTTGGAACCCATAGGAAACACAGTAGAGTAGAAGAGTGCTCTTTTCTCTAAAGCAGAGTGTGTTTTTTGTAAGGCGAGCTAGCGTTTGTTTCGCAGTCCTAAATATAGATGAATCCCATGCAGATTTTGGTACTACGAGCAAGAGTTGTTTTCTGGTAAGAAGACTCACTATTGCGCTGCCATTGCCATACACAGGACAAATAGCACTGGCGTCTGTTCGCAGCAAGTACAGTGTATTGGACTGAAGAAGATCCACTGTTCTTGTCAGGTTCCTAAGCAGACTATAACTAGATATGGCCGTGTGTGTAGGAAGCACAGTTTTTTTGTTCTGAGCAAGCTCACTGTTCGGACCCAATAGGGAACACAGTAGAATAGAAGAGTGCTTTTTTCTCAAAAGCAGAGTGTGTTTCTTGTAAGGCGTGCTAGCGTTTGTTTTCCATTCCTAAATGGAGTTGAATCACATGCAGTTTCTGGTCCTACGAGCAAGAGTTGTTTTCTGGTAAGGAAAGTCACTATTGCGCTCTCATTGCCATACACAGTGCAAATAGCCCTCCCTTCTGTTCCCAGCAAGTACAGTGTATTGGACTGAAGAGGAGCTACTGTTCTTCTCAGTTTCCTAAGCAGAGTTGAACTAGATATGGCCCGTGTGTGTAGGAAGCACATTTCTTTTTTTCTGAGCAAGCTCACAGTTTTGGCCCTGTAGGAAACACAGTAGAGTAGAAGAGTGCTCTTTTCTCAAAAGCAGAGTGTGTTTCTTGTAAAGCGAGCTAGAGTTTGTTTCCCAGTCCTAAATGGAGTTGAGTCACATGCACTTTCTGGTCCTACGAGCAAGAGTTGTTTTATGTTAAGAATAGTCACTATTGCGCTGCCATTGCCATACACAGGACAAATAGCACTCGCGTATGTTCCCAGCAAGTACAGTGTATTGGACTGAAGAGGAGCTACTGTTCTCAGTTTCCTAGGCAGAGTTGAACAGGTATGGCCCGTGTTTGTAGGAAGCACAATTCTTTTGTTCTGAGCAAGCTCACTGTTCGGACCACATAAGAAACACAGTAGAGTAGATGAATGTTCATTTCTCAAAAGTAGAGTGTGTTTCTTGTAAGGCGAGCTAGCATTTGTTTCCCAGGCCTAAATGGAAATGAATCACATGCTGTTTCTGGTCCTATGAGCAAGAGTTGTTTTCTGGTAAGGAAAGTCACTATTGTGCTCCCTTAGCCACACACAGTTCAAATAGCGCTCGCGTCTTCTCCCAGCAAGTACAGTGTATTGGAAAGAAGAGGAGCTTCTGTTCTTGTCAGTTTCCTAAGCAGAGTTGAACTAGATATGACCCGTGTGTGTAGTAAGCACAGTTCTTTTGTTCTGAGCAAGCTCACTGTTCGGACCCATTGTAAACACAGTAGAGTAGAAGAGTGCTCTTTTCTCAAAAGCAGAGTGTGTTTCTTGTAAGGCTAGCTAGTGTTTGTTTCCCAGTCAGAAACGGAGTTGAATCCCACGCAGTTTCTGGTCCTGCAAGCAAGAGTTGTTTTCTGGTAAGAAGAGTCACTATTGCCTTCCCTTGCCATACACAGTGCAAATAGCACTCGCGTCTGTTCCCAGCAAGTACAGTGTATTGGATTGAAGAGGAACTACTGTTCTTGTCAGTTTCCTAAGCATAGTTGAACTAGATATGGCCCGTGTGTGCAGGAGGCACAGTTCTTTTGTTCTGAGCAAGCTCACTGTTCTGGCCCTATAGGAAACACAGTAGAGTAGAAGAGTGCTCTTTTCTCAAAAGCAGAGTGTGTTTCTTGTAGGGTGAGCTAGAGTTTGTTTCCCAGTCCTAAAAGGATTTGAATCACATGCAGTTTCTGGTACTACGAGCAAGAGTTGTTTTCTGGTAAGGAAAGTCACTATTGTGCTCCCTTTGCCATACACAGTGCAAATAGCACTCGCGTCTGTTCCCAGCACGTATACTGTATTGGACTGAAGAGGAGCTAATGTTCTTGTCAGTTTTTTAAGAAGAGTTGAACTAGATATGGTCCGTGTGTAGGAAGCACAGTTCTATTGTTCTGAGCAAGCTCACTGTTCTTGCCCTATAGGATACACAGTAGAGTAGAAGAATGCTCTTTTCTCAAAAGCAGAGTTTGTTTCTTGTAAGGCTAGCTAGTGTTTGTTTCCCAGTCAGAAACGAAGTTGAATTCCATGCAGTTTCTGGTCCTACGAGCAAAAGTTGTTTTCTGGTAAGAAGAGTCACTATTGCGCTCCCATTGCCATACACAGTGCAAATAGCACTCTTGTCTTCTCCCAGCAAGTACAGTGTATTGATCTGAAGAGGAGATACTGTTCTTGTCAGTTTCCTAAGCAGAGTTGAACTAGATATGGCCCGTGTGTGTAGGAAGCACAGTTCTTTTTTTCTGAGCAAGCTCACTGTTCGGACACCATAGGAAACACAGTAGAGTAGAAGAGTGCTCTTTTCTCAGAAGCAGAGTGTGTTTCTTGTAAGGCGAGCTAGCATTCGTTTCCCAGTCATAAATGGAGTTGAATCCCATGCAGTTTCTGGTCCTACGAGCAAGAGTTGTTTTCTGGTAAGAAGAGTCACAATTACGCTCCCATTTTCATACACAGGGCAAATAGCACGGGTGTCTGTTCCCAGCATGTGCAGTGTATTGGACTGAGGAGGATCTACTGTTCTTGTCAGTTTCCTAAGCAGAGTTGAACTAGATATGGCCCGTGTGTGTAGGAAGCACAGTTCTTTTGTTGTAAGCAAGCTCACTCTTCTGGCCTTATAGGAAACACAGTAGAGTAGAAGAGTGCTCTTTTCTCAAAAGCAGAGTGTGTTTCTTGTAAGGCTAGCTAGTGTTTGTTTCCCAGTCAGAAACGGAGTTGAATCCCATGCAGTTTCTGGTCCTATGAGCAAGAGTTGTTTTCTGGTAAGAAGAGTCACTATTGCGCTCCCATTGCCATATACAGTGCAAATAGCACTCGCGTCTGTTCCCAGCAAGTACAGTGTATTGGACAGAAGAGGAGATAGTGTTCTTGTCAGTTTTCTAACAAGAGTTGAACTAGGTATGGCCCGTGTGTGTAGGAAGCACAGTTCTTTTGTTCTGAGCAAGCTCACTGTTCGGACCCCATAGGAAACACAGTAGAGTAGAAGAGTGCTCTTTTCTCAAAAGCAGAGTGTGTTTCTTGTAAGGCAAGCTAGCATTTTTTCCCAGTCATAAATGGAGATGAATCCCATGCAGTTTCTGGTCCTACGAGCAAGAGTTGTTTTCTGGTAAGAAGAGTCACTATTGTGCTCCCATTGTCATACACAGGGCAAATAGCACGGGCGTCTGTTCCCAGCATGTACAGTGTATTGGACTGAAGAGGATATACTCTTCTTGTCAGTTTCCTAAGCAGAGTTGAACTAGATATGGCCCGTGTGTGTAGGAAGCACAGTTCTTTTGTTCTTAGCAAGCTCACTGTTCGGACCCCATAGGAAACACAGTAGAGTAGAAAAGTGCTCTTTTCTCAAAAGCAGAGTGTGTTTTTTGTAAGGCATGCTAGCGTTTGTTTCCCAGTCCTAAATGGAGTTGAATCACATGCAGTTTCTGGTCCTACGAACAAGAGTTGTTTTCTGGTAAGGAAAGTCACATTGCGCTCCCATTGCCATACACAGTGCAAATAGCACTCGCGTGGGTTCCCAGCAAGTACAGTGTATTGCACTGAATAGGTGCTACTGTTCTTGTCAGTTTCCTAAGCAGAGTTGAACTAGATATGATCCGTGTGTGTAGGAAGCACAGTTCTTTTGTTCTGAGCAAGCTCACTGTTTGGAACCCATAGGAAACACAGTAGAGTAGAAGAGTGCTCTTTTCTCTAAAGCAGAGTGTGTTTTTTGTAAGGCGAGCTAGCGTTTGTTTCGCAGTCCTAAATATAGATGAATCCCATGCAGATTTTGGTACTACGAGCAAGAGTTGTTTTCTGGTAAGAAGACTCACTATTGCGCTGCCATTGCCATACACAGGACAAATAGCACTGGCGTCTGTTCGCAGCAAGTACAGTGTATTGGACTGAAGAAGATCCACTGTTCTTGTCAGGTTCCTAAGCAGACTATAACTAGATATGGCCGTGTGTGTAGGAAGCACAGTTTTTTTGTTCTGAGCAAGCTCACTGTTCGGACCCAATAGGGAACACAGTAGAATAGAAGAGTGCTTTTTTCTCAAAAGCAGAGTGTGTTTCTTGTAAGGCGTGCTAGCGTTTGTTTTCCATTCCTAAATGGAGTTGAATCACATGCAGTTTCTGGTCCTACGAGCAAGAGTTGTTTTCTGGTAAGGAAAGTCACTATTGCGCTCTCATTGCCATACACAGTGCAAATAGCCCTCCCTTCTGTTCCCAGCAAGTACAGTGTATTGGACTGAAGAGGAGCTACTGTTCTTCTCAGTTTCCTAAGCAGAGTTGAACTAGATATGGCCCGTGTGTGTAGGAAGCACATTTCTTTTTTTCTGAGCAAGCTCACAGTTTTGGCCCTGTAGGAAACACAGTAGAGTAGAAGAGTGCTCTTTTCTCAAAAGCAGAGTGTGTTTCTTGTAAAGCGAGCTAGAGTTTGTTTCCCAGTCCTAAATGGAGTTGAGTCACATGCACTTTCTGGTCCTACGAGCAAGAGTTGTTTTATGTTAAGAATAGTCACTATTGCGCTGCCATTGCCATACACAGGACAAATAGCACTCGCGTATGTTCCCAGCAAGTACAGTGTATTGGACTGAAGAGGAGCTACTGTTCTCAGTTTCCTAGGCAGAGTTGAACAGGTATGGCCCGTGTTTGTAGGAAGCACAATTCTTTTGTTCTGAGCAAGCTCACTGTTCGGACCACATAAGAAACACAGTAGAGTAGATGAATGTTCATTTCTCAAAAGTAGAGTGTGTTTCTTGTAAGGCGAGCTAGCATTTGTTTCCCAGGCCTAAATGGAAATGAATCACATGCTGTTTCTGGTCCTATGAGCAAGAGTTGTTTTCTGGTAAAAAGAGTCTCTATTGTGCTCTGTTGCTAGAGAATTTCTCTCCAACTCCCGCCACCAAGTCTGGCCAGTCTCAGAGCCCACTTATAAAATAAACACACAGACTCTTACATTATTTAAACTGCTGCTCCATTAGCTCAGGCCTGTTATTGTCTAGCTCTTACTCTTATATTTAGCCCATTTCTATTAATCTTTACTTTGCCACGTGGCTTGTGGCTTACCGGTACTTTACATCTTCCTTGTCCTGATGGCGGCTGGCAGTGTCCCTCTCTCAGCCTTCCACTTCCCAGAATTCTTTTCCTTGTCCCGCCTATACTTCCTGCCTAGCCAATGGCCAATCAGTGATTTATTTACTGACCAATCAGCAACACACTTGACATACAGACCATCCCACAGCACTTCCCCTTTTTCTTTTCTTAAAAAGGAAGGTTTTAACTTTAACATAGTAAAATTACATATAACAAAACAATTATCAAGCAAGAATTACAGTTACAATATTAAAGAAGAGATCCTATCTATCTTATATTTGTAAGTTTAAGGTTTTATATCTAACTTATCTTTTATTATAACTAAGGAAAATTGTAAGTATCTAGTCTTTAACCACATCAAAGACCTCAGAAGGATATACTACTACCTGAGAAATGGAGAAGGATATAAGCAACTTTTAGGAGTCTTGTAGGGTAGACAGAGACAGCTGGCAGCTTGGACAGTCATTCAAAGTTCTCTTGTAAAGTTGGGGCATCTGTCTTCAGCCCACAGGCCTAGAGTCTCTTATTCACTTTTCTCTGTGTCTTGTAGAATGTCTGGCAGTTTTCTCTGCAAAGCAGGAACCCGAAGGACCATTTTCTCAAGCAAAGTTCAGTGGTCACCTTTGTATGGGTCCTGCATGTCCAGTTGATCAGGCAGTCCAGGCAAGAACAGTTTCTTGCCCAAATGGCTATTTTTGTCAAGGTGAAGATAAACTCCGTATGGAGTGTCTTCGATGCCCATCCTCCTCTCTGAAGTAAATCGGTGCTGTCAGGAGCAGACATGTCTCACTGTCCAGAAAGTCTAAATTTTTAAAACATTTTAAATGCCATATTCTGTAGGTCTTTGAAGTGTTTGAAGACTACCTATCTATCTGAAATATAACTATGTATACCTAGAAGACTTAACTAACATGGCTACAAATATGATTATCATAGATGACTAATTATTAATCTATTTTTTAATTATCCATTGTAATTTTAAATGAGTTACATAAACATAATACCTCAAACAAGAATAGAAATATATATACAGTATAACAAAATTAAGTTTAAATTTGTATCAATAAACTAAAATCTATAGCAATGTAAAACATTTTAAACAAGTTGTTACTCTTTAAAAGTAGGTTCATTAATCTACTTTCATCCTATCATATCTAAACTACCCCCCTTTTTGTTTTAGAAAGAGATTGTATTTATAATCAACCTGATTTAAATAAAAATATTGTTTTTTCTCTGTCCCACACCAGAGGGCTCTTCTGATTTGGGACACAAGAATCTCTTAACCATTTTTTTTTTTTTGAGCAATATGTCTGGGTTTAGAGGGGGAGTGAGCCAATTCCATCTCTAAAGCCAGCTTGGTATATTTGGGAATTTGGGCGTAGCTTCTCTTACTACTTCCTGCTGGAGGGGGGCACTGTATCTTATGGGGACACGAAGAAAATTTTAGGATCATGGAGTAGTCCATGAGGCTGTATCGTCTGAGCCAGTTGTCTTGAAACCATTCTGGATGTTGAATCATCTGGGCCATGGTGTTACTGGAGACCTTTCAGGGGGTCTTGGCTGGTCAAACCTGATGTATCTTAATCTGGAACAAATCCATAGTCTCTGGCTTTCTGTGGAAACAAAAGCAGAGACTCTTTTCCAAAGCAACATATCCTTATATCCAAATTTTGAAGTCAAGGTACCTTTAAAATATACATTTTGGCATAACTCAACAGCTTTTACAATCAAATGTTTTTCTGTAGTTACGAATATCAAAGAGAACATAATCCAGATTCTCTGTGTGGTAGTCATCTTTACGTGGCTTTTTTTTTATATTAGCTTGAGCCTATTGCTTTAAAGTGCAGCCTTCTAAGCCTGAAACGGCGCAGTGGCTGCTGGCTCCGTCCACTTCAGCTTCCCAACATGGCGGCGGTCCGCTTTCCGCCAGCTCTGGGAGCCATAACTCTCAGAAATAGTGGGTCTACACTTTTACCAAAGTAGCGTGTAGCCCAGAAACCTCTTTTTTTGTTTTGTACTAGCAAAGGCTAAATTCACCACACAGTTTAATGTGCTACTTGCAGAGGCCTCATTCCCGCCATACTGCAGGTCGAGCATGCACACCAGGAACCCGCCAGTAGCTCAAACCGGCAGCTGCCGCTCATTTGAGAGAGACAATTAGGAAGCTGTTTTTAGGTCCGTTTTAGAATCTTTTTTCTAAGTTTTTAGGTGGAAACTTTTGCCACCACGTTGGACGCCATTTGTTGCTAGAGAATTTCTCTCCAACTCCCGCCACCAAGTCCGGCCAGTCTCAGAGCCCACTTATAAAATAAACACACAGACTCTTACATTATTTAAACTGCTTGGCCATTAGCTCAGGCCTGTTATTGTCTAGCTCTTACTCTTATATTTAGCCCATTTCTATTAATCTTTACTTTGCCACGTGGCTTGTGGCTTACCGGTACTTTACATCTTCCTTGTCCTGATGGCGGCTGGCAGTGTCCCTCTCTCAGCCTTCCACTTCCCAGAATTCTTTTCCTTGTCCCGCCTATACTTCCTGCCTAGCCAATGGCCAATCAGTGATTTATTTACTGACCAATCAGCAACACACTTGACATACAGACCATCCCACAGCAGTGCTCCCATTGCCATACACAGTACAAATAGCTCTCGCATCTGTTCCCAGCAAGTACAGTGTATTGGACTGAAGAGGAGCTACTGTTGTTGTCAGTTTCCTAAGCAGAATTGAACTAGATATGGCCGTGTGTGTAGGAAGCACAGTTCTTTTGTTCTGAGCAAGCTCACTGTTCAGGCCCTATAGGAAAAACAGTAGAGTAAAAGAGTGCTCTTTTCTCAAAAGCAAAGTGTGTTTCTTGTAAGGCCAGCTAGCGTTTGTTTCCCAGTCCTAAATGGAGTTGAATCACATGCAGTTTTTGTTTCTACAAGCAAGAGTTGTTTTCTGGTAAGGATAGTCACTATAGCGCTCTCATTGACATACACAGTGAAAATAGCACTCGCGTCTGTTCCCAGCAAGTACAGTGAATTGGACTGAAGAGGAGCTACTTTTCTTGTCAGTTTCCTAGGCAGAGTTGAACAGGTATGGCCCGTGTTTGTAGGAAGCACAATTCTTTTGTTCTGAGAAAGCTCACAGTTCGCATCCCATAGGAAACACAGTAGAGTAGAAAAATGCTCATTTCTCAAAAGTAGAGTGTGTTTCTTGTAAGGCGAGCTAGTGTTTGTTTTCCAGTCCTAAATCGAGTTGAATCACATGCAGTCTCTGGTCCTACGAGCAAGAGTTGTTTTCTGGTAAGGAAAGTCACTATTGAGCTCCAATTGCCATACACAGGGCAAATAGCACTCGAGGCTTTTCCCAGCAAGTACAGTGTATTGGACTGAGTAGGAGCTCCTGTTCTTGTCAGTTTCCTAAGCAGAGTTGAACTACATATGGTTCGTGTGTAGGAAGCACAGTTCTTTTGTTCGGAGCAAGCTCACTGTTTGGACCCCATAGGAAACACTGTAGAGTAGAAGAGTGCTCTTTTCTCTAAAGCAGAGTGTGTTTCTTGTAAGGCAAGCTAGCGTTTGTTTCCCAGTCATAAATGGAGTGGAATCACATGCACTTTCTGGTCCTACGAGCAAGAGTTGTTTTATGTTAAGAACAGTCACTATTGCGCTGCCATTGCCATACACAGGACAAATAGCACTGGCGTCTGTTCCCAGCAAGTACAGTGTATTGGACTGAAGAGGACCTACTGCTCTTGTCAGGTTCCTAAGCAGAGTTGAACTAGATATGGCCCGTGGGTGTAGGAAGCACAGTTCTTTTGTTCTGAGCAAGCTCACTGTTCGGACCCCATAGGAAGCACAGTAGAGTAGAAGAGTGCTCTTTTCTCAAAAGCAGAGTGTGTTTCTTGTAAGGCGAGCTAGCATTTGTTTCCCAGTCCTAAATGGAGTTGAATCACATGCACTTTCTAGTCCTACGATCAAGAGCTGTTTTCTAGTAAGAAGAGTTACTATTGTACTCCCATTGCCATATGCAGTGCAAAAAGCACTCGCGTCTTTTCCCAGCAAGTACCGTGTATTGGACTGAAGAAGAGCTACTGTTCTTGTTAGTTTCCTAAGCAGAGTTGAACTAGATATGGCCCCTGTGTGTAGGAAGCACAGTACTTTTTTTCTGAGCAAGCTCACTGTTCTGGCCCTATACGAAACACAGTAGAGTAGATGAATGCTCATTTCTCAAAAGTAGAGTGTGTTTCTTGTAGGGCGAGCTAGCATTTGTTTCCCAGGCCTAAATGGAGATGAATCACATGCAGTTTCTGGTCCTATGAGCAAGAGTTGTTTTCTGGTAAGAAGAGTCTCTATTGTGCTCCCATTGCCATACACAGTACAAATAGCTCTCACGTCTGTTCCCAGCAAGTACATTGTATTGGACTGAAGAGGAGCTACTGTTCTTGTCAGTTTCCTAAGCAGAGTTGAACTAGATATGGCCCGTGGGTGTAGGAATCACAGTTCTTTTGTTCTGAGCAAGCTCATTGTTCGGACACCATAGGAAACACAGTAGATTAGAAGAGTGCTCTTTTCTCAAAAGCAGAGTGTGTTTCTTGTAAGGCGAGCTAGCGTTTGTTTCACAGTCCTAAATGGAGTTGAATCACATTTAGTTTCTAGTCCTACAATCAAGAGCTGTTTTCTAGTAAGAAGAGTTACTATTGCACTCCCATTGCCATACACAGTGCAAATAGCACTCGCGTCTTTTCCCAGCAAGTACCGTGTATAGGACAGAAGAATAGCTACTGTTCTTGTCAGTTTCCTAAGCAGAGTTGAACTAGATATGGCCCGTGTGTGTAGGAAGCACAGTTCTTTTGTTCTGAGCAAGCTCACTGTTCTGGCCTTATAGGAAACACAGTAGAGTAGATGAAGGCTCATTTCTCAAAAGTAGAGTGTGTTTCTTGTAAGGCGAGCCTGCGTTTGTTTCCCAGTCCTAAATGGAGTTGAGTCACATGCAGTTTCTGGTCCTACGAGCAAGTGTTGTTTTCTGGTAAGAATAGTCTCTATTGTGCTCCCATTGTCATACACAGGGCAAATAGCACTGGCGTCTGTTCCCAGCAAGTACAGTGTATTGTACTGAAGAGAAGCTACTGTTCTTGTCAGTTTCCTAAGCAGAATTTAACTAGATATGGCCCGTGTATTAGAAAGCACAGTTCTTTGGTCTGAGCAACCTCACTGTTCGGACACCATTGGAAACACACTAGAGTAGATGAGTGCTCTTTTCTCAAAAGCAGAGTGTGTTTCTTGTAAGGCGAGCTAGCGTTTGTTTCCCAGTCCTAAATGGAGTTGAATCACATGCTGTTTCTAGTCCTACGATCAAGATTTGTTTTCTAGTAAGAAGAGTCACTATTGTGCTCCCATTGCCATACACAGTGCAAAGCACTCTTGTCTGTTCCCAGCAAGTACAGTGTATTGGACTGAAGAGGAGCTACTGTTCTTGTCATTTTCCCAGTAATAAATGGAGTTGAATCACATGCAGTTCCTGGTCCTACGAGGAAGAGTTGTTTTCTGGTAGAAGAGTCACTTCTGCGCTCCATTCCCATACACAGTGCTAATAGCACTCGCATCTGTTCCCAGCAAGTACAGTGTATTGGACTGAAGAGGAGCTACTGTTCTTGTCAGATTCCTAAGCAGAGTTGAACTAGATATGGCCCGTGTGTAGGAAGCACAGTTCTTTTGTTATGTGCAAGCTCACTGTTCAGACACCATAGGAAACACAGTAGAGTAGAAGAGTGCTCTTTTCTAAAAAGCAGAGTGTGTTTCTTGTAAGGCGAGCTAGCGTTTGTTTCCCAGTCCTAAATAAAGTTGAATCACATGAGATTTCTGTTCCTACGAGCAAGTGTTGTTTTCTGGTAAGAAGAGTCACTATTGTGCTCCCATTGACATACACAGTGCAAATAGCACTCGCGTCTGTTCCCAGAAAGAACAGTGATTTGGACTGAAGAGGAGCTACTGTTCTTGTCAGTTTCCAAAGCAGAGTGGAACTAGATATGACCCGTGTGTGTAGGAAGCACAGTTCTTTTGTTCTGAGCAAGCTCACTGTTCTGGCCCAATAGGAAACACAGTAGAGTAGAAGAATGCTCATTTCTCAAAAGTAGAGTGTGTTTCTTGTAAGGCGAGCTAGTGTTTTTTTCCCAGTCCTAAATGGAGTTTATTCACATGCAGTTTCTGGTCCTACGAGCAAGAGTTGCTTTCTGGTAAGAAGAGTCACTATTGCGCTCCCATTGCCATACACAGTGCAAATAGCACTCGTGTCTGTTTCCAGCAAGTACAGTGTATTGGACTGAAGAGTGGCTACTGTTCTTGTCAGGTTCCTAAGCAGAGTTGAACTAGATATGGCCCGTGTGTGTAGGAAGCACAGTTCTTTTTTTCTGAGCAAGCTCACTGTTTGGAACCCATAGGAAATTACAGTTCTTTTGCTCTGAGCAAGCTTACTGTTCTGGCCCTAAAGGAAACACAGTAGAGTAGAAGAGTGCTCTTTTCTCAAAAGCAGAGTGTGTTTCTTTAAGGCGACCTAGTGTTTGTTTTCCAGTCAGAAATAGAGTTGAGTCCCATGTAGATTCTGGTCCTACGAGCAAGAGTTGTTTTCTGGTAAGAAGAGTCACTATTGTGCTCCCATTGCCATACACGGTTCAAATAGCACTCGCGTCTGCTCCCAGCAAGTACAGTGTATTGGTCTGAAGAGGAGCTACTGTTCTTTCAGTTTCCTAAGTAGAGTTGAACTAGATATGGCCCGTTTGTGTAGGAAGCACAGTTCTTTTGTTCTGAGCAAGCTCACTGTTCGGACACCGTAGGAAACACAGTAGAGTAGAAGAGTGCTCTTTTCTCAAAAGCAGAGTGTGTTTCTTGTAAGGCGAGCTAGCATTTGTTTCCCAGTCCTAAAATGAGTTGAATCACATGCAGTTTCTGGTTCTACAAGCAAGAGTTGTTTTCTGGTAAGAAGAGTCACTATTATGCTCCCATTGCCATACACAGTGCAAATAGCACTCGCGTCTGTTCCCAGCAAGTACAGTGTATTGGACTGAAGAGGAGCAACTGTTCTTGTCAGTTTCCTAAGCAGTGTTGAACTAGATATGGCCCCTGTGTGTAGGAAGCACAGCTCTTTTGTTTTAAGCAAGCTCACTGTTCTGGCCCTATAGGAAACACAGTAGGGTAGAAGAGTGCTCTTTTCTCAAAAGCAGAGTGTGTTTTTTGTAAGGTAAGCTAGCGTTTGTTTCCCAGTCCTATATGGAGTTGAACCACATGCAGTTTCTGGTCCTACAAGCAAGAGTTCTTTTCTGGTAAGAAGAGTCACTATTGCGCTCCCATTGCCAAACACAGTGCAAATAGCACTCGCGTCTGTTCCCAGCAAGTACAGTGTATTGGACTGAAGAGGAGCAACTGTTCTTGTCAGTTTCCTAAGCAGACTTGAACTAGATATGTCCCGTGTGTGTAGGAAGCACAGTTCTTTTGTTATGAACAAGCTCACTTTTCGGGCCGCATAGGAAACACAGTAGAGTAGAAGAGTGCTCTTTTCTCAAAAGCGGAGTGTGTTTCTTAGAAGGTCAGCCAGCGATTGTTTCTCAGTCATAAATGGAGTTGAATCACATGCAGTTTTTGGTCCTCTGAGCATTAGTTGTTTTCTGGTAAGGAAAGTCACTATTTTGCTCCCTTTGCCATACACAGTGCAAATAGCACTCGCGTCTGTTCCCAGCAAGTACAGTGTATCGAACTGAAGAGGACATACTGTTCTTGTCAGTTTCCTAAGCAAAGTTGAACTAGATATGGCCCGTGAGTGTATGAAGCACAGTTTTTTTGTTCTGAGCAAGCTCACTGTTCGGATATCATAGGAAACACAGTAGAGTAGAATAGTGCTCTTTTCTCAAAAGAAGACTGTGTTTCTTGTAAGGCGAGCTAGCGTTTGTTTCCCAGTCCTAAATGGAGTAGAATCACATGCAGTATCTGGTCCTACGAGAAAGAGTTGTTTTCTGGTAAGAAGAGTCACTATTGTGCTTCCATTGCCATACACAGTGCAAATAGCACTCGCGTCTGTTCCCAGCAAGTACAGTGTATTGGACTGAAGAGGAGCTACTGTTCTTGTCAGTTTCTTAAGCAGAGTTGAAATAGATATGGCCCGTGTGTGTAGGAAGCACAGTTCTTTGGTTCTGAGCAAGCTCATTGTTTGGACTCCATAGGACAAACAGTAGAGTAGAAGAGTGCTCTTCTCTCAAAAGCAGAGTGTGTTTCTTGTAAGGCGAGCTAGCGTTTGTGTATCAGTACTAAATGGAGTTGAGTCACATGCAGATTCTGGTCCTACAAGCAAGAGTTGTTTTCTGGTAAGAAGAGTCACTATTGCGCTCCCATTGTCATACACAGGGCAAATAGCCCTGGCGACTGTTCCCAACATGTACAGTGTATTGGACTGAAGAGGATCTACTTACTGTTCCTGTCAGTTTCCTAAGCAGATTGAACTAGATATGGCCCCTGTGTGTAGGAAGCACAGTTCTTTTGTTCTGAGCAAGCTCACTGTTCTGGCCCTATAGGAAACACAGTAGAGTAGAAGAGTGCTCTTTTTTCAAAAGCAGAGTGTGTTTCTTGTAAGGCGAGCTAGCATTTGTTTCCCAGTTGTAAATGGAGTTGAATCACATGAAGTTTCTGGTCCTACAAGCAAGAGTTGTTTTCTGGTAAGAAGAGTCACTCTTGCACTGCCATTGCCATACACAGGGCAAATAGCACTGGCGTCTGTTCCCAGCATGTACTGTGTATTGGACTAAGAGGATCTACTGTTCTTGTCAGTTTCCTAAGCAAAGTTGAACTAGATATGGCCCGTGTGTGTAGGAAGCACAGTTCTTTTGTTCTGAGCAATCTCACTGTTCGGACACCATAGGAAACACAGTAGAGTAGAAGAGTGCTCTCTTCTCAAAAGCAGACTGTGTTTCTTGTAAGGCGAGCTAGCGTTTCTTTCCCAGTCCTAAATGGAGTAGAATCACATGCAGTTTCTGGTCCTACGAGCAAGAGTTGTTTTCTGGTAGAAGAGTCACTATTGCGCTCCCATTGCCATACACAGTGCAAATAGCACTCGCGTCTGTTCCCAGCAAGTACAGTGTAATGGACTGAAGAGGATCTACTTTTCTTGTCAGGTTCCTAAGCAGAATTGAACTAGATATGGCCATGTGTTTAGGAAGCACAGTTCTTTTGTTCTGAGCAAGCTCACTGTTCGGACCCCATAGGAAACACAGTAGAGTAGAAGAGTGCTCTTTCCTCAAAAGCAGAGTGTGTTTCATGTAAGGCGAGCTAGCATTTGTTTCCCAGTCCTAAATTGAGTTGAATCACATGCAGTTTCTGGTCCTACGAGCAAGAGTTGTTTTCTGGAAAGGAAAGTCACTATTACGCTCCCATTGCCATACACAGTGCAAATATCACTCGCTTCTGTTCACCACAAGTACAGTGTATCGGACTGAAGAGGAGCTACTGTTCTTGTCAGTTTCCTAAGCAGAGTTGAACTAGATATGGCCCGTGTGTGTAGGAAGCACAGTTCTTATGTTCTGAGCAAGCTCACTGTTCTGGCCCTATAGGAAACACAGTAGAGTAGAAGAGTGCTCTTTTCTCAAAAGCAGAGTGTGTTTCATGTAAGGCGAGCTAGCATTTGTTTCCCAGTCCTAAATTGAGTTGAATCACATGCAGTTTCTGGTCCTACGAGCAAGAGTTGTTTTCTGGAAAGGAAAGTCACTATTACGCTCCCATTGCCATACACAGTGCAAATATCACTCGCTTCTTTTCACCACAATTACAGTGTATCGGACTGAAGAGGAGCTACTGTTCTTGTCAGTTTCCTAAGCAGAGTTGAACTAGATATGGCCCGTGTGTGTAGGAAGCACAGTTCTTATGTTCTGAGCAAGCTCACTGTTCTGGCCCTATAGGAAACACAGTAGAGTAGAAGAGTGCTCTTTTCTCAAAAGCAGAGTGTGTTTCTTGGAAAGCGAGCTAGGGTTTGTTTCCCAGTCCTAAATGGAGTTGAATCACATTCAGTTTCTGGTCCTACGAACAAGAGTTGTTTTCTTGTAAGGAAAGTCACTATTGCGCTCCCATTGCCCTACACAAGGCAAATAGCACTCGCGACTTTTCCCAGCAAGTACAGTGTATTGGACTGAATAGGAGCTACTGTTCTTGTCAGTTTCCTAACCAGAGTTGAACTAGATGTGGTCCGTGTGTGTATTAAGCACAGTTCTTTTATTCTGAGCAAGTTCACTGTTTGGACCCCATAGGAAACACAGTAGAGTAGAAGAGTGCTATTTTCTCTAAAGCAGAGTGTGTTTCTTGTAAGGCGAGCTAGCATTTGTTTCCCAGTCCTAAATGGAGTGGAATCACATGCAGTTTCTAGTCCTATGAGCAAGAGTTGTTTTCTGGTAAGGAAAGTCACTATTGCGCTCCCATTGCCATACACAGTGCAAATAGCACATGCGCCTGTTGCCAGCAAGTACAGTGTATTGGACTGAAGAGGAGCTACTGTTCTTGTCAGTTTCCTTAGCAGAGTTGAACTAGATATGGCCCGTGTGTGTAGGAAGCACAGTTCTTTTGTTCTGAGCAAGCTCACTGTTCGGAACTCATAGGAAACACAGTAGAGTAGAAGAGTGCTCTTTAATCAAAAGCAGAGTGTATTTCATGTAAGGCGAGCTGGCATTTGTTTCCCAGTCCTAAATGGAGTTGAATCACATGCAGTTTCTGGTCCTATGACCAAGAGCTGTTTTCTGGTAAGGAAAGTCACTATTTTGCTCCCATTGCCATCCACAGTGCAAATAGCCCTCCCGTCTGTTCCCAGCAAGTACAGTGTATTGGACGGAAGAGGAGCTACTGTTCTTGTCAGTTTCCTAAGCAGAGTTGAACTAGTTATGGCCCTGTGTTGGAAGCACAGTTCTTTTGTTCTGAGCAAGCTCACTGTTCTGGCCCTATAGGAAACACAGTAGAGTAGAAGAGTGCTCTTTCCACAAAAGCAGAGTGTGTTTCTTGTAAGGTGAGCTAGCTTTTGTTTCCCAGTCCTAAATGGAGTTGAATCACATGCAGTTTCTGGTCCTACGAGCAAGAATTGTTTTATAGTAAGAAGAGTCACTATTGCGCTGCCATTGCCATACACAGGACAAATAGCACTGGCGTCTGTTCCCAGCAAGTACAGTGTATTGGACTGAAGAGGATCTACTGTTCTTGTCAGGTTCCTAAACAGAATTGAACTAGATATGGTCTTGTATGCAGGAAGCACAGTTCTTTTGTTCTGAGCAGGCTCACTGTTCGGACCCCATAGGAAACACAGTAGAGTAGAAGAGTGCTCTTTTATCAAAAGCAGAGTGTGTTTCTTGTAAGGCGAGCTAGCATTTGTTTCCTAGTCCTAAATGGAGTTGAGTCACATGCAGTTTCTGGTCCTACGAGCAAGAGTTGTTTTCCGGTAAGACGAGTCACTATTGTGCTCCATTTGCCATACACAGTGCAAATAGCACTCGCGTCTGTTCCCCGCAAGTACACTGTATTGGACTGAAGAGGAGCTACTGTTCTTGTCAGTTTCCTAAGCAGAGTTGAACTAGATATGGCCCGTGTGTGTAGGAAGCACAGTTCTTTTGTTCTGAGCAAGCTCACTGTTAGGACCCCATAGGAAGCACAGTAGAGTAGAAGAGTGCTCTTTTCTCAAAAGCAGAGTGTGTTTCATGTAAGGCGAGCTAGCATTTGTTTCCCAGTCCTAAATGGAGTTGAATCACATGCAGTTTCTGGTCCTACGAGCAAGAGTTGTTTTCTGGTAAAGAAAGTCACTATTGCGCTCCCATTGCCATACACAGTGCAAATAGCACTCGCGTCTGTTCTCAGCAATTACAGTGTATTGGACTGAAGAGGAGCTACTGTTCTTGTCAGTTTCCTAAGCAGAGTTGAACTAGATGTGGCCCGTGTGTATTAAGCACAGTTCTTTTGTTCTGAGCAAGCTCACTGTTCTGGCCCTATAGGAAACACAGTAGAGTAGAAGAGTGCTTTTTCTCTAAAGCAGAGTGTGTTTCTTGTAAGGTGAGCTAGCTTTTGTTTGCCAGTCCTAAATGGAGTTGAATCACATGCAGTTTCTGGTCCTACAAGCAAGAGTTGTTTTATGGTACGAAGAGTCACTATTGCGCTGCCATTGCCATACACAGGACAAATAGCACTGGCGTCTGTTCCCAGGAAGTACAGTGTATTGGACTGAAGAGGATCTACTGTTCTTGTCAGGTTCCTAAGCAGAATTGAACTAGTTATAGCCATGTGTGTAGGAAGCACAGTTCTTTTGTTCTGAGCAAGCTCACTGTTCAGACCCAATAGGAAACACAGTAGAGTAGAAGAGTGCTCTTTTCTCAAAAGCAGAGTGTGTTTCTTGTAAGGCGAGCTAGCATTTGTTTCCCAGTCCTAAATGGAGTGGAATCACATGCAGTTTCTAGTCCTATGAGCAAGAGTTGTTTTCTGGTAAGGAAAGTCACTATTGCGCTCCCATTGCCATACACAGTGCAAATAGCACATGCGCCTGTTGCCAGCAAGTACAGTGTATTGGACTGAAGAGGAGCTACTGTTCTTGTCAGTTTCCTTAGCAGAGTTGAACTAGATATGGCCCGTGTGTGTAGGAAGCACAGTTCTTTTGTTCTGAGCAAGCTCACTGTTCGGAACTCATAGGAAACACAGTAGAGTAGAAGAGTGCTCTTTAATCAAAAGCAGAGTGTATTTCATGTAAGGCGAGCTGGCATTTGTTTCCCAGTCCTAAATGGAGTTGAATCACATGCAGTTTCTGGTCCTATGACCAAGAGCTGTTTTCTGGTAAGGAAAGTCACTATTTTGCTCCCATTGCCATCCACAGTGCAAATAGCCCTCCCGTCTGTTCCCAGCAAGTACAGTGTATTGGACGGAAGAGGAGCTACTGTTCTTGTCAGTTTCCTAAGCAGAGTTGAACTAGTTATGGCCCTGTGTTGGAAGCACAGTTCTTTTGTTCTGAGCAAGCTCACTGTTCTGGCCCTATAGGAAACACAGTAGAGTAGAAGAGTGCTCTTTCCACAAAAGCAGAGTGTGTTTCTTGTAAGGTGAGCTAGCTTTTGTTTCCCAGTCCTAAATGGAGTTGAATCACATGCAGTTTCTGGTCCTACGAGCAAGAATTGTTTTATAGTAAGAAGAGTCACTATTGCGCTGCCATTGCCATACACAGGACAAATAGCACTGGCGTCTGTTCCCAGCAAGTACAGTGTATTGGACTGAAGAGGATCTACTGTTCTTGTCAGGTTCCTAAACAGAATTGAACTAGATATGGTCTTGTATGCAGGAAGCACAGTTCTTTTGTTCTGAGCAGGCTCACTGTTCGGACCCCATAGGAAACACAGTAGAGTAGAAGAGTGCTCTTTTATCAAAAGCAGAGTGTGTTTCTTGTAAGGCGAGCTAGCATTTGTTTCCTAGTCCTAAATGGAGTTGAGTCACATGCAGTTTCTGGTCCTACGAGCAAGAGTTGTTTTCCGGTAAGACGAGTCACTATTGTGCTCCATTTGCCATACACAGTGCAAATAGCACTCGCGTCTGTTCCCCGCAAGTACACTGTATTGGACTGAAGAGGAGCTACTGTTCTTGTCAGTTTCCTAAGCAGAGTTGAACTAGATATGGCCCGTGTGTGTAGGAAGCACAGTTCTTTTGTTCTGAGCAAGCTCACTGTTAGGACCCCATAGGAAGCACAGTAGAGTAGAAGAGTGCTCTTTTCTCAAAAGCAGAGTGTGTTTCATGTAAGGCGAGCTAGCATTTGTTTCCCAGTCCTAAATGGAGTTGAATCACATGCAGTTTCTGGTCCTACGAGCAAGAGTTGTTTTCTGGTAAAGAAAGTCACTATTGCGCTCCCATTGCCATACACAGTGCAAATAGCACTCGCGTCTGTTCTCAGCAATTACAGTGTATTGGACTGAAGAGGAGCTACTGTTCTTGTCAGTTTCCTAAGCAGAGTTGAACTAGATGTGGCCCGTGTGTATTAAGCACAGTTCTTTTGTTCTGAGCAAGCTCACTGTTCTGGCCCTATAGGAAACACAGTAGAGTAGAAGAGTGCTCTTTTCTCTAAAGCAGAGTGTGTTTCTTGTAAGGTGAGCTAGCTTTTGTTTGCCAGTCCTAAATGGAGTTGAATCACATGCAGTTTCTGGTCCTACAAGCAAGAGTTGTTTTATGGTACGAAGAGTCACTATTGCGCTGCCATTGCCATACACAGGACAAATAGCACTGGCGTCTGTTCCCAGGAAGTACAGTGTATTGGACTGAAGAGGATCTACTGTTCTTGTCAGGTTCCTAAGCAGAATTGAACTAGTTATAGCCATGTGTGTAGGAAGCACAGTTCTTTTGTTCTGAGCAAGCTCACTGTTCAGACCCAATAGGAAACACAGTAGAGTAGAAGAGTGCTCTTTTCTCAAAAGCAGAGTGTGTTTCTTGTAAGGCGAGCTAGCATTTGTTTCCCAGTCCTAAATGGAGTGGAATCACATGCAGTTTCTAGTCCTATGAGCAAGAGTTGTTTTCTGGTAAGGAAAGTCACTATTGCGCTCCCATTGCCATACACAGTGCAAATAGCACATGCGCCTGTTGCCAGCAAGTACAGTGTATTGGACTGAAGAGGAGCTACTGTTCTTGTCAGTTTCCTTAGCAGAGTTGAACTAGATATGGCCCGTGTGTGTAGGAAGCACAGTTCTTTTGTTCTGAGCAAGCTCACTGTTCGGAACTCATAGGAAACACAGTAGAGTAGAAGAGTGCTCTTTAATCAAAAGCAGAGTGTATTTCATGTAAGGCGAGCTGGCATTTGTTTCCCAGTCCTAAATGGAGTTGAATCACATGCAGTTTCTGGTCCTATGACCAAGAGCTGTTTTCTGGTAAGGAAAGTCACTATTTTGCTCCCTTTGCCATCCACAGTGCAAATAGCCCTCCCGTCTGTTCCCAGCAAGTACAGTGTATTGGACGGAAGAGGAGCTACTGTTCTTGTCAGTTTCCTAAGCAGAGTTGAACTAGTTATGGCCCTGTGTTGGAAGCACAGTTCTTTTGTTCTGAGCAAGCTCACTGTTCTGGCCCTATAGGAAACACAGTAGAGTAGAAGAGTGCTCTTTCCACAAAAGCAGAGTGTGTTTCTTGTAAGGTGAGCTAGCTTTTGTTTCCCAGTCCTAAATGAAGTTGAATCACATGCAGTTTCTGGTCCTACGAGCAAGAATTGTTTTATAGTAAGAAGAGTCACTATTGCGCTGCCATTGCCATACACAGGACAAATAGCACTGGCGTCTGTTCCCAGCAAGTACAGTGTATTGGACTGAAGAGGATCTACTGTTCTTGTCAGGTTCCTAAACAGAATTGAACTAGATATGGTCTTGTATGCAGGAAGCACAGTTCTTTTGTTCTGAGCAGGCTCACTGTTCGGACCCCATAGGAAACACAGTAGAGTAGAAGAGTGCTCTTTTATCAAAAGCAGAGTGTGTTTCTTGTAAGGCGAGCTAGCATTTGTTTCCTAGTCCTAAATGGAGTTGAGTCACATGCAGTTTCTGGTCCTACGAGCAAGAGTTGTTTTCCGGTAAGACGAGTCACTATTGTGCTCCATTTGCCATACACAGTGCAAATAGCACTCGCGTCTGTTCCTCGCAAGTACACTGTATTGGACTGAAGAGGAGCTACTGTTCTTGTCAGTTTCCTAAGCAGAGTTGAACTAGATATGGCCCGTGTGTGTAGGAAGCACAGTTCTTTTGTTCTGAGCAAGCTCACTGTTAGGACCCCATAGGAAGCACAGTAGAGTAGAAGAGTGCTCTTTTCTCAAAAGCAGAGTGTGTTTCATGTAAGGCGAGCTAGCATTTGTTTCCCAGTCCTAAATGGAGTTGAATCACATGCAGTTTCTGGTCCTACGAGCAAGAGTTGTTTTCTGGTAAAGAAAGTCACTATTGCGCTCCCATTGCCATACACAGTGCAAATAGCACTCGCGTCTGTTCTCAGCAAGTACAGTGTATTGGACTGAAGAGGAGCTACTGTTCTTGTCAGTTTCCTAAGCAGAGTTGAACTAGATGTGGCCCGTGTGTATTAAGCACAGTTCTTTTGTTCTGAGCAAGCTCACTGTTCTGGCCCTATAGGAAACACAGTAGAGTAGAAGAGTGCTCTTTTCTCTAAAGCAGAGTGTGTTTCTTGTAAGGTGAGCTAGCTTTTGTTTGCCAGTCCTAAATGGAGTTGAATCACATGCAGTTTCTGGTCCTACAAGCAAGAGTTGTTTTATGGTACGAAGAGTCACTATTGCGCTGCCATTGCCATACACAGGACAAATAGCACTGGCGTCTGTTCCCAGGAAGTACAGTGTATTGGACTGAAGAGGATCTACTGTTCTTGTCAGGTTCCTAAGCAGAATTGAACTAGTTATAGCCATGTGTGTAGGAAGCACAGTTCTTTTGTTCTGAGCAAGCTCACTGTTCAGACCCAATAGGAAACACAGTAGAGTAGAAGAGTGCTCTTTTCTCAAAAGCAGAGTGTGTTTCTTGTAAGGCGAGCTAGCATTTGTTTCCCAGTCCTAAATGGAGTGGAATCACATGCAGTTTCTGGTCCTAAGAGCATGAGTTGTTTTCTTGTAAGGAAAGTCACTATTGTGCTCCCCTTGCCATACACAGTGCAAATAGCTCTCGCGTCTGTTCCCAGCAAGTATAGTGTATCGGACTGAAGAGGAGCTACTGTTCTTGTCAGTTTCCTAAGCAGAGTTGAACATGATATGGCCCTTGTGTGTAGGAAGCACAGTTCTTATGTTCTGAGCAAGCTCACTCTTCTGGCCCTGTAGGAAACACAGTAGAGTAGAAGCGTGCTCTTTTCTCAAAAGCAGAGTGTGTTTTTGTAAGGCGAGCTAGCGTTTGTTTCCTAGTTAAATGGAGTTGAATCACATGCAGTTTCTGGTCCTACGAAGAAGAGTTGTTTTCTGGTAAAGAAAGTCACTATTGCGCTCCCATTGCCATACACAGTGCAAATAGCACTCGCGTCTGTTCCCAGCAAGTACAGTGTATCGGACTGAAGAGGAGCTACTGTTCTTGTCAGTTTCCTAAGCAGAGTTGAACTAGATAAGGCCCGTGTGTAGGAAGCACAGTTCTTTTGTTCTGAGCAAGCTCACTGTTCTGGCCCTATAGGAAACACAGTAGAGTAGAAGAGTGCTCTTTTCACAAAAGCAGAGTGTGTTTCATGCAAGGAGAGCTAGCATTTATATCCCAGTCCTAAATGGAGTTGAACCACATGAAGTTTCTGGTCCTATGAGCAAGAGATGTTTTCTGGTAAGGAAAGTCACTATTGTGCTCCCATTGCCATACACAGTGCAAATAGCACTCGCGTCTGTTCCCAGCAAGTACAGTGTTTCGGACTGAAGAGGAGCTACTGTTTCTGTCAGTTTCCTAAGCAGAGTTGAACTAGTTATGGCCCGTGTGTAGGAAGCACAGTTCTTTTGTTCTGACCAAGCTCACTGTTCTGGCCATATAGGAAACACAGTAGAGTAGAAGAGTGCTCTTTTCTCAAAAGCAGAGTGTGTTTCATGTAAGGCGAGCTAGCATTTGTTTCCCAGTTCTAAATGGAGTTGAATCAAATGCAGTTTCTGGTCCTACGAGCAAGAGTTGTTCACTGGAAAGGAGAGTCACTATTGCGCTCCCCTTGCCATACACATTGCAAATAGCTCTCGCGTCTGTTCCCAGCAAGTACAGTGTATCAGACTGAAGAGGAGCTACTGTTTTTGTCAGTTTCCTAATCAGAGTTGAACTAGATATGGCCCGTGTGTGTAGGAAGCACAGTTCTTATGTTCTGAGCAAGTTCACTCTTCTGGCCCTATAGGAAACACAGTAGAGTAGAAGAGTGCTCTTTTCTCAAAAGCAGAGTGTGTTTTTGTAAGGCGAGCTAGCGTTTGTTTCCTAGTCCTAAATGGAGTTGAATCACATGCAGTTTTTGGTCCTATGAACAAGAGTTGTTTTCTGGTAAGGAAAGTCACTATTGCGCTCCCATTACCCTTCACAAGGCAAATAGCACTCGCGTCTTTTCCCAGCAAGTACAGTGTATTGGACTGAATAGGAGCTACTCTTCTTGTCATTTTACTAAGCAGAGTTGAACTGGAATTGGTCCGTGTGTGTAGTAAGCACAGTTCTTTTGTTCTGAGCAAGCTCACTGTTTGGACCCCATAGGAAACACAGTAGAGTAGAAGAGTGCTCTTTTCTCTAAAGCAGAGTGTGTTTCTTGTAAGGCAAGCTACCGTTTGTTTCCCAGTCCTAAATGGAGTGGAATCACATGCAGTTTCTGGTCCTACGAGCAAGAGTTGTTTTCTGGTAAGGAAAGTCACTATTGCGCTCCCTTTACCATACACAGTGCAAATAGCCCTCCCGTCTGTTCCCAGGAAGTACAGTGTATTGGACTGAAGAGGAGCTACTGTTCTTGTCAGTTTCCTAAGCAGAGTTGAACTAGATAAGGCCCGTGTGTGTAGGAAGCACATTTCTTATGTTCTGAGCAAGGTCACTCTTCTGGCCCTATAGGAAAAACAGTAGAGGAGAAGAGTGCTCTTTTCTCAAAAGCAGAGTGTGTTTCTTGTAAAGCGAGCTTGAGTTTGTTTCCCAGTCCTAAATGGAGTTGAATCACATGCAGTTTCTGGTCCTACGAGCAAGAGTTGTTTTCTGGTAAGAAGAGTCACTATTGCGCTGCCATTGCCATACACAGGACTAATAGCACTGGCGTCTGTTCCCAGCAAGTACAGTGTATTGGACTGTAGAGGATCTACTGTTCTTGTCAGGTTCCTAAGCAGAATTGAACTAGATATGGCCGTGAGTGTAGGAAGCACAGTTCTTTTGTTCTGAGCAAGCTCAATTTTCGGAACACATAGGAAACACAGTAGAGTAGAAGAGTGCCCTTTTCTCTAAAGCAGAGTGTGTTTCTTGTAAGGCGAGCTACCGTTTGTTTCCCAGTCCTAAATGGAGTGGAATCACATGCAGTTTCTGGTCCTACGAGCAAGAGTTGTTTTCTGGTAAGGAAAGTCACTATTGTGCTCCCATTGCCATACACAGTGCAAATAACCCTCCCATCTTTTTTCAGCAAGTGCAGTGTATTGGACTGAATAGGAACAACTGTTCTTGTCTGTTTACTAAGCAGAGTTGAACTAGATATGGCCGTGTGAGTAGGAAGTACAGTTTTTTTGTTCTGAGCAAGCTCACTGTTCGGACACCATAGGAAACACAGTAGAGTAGAAGAGTGCTCTTTTCTCAAAAGCAGAGTGTGTTTCTTGTAAGGCGAGCTAGCTTTTGTTTCCCAGTCCTAAATGGAGTTGAATCACATGCAGTTTCTGGTCCTACGAGCAAGAGTTGTTTTATGGTAAGAAGAGTCACTATTGTGCTGCCATTGACATATACAGGACAAATAGCACTGGCGTCTGTTCCCAGCAAGTACAGTGTATTGGACTGAAGAGGATCTACTGTTCTTGTCAGGTTCCTAAGCAGAATTGAACTAGATATGGCCGTGTGTGTAGGAATCACAGTTCTTTTGTTCTGAGCAAGCTCACTGTTCGGACACCATAGGAAACACAGTAGAGTAGAAGAGTGCTCTTTTCTCAAAAGCAGAGTGTGTTTCTTGTAAGGCGAGCTAGCATTTGTTTCCCAGTTCTAAATGGAGTTGAATCACATGCAGTTTCTGGTCCTACGAGCAAGAGTTGTTCACTGGAAAGGAAAGTCACTATTGCGCTCCCATTGCCATACATATTTCAAATAGCTCTCGCGTCTGTTCCCAGCAAGTACAGTGCATCAGACTAAAGAGGAGCTACTGTTCTTGTCAGTTTCCTAAGCAGAGTTGAACTAGATATGTCCCGTGGTTTAGGAAGCACAGTTCTTATGTTCTGAGCAAGTTCACTCTTCTCGCCCTATAGGAAACACAGTAGAGTAGAAGAGTGCTCTTTTCTCAAAAGCAGAGTGTGTTTTTGTAAGGCGAGCTAGCGTTTATTTCCTAGTCTTAAATGGAGTTGAATCACATGCAGTTTCTGGTCCTATGAACAAGAGTTGTTTTCTGGTAAGGAAAGTCACTATTGTGCTCCCATTACCCTTCACAAGGCAAATAGCACTCGCGTCTTTTCCCAGCAAGTACAGTGTATTGGACTGAATAGGAGCTACTCTTCTTGTTAGTTTACTAAGCAGAGTTGAACTAGATATGGTCCGTGTGTGTAGGAAGCACTGTTCTTTTGTTCTGAGCAAGCTCACTGTTTGGACCCCATAGGAAACACAGTAGAGTAGAAGAGTGCTCTTTTCTCTAAAGCAGGTTGTGTTTCTTGTAAGGCATGCTACCGTTTGTTTCCCAGTCCTAAATGGAGTGGAATCACATGCAGTTTCTGGTCCTACGAGCAAGAGTTGTTTTCTGGTAAGGAAAGTCACTATTGCGCTCCCTTTGCCATACACAGTGCAAATAGCCCTTCCGTCTGTTCCCAGCAAGTACAGTGTATTAGACTGAAGAGGAGCTACTGTTCTTCTCAGTTTCCTAAGCAGAGTTGAACTACATATGGTCCGTGTGTGTAGGAAGCACAGTTCTTTTGTTCCGAGCAAGCTCACTCTTCTGGCCCTATAGGAAACACAGTAGAGTAGAAGAGTGCTCTTTTCTCAAAAGCAGAGTGTGTTTCTTGTAAAGCAAGCTAGAGTTTGTTTCCCAGTCCTAAATGGAGTTGAATCACATGCAGTTTCTGATCCTACGAGCAAGAGTTGTTTTCTGGTAAGAAGTGTCACTATTGCGCTGCCATTGCCATACACAGGACAAATAGCACTGGCGTCTGTTCCCAGCAAGTACAGTGTATTGGACTGAAGAGGATATACTGTTCTCGTCAGGATCCTAAGCAGACTTGAACTAGATATGGCCGTGTGAGTAGGAAGTATAGTTTTTTTTGTTCTGAGCAAGCTCACTGTTCGGAACACATAGGAAACACAGTAGAGTAGAAGAGTGCTCTTTTCTCAAAAGCAGAGTGTGTTTCATGTAAGGCGAGCTAGCGTTTGTTTCCCAGTCCTAAATGGAGTTGAGTCACATGCAGTTTTTTGTCCTACGAGCAAGAGTTGTTTTCTGGTAAGACAAGTCACTATTGTGCTCCAATGCCATACACAGTGCAAATAGCACTCGCGTCTGTTCCCCGCAAGTACAGTGTATTGGACTGAAGAGGAGCTACTGTTCTTGTTGGTTTCCTAAGCAGAGTTGAACTAGATATGGCCCGTGTGTGTAAGAAGCACAGTTCTTTTGTTCTGAGCAAGCTCACTGTTCGGACCCGATAGGAAACACAATAGAGTAGAAGAGTGCTCTTTTCTCAAATGCAGAGTGTGTTTCATGTAAGGCGAGCTAGCATTTGTTTCCCAGTCCTAAATGGAGTTGAATCACATGCAGTTTCTGGTCCTACGAGCAAGAGTTGTTTTCTGGTAAGAAGAGTCACTATTGCGCTGTCATTGCCATACACAGGACTAAGAGCACTGGCGTCTGTTCCCAGCAAGTACAGTGTATTGGACTGTAGAGGATCTACTGTTCTTGTCAGGTTCCTAAGCAGAATTGAACTAGATATGGCCGTGTGTGTAGGAAGCACAGTTCTTTTGTTCTGAGCAAGCTCACTTTTTGGAACACATAGGAAACACAGTAGAGTAGAAGAGTGCTCTTTCCACAAAAGCAGAGTGTGTTTCTTGTAAGGTGAGCTAGCTTTTGTTTCCCAGTCCTAAATGGAGTTGAATCACATGCAGTTTCTGGTCCTACGAGCAAGAGTTGTTTTATAGTAAGAAGAGTCACTATTGCGCTGCCATTGCCATACACAGGACAAATAGCCCTGGCGTTTGTTCCCAGCAAGTACAGTGTATTGGACTGAAGAGGATCTACTGTTCTTGTCAGGTTCCTAAACAGATATGGTCTTGTATGTAGGAAGCACAGTTCTTTTGTTCTGAGCAGGCTCACTGTTCGGACCCCATAGGAAACACAGTAGAGTACAAGAGTGCTCTCTTCTCAAAAGCAGACTGTGTTTCTTGTAAGGCGAGCTAGCGTTTCTTTCCCAGTCCTAAATGGAGTAGAATCACATGCAGTTTCTGGTCCTACGAGCAAGAGTTGTTTTCTGGTAGAAGAGTCACTATTGCGCTCCCATTGCCATACACAGTGCAAATAGCACTCGCGTCTGTTCCCAGCAAGTACAGTGTATTGGACTGAAGAGGAGCTACTGTTCTTGTCAGTTTACTAAGCACAGTTGAACTAGATATGGCCCGTGTGTGTAGGAAGCACAGTTCTTTTGTTATGACCAAGCTCACTGTTCGGAACCCATAGGAAACACAGTAGAGTAGAAGAGTGCTCTTTTCTCAAAAGCAGACTGTGTTTCTTGTAAAGCGAGCTAGAGTTTGTTTCCCAGTCCTAAATGGAGTGGAATCACATGCAGTTTCTGGTCCTACGAGCAAGAGTTGTTTTCTGGTAAGGAAAGTCACTATTGCGCTCCACTTGCCATACATAGTGCAAATAGCTCTCGCGTCTGTTCCCAGCAAGTACAGTGTATTGGACTGAAGAGGAGCTACTGTTCTTGTCAGTTTCCTAAGCAGAGTTGAACTAGATATGGCCCGTGTGTGTAGGAAGCACAGTTCTTTTGTTCTGAGCAAGCTCACTGTTCAGACCCAATAGGAAACACAGTAGAGGAGAAGAGTGCTCTTTTCTCAAAAGCAGAGTGTGTTCCTTGTAAGGCGAGCTAGCGTTTGTTTCCCAGTCCTAATTGGATTTGAGTCACATGCAGTTTCTGGTCCTAAGAACAAGAGTTGTTTTCTGGTAAGGAAAGTCACTAGTGCGCGCCCATTGCCTTACACAAGGCAAATAGCACTCGCGTCTTTTCCCAGCAAGTACAGTGTATTGGACTGAATAGGAGTTACTGTTCTTGTCAGTTTCCTAAGTAGAGTTGAACTAGATATGGCCCGTGTGTGTAGGAAGCACAGTTCTTTTGTTCTGAGCAAGCTCACTGTTCTGGCCCTATAAGAAACACAGCAGAGTAGAAGAGTGCTCTTTGCTCTAAAGCACAGTGTGTTTCTTGTAAGGTCAGCTAGCTTTTGTTTCCCAGTCCTAAATGGAGTTGAATCACATGCAGTTTCTGGTCCTACGATCAAGAGTTGTTTTATGGTAAGAAGAGTCACTATTGCGCTGCCATTGCCATACACAGGACATATAACACTGGAGTCTCTTCCCAGCAAGTACGGTGTATTGGACTGAAGAGAAGCTACTGTTCTTGTCAGGTTCCTAAGCAGAATTGAACTAGATATGGCCGTGTGTGTAGGAAGCACAGTTCTTTTGTTCTGAGGAAGCTCAGTGTTCGGACCCCATAGGAAACACAGTGTAGTAGAAGAGTGCTCTTTTCTCAAAAGCAGAGTGTGTTTCTTTTAATGCGAGCTAGCGTTTGTTTCCCAGTCCTAAATTGAGTTGAGTCACGTGCAGGTTTTTGTCCTAGGAGCAAGAGTTGTTTTCTGGTAGGGCGAGTCACTATTGTGCTCCAATTGCCATACACAGTGCAAATAGCTCTCGCGTCTGTTCCCAGCAAGTACAGTGTATCAGACTGAAGAGGAGCTACTGTTCTTGTAGGTTTCCTAAGCAGAGTTGAACATGATATGGCCCTTGTGTGTAGGAAGCACAGTTCTTATGTTCTGAACAAGCTAACTCCTCTGGCCCTATAGGAAACACAGTAGAGTAGAAGCGTGCTCTTTTCTCAAAAGCAGAGTGTGTTTTTGTAAGGCGAGCTAGCGTTTGTTTCCTAGTTAAATGGAGTTGAATCACATGCAGTTTCTGGTCCTACGAAGAAGAGTTGTTTTCTGGTAAAGAAAGTCACTATTGCGCTCCCATTGCCATACACAGTGCAAATAGCACTCGCGTCTGTTCCCAGCAAGTACAGTGTATCGGACTGAAGAGGAGCTACTGTTCTTGTCAGTTTCCTAAGCAGAGTTGAACTAGATAAGGCCCGTGTGTAGGAAGCACAGTTCTTTTGTTCTGAGCAAGCTCACTGTTCTGGCCCTATAGGAAACACAGTAGAGTAGAAGAGTGCTCTTTTCTCTAAAGCAGAGTGTGTTTCTTGTAAGGTGAGCTAGCGTTTGTTTCCCAGTCCTAAATGGAGTTGAATCACATGTAGTTTCTGGTCCTACGAGCAAGAGTTGTTTTATGGTAAGAAGAGTCACTATTGCGCTGCCATTGCCATACACAGGACAAATAGCACTGGCGTCTGTTCCCAGGAAATACAGAGTATTGGACTGAAGAGGATCTACTGTTCTTGTCAGGTTCCTAAGCAGAATTGAACTAGTTATGGCCGTGTGTGTATAAAGCACAGTTCTTTTGTTCTGAGCAAGCTCACTGTTCAGACCCAATAGGAAACACAGTAGAGTAGAAGAGTGCTCTTTTCTCAAAAGCAGAGTGTGTTTCTTGTAAGGCGAGCTAGCGTTTGTTTCCCAGTCCTAAATGGAGTTGAGTCACGTGCAGTTTTTTGTCCTATGAGCAAGAGTTGTTTTCTGGTAAGACGAGTCACTATTGTGCTCCAATTGCCATACACAGTGCAAATAGCTCTCGCGTCTGTTCCCCCAAAGTACAGTGTATTGGACTGAAGAGGATCTACTGTTCTTGTCAGTTTCCTAAGTAGAGTTGAACTAGATATGGCCCGTGTGTAGGAAGCTCAGTTGTTTTGTTCTGAGCAAGCTCACTGTTCGGACCCCATAGGAAACACAGTAGAGTAGAAGAGTGCTCTTTTCTCAAAAGCAGACTGTGTTTCTTGTAAAGCGAGCTAGAGTTTGTTTCCCAGTCCTAAATGGAGTGGAATCACATGCAGTTTCTGGTCCTACGAGCAAGAGTTGTTTTATGGTAAGGAAAGTCACTATTGTGCTCCCCTTGCCATACATAGTGCAAATAGCTCTCGCGTCTGTTCCCAGCAAGTACAGTGTATCGGACTGAAGAGGAGCTACTGTTCTTGTCAGTGTCCTAAGCAGAGTTGAACTAGATATGGCCCGTGTGTTTAGGAAGCACAGTTCTTTTGTTCTGAGCAAGCTCACTGTTCAGACCCAATAGGAAACACAGTAGAGGAGAAGAGTGCTCTTTTCTCAAAAGCAGAGTGTGTTCCTTGTAAGGCGAGTTAGCGTTTGTTTCCCAGTCCTAAATGGATTTGAGTCACATGCAGTTTCTGGTCCTAAGAACAAGAGTTGTTTTCTGGTAAGGAAAGTCACTATTGCGCGCCCATTGCCTTACACAAGGCAAATAGCACTCGCGTCTTTTCCCAGCAAGTACAGTGTATTGGACTGAATAGGAGTTACTGTTCTTGTCAGTTTCCTAAGTAGAGTTGAACTAGATATGGCCCATGTGTGTAGGAAGCACAGTTCTTTTGTTCTGAGTAAGCTCACTCTTCTGGCCCTATAGGAAACACAGCAGAGTAGAAGAGTGCTCTTTTCTCTAAAGCAGAGTGTGTTTCTTGTAAGGTCAGCTAGCTTTTGTTTCCCAGTCCTAAATGGAGTTGAATTACATGCAGTTTCTGGTCCTACGAGCAAGAGTTGTTTTTATGGTAAGAAGAGTCACTATTGCGCTGCCATTGCCATACACAGGACAAATAACACTGGCGTCTGTTCCCAGCAAGTACGGTGTATTGGACTGAAGAGAAGCTACTGTTCTTGTCAGGTTCCTAAGCAGAATTGAACTAGATATGGCCGTGTGTGTAGGAAGCACAGTTCTTTTGTTCTGAGGAAGCTCAGTGTTCGGACCCCATAGGAAACACAGTGTAGTAGAAGAGTGCTCTTTTCTCAAAAGCAGAGTGTGTTTCTTTAAGGCGAGCTAGCGTTTGTTTCCCAGTCCTAAATGGAGTTGAGTCACGTGCAGGTTTTTGTCCTAGTAGCAAGAGTTGTTTTCTGGTAGGGCGAGTCACTATTGTGCTCCAATTGCCATACACAGTGCAAATAGCACTCGCGTCAGTTCCCTGCAAGTACAGTATATGGGACTGAAGAGGAGCTACTGTTCTTGTCAGTTTCCTAAGCAGAGTTGAACTAGATATGGCCCCTGTGTAGGAAGCACAGTTCTTTGTTCTGAGCAAGCTCACAGTTCTGGCCCTATAGGAAACACAGTAGAGTAGAAGAGTGCTCTTTTCTCTAAAGCAGAGTGTGTTTCTGTAAGGTGAGCTAGCTTTTGTTTCCCAGTCCTAAATGGAGTTGAATCACATGAAGTTTCTGGTCCTACGAGCAAGAGTTGTTTTCTGGTAAGGAAAGTCACTATTGCGCTCCCATTACCCTACACAAGGCAAATAGCACTCGCGTCTTTTCCCAGCAAGTGCAGTGTATTGGAGTGAATAGGAGCTACTGTTCTTGTCAGTTTCCTAAGCAGAGTTGAACTAGATATGGTCCGTATGTGTATGAAGCACAGTTCTTTTGTTCTGAGCAAGCTCACTGTTTGGATCCCATAGGAAACACAGTAGAGTAAAAGAGTGCTCTTTTCTTTAAAGCAAAGTGTGTTTGAAAGGCGAGCTAACATTTGTTTCCCAGTCCTAAATGGAGTGGAATCACATGCAGTTTCTGGTCCTACGAGCAAGAGTTGTTTTCTGGTAAGGAAACTCACTATTGTGCTCCCATTGCCATACACATTGCAAATAGCCCTCCCGTCTGTTTCCAGCAAGTACAGCGTATTGGACTGAAGAGGATCTACTGTTCCTCTCAGTTTCCTAAGAAGAGTTGAACTAGATATGGTCCGTGTGTAGGAAGCACAGTTCTTTTTTTCTGAGCAAGCTCACTGTTCTAGCCCTATAGGAAACACAGTAGAGTAGAAGAGTGCTCTTTTCTCAAAAGCAGAGTGTGTTTCTTGTAAAGCGAGCTTGAGTTTGTTTCCCAGTCCTAAATGGAGTTGAATCACATGCTGTTTCTAGTCTAAGAGCAAGAGTTGTTTTATGGTAACAAGAGTCACTATTGCTCTGCCATTGCCATACACAGGACAAATAGCACTGGCGTCTGTTCCCAGCAAGTACAGTGTAATGGACTGAAGAGGATCTACTTTTCTTGTCAGGTTCCTAAGCAGAATTGAACTAGATATGGCCATGTGTTTAGGAAGCACAGTTCTTTTGTTCTGAGCAAGCTCACTGTTCAGACCCCATAGGAAACACAGTAGAGTAGAAGAGTGCTCTTTTCTCAAAAGCAGAGTGTGTTTCATGTAAGGCGAGGTAGCATTTGTTTCCCAGTCCTAAATTGAGTTGAATCACATGCAGTTTCTGGTCCTACGAGCAAGAGTTGTTTTCTGGAAAGGAAAGTCACTATTACGCTCCCATTGCCATACACAGTGCAAATATCACTCGCTTCTGCTCACCACAAGTACAGTGTATCGGACTGAAGAGGAGCTACTGTTCTTGTCAGTTTCCTAAGCAGAGTTGAACTAGATATGGCCCGTGTGTGTAGGAAGCACAGTTCTTATGTTCTGAGTAAGCTCACTGTTCTGGCCCTATAGGAAACACAGTAGAGTAGAAGAGTGCTCTTTTCTCAAAAGCAGAGTGTGTTTCTTGTAAAGCGAGCTAGCGTTTGTTGCACAGTCCTAAATGGAGTTGAATCACATGCAGTTTCTGGTCCTACGAACAAGAGTTGTTTTCTTGTAAGGAAAGTCACTATTGCGCTCCCATTGCCCTACACAAGGCAAATAGCACTCGCGTCTTTTCCCAGCAAGTACAGTGTATTGGACTGAAGAGGAGCTACTGTTCTTGTCAGTTTCCTAACCAGAGTTGAACTAGATGTGGTCCTTGTGTGTATTAAGCACAGTTCTTTTATTCTGAGCAAGTTCACTGTTTGGACCCCATTGGAAACACAGTAGAGTAGAAGAGTGCTATTTTCTCTAAAGCAGAGTGTGTTTCTTGTAAGGCGAGCTAGCATTTGTTTCCCAGTCCTAAATGGAGTGGAATCACATGCAGTTTCTAGTCCTATGAGCAAGAGTTGTTTTCTGGTAAGGAAAGTCACTATTGCGCTCCCATTGCCATACACAGTGCAAATAGCACATGCGCCTGTTGCCAGCAAGTACAGTGTATTGGACTGAAGAGGAGCTACTGTTCTTGTCAGTTTCCTAAGCAGAGTTGAACTAGATATGGCCCGTGTGTGTAGGAAGCACAGTTCTTTTGTTCTGAGCAAGCCCTTGTTCGGACCTCATAGGAAACACAGTAGAGTAGAAGAGTGCTCTTTAATCAAAAGCAGAGTGTATTTCATGTAAGGCGAGCTGGCATTTGTTTCCCAGTCCTAAATGGAGTTGAATCACATGCAGTTTCTGGTCCTATGACCAAGAGCTGTTTTCTGGTAAGGAAAGTCACTATTTCGCTCCCATTGCCATCCACAGTGCAAATAGCCCTCCTGTCTGTTCCAAGCAAGTACAGTGTATTGGACGGAAGAGGAGCTACTGTTCTTGTCAGTTTCCTAAGCAGAGTTGAACTAGTTATGGCCCTGTGTTGGAAGCACAGTTCTTTTGTTCTGAGCAAGCTCACTGTTCTGGCCCTATAGGAAACACAGTAGAGTGAAAGAGTGCTCTTTCCACAAAAGCAGAGTGTGTTTCTTGTAAGGTGAGCTAGCTTTTGTTTCCCAGTCCTAAATGGAGTGGAATCACATGCAGTTTCTGGTCCTACGAGCAAGAGTTGTTTTATAGTAAGAAGAGTCACTATTGCGCTGCCATTGCCATACACAGGACAAATAGCACTGGCGTCTGTTCCCAGCAAGTACAGTGTATTGGACTGAAGAGGATCTACTGTTCTTGTCAGGTTCCTAAACAGAATTGAACTAGATATGGTCTTGTATGTAGGAAGCACAGTTCTTTTGTTCTGAGCAGGCTCACTGTTCGGACCCCATAGGAAACACAGTAGAGTAGAAGAGTGCTCTTTTATCAAAAGCAGAGTGTGTTTCTTGTAAGGCGAGCTAGCATTTGTTTCCCAGTCCTAAATGGAGTTGAGTCACATGCAGTTTCTGGTCCTATGAGCAAGAGTTGTTTTCCGGTAAGACGAGTCACTATTGTGCTCCATTTGCCATACACAGTGCAAATAGCACTCGCGTCTGTTCCCCGCAAATACACTGTATTGGACTGAAGAGGAGCTACTGTTCTTGTCAGTTTCCTAAGCAGAGTTGAACTAGATATGGCCCGTGTGTGTAGGAAGCACAGTTCTTTTGTTCTGAGCAAGCTCACTGTTCGGACCCCATAGGAAGCACAGTAGAGTAGAAGAGTGCTCTTTTCTCAAAAGCAGAGTGTGTTTCTTGTAAGGCGAGCTAGCATTTGTTTCCCAGTCCTAAATGGAGTTGAATCACATGCAGTTTCTGGTCCTAAGAGCATGAGTTGTTTTCTGGTAAGGAAAGTCACTATTGCGCTCCCCTTGCCATACACAGTGCAAATAGCTCTCGCGTCTGTTCCCAGCAAGTACAGTGTATCGGACTGAAGAGGAGCTACTGTTCTTGTCAGTTTCCTAAGCAGAGTTGAACATGATATGGCCCTTGTGTGTGGGAAGCACAGTTCTTATGTTCTGAGCAAGCTCACTCTTCTGGCCCTATAGGAAACACAGTAGAGTAGAAGCGTGCTCTTTTCTCAAAAGCAGAGTGTGTTTTTGTAAGGCGAGCTAGCGTTTGTTTCCTAGTTAAATGGAGTTGAATCACATGCAGTTTCTGGTCCTACGAAGAAGAGTTGTTTTCTGGTAAAGAAAGTCACTATTGTGCTCCCATTGCCATACCCAGTGCAAATAGCACTCGCGTCTGTTCCCAGTAAGTACAGTGTATCGGACTGAAGAGGAGCTACTGTTCTTGTCAAGTTCCTAAGCAGAGTTGAACTAGATAAGGCCCGTGTGTAGGAAGCACAGTTCTTTTGTTCTGAGCAAGCTCACTGTTCTGGCCCTATAGGAAACACAGTAGAGTAGAAGAGTGCTCTTTTCTCTAAAGCAGAGTGTGTTTCTTGTAAGGTGAGCTAGCGTTTGTTTCCCAGTCTTAAATGGAGTTGAATCACATGTAGTTTCTGGTCCTACGAGCAAGAGTTGTTTTATGGTAAGAAGAGTCACTATTGTGCTGCCATTGCCATACACAGGACAAATAGCACTGGCGTCTGTTCCCAGGAAATACAGAGTATTGGACTGAAGAGGATCTACTGTTCTTGTCAGGTTCCTAAGCAGAATTGAACTAGTTATGGCCGTGTGTGTATAAAGCACAGTTCTTTTGTTCTGAGCAAGCTCACTGTTCAGACCCAATAGGAAACACAGTAGAGTAGAAGAGTGCTCTTTTCTCAAAAGCAGAGTGTGTTTCTTGTAAGGCGAGCTAGCGTTTGTTTCTTGGTCCTAAATGGAGTTAAGTCACGTGCAGTTTTTTGTCCTACGAGCAAGAGTTGTTTTCTGGTAAGACGAGTCACTATTGTGCTCCAATTGCCATACACAGTGCAATTAGCTCTCGCGTCTGTTCCCCCAAAGTACAGTGTATTGGACTGAAGATGATCTACTGTTCTTGTCAGTTTCCTAAGCAGAGTTGAACTAGATATGGCCCGTGTGTGTAGGAAGCACAGTTCTTTTGTTCTGAGCTAGCTCACTGTTCGGACCCCATAGGAAACACAGTAGAGTAGAAGAGTGCTCTTTTCTCAAAAGCAGAGTGTGTTCATGGAAGGCGAGCTAGCATTTATATCCCAGTCCTAAATGGAGTTGAACCACATGAAGTTTCTGGTCCTATGAGCAAGAGATGTTTTCTGGTAAGGAAAGTCACTATTGTGCTCCCATTGCCATACAAAGTGCAAATAGCACTCGCGTCTGTTCCCAGCAAGTACAGTGTTTCGGACTGAAGAGGAGCTACTGTTCTTGTCAGTTTCCTAAGCAGAGTTGAACTAGTTATGGCCCGTGTGTAGGAAGCACAGTTCTTTTGTTCTGACCAAGCTCACTGTTCTGGCCATATAGGAAACACAGTAGAGTAGAAGAGTGCTCTTTTCTCAAAAACAGAGTGTGTTTCATGTAAGGCGAGCTAGCATTTGTTTCCCAGTTCTAAATGGAGTTGAATCACATGCAGTTTCTGGTCCTACGAGCAAGAGTTGTTCACTGGAAAGGAGAGTCACTATTGCGCTCCCCTTGCCATACACATTGCAAATAGCTCTCGTGTCTGTTCCCAGCAAGTACAGTGTATCAGACTGAAGAGGAGCTACTGTTTTTGTCAGTTTCCTAATCAGAGTTGAACTAGATATGGCCCGTGGGTGTAGGAAGCACAGTTCTTATGTTCTGAGCAAGTTCACTCTTCTGGCCCTATAGGAAACACAGTAGAGTAGAAGAGTGCTCTTTTCTCTAAAGCAGAGTGTGTTTTTGTAAGGCGAGCTAGCGTTTGTTTCCTAGTCCTAAATGGAGTTGAATCACATGCAGTTTTTGGTCCTATGAACAAGAGTTGTTTTCTGGTAAGGAAAGTCACTATTGCGCTCCCATTACCCTTCACAAGGCAAATAGCACTCACGTCTTTTCCCAGCAAGTACAGTGTATTGGACTGAATAGGAGCTACTCTTCTTGTCATTTTACTAAGCAGAGTTGAACTAGAATTGGTCCGTGTGTGTAGGAAGCACAGTTCTTTTGTTCTGAGCAAGCTCACTGTTTGGAGCCCATAGGAAACACAGTAGAGTAGAAGAGTGCTCTTTTCTTTAAAGCAGAGTGTGTTTCTTGTAAGGCAAGCTACCGTTTGTTTCCCAGTCCTAAATGGAGTGGAATCACATGCAGTTTCTGGTCCTACGAGCAAGAGTTGTTTTCTGGTAAGGAAAGTCACTATTGCGCTCCCTTTGCCATACACAGTGCAAATAGCCCTCCCGTCTGTTCCCAGCAAGTACAGTGTATTGGACTGAAGAGGAGCTACTGTTCTTCTCAGTTTCCTAAGCAGAGTTGAACTAGATATGGTCCGTGTGTGTAGGAAGCACAGTTCTTTTGTTCTGAGCAAGCTCACTGTTCGGACCCGAAGGAAACACAATAGAGTAGAAGAGTGCTCTTTTCTCAAATGCAGAGTGTGTTTCATGTAAGGCGAGCTAGCATTTGTTTCCCAATCCTAAATGGAGTTGAATCACATGCAGTTTCTGCTCCTACGAGCAAGAGTTGTTTTCTGGTAAGAAGAGTCACTATTGCACTGTCATTGCCATACACAGGACTAATAGCACTCTCGTCTGTTCCCAGCAAGTACAGTGTATTGGACTGTAGAGGATCTACTGTTCTTGTCAGGTTCCTAAGCAGAATTGAACTAGATATGGCCGTGTGTGTAGGAAGCACAGTTCTTTTGTTCTGAGCAAGCTCACTTTTCGGAACACATAGGAAACACAGTAGAGTAGAAGAGTGCTCTTTTCTCAAAAGCAGAGTGTGTTTTTGTAAGGCGAGCTAGCGTTTGTTTCCTAGTCCTAAATGGAGTTGAATCACATGCAGTTTCTGGTCCAATGAACAAGAGTTGTTTTCTGGTAAGGAAAGTCACTATTGCGCTCCCATTGCCCTTTACAAGGCAAATAGCACTCGCGTCTTTTCCCAGCAATTACAGTGTATTGGACTGAATAGGAGCTACTGTTCTTGTCAGTTTACTAAGCAGAATTGAACTAGATATGGTCCGTGCGTGTAGGAAGCACAGTTCTTTTGTTCTGAGCAAGCTCACTGTTTGGACCCCATAGGAAACACAGTAGAGTAGAAGAGTGCTCTTTTCTCAAAAGCAGAGTGTGTTTCTTGGAAGTCGAGCTAGCATTTCTTTCCCAGTCCTAAATGGAGTTGAGTCACATGCAGTTTTTTGTCCTACGAGCAAGAGTTGTTTTCTGGTAAGTCAAGTCACTATTGTGCTCCAATTGCCATACACAGTGCAAATAGCCCTCGCGTCTGTTCCCAGGAAGTACAGTGTATCGGACTGAAGAGCAGCTACTGTTCTTGTCAGTTTCCTAAGCAGAGTTGAACTAGTTATGGCCCGTATGTGTAGGAAGCATAGTTCTTTAGTTCTGAGCAAGCTCACTGTTCTGGCCCTATAGGAAACACAGTAGAGTAGAAGAGTGCTCTTTTCTCAAAAGCAGAGTGTGTTTCTTGTAAAGCGAGCTAGAGTTTGTCTCCCAGTCCTAAATGGAGTGGAATCACATGCAGTTTCTGGTCCTACGAACAAGTGTTGTTTTCTGGTAAGAAGAGTCACTATTGCGCTGCCATTGCCATACACAGGACAAACAGCACTGGCGTCTGTTCCCAGCAATTACAGTGTATTGGACTGAAGAGGATCTACTGTTCCTGTCAGGTTCCGAAGCAGAATTGAACTAGATATGGCCGTGTGTGTAGGAAGCACAGTTCTTTTGTTCTGAGCAATCTCACTGTTCTGGCCCTATAGGAAACACAGTAGAGTAGAAGAGTGCTCTTTTCTCAAAAGCAGAGTCTGTTTCTTTTTAGGCAAGCTAGCGTTTGTTTCCCAGTCCTAAATGGAGTGGAATCACATGCAGTTTCTGGTCCTACGAGCAAGAGTCGTTTTCTGGTAAGAAGAGACACTATTGCACTGCCATTGCCATACACAGGACAAATAGCACTGGCGTCTGAACCCAGCAAGTACAGTGTATTGGACTGAAGAGGATCTACTGTTCTTGTCAGGTTCCTAAGCAGACTTGAACTAGATATGCCCGTGTGTGTAGGAAGCACAGTTCTTTTGTTCTGAGCAAGCTCACTGTTTGGACCCCATAGGAAACACAGTAGAGTAGAAGAGTGCTCTTTTCTCAAAAGCAGAGTGTGTTTCTTGGAAGTCGAGCAAGCAATTCTTTCCCAGTCCTAAATGGAGTTGAGTCACATGCAGTTTTTTGTCCTACGAGCAAGAGTTGTTTTCTGGTAAGACAAGTCACTATTGTGCTCCCAGTGCCATACACAGTGCAAATAGCACTCGCGTCTGTTCCCAGCAAGTACAGTGTATTGGACTGAAGAGGAGCTTCTGTTCTTGTCAGTTTCCTAAGCAGAGTTGAACTAGTTATGGCCCGGGTGTAGGAAGCACAGTTCTTTTGTTCTGAGCAAGCTCACTGTTCTGGCCCTATAGGAAACACAGTAGAGTGGAAGAGTGCTCTTTTCTCTAAAGCAGAGTGTGTTTCTTGGAAGGCGAGCTAGCGTTTGTTTCCCAGTCCTAAATGGAGTTGAATCACGTGCAGTTTCTAGTCCTACGAGCTAGAGTTGTTTTCTGGTAAGAAGAGTCACTATTGCGCTGCCATTGCCATACATAGGACAAATAGCACTGGCGTCTGTTCCCAGCAAGTACAGTGTATTGGACTGAAAAGGAGCTACTGTTCTTCTCAGTTTCCTAAGCAGAGTTGAACTAGATATGGCCCATGTGTGTAGGAAGTACAGTTCTTTTTTTCTGAGCAAGCTCACTGTTCTGGCCCTATAGGAAACACAGAAGAGTAGAAGAGTGCTCTTTTCTCAAAAGCAGAGTGTGATTCTTGTAAAGCGAGCTAGAGTTTGTTTCCCAGTCCTAAATGGAGTGGAATCACATGAAGTTTCTGGTCCTACGAGCAAGATTTGTTTTCTGGTAAGAAGAGTCACTATTGCGCTGCCATTGCCATACACAGGACAAGTAGCACTGGCGTCTGTTCCCAGCAAGTACAGTATATTGAACTGAAGAGGATCTACTGTTCTTGTCAGGTTCCTAAGCAGACTTGAACTAGATATGGCCGTGTGTGTAGGAAGCACAGTTTTTTTGTTCTGAGCAAGCTCACTTTTCGGAACACATAGGAAACACAGTAGAGTAGAAGAGTGCTCTTTTCTCAAAAGCAGAGTGTGTTTTTGTAAGGCGAGCTAGCGTTTGTTTCCTAGTCCTAAATGGAGTTGAATCACATGCAGTTTCTGGTCCTATGAACAAGAGTTGTTTTCTGGTAAGGAAAGTCACTATTGCGCTCCCATTGCCCTTTACAAGGCAAATAGCACTTGCGTCTTTTCCCAGCAAGTACAGTGTATTGGACTGAATAGGAGCTACTGTTCTTGTCAGTTTACTAAGCAGAATTGAACTAGATATGGTCCGTGCGTGTAGGAAGCACAGTTCTTTTGTTCTGAGCAAGCTCACTGTTTGGACCCTATAGGAAACACAGTAGAGTAGAAGAGTGCTCTTTTCTCAAAAGCAGAGTGTGTTTCTTGGAAGTCGAGCTAGCATTTCTTTCCCAGTCCTAAATGGAGTTGAGTCACATGCAGTTTTTTGTCCTACGAGCAAGAGTTGTTTTCTGGTAAGTCAAGTCACTATTGTGCTCCAATTGCCATACACAGTGCAAATAGCACTCGCGTCTGTTCCCAGGAAGTACAGTGTATCGGACTGAAGAGCAGCTACTGTTCTTGTCAGTTTCCTAAGCAGAGTTGAACTAGTTATGGCCCGTGTGTAGGAAGCACAGTTCTTTTGTTCTGAGCAAGCTCACTCTTCTGGCCCTATAGGAAACACAGTAGAGTAGAAGCGTGCCTTTTTCTCAAAAGCAGAGTGTGTTTTTGTAAGGCGAGCTAGCGTTTGTTTCCTAGTTAAATGGAGTTGAATCACATGCAGTTTCTGGTCCTACGAAGAAGAGTTGTTTTCTGGTAAAGAAAGTCACTATTGCGCTCCCATTGCCATACCCAGTGCAAATAGCACTCGCGTCTGTTCCCAGTAAGTACAGTGTATCGGACTGAAGAGGAGCTACTGTTCTTGTCAGTTTCCTAAGCAGAGTTGAACTAGATAAGGCCCGTGTGTAGGAAGCACAGTTCTTTTGTTCTGAGCAAGCTCACTGTTCTGGCCCTATAGGAAACACAGTAGAGTAGAAGAGTGCTCTTTTCTCTAAAGCAGAGTGTGTTTCTTGTAAGGTGAGCTAGCGTTTGTTTCCCAGTCTTAAATGGAGTTGAATCACATGTAGTTTCTGGTCCTACGAGCAAGAGTTGTTTTATGGTAAGAAGAGTCACTATTGTGCTGCCATTGCCATACACAGGACAAATAGCACTGGCGTCTGTTCCCAGGAAATACAGAGTATTGGACTGAAGAGGATCTACTGTTCTTGTCAGGTTCCTAAGCAGAATTGAACTAGTTATGGCCGTGTGTGTATAAAGCACAGTTCTTTTGTTCTGAGCAAGCTCACTGTTCAGACCCAATAGGAAACACAGTAGAGTAGAAGAGTGCTCTTTTCTCAAAAGCAGAGTGTGTTTCTTGTAAGGCGAGCTAGCGATTTTTTCCTAGTCCTAAATGGAGTTGAGTCACGTGCAGTTTTTTGTCCTACGAGCAAGAGTTGTTTTCTGGTAAGACGAGTCACTATTGTGCTCCAATTGCCATACACAGTGCAAATAGCTCTCGCGTCTGTTCCCCCAAAGTACAGTGTATTGGACTGAAGAGGATCTACTGTTCTTGTCAGTTTCCTAAGCAGAGTTGAACTAGATATGGCCCGTGTGTGTAGGAAGCACAGTTCTTTTGTTCTGAGCTAGCTCACTGTTCGGACCCCATAGGAAACACAGTAGAGTAGAAGAGTGCTCTTTTCTCAAACGCAGAGTGTGTTTCATGGAAGGCGAGCTAGCATTTATATCCCAGTCCTAAATGGAGTTGAACCACATGAAGTTTCTGGTTTTATGAGCAAGAGATGTTTTCTGGTAAGGAAATCACTATTGTGCTCCCATTGCCATACACAGTGCAAATAGCACTCGCGTCTGTTTCCAGCAAGTACAGTGTTTCGGACTGAAGAGGAGCTACTGTTCTTGTCAGTTTCCTAAGCAGAGTTGAACTAGTTATGGCCCGTGTGTAGGAAGCACAGTTCTTTTGTTCTGACCAAGCTCACTGTTCTGGCCATATAGGAAACACAGTAGAGTAGAAGAGTGCTCTTTTCTCAAAAACAGAGTGTGTTTCATGTAAGGCGAGCTAGCATTTGTTTCCCAGTTCTAAATATAGTTGAATCACATGCAGTTTCTGGTGCTACGAGCAAGAGTTGTTCACTGGAAAGGAGAGTCACTATTGCGTTCCCCTTGCCATACACATTGCAAATAGCTCTCGCATCTGTTCCCAGCAAGTACAGTGTATCAGACTGAAGAGGAGCTACTGTTTTTGTCAGTTTCCTAATCAGAGTTGAACTAGATATGGCCCGTGTGTGTAGGAAGCACAGTTCTTATGTTCTGAGCAAGTTCACTCTTCTGGCCCTATAGGAAACACAGTAGAGTAGAAGAGTGCTCTTTTCTCAAAAGCCGAGTGTGTTTTTGTAAGGCGAGCTAGCGTTTGTTTCCTAGTCCTAAATGGAGTTGAATCACATGCAGTTTTTGGTCCTATGAACAAGAGTTGTTTTCTGGTAAGGAAAGTCACTATTGCGCTCCCATTACCCTTCACAAGGCAAATAGCACTCGTGTCTTTTCCCAGCAAGTACAGTGTATTGGACTGAATAGGAGCTACTCTTCTTGTCATTTTACTAAGCAGAGTTGAACTAGAATTGGTCCGTGTGTGTAGGAAGCACAGTTCTTTTGTTCTGAGCAAGCTCACTGTTTGGACCCCATAGGAAACACAGTAGAGTAGAAGAGTGCTCTTTTCTCTAAAGCAGAGTGTGTTTCTTGTAAGGCAAGCTACCGTTTGTTTCCCAGTCCTAAATGGAGTGGAATCACATGCAGTTTCTGGTCCTACGAGCAAGAGTTGTTTTCTGGTAAGGAAAGTCACTATTGCGCTCCCATTGCCATACACAGTGCAAATAGCCCTCCCGTCTGTTCCCAGTAATTTCAGTGTATTGGACTGAAAAGGAGCTACTGTTCTTCTCAGTTTCCTAAGCAGAGTTGAACTGAATATGGCCCGTGTGTATAGGAAGTACAGTTCTTTTTTTCTAAGCAAGCTCACTGTTCTGGCCCTATAGGAAACACAGAAGGGTAGAAGAGTGCTCTTTTCTCAAAAGCAGAGTGTGTTTCTTGTAAAGCGAGCTAGAGTTTGTTTCCCAGTCCTAAATGGAGTCTAATCACATGCAGTTTCTGGTCCTGCGAGCAAGATTTGTTTTCTGGTAAGAAGAGTCACTATTGCGCTGCCATTGCCATACACAGGACAAATAGCACTGGCGTCTGTTCCCAGCAAGTACAGTGTATTTAACTGAAGAGGATCTACTGTACTTGTCAGGTTCCTAAGCAGACTTGAACTAGACATGGCCGTGTGTGTAGGAAGCACAGTTTTTTTGTTCTGAGCAAGCTCACTTTTTGGAACACATAGGAAACACAGTAGAGTAGAAGAGTGCTCTTTTCTCAAAAGCAGAGTGTGTTTTTGTAAGGCGAGCTAGCGTTTGTTTCCTAGTCCTAAATGGAGTTGAATCACATGCAGTTTCTGGTCCAATGAACAAGAGTTGTTTTCTGGTAAGGAAAGTCACTATTGCGCTCCCATTGCCCTTTACAAGGCAAATAGCACTCGCGTCTTTTCCCAGCAATTACAGTGTATTGGACTGAATAGGAGCTACTGTTCTTGTCAGTTTACTAAGCAGAATTGAACTAGATATGGTCCGTGCGTGTAGGAAGCACAGTTCTTTTGTTCTGAGCAAGCTCACTGTTTGGACCCCATAGGAAACACAGTAGAGTAGAAGAGTGCTCTTTTCTCAAAAGCAGAGTGTGTTTCTTGGAAGTCGAGCTAGCATTTCTTTCCCAGTCCTAAATGGAGTTGAGTCACATGCAGTTTTTTGTCCTATGAGCAAGAGTTGTTTTCTGGTAAGTCAAGTCACTATTGTGCTCCAATTGCCATACACAGTGCAAATAGCCCTCGCGTCTGTTCCCAGGAAGTACAGTGTATCGGACTGAAGAGCAGCTACTGTTCTTGTCAGTTTCCTAAGCAGAGTTGAACTAGTTATGGCCCGTATGTGTAGGAAGCATAGTTCTTTAGTTCTGAGCAAGCTCACTGTTCTGGCCCTATAGGAAACACAGTAGAGTAGAAGAGTGCTCTTTTCTCAAAAGCAGAGTGTGTTTCTTGTAAAGCGAGCTAGAGTTTGTCTCCCAGTCCTAAATGGAGTGGAATCACATGCAGTTTCTGGTCCTACGAACAAGTGTTGTTTTCTGGTAAGAAGAGTCACTATTGCGCTGCCATTGCCATACACAGGACAAACAGCACTGGCGTCTGTTCCCAGCAATTACAGTGTATTGGACTGAAGAGGATCTACTGTTCCTGTCAGGTTCCGAAGCAGAATTGAACTAGATATGGCCGTGTGTGTAGGAAGCACAGTTCTTTTGTTCTGAGCAATCTCACTGTTCTGGCCCTATAGGAAACACAGAAGGGTAGAAGAGTGCTCTTTTCTCAAAAGCAGAGTGTGTTTCTTGTAAAGCGAGCTAGAGTTTGTTTCCCAGTCCTAAATGGAGTCTAATCACATGCAGTTTCTGGTCCTGCGAGCAAGATTTGTTTTCTGGTAAGAAGAGTCACTATTGCGCTGCCATTGCCATACACAGGACAAATAGCACTGGCGTCTGTTCCCAGCAAGTACAGTGTATTTAACTGAAGAGGATCTACTGTACTTGTCAGGTTCCTAAGCAGACTTGAACTAGACATGGCCGTGTGTGTAGGAAGCACAGTTTTTTTGTTCTGAGCAAGCTCACTTTTTGGAACACATAGGAAACACAGTAGAGTAGAAGAGTGCTCTTTTCTCAAAAGCAGAGTGTGTTTTTGTAAGGCGAGCTAGCGTTTGTTTCCTAGTCCTAAATGGAGTTGAATCACATGCAGTTTCTGGTCCAATGAACAAGAGTTGTTTTCTGGTAAGGAAAGTCACTATTGCGCTCCCATTGCCCTTTACAAGGCAAATAGCACTCGCGTCTTTTCCCAGCAATTACAGTGTATTGGACTGAATAGGAGCTACTGTTCTTGTCAGTTTACTAAGCAGAATTGAACTAGATATGGTCCGTGCGTGTAGGAAGCACAGTTCTTTTGTTCTGAGCAAGCTCACTGTTTGGACCCCATAGGAAACACAGTAGAGTAGAAGAGTGCTCTTTTCTCAAAAGCAGAGTGTGTTTCTTGGAAGTCGAGCTAGCATTTCTTTCCCAGTCCTAAATGGAGTTGAGTCACATGCAGTTTTTTGTCCTACGAGCAAGAGTTGTTTTCTGGTAAGTCAAGTCACTATTGTGCTCCAATTGCCATACACAGTGCAAATAGCCCTCGCGTCTGTTCCCAGGAAGTACAGTGTATCGGACTGAAGAGGAGCTACTGTTCTTGTCAGTTTCCTAAGCAGAGTTGAACTAGTTATGGCCCGTATGTGTAGGAAGCATAGTTCTTTAGTTCTGAGCAAGCTCACTGTTCTGGCCCTATAGGAAACACAGTAGAGTAGAAGAGTGCTCTTTTCTCAAAAGAAGAGTGTGTTTCTTGTAAAGCGAGCTAGAGTTTGTCTCCCAGTCCTAAATGGAGTGGAATCACATGCAGTTTCTGGTCCTACGAACAAGTGTTGTTTTCTGGTAAGAAGAGTCACTATTGCGCTGCCATTGCCATACACAGGACAAACAGCACTGGCGTCTGTTCCCAGCAATTACAGTGTATTGGACTGAAGAGGATCTACTGTTCCTGTCAGGTTCCGAAGCAGAATTGAACTAGATATGGCCGTGTGTGTAGGAAGCACAGTTCTTTTGTTCTGAGCAATCTCACTGTTCTGGCCCTATAGGAAACACAGTAGAGTAGAAGAGTGCTCTTTTCTCAAAAGCAGAGTCTGTTTCTTTTTAGGCAAGCTAGCGTTTGTTTCCCAGTCCTAAATGGAGTGGAATCACATGCAGTTTCTGGTCCTACGAGCAAGAGTCGTTTTCTGGTAAGAAGAGACACTATTGCACTGCCATTGCCATACACAGGACAAATAGCACTGGCGTCTGAACCCAGCAAGTACAGTGTATTGGACTGAAGAGGATCTACTGTTCTTGTCAGGTTCCTAAGCAGACTTGAACTAGATATGCCCGTGTGTGTAGGAAGCACAGTTCTTTTGTTCTGAGCAAGCTCACTGTTTGGACCCCATAGGAAACACAGTAGAGTAGAAGAGTGCTCTTTTCTCAAAAGCAGAGTGTGTTTCTTGGAAGTCGAGCAAGCAATTCTTTCCCAGTCCTAAATGGAGTTGAGTCACATGCAGTTTTTTGTCCTACGAGCAAGAGTTGTTTTCTGGTAAGACAAGTCACTATTGTGCTCCCAGTGCCATACACAGTGCAAATAGCACTCGCGTCTGTTCCCAGCAAGTACAGTGTATTGGACTGAAGAGGAGCTTCTGTTCTTGTCAGTTTCCTAAGCAGAGTTGAACTAGTTATGGCCCGGGTGTAGGAAGCACAGTTCTTTTGTTCTGAGCAAGCTCACTGTTCTGGCCCTATAGGAAACACAGTAGAGTGGAAGAGTGCTCTTTTCTCTAAAGCAGAGTGTGTTTCTTGGAAGGCGAGCTAGCGTTTGTTTCCCAGTCCTAAATGGAGTTGAATCACATGCAGTTTCTAGTCCTACGAGCAAGAGTTGTTTTCTGGTAAGAAGAGTCACTATTGTGCTGCCATTGCCATACATAGGACAAATAGCACTGGCGTCTGTTCCCAGCAAGTACAGTGTATTGGACTGAAAAGGAGCTACTGTTCTTCTCAGTTTCCTAAGCAGAGTTGAACTAGATATGGCCCGTGTGTGTAGGAAGTACAGTTCTTTTTTTCTGAGCAAGCTCACTGTTCTGGCCCTATAGGAAACACAGAAGAGTAGAAGAGTGCTCTTTTCTCAAAAGCAGAGTGTGATTCTTGTAAAGCGAGCTAGAGTTTGTTTCCCAGTCCTAAATGGAGTGGAATCACATGAAGTTTCTGGTCCTACGAGCAAGATTTGTTTTCTGGTAAGAAGAGTCACTATTGCGCTGCCATTGCCATACACAGGACAAGTAGCACTGGCGTCTGTTCCCAGCAAGTACAGTGTATTGAACTGAAGAGGATCTACTGTTCTTGTCAGGTTCCTAAGCAGACTTGAACTAGATATGGCCGTGTGTGTAGGAAGCACAGTTTTTTTGTTCTGAGCAAGCTCACTTTTCGGAACACATAGGAAACACAGTAGAGTAGAAGAGTGCTCTTTTCTCAAAAGCAGAGTGTGTTTTTGTAAGGCGAGCTAGCGTTTGTTTCCTAGTCCTAAATGGAGTTGAATCACATGCAGTTACTGGTCCTATGAACAAGAGTTGTTTTCTGGTAAGGAAAGTCACTATTGCGCTCCCATTGCCCTTTACAAGGCAAATAGCACTTGCGTCTTTTCCCAGCAATTACAGTGTATTGGACTGAATAGGAGCTACTGTTCTTGTCAGTTTACTAAGCAGAATTGAACTAGATATGGTCCGTGCGTGTAGGAAGCACAGTTCTTTTGTTCTGAGCAAGCTCACTGTTTGGACCCTATAGGAAACACAGTAGAGTAGAAGAGTGCTCTTTTCTCAAAAGCAGAGTGTGTTTCTTGGAAGTCGAGCTAGCATTTCTTTCCCAGTCCTAAATGGAGTTGAGTCACATGCAGTTTTTTGTCCTACGAGCAAGAGTTGTTTTCTGGTAAGTCAAGTCACTATTGTGCTCCAATTGCCATACACAGTGCAAATAGCACTCGCGTCTGTTCCCAGGAAGTACAGTGTATCGAACTGAAGAGCAGCTACTGTTCTTGTCAGTTTCCTAAGCAGAGTTGAACTAGTTATGGCCCGTGTGTAGGAAGCACAGTTCTTTTGTTCTGAGCAAGCTCACTCTTCTGGCCCTATAGGAAACACAGTAGAGTAGAAGCGTGCCTTTTTCTCAAAAGCAGAGTGTGTTTTTGTAAGGCGAGCTAGCGTTTGTTTCCTAGTTAAATGGAGTTGAATCACATGCAGTTTCTGGTCCTACGAAGAAGAGTTGTTTTCTGGTAAAGAAAGTCACTATTGCGCTCCCATTGCCATACCCAGTGCAAATAGCACTCGCGTCTGTTCCCAGTAAGTACAGTGTATCGGACTGAAGAGGAGCTACTGTTCTTGTCAGTTTCCTAAGCAGAGTTGAACTAGATAAGGCCCGTGTGTAGGAAGCACAGTTCTTTTGTTCTGAGCAAGCTCACTGTTCTGGCCCTATAGGAAACACAGTAGAGTAGAAGAGTGCTCTTTTCTCTAAAGCAGAGTGTGTTTCTTGTAAGGTGAGCTAGCGTTTGTTTCCCAGTCTTAAATGGAGTTGAATCACATGTAGTTTCTGGTCCTACGAGCAAGAGTTGTTTTATGGTAAGAAGAGTCACTATTGTGCTGCCATTGCCATACACAGGACAAATAGCACTGGCGTCTGTTCCCAGGAAATACAGAGTATTGGACTGAAGAGGATCTACTGTTCTTGTCAGGTTCCTAAGCAGAATTGAACTAGTTATGGCCGTGTGTGTATAAAGCACAGTTCTTTTGTTCTGAGCAAGCTCACTGTTCAGACCCAATAGGAAACACAGTAGAGTAGAAGAGTGCTCTTTTCTCAAAAGCAGAGTGTGTTTCTTGTAAGGCGAGCTAGCGTTTTTTTCCTAGTCCTAAATGGAGTTGAGTCACGTGCAGTTTTTTGTCCTACGAGCAAGAGTTGTTTTCTGGTAAGACGAGTCACTATTGTGCTCCAATTGCCATACACAGTGCAAATAGCTCTCGCGTCTGTTCCCCCAAAGTACAGTGTATTGGACTGAAGAGGATCTACTGTTCTTGTCAGTTTCCTAAGCAGAGTTGAACTAGATATGGCCCGTGTGTGTAGGAAGCACAGTTCTTTTGTTCTGAGCTAGCTCACTGTTCGGACCCCATAGGAAACACAGTAGAGTAGAAGAGTGCTCTTTTCTCAAAAGCAGAGTGTGTTTCATGGAAGGCGAGCTAGCATTTATATCCCAGTCCTAAATGGAGTTGAACCACATGAAGTTTCTGGTTTTATGAGCAAGAGATGTTTTCTGGTAAGGAAATCACTATTGTGCTCCCATTGCCATACACAGTGCAAATAGCACTCGCGTCTGTTCCCAGCAAGTACAGTGTTTCGGACTGAAGAGGAGCTACTGTTCTTGTCAGTTTCCTAAGCAGAGTTGAACTAGTTATGGCCCGTGTGTAGGAAGCACAGTTCTTTTGTTCTGACCAAGCTCACTGTTCTGGCCATATAGGAAACACAGTAGAGTAGAAGAGTGCTCTTTTCTCAAAAACAGAGTGTGTTTCATGTAAGGCGAGCTAGCATTTGTTTCCCAGTTCTAAATGGAGTTGAATCACATGCAGTTTCTGGTGCTACGAGCAAGAGTTGTTCACTGGAAAGGAGAGTCACTATTGCGTTCCCCTTGCCATACACATTGCAAATAGCTCTCGCGTCTGTTCCCAGCAAGTACAGTGTATCAGACTGAAGAGGAGCTACTGTTTTTGTCAGTTTCCTAATCAGAGTTGAACTAGATATGGCCCGTGTGTGTAGGAAGCACAGTTCTTATGTTCTGAGCAAGTTCACTCTTCTGGCCCTATAGGAAACACAGTAGAGTAGAAGAGTGCTCTTTTCTCAAAAGCTGAGTGTGTTTTTGTAAGGCGAGCTAGCGTTTGTTTCCTAGTCCTAAATGGAGTTGAATCACATGCAGTTTTTGGTCCTATGAACAAGAGTTGTTTTCTGGTAAGAAAAGTCACTATTGCGCTCCCATTACCCTTCACAAGGCAAATAGCACTCGCGTCTTTTCCCAGCAAGTACAGTGTATTGGACTGAATAGGAGCTACTCTTCTTGTCATTTTACTAAGCAGAGTTGAACTAGAATTGGTCCGTGTGTGTAGGAAGCACAGTTCTTTTGTTCTGAGCAAGCTCACTGTTTGGACCCCATAGGAAACACAGTAGAGTAGAAGAGTGCTCTTTTCTCTAAAGCAGAGTGTGTTTCTTGTAAGGCAAGCTACCGTTTGTTTCCCAGTCCTAAATGGAGTGGAATCACATGCAGTTTCTGGTCCTACGAGCAAGAGTTGTTTTCTGGTAAGGAAAGTCACTATTGCGCTCCCTTTGCCATACACAGTGCAAATAGCCCTCCCGTCTGTTCCCAGCAAGTACAGTGTATTGGACTGAAGAGGAGCTACTGTTCTTCTCAGTTTCCTAAGCAGAGTTGAACTAGATATGGTCCGTGTGTGTAGGAAGCACAGTTCTTTTGTTCTGAGCAAGCTCACTGTTCGGACCGATAGGAAACACAATAGAGTAGAAGAGTGCTCTTTTCTCAAATGCAGAGTGTGTTTCATGTAAGGCGAGCTAGCATTTGTTTCCCAGTCCTAAATGGAGTTGAATCACATGCAGTTTCTGGTCCTACGAGCAAGAGTTGTTTTCTGGTAAGAAGAGTCACTATTGCGCTGTCATTGCCATACACAGAACTAATAGCACTGGCGTCTGTTCCCAGCAAGTACAGTGTATTGGACTGTAGAGGATCTACTGTTCTTGTCAGGTTCCTAAGCAGAATTGAACTAGATATGGCCGTGTGTGTAGGAAGCACAGTTCTTTTGTTCTGAGCAAGCTCACTTTTCGGAACACATAGGAAACACAGTAGAGTAGAAGAGTGCTCTTTTCTCAAAAGCAAAGTGTGTTTTTGTAAGGCGAGCTAGCGTTTGTTTCCTAGTCCTAAATGGAGTTGAATCACATGCAGTTTCTGGTCCTATGAACAAGAGTTGTTTTCTGGTAAGGAAAGTCACTTTTGTGCTCCCATTGCCCTTTACAAGGCAAATAGCACTCGCGTCTTTTCCCAGCAAGTACAGTGTATTGGACTGAATAGGAGCTACTGTTCTTGTCAGTTTACTAAGCAGAATTGAACTAGATATGGTCCGTGCGTGTAGGAAGCACAGTTCTTTTGTTCTGAGCAAGCTCACTGTTTGTACCCCATAGGAAACACAGTACAGTAGAAGAGTGCTCTTTTCTCAAAAGCAGAGTGTGTTTCATGTAGGCGAGCTAGCATTTGTTTCCCAGTCCTAAATGGAGTTGATCATATGCAGTTTCTGGTCCTACGATCAAGAGTTGTTTTCCTGTAAGGAAAGTCACTATTGCGCTCCCATTGCCATACACAGTGCAAATAGCACTCGCGTCTGTTCCCAGCAAGTACAGTGTATCGGACTGAAGAGGATCTACTGTTCTTTTCAGTTTCCTAAGCAGAGTTGAACTAGTTATGGCCCCTGTGTAGGAAGCACACTTCTTTTGTTCTGAGCAAGCTCACTGTTCTGGCCCTATAGGAAACACAGTAGAGAGGAAGAGTGCTCTTTTCTCTAAAGCAGAGTGTGTTTCTTGGAAGGCGAGCTAGCGTTTTTTTCCCAGTCCTAAATGGAGTTGAATCACATGCAGTTTCTAGTCCTATGAGCAAGAGTTGTTTTCTGGTAAGAAGAGTCACTATTGCGCTGCCATTGCCATACATAGGACAAATAGCACTGGCGTCTGTTCCCAGCAAGTACACTGTATTGGACTGAAGAGGATCTACTGTTCTTGTCAGGTTCCTAAGCAGAATTGAACTAGATATGGCCGTGTGTGTAGAAAGCACAGTTCTTTTGTTCTGAGCAAGCTCACTGTTCGGACACCATAGGAAACACAGTAGAGTAGAAGAGTGCTCTTTTCTCTAAAGCAGAGTGTGTTTCTTGTAAGGCGAGCTAGCGTTTGTTTCCCAGTCCTAAATGGAGTTGAATCACATGCAGTTTCTGGTCCTAAGAGCAAGAGTTGTTTTCTGGTAAGGAAAGTCACTATTGTGCTCCCCTTGCCATACATAGTGCAAATAGCTCTCACGTCTGTTCCCAGCAAGTACAGTGTATCGGACTGAAGAGGAGCTACTGTTCTTGTCAGTTTCCTAAGCAGAGTTGAACTAGATATGGCCCGCGTGTGTAGGAAGCACAGTTCTTTTGTTCTGAGCAAGCTCACTGTTTGGACCCATAGGAAACACAGTAGAGTAGAAGAGTGCTCTTTTCTCTAAAGCAGAATGTGTTTCTTGTAAGGCGAGCTAGCGTTTGTTTCCCTGTCCTAAATGGAGTGGAATCACATGCAGTTTATGGTCCTACGAGAAGGAGTTGTTTTCTGGTAAGGAAAGTCACTATTGCGCTCCCATTGCCATACACAGTGCAAATAGCCCTCCCGTCTGTTCCCAGCAAGTACAGTGTATTGGACTGTAAAGGAGCTACTGTTCTTCTCAGTTTCCTAAGCAGAGTTGAACTAGATATGGCCCGTGTGTGTAGGAAGTACAGTTCTTTTTTTCTGAGCAAGCTCACTGTTCTGGCCCTATAGGAAACACAGAAGAGTAGAAGAGTGCTCTTTTCTCAAAAGCAGAGTGTGTTTTTTGTAAAGCGAGCTAGAGTTTGTTTCCCAGTCCTAAATGGAGTCTAATCACATGCAGTTTCTGGTCCTGCGAGCAAGATTTGTTTTCTGGTAAGAAGAGTCACTATTGCGCTGCCATTGCCATACACAGGACAAATAGCACTGGCGTCTGTTCCCAGCAAGTACAGTGTATTTAACTGAAGAGGATCTACTGTACTTGTCAGGTTCCTAAGCAGACTTGAACTAGACATGGCCGTGTGTGTAGGAAGCACAGTTTTTTTGTTCTGAGCAAGCTCACTTTTCGGAACACATAGGAAACACAGTAGAGTAGAAGAGTGCTCTTTTCTCAAAAGCAGAGTGTGTTTTTGTAAGGCGAGCTAGCGTTTGTTTCCTAGTCCTAAATGGAGTTGAATCACATGCAGTTTCTGGTCCTATGAACAAGAGTTGTTTTCTGGTAAGGAAAGTCACTATTGCGCTCCCATTGCCCTTTACAAGGCAATTAGCACTCGCGTCTTTTCCCAGCAATTACAGTGTATTGGACTGAATAGGAGCTACTGTCCTTGTCAGTTTACTAAGCAGAATTGAACTAGATATGGTCCGTGCGTATAGGAAGCACAGTTCTTTTGTTCTGAGCAAGCTCACTGTTTGGACCCCATAGGAAACACAGTAGAGTAGAAGAGTGCTCTTTTCTCAAAAGCAGAGTGTTTTTCTTGGAAGTCGAGCTAGCATTTCTTTCCCAGTCCTAAATGGAGTTGAGTCACATGCAGGTTTTTGTCCTACGAGCAAGAGTTGTTTTCTGGTAAGTCAAGTCACTATTGTGCTCCAATTGCCATACACAGTGCAAATAGCCCTCGCGTCTGTTTCCAGGAAGTACAGTGTATCGGACTGAAGAGCAGCTACTGTTCTTGTCAGTTTCCTAAGCAAAGTTGAACTAGTTATGGCCCGTATGTGTAGGAAGCACAGTTCTTTTGTTCTGAGCAATCTCACTGTTCTGGCCCTATAGGAAACACAGTAGAGTAGAAGAGTGCTCTTTTCTCAAAAGCAGAGTGTGTTTCTTTTTCGGCAAGCTAGCGTTTGTTTCCCAGTCCTAAATGGAGTGGAATCACATGCAGTTTCTGGTCCTACGAGCAAGAGTCGTTTTCTGGTAAGAAGAGACACTATTGCACTGCCATTGCCATACACAGGACAAATAGCACTGGCGTCTGAACCCAGCAAGTACAGTGTATTGGACTGAAGAGGATCTACTGTTCTTGTCAGGTTCCTAAGCAGACTTGAACTAGATATGCCCGTGTGTGTAGGAAGCACAGTTCTTTTGTTCTGAGCAAGCTCACTGTTTGGACCCCATAGGAAACACAGTAGAGTAGAAGAGTGCTCTTTTCTCAAAAGCAGAGTGTGTTTCTTGGAAGTCGAGCAAGCATTTCTTTCCCAGTCCTAAATGGAGTTGAGTCACATGCAGTTTTTTGTCCTACGAGCAAGAGTTGTTTTCTGGTAAGACAAGTCACTATTGTGCTCCCAGTGCCATACACAGTGCAAATAGCACTCGCGTCTGTTCCCAGCAAGTACAGTGTATTGGACTGAAAAGGAGCTACTGTTCTTCTCAGTTTCCTAAGCAGAGTTGAACTGGATATGGCCCGTGTGTGTAGGAAGTACAGTTCTTTTTTTCTGAGCAAGCTCACTGTTCTGGCCCTATAGGAAACACAGAAGAGTAGAAGAGTGCTCTTTTCTCAAAAGCAGAGTGTGATTCTTGTAAAGCGAGCTAGAGTTTGTTTCCCAGTCCTAAATGGAGTGGAATCACATGAAGTTTCTGGTCCTACGAGCAAGATTTGTTTTCTGGTAAGAAGAGTCACTATTGCGCTGCCATTGCCATACACAGGACAAGTAGCACTGGCGTCTGTTCCCAGCAAGTACAGTGTATTGAACTGAAGAGGATCTACTGTTCTTGTCAGGTTCCTAAGCAGACTTGAACTAGATATGGCCGTGTGTGTAGGAAGCACAGTTTTTTTGTTCTGAGCAAGCTCACTTTTCGGAACACATAGGAAACACAGTAGAGTAGAAGAGTGCTCTTTTCTCAAAAGCAGAGTGTGTTTTTGTAAGGCGAGCTAGCGTTTGTTTCCTAGTCCTAAATGGAGTTGAATCACATGCAGTTTCTGGTCCTATGAACAAGAATTGTTTTCTGGTAAGGAAAGTCACTATTGCGCTCCCATTGCCCTTTACAAGGCAAATACCACTCGCGTCTTTTCCCAGCAAGTACAGTGTATTGGACTGAATAGGAGCTACTGTTCTTGTCAGTTTACTAAGCAGAATTGAACTAGATATGGTCCGTGCGTGTAGGAAGCACAGTTCTTTTGTTCTGAGCAAGCTCACTGTTTGGACCCCATAGGAAACACAGTAGAGTAGAAGAGTGCTCTTTTCTCAAAAGCAGAGTGTGTTTCTTGGAAGTCGAGCTAGCATTTCTTTCCCAGTCCTAAATGGAGTTGAGTCACATGCAGTTTTTTGTCCTACGAGCAAGAGTTGTTTTCTGGTAAGTCAAGTCACTATTGTGCTCCAATTGCCATACACAGTGCAAATAGCCCTCGCGTCTGTTCCCAGGAAGTACAGTGTATCGGACTGAAGAGCAGCTACTGTTCTTGTCAGTTTCCTAAGCAGAGTTGAACTAGTTATGGCCCGTGTGTAGGAAGCACAGTTCTTTTGTTCTGAGCAAGCTCACTGTTCTCTCGCTATAGGAAACACAATAGAGTAGAAGAGTGTTCTTTTCTCTAAAGCAGAGTGTGTTTCTTGTAAGGCGAGGTAGCGTTTGTTTCCCAGTCATAAATGGAGTTGAATCACATGAAGTTTCTAGTCCTAAGAGCAAGAGTTGTTTTATGGTAAGAAGAGTCACTATTGCGCTGCCATTGACATACACAGGACAAATAGCACTCGCGTCTGTTTCCCGCAAGTACAGTGTATTGGACTGAAGAGGAGCTACTGTTCTTGTTTGTATCCTAAGCAGAGTTGAATTAGATATGGCCGTGTGTGTAGAAAGCACAGTTCTTTTGTTCTGAGCAAGCTCATCGTTCGGACCCCATAGGAAACACGGTAGAGTAGAAGAGTGCTCTTTTCTCAAAAGCAGAGTGTGTTTCTTGTAAGGCGAGCTAGCATTTGTTTCCCAGTCCTAAATGGAGTTGAATCACATGCAGTTTCTGGTCCTACGAGAAAGAGTTGTTTTCTGGTAAAAAAAAGTCACTATTGCGCTCCCATTGCCATACACAGTGCAAAAAGCACTCGCGTCTGTTCCCAGCAAGTACAGTGTATTGGACTGAAGAGGAGCTACTGTTCTTTTCAGTTTCCTAAGCAGAGTTGAACTAGTTATGGCCCGTGTGTAGGAAGCACAGTTCTTTTGTTCTGAGCAAGCTCACTGTTCTGGCCCTATAGGAAACACAGTAGAGTAGAAGAGTGCTCTTCTCAAAAGCAGAGTGTGTTTCTTGTAAGGCGAGCTAGCATTTGTTTCCCAGTCCTAAATGGAGTGGAATCTCATGCAGTTTCTGGTCCTACGAGCAAGATTTGTTTTCTGGTAAGAACAGTCACTATTGCGCTCCCATTGCCATACACAGTGCAAATAGCACATGCGTCTGTTCCCAGCAATTACATTGTATTGGACTGAAGAGGAGCTACTGTTCTTGTCAGGTTCCTAAGCAGAGTTGAACTAGATATGGCCCGTGTGTGTAGGAAGCACAGTTCTTATGTTCTGAGCAAGCTCACTGCTCTGGCCCCATAGGAAACACAGTAGAGTAGAAGAGTGCTCTTTTCTCTAAAGCAGAGTATGTTTCTTGTAAGGAAAGCTAGCGTTTGTTTCCCAGTCCTAAATGGAGTTGAGTCACATGCAGTTTTTTGTCCTACGAGCAAGAGTTTTTTTCTGGTAAGACGAGTCAGTATTGTGCTCCAATTGCCATACACAGTGAAAATAGCACTAGCGTCTGTTCCCAGCAAGTACAGTGTATCGGACTGAAGAGGAGCTACTGTTCTTGTCAGTTTCCTAAGCAGAGTTGAACTATATATGGCCTGTGTGTAGGAAGCACAGTTCTTTTGTTCTAAGTAAGCTCACTGTTCGGAGCCAATAGGAAACACAGTAGAGTGGAAGAGTGCTCTTTTCTCAAAAGCAGAGTGTGTTTTTGTAAGGCGAGCTAGTGTTTGTTTCCTAGTCCTAAATGGAGTTGAATCACATGCAGTTTCTGGTCCTATGAACAAGAGTTGTTTTCTGGTAAGGAAAGTCACTATTGCGCTCCCATTGCCCTTTACAAGGCAAATAGCACTCGCGTCTTTTCCCAGCAAGTACAGTGTATTGGACTGAATAGGAGCTACTGTTCTTGTCAGTTTACTAAGCAGAATTGAACTAGATATGGTCCGTGCGTGTAGGAAGCACAGTTCTTTTGTTCTGAGCAAGCTCACTGTTTGTACCCCATAGGAAACACAGTACAGTAGAAGAGTGCTCTTTTCTCAAAAGCAGAGTGTGTTACATGTAAGGCGAGCTAGCATTTGTTTCCCAGTCCTAAATGGAGTTGATCATATGCAGTTTCTGGTCCTACGATCAAGAGTTGTTTTTTGGTAAGGAAAGTCACTATTGCGCTCCCATTGCCATACACAGTGCAAATAGCACTCGCGTCTGTTCCCAGCAAGAACAGTGAATTGGTCTGAAGAGGAGCAACTGTTCTTGTCAGTTTCCTAAGCAGAGTTGAACTAGTTATGGCCCGTGTGTGTAGCAAGTACAGTTCTTTTTCTGAGCAGGCTCACTTTTCAGGCCTTATAGGAAACACAGTAGAGTAGAAGAATGCTCACTTCTCAAAAGCAGAGTGTGTTTCTCGTAAAGCGAGCTAGCATTTGTTTCCCAGTCCTAAATGGAGATGAATCACATGCAGTTTCAGGTCCTATGAGAAAGAGTTGTTTTCTAGTAATAAGAGTCACTATTGAGCTTCCATTGCCGTAGACAATGCAAATAGCACTCATGTCTGTTCCCAGCAAGAACAGTGAATTGGACTGAAGATGAGCTACTGTTCTTGTCAGTTCCCTAAGAAGAGTTGAACTAGATATGGCCCATGTGTGTAGGAATTACAGTTCTTTTGCTCTGAGCAAGCTTACTGTTCTGGCCCTAAAGGAAACACAGTAGAGTAGAAGAGTGTCTCTTTTCTCAAAAGCAGAGTGTGTTTCTTGTAAGGCGAGCTAGCATTTGTTTCCCAGTCCTAAATAAAGTTGAATCACATGAGATTTCTGTTCCTACGAGCAAGTGTTGTTTTCTGGTAAGAAGAGTCACTATTGTGCTCCCATTGCCATACACAGTGCAAATAGCACTCGCGTCTGTTCCCAGAAAGAACAGTGAATTGGACTGAAGAGGAGCTACTGTTCTTGTCAGTTTCCTAAGCAGAGTTGAACTAGATATGACCCGTGTGTGTAGGAAGCACAGTTTTTTTGTTCTGAGCAAGCTCACTGTTCTGGCCCAATAGGAAACACAGTAGAGTAGAAGAGTGCTCTTTTCTCAAAAGCAGAGTGTGTTTCTTGGAAGTCGAGCAAGCATTTCTTTCCCAGTCCTAAATGGAGTTGAGTCACATGCAGTTTTTTGTCCTACGAGTAAGAGTTGTTTTCAGGTAAGACAAGTCACTATTGTGCTCCCAATGCCATATACAGTGCAAATAGCACTCACGTCAGTTCTCAGCAAGTACAGTGTGTCGGACTGAAGAGGAGCTACTGTTCTTGTCAGTTTCCTAAGCAGAGTTGAACTAGTTATGGCCCGTGTGTAGGAAGCACAGTTCTTTTGTTCTGAGCAAGCTCACTGTTCTGGCCCTATAGGAAACACGGTAGAGTGGAAGAGTGCTCTTTTCTCTAAAGCAGAGTGTGTTTCTTGGAAGGCGAGCTAGCATTTGTTTCCCAGTACTAAATGGAGTTGAATCACATGCAGTTTCTAGTCCTACGAGCAAGAGTTGTTTTCTGGTAAGAAGAGTCACTATTGCGCTGCCATTGCCATACATAGGACAAATAGCACTGGCGTCTGTTCCCAGCAAGTACAGTGTATTGGACTGAAAAGGATCTACTGTTCTTGTCAGTTTCCTAAGCAGAGTTGAACGAGATATGGCCCGTGTGTAGGAAGCACAGTTCTCTTGTTCTGAGCAAGGTCACTGTTCTGGCCCTATAGGAAAAACAGTAGAGTAGAAGAGTGCTCTTTTCTCTAAAGCAGAGTGTGTTTCTTGCAAGGTGAGCTAGCTTTTGTTTCCCAGTCCTAAATGAAGTTGAATCACATGCAGTTTCTGGTCCTACAAGCAAGATTTGTTTTCTGGTAAGAAGAGTCACTATTGTGCTGCCATTGCCATACACAGGACAAATAGCACTGGCGTCTGTTCCCAGCAAGTACAGTGTATTGGACTGAAGAGGATCTACTGTTCTTGTCAGGTTCCTAAGCAGACTTGAACTAGATATGGCCGTGTGTGTAGGAAGCACAGTTCTTTTGTTCTGAGCAGCTCACTGTTCGGACCCCATAGGAAACACAGTAGAGTAGAAGAGTGCTCTTTTCTCAAAAGCAGAGTGTGTTTCTTGTAAGGCGAGCTTGCATTTGTTTCCCAGTCCTAAATGGAGTTGAGTCACATGCAGTTTTTTGTCCTAGGAGCAAGAATTGTTTTCTGGTAAGACGGGTCACTATTGTGCTCCAATTGCCATACACAGTGCAAATAGCACTCGCGTCTGTTCCCCGCAAGTACAGTGTATTGGACTCAAGAAGATCTACTCTTCTTGTCAGTTTCCTAAGCAGAGTTGAACTAGATATGGCCCGTGTGTGTAGGAAGCACAGTTCTTTTGTTCTGAGTAAGCTCACTGTTCGGACCCCATAGGAAGCACAGTAGATTAGAAGAGTGCTCTTTTCTCAAAAGCAGAGTGTGTTTCATGTAAGGCGAGCTAGCATTTGTTTCCCAGTCCTAAATGGAGTTGAATCACATGCAGTTTCTGGTCCTACGATCAAGAGTTGTTTTCTGGTAAGGAAAGTCACTATTGCGCTCCCATTGCCATACACAGTGCAAATAGCACTCGCGTCTGTTCCCAGCAAGTACAGTGTATCGGACTGAAGAGGAGCTACTGTTCTTGTCAGTTTCCTAAGCAAAGTTGAACTAGTTATGGCCCGTGTGTAGGAAGCACAGTTCTTTTTTTCTGAGCAAGCTCACTGTTCTGGCCTTATAGGAAACACAGTAGAGTAGAAGAGTGCTCTTTTCTCAAAATCAGAGTGTGTTTCTCTTAAAGCGAGCTAGAGTTTGTTTCCCAGTCTTAAATGGAGTTGAATCACATGAAGTTTCTGGTCCTAAGAGCAAGAGTTGTTTTCTGTTAAGAAGAGTAACTATTGCGCTGCCATTGCCATACACAGGACAAATAGCACTGGCGTCTGTTCCCAGCAAGTACAGTCTATTGAACTGAAGAGGATCTACTGTACTTGTCAGGTTCCTAAGCAGACTTGAACTAGATATGGCCGTGTGAGTAGCAAGCAATATTTTTGTTCTGAGCAAGCTCACTGTTCTGGCCCTATAGGAAACAAAGTAGAGTAGAAGAGTGCTCTTTTATCAAAAGCAGAGTGTGTTTCTTGGAAGTCGAGCTAGCGTTTGTTTCCCAGTCCTAAATGGAGTTGAGTCTCATGCAGTTTTTTGTCTTATGAGCAAGAGATGTTTTCTGGTAAGACAAGTCATTATTGTGCTCCAATTGCCATACACAGGACAAATAACACTCGCGTCTGTTCCCAGCAAGTACAGTGTATCGGACTGAAGAGGAGCTACTGTTCTTGTCAGTTTCCAAAGCAGAGTTGAATTAGATATGGCCCGTGTGTAGGAAGCACAGTTTTTTTGTTCTGAGCAAGCTCACTTTTCGGAACACATAGGAAACACAGTAGAGTAGAAGAGTGCTCTTTTCTCAAAAGCAGAGTGTGTTTTTGTAAGGCGAGCTAGCGTTTGTTTCCTAGTCCTAAATGGAGTTGAATCACATGCAGTTTCTGGTCCTATGAACAAGAGTTGTTTTCTGGTAAGGAAAGTCACTATTGCGCTCCCATTGCCCTTCACAAGGCAAATAGCACTCGCGTCTTTTCCCAGCAAGTACAGTGTATTGGACTGAATAGGAGCTACTGTTCTTGTCAGTTTACTAAGCAGAGTTGAACTAGATATGGTCCGTGCGTGTAGGAAGCACAGTTCTTTTTTTCTGAGCAAGCTCACTGTTCGGAACACAGAGGAAACACAGTAGAGTAGAAGAGTGCTCTTTTCTCAAAAGCAGAGTGTGTTTCATGTAAGGCGAGCTAGCATTTGGTTCCCAGTGCTAAATGGAGTTGAATCTCATGCAGTTTCTGGTCTTATGAGCAAGAGATGTTTTCTGGTAAGGAAAGTCACTATTGCGCTCCCATTGACATACACAGTGCAAATAGCACTCGCATCTATTCCCAGCAAGTACAGTGTATCGGACTGAAGAGGAGCTACTGTTCTTGTCAGTTTCCTAAGCAGAGTTGAACTAGATATGGCCCGTGTGTAGGAAGCACAGTTCTTTTGTTCTGAGCAAGCTCACTGTTCTGGCCCTATAGGAAACACAGTAGAGTAGAAGAGTGCTCTTTTCTCTAAAGCAGAGTGTGTTTCTTGTAAGGTGAGCTAGCTTTTGTTTCCCAGTCCTAAATGCAGTTGAATCACATGCAGTTTCTGGTCCTACAAGCAAGAGTTGTTTTCTGGTAAGAAGAGTCACTATTGCGCTGCCATTGCCATACACAGGACAAATAGCCCTGGCGTCTGTTCCCAGCAAGTACAGTGTATTGGACTGAAGAGGATCTACTGTTCTTGTCAGGTTCCTAAGCAGAATTGAACTAGATATGGCCGTGTGTGTAGGAAGCACAGTTCTTTTGTTCTGAGCAAGCTCACTGTTCGGACCCCATAGGAAACACAGTAGAGTAGAAGAGTGCTCTTTTCTCAAAAGCAGAGTGTGTTTCTTGTAAGTCGAGCTAGCGTTTGTTTCACAGTCCTCAATGGAGTTGAGTCACATGCAGTTTTTTGTCCTACGAGCAAGAGTTGTTTTCTGGTAAGACGAGTCACTATTGTGCTCCAATGCCATACACAGTGCAAATAGCACTCGCGTCTGTTCCCCGCAAGTACAGTGTATCGGACTGAAGAGGAGCTACTGTTCTTGTTTGTTTCCTAAGCAGACTTGAACTAGATATGGCCCGTGTGTGTAGAAAGCACAGTTCTTTTGTTCTGAGCAAGCTCACTGTTCGGACCCCATAGGAAACACAATAGAGTAGAAGAGTGCTCTTTTCTCAAAAGCAGAGTGTGTTTCTTGTAAGGCGAGCTAGCATTTGTTTCCCAGTCCTAAATGGAGTTGAATCACATGCAGTTTCTGGTCCTACGAGCAAGAGTTGTTTTCTGGTAAGGAAAGTCACTATTGCGCTCCCATTGCCATACACACTGCAAATAGCACTCGCGTCTGTTCCCAGCAAGTATAGTGTATCGGACTGAAGAGGAGCTACTGTTCTTGTCAGTTTCCTAAGCAGAGTTGAACTAGTTATGGACCGTGTGTAGGAAGCACAGTTCTTTTGTTCTGAGCAAGCTCACTGTTCTGGCCCTATAGGAAACACAATAGAGTAGAAGAGTGCTCTTTTCCCTAAAGCAGAGTGTGTTTCTTGTAAGTCGAGCTAGCGTTTGTTTCCCAGTCCTAAATGGAGTTGAATCACATGCAGTTTCTAATCCTACGAGCAAGGGTTGTTTTACGGGAAGAAGAGTCACTATTTCGCTGCCATTGCCATACACAGGACAAATAGCACTGGCGTCTGTTCCCAGCAAGTACAGTGTATTGGACTGAAGAGGATCTACTGTTCTTGTCAGGTTCCTAAGCAGAATTGAACTAGATATGGCCGTGTGTAGGAAGCACAGTTCTAATGTTCTGAGCACGTTCACTCCTCTGGCTCTATAGGAAACACAGTAGAGTAGAAGAGTGCTCTTTTCTCAAAAGCAGAGTGTGTTTCTTGGAAGTCGAGCTAGCGTTTGTTTCCTAGTCCTAAATGGAGTTGAGTCACATGCAGTTTTTTGTCCTACGAGCAAGAGTTGTTTTCTGGTAAGACAAGTCACTATTGTGCTCCAATTGCCATACACAGTGCAAATAGCACTCGCGTCTGTTCCCTGCAAGTACAGTGTATTGGAAGGAAGAGGAGCTATTGTTGTTGTCAGTTTCCTAAGCAGAGTTGAACTAGATATGGCCCGTGTGTAGGAAGCACAGTTCTTTTGTTCTGAGCAAGCTCACTGTTCGGACCCCATAGGAAACACAGTAGAGTAGAAGAGTGCTCTTTTCTCAAAAGCAGAGTGTGTTTCATGTAAGGCGAGCTAGCATTTGTTTCCCAGTCCTAAAAGGAGTTGAATCTCATGCAGTTTCTGGTCTTACGAGCAAGACTTGTTTTCTGGTAAGAAGAGTCACTATTGCGCTCCCATTGCCATACACAGTGCAAATAGCACTCGCGTCTGTTCCCAGCAAGTACAGAGTATTGGACTGAAGAGGAGCTACTGTTCTTGTCAGGTTCCTAAGCAGAGTTGAACTAGATATGGCCCGTGTGTGTAGGAAGCACAGTTCTTTTTTTCTGAGCAAGCTCACTGTTTGGAACCCATAGGAAACACAGTAGAGTAGAAGGGTGCTCTTTTTTCAAAAGCAGAGTGTGTTTCTTGTAAGGCAAGCTAGTGTTTGTTTCCCAGTCCTAAATGAAGTTGAATCACATGCATTTTCTGGTCCTACGAGCAAGAGTTGTTTTCTGGTAAGAAGAGTCACTATTATGATCCCATTGTCATACACAGGGCAAATATCACTGGCGTATGATCCCAGCATGTACAGTGTATTGGACTTAAAAGAAACTACTGTTCTTGTCAGTTTCCTATACAGAGTTGAACTAGATATGGCCCGTGTGTAACAGGTACAGTTCTTTTTTTCTGAGCAGGCTCACTTTTCTGGCCTTATAGGAAACACAGTAGAGTAGAAGAATTCTCATTTTTCAAAAGCAGAGTGTGTTTCTTGAAAGGCAAGCTAGTGTTTGTTTCCCAGTCAGAAATAGAATTGAATCACATGCAGTTTCTGGTCCTACGAGGAAGAGTTGTTTTCTGGTAGAACAGTAACTTCTGTGCTCCATTCCAATACACAGTGCAAATAGCACTCGCGTCTGTTCCCTTCAAGTACAGTGTATTGGACCGAAGAGGAGCTACTGTTCTTGTCAGTTTCCTAAGCAGAGTTGAACTAGATATGGCCCGTGTGTAGGAAGCACAGTTCTTTTGTTATGAGCAAGCTCACTGTTCGGACACCATAGGAAAAACACTAGAGTAGAAGAGTGCTCTTTTCTCAACAGCAGAGTGTGTTTCTTATAAGGCGAGCTAGCGTTTGTTTCCCAGTCTAAAATGGAGTTGAATCACATGCAGTTTCTGGTCCTATGAGCAAGAGTTGTTTTCTGGTAAGAACAGTCACTATTGTGCTTCCATTGCCATACACAGTGCAAAGAGCACTCGCGTCTGTTCCCAGCAAGAACAGTGAATTGGTCTGAAGAGAAGCAACTGTTCTTGTCAGTTTCCTAAGCAGAGTTGAACTAGTTATGGCCCGTGTGTGTAGCAAGTACAGTTCTTTTTCTGAGCAGGCTCACTTTTCAGGCCTTATAGGAAACACAGTAGAGTAGAAGAATGCTCACTTCTCAAAAGCAGAGTGTGTTTCTCGTAAAGCGAGCTAGCATTTGTTTCCCAGTCCTAAATGGAGATGAATCACATGCAGTTTCAGGTCCTATGAGAAAGAGTTGTTTTCTAGTAATAAGAGTCACTATTGAGCTTCCATTGCCGTAGACAATGCAAATAGCACTCATGTCTGTTCCCAGCAAGAACAGTGAATTGGACTGAAGATGAGCTACTGTTCTTGTCAGTTCCCTAAGAAGAGTTGAACTAGATATGGCCCATGTGTGTAGGAATTACAGTTCTTTTGCTCTGAGCAAGCTTACTGTTCTGGCCCTAAAGGAAACACAGTAGAGTAGAAGAGTGTCTCTTTTCTCAAAAGCAGAGTGTGTTTCTTGTAAGGCGAGCTAGCATTTGTTTCCCAGTCCTAAATAAAGTTGAATCACATGAGATTTCTGTTCCTATGAGCAAGTGTTGTTTTCTGGTAAGAAGAGTCACTATTGTGCTCCCATTGCCATACACAGTGCAAATAGCACTCGCGTCTGTTCCCAGAAAGAACAGTGAATTGGACTGAAGAGGAGCTACTGTTCTTGTCAGTTTCCTAAGCAGAGTTGAACTAGATATGACCCGTGTGTGTAGGAAGCACAGTTTTTTTGTTCTGAGCAAGCTCACTGTTCTGGCCCAATAGGAAACACAGTAGAGTAGAAGAATGCTCATTTCTCAAAAGTACAGTGTGTTTCTTGTAAGGCGAGCTAGTGTTTGTTTCCCAGTCCCAAATGGAGTTTATTCACATGCAGTTTCTGGTCCTACGAGCAAGAGTTGTTTTCTGGTAAGAAGAGTCACTATTGCGCTCCCATTGCCATACACAGTGCAAATAGCACTCGCGTCTGTTCCCAGCAAGTACAGTGTATTGGACTGAAGAGTGGCTACTGTTCTTGTCAGGTTCCTAAGCAGAGTTGAACTAGATATGGCCCGTGTGTGTAGGAAGCACAGTTCTTTTTTTCTGAGCAAGCTCACTGTTTGGAACCCATAGGAAACACAGTAGAGTAGAAGGGTGCTCTTTTTTCAAAAGCAGAGTGTGTTTCTTGTAAGGCAAGCTAGCGTTTGTTTCCCAGTCCTAAATGGAGTTGAATCACATGCAGTTTCTGGTCCTACGAGCAAGAGTTGTTTTTGGTAAGAAGAGTCACTATTGCGCTCCCATTGTCATACACACGGCAAATAGCACTGGCATCTCTTCCCAGCATGTACAGTGTATTGGACTGAAGAGGATCTACTGTTCTTGTCAGTGTCCTAAGCAGAATTGAACTAGATATGGTTCGTGTGTGTAGGAAGCACTTTTCTTTTGTTCTTAGCAAGCTCAGTGTTCGGACCCAATAGGAAACACAGTACATTAGAAGAGTGCTCTTTTCTCAAAAGCAGATTGTGTTTCTCCTAATGCGAGCTAGCGTTTGTTTCCCAGTCCTAAATGGAGATGAATCACATGCAGTTTCAGGTCCTATGAGCAAGAGTTGTTTTGTAATAATAAGAGTCACTATTGAGCTTCCATTGCCGTAGACAATGCAAATAGCACTCATGTCTGTTCCCAGCAAGAACAGTGAATTGGACTGAAGATGAGCTACTGTTCTTGTCAGTTTCCTAAGAAGAGTTGAACTAGATATGGCCCATGTGTGTAGGAATTACAGTTCTTTTCCTCTGAGCAAGCTTACTGATCTGGCCCTAAAGGAAACACAGTAGAGTAGAAGAGTGCTCTTTTCTCAAAAGCAGAGTGTGTTTCTTTAAGGCGACCTAGTGTTTGTTTCCCAGTCAGAAATAGAGTTGAGTCCCATGTAGATTCTGGTCCTACGAGCAAGAGTTGTTTTCTGGTAAGAAGAGTCACTATTGTGCTCCCATTGCCATACACGGTTCAAATAGCACTCGCGTCTCCTCCCAGCAAGTACAGTGTATTGGTCTGAAGAGGAGCTACTGTTCTTGTCAGTTTCCTAAGTAGAGTTGAACTAGATATGGCCCGTTTGTGTAGGAAGCACATTTTTTTTGTTCTGAGCAAGCTCACTGTTCGGACACCGTAGGAAACACAGTAGAGTAGAAGAGTGCTCTTTTCTCAAAAGCAGAGTGTGTTTCTTGTAAGGCAAGCTAGCATTTGTTTCCCAGTCCTAAAAGGAGTTGAATCACATGCAGTTTCTGGTCCTACAAGCAAGAGTTGTTTTCTGGTAAGAAGAGTCACTATTGTGCTCCCATTGCCATACACAGGGCAAATAGCACTGGCATATGTTCCCAGCAAGTACAGTGTATTGGACTGAAGAGGAGCTACTGTTCTTGTCAGTTTCCTAAGCAGAGTTGAACTAGATATGGCCCCTGTGTGTAGGAAGCACAGCTCTTTTGTTTTAAGCAAGCTCACTGTTCTGGCCCTATAGGAAACACAGTAGGGTAGAAGAGTGCTCTTTTCTCAAAAGCAGAGTGTGTTTTTTGTAAGGTAAGCTAGCGTTTGTTTCCCAGTCCTATATGGAGTTGAACCACATGCAGTTTCTGGTCCTACAAGCAAGAGTTCTTTTCTGGGAAGAAGAGTCACTATTGTGCTCCCATTGCCATACACAGTGCAAATAGCACTCGATTCTGTTCCCAGCAAGTACAGTGTATTGGACTGAAGAGGACCGACTGTTCTTGTCAGTTTCCTAAGCAGAGTTGAACTAGATATGGCCTGTGTGTGTAGGAAGCACATTTCTTTTGTTCTGAGCAAGCTCACTTTTCGGACCCCATAGGAAACACAGTAGAGTAGAAGAGTGCTCTTTTCTCAAAGCAGAGTGTGTATCTTGTAAGGCGAGCTAGTGTTTGTTTCCCAGTCCTAAGTAGAGTTGAATCACATGCAGTTTTTGGTCCTAAGAGCAAGAGTTGTTTTCTGATAAGGAAAGTCACTATTGTGCTCCCTTTGCCATACACAGTACAAATAGCCCTCACGGCTGTTCCCAGCAAGTACAGTGTATTGGACTGAAGAGGAGCTACTGTTCCTGTCAGTTTCCTAAGCAGAGTTGAACTAGATATGGCCCGTGAGTGTAAGAAGCACAGTTCTTTTGTTATGAGCAAGCTCATTGTTCAGACACCATAGCAAAAACAGTATTGTAGAAGAGTGCTCTTTTCTCAAAAGCAGAGTGTGTTTCTTGTAAGATGAGCTAGCGTTTGTGTCCCAGTCCTAAATGGCGTTGAATCACATGCAGATTCTGGTCCTACAAGCAAGAGTTGTTTTCTGGTATGAAGAGTCACTATTGCGCTCCCATTGTCATACACACGGCAAATAGCCCTGGCGACTGTTCCCAGCAAGTACAGTGTATTGGACTGAAGAGGAGCTACTGTTCTTGTCAGTTTCCTAAGCAGAGTTGAACTAGATATGGCCCCTGTGTGCAGGAAGCACAGTTCTTTTGTTCTGAGCAATCTCACTGTTCGGACCCCATAGGAAACACAGTAGAGTAGAAGAGTGCTCTTTTCTCAAAAGCGGAGTGTGTTTCTTAGAAGGTCAGCCAGCGATTGTTTCTCAGTCATAAATGGAGTTGATCACATGCAGTTTTTGGTCCTATGAGCAATAGTTGTTTTCTGGTAAGGAAAGTCACTATTGTGCTCCCTTTGCCATACACAGTGCAAATAGCCTTCGTGTCTTTTCCTAGCAAGTACAGTGTATCGAACTGAAGAGGACATACTGTTCTTGCCAGTTTCCTAAGCAAAGTTGAACTAGATATGGCCCGTGAGTGTATGAAGCACAGTTTTTTTGTTCTGAGCAAGCTCACTGTTCGGATATCATAGGAAACACAGTAGAGTAGAATAGTGCTCTTTTCCCAAAGAAGACTGTGTTTCTTGTAAGGCGAGCTAGCGTTTGTTTCCCAGTCCTAAATGGAGTAGAATCACATGCAGATTCTGGTCCTACAAGCAAGAGTTGTTTTCTGGTAAGAAGAGTCACTATTGCGCTCCCATTGTCATACACACGGCAAATAGCCCTGGCGACTGTTCCCAACATGTACAGTGTATTGGACAGAAGAGGATCTACTTACTGTTCTTGTCAGTTTCCTAAGCAGATTGAACTAGATATGGCCCCTGTGTGTAGGAAGCACAGTTCTTTTGTTCTGAGCAAGCTCACTGTTCTGGCCCTATAGGAAACACAGTAGAGTATAAGAGTGCACTTTTTTCAAAAGCAGAGTGTGTTTCTTGTAAGGTACGCTAGCGTTTGTTTCCCAGTCCTAAAAGGAGTTGAATCACATGCAGTTTCTGGTCCTACGAGCAAGAGTTCTTTTCTGATAAGAAGAGTCGCTATTGTGCTCCCATTTTCATACACAGGGCAAATAGCACTGGCGTCTCTTCCCAACATGTACAGTGTATTGGACGGAAGAGGATCTACTGTTCTTGTCAGTTTCCTATGCAGAATTGAACTAGATATGCCGTGTGTTTAGGAAGCCCAGTTCTTTTGTTCTGAGCAAGCTCACTCTTCTGGCGCTATAGGAAACACAGTAGAGTAGAAGAGTGTTCTTTTCTCAAAAGCAGAGTGTGTTTCTTGTAAGGCGATCTAGCGTTTGTTTCCCAGTCCTAAATGGAGTTGAATCACATGCAGTTTTTGGTCCTACGAGCAAGAGTTGTTTTCTGGTAAGGAAAGTCACTATTGTGCTCCCATTGCCAAATACAGTGCAAATAGCCCTCGCTTCTGTTCCCATCAAGTACAGTGTACCGGACTGAAGAGAAGCTACTGTTCTTGTCAGTTTCCTAAGCTGAGTTGAACTAGATATGGCCCGTGTGTTTAGGAAGCACCATTCTTATGTTCTGAGCAAGCTCACTGTTCTGGCCCTATAGGAAACACAGTAGAGTAGAAGAGTGCTCTTTTCTCAAAAGCAGAGTGTGTTTTTGTAAGGCGAGCTAGCGTTTGTTTCCTAGTCCTAAATGGAGTTGAATCACATGCAGTTTCTGGTCTTACGAACAAGAGTTTTTTTCTGGTAAGGAAAGTCACTATTGCGCTCCCATTGCCCTACACAAGGCAAATAGCACTCGCGCCTTTTCCCAGCAAGTACAGTGTATTGGACTGAATAGGAGCTACTGTTCTTGTCAGTTTCCTAAGCAGAGTTGAACTAGATATGGTCCGTGTGTAGGAAACACAGTTCTTTTGTTCTGAGCAAGCTCACTGTTTGGACCCTATAGGAAAAACAGTAGAGTAGAAGAGTGCTCTTTTATCTAAAGCAGAGTGTGTTTCTTGTAAGGCGAGCTAGCGTTTGTTTCCCAGTTCTAAATGGAGTTGAGTCACATGCAGTTTTTTGTCCTACGAGCAAGAGTTGTTTTCGGGTAAGACGAGTCACTATTGTGCTCCAATTGCCATACACAGTGCAAATAGCCCTCCCGTCTGTTCCATGGAAGTAAAGTGTATTGGACTGAATAGGAGCTACTGTTCTTGTCAGTTACCTAAGCAGAGTTGAACTATATATGGCCCGTGTGTGTAGGAAGCACAGTTCTTTCGTTCTGAGCAAGCTCACTGTTCGGACCCCATAGGAAACACTGTAGAGTAGACGAGTGCTCTTTTCTCAAAAGCAGAGTGTGTTTCATGTAAGGCGAGCTAGCATTTGTTTCCCAGTCCTTAATGGAGTTGAATCACATGCAGTTTCTGGTCCTATGAGCAAGAGTTGTTTTCTGGTAAGAAGTGTCACTATTGCGCTGCCATTGCCATACACAGGACAAATAGCACTGGCGTCTGTTCCCAGCAAGTACAGTGTATTGGACTGAAGAGGAGCTACTGTTCTTGTTTGTTTCCTAAGCAGAGTTGAACTAGATATGGCCCGTGTATGTAGAAAGCACAGTTCTTTTGTTCTGAGCAAGCTCAGTGTTCGGACCCCATAGGAAACACAGTCGAGTAGAAGAGTGCTCTTTTCTCAAAAGCAGAGTGTGTTTCCTGTAAGGCGAGCTAGCATTTGTTTCCCAGTCCTAGATGGTGTTGAATCACATGCAGTTTCTGGTCCTACGACCAAGAGTTGTTTTCTGGTAAGGAAAGTCACTATTGCGCTCCCATTGCCCTACACAAGGCAAATAGCACTCGCGACTTTTCCCAGCAAGTACAGTGTATTGGACTGAATAGGAGCTACTGTTCTTGTCAGTTTCCTAAGCAGAGTTGAACTAGATATGGTCCGTGTGTGTAGGAAGCACAGTTCTTTTGTTCTGAGCAAGCTCACTGTTTGGACCCCATAGGAAACACAGTAGAATAGAAGAATGCTCTTTTCTCTAAAGCAGAGTGTGTTTTTTGTAAAGCGAGCTAGAGTTTGTTTCCCAGTCCTAAATGTAGTGGAATCACATGCAGTTTCTGGTCCTACGAGGAAGAGTTGTTTTCTGGTAAGACAAGTCACTATTGTGCTCCAACTGCCATACACAGTGCAAATAGCACTCGTGTCTGTTCTCCACAAGTACAGTGTATTGGACGGAAGAGGAGCTACTGTTCTTGTCAGTTTCCTAAGCAGAGTTGAACTAGATATGGTCCGTGTGTGTAGGAAGCACAGTTCATTTGTTCTGAGCAAGCTCACTGTTCGGACCCCATAGGAAACACAGTAGAGTAGAAGAGTGCTCTTTTCTCAAAAACAGAGTGTGTTTCATGTAAGGTGAGCTAGCATTTGTTTCCCAGTCCTAAATGGAGTTGAATCACATGCAGTTTCTGGTCTTACGAGCAAGAGTTGTTTTCTGGTAAGGAAAGTCACTATTGCACTCCCATTGCCATACACAGTGCAAATAGCACTCGCGTCTGTTCCCAGCAAGTACAGTGTATCAGACTGAAGAGGAGCTACTGTTCTTGTCAGTTTCCTAAGAAGAGTTGAACTAGACATGGCCCGTGTGTAAGAAGCACAGTTCTTTTGTTCTGAGCAAGCTCACTGTTCTGGCCCTATAGGAAACACAGTAGAGTAGAAGTGTGCTCTTTTCCCTAAAGCAGAGTGTGTTTCTTGTAAAGCGAGCTAACGTTTGTTTCCCAGTCCTAAATGGAGTTGAATCACATGCAGTTTCTAGTCCTACGAGCACGAGTTGTTTTATGGTAAGAAGAGTCACTTTTGCGCTGCCATTGCCATACACAGGACAAATAGCACTGGCGTCTGTTCCCAGCAAGTACAGTGTATTGGACTGAAGAGGATCTACTGTTCTTGTCAGGTTCCTAAGCAGAATTGAACTAGATATGGCCGTGTGTGTAGAAAGCACAGTTCTTATGTTCTGAGCAAGTTCACTCTTCTGGCCCTATATAAAACACAGTAGAGTAGAAGAGTGCTCTTTTCTCAAAAGCAGAGTGTGTTTTTGTAAGGCGAGCTAGCATTTGTTTCCTAGTCCTAAATGGAGTTGAATCATATGCAGTTTCTGGTCCTATGAACAAGAATTGTTTTCTGGTAAGGAAAGTCGCTATTGTGCTCCCATTGCCCTACACAAGGCAAATAGCACTCACATCTTTTGCCAGCAAGTACAGTGTATTGGACTTAATAGGAGCTACTGTTCTTGTCAGTTTCCTAAGCAGAGTTGAACTAGATATGGTCCGTGTGTGTAGGAAGCACAGTTCTTTTGTTCTGAGCAAGCTCACTGTTTGGACCCCATAGGAAACACAGTAGAATAGAAGAGTGCTCTTTTCTCTAAAGCAGAGTGTGTTTCTTGTAAGGCGAGCTAAAGTTTGTTTCCCAGTCCTAAATGTAGTGGAATCACATGCAGTTTCTGGTCCTACGAGCAAGAGTTGTTTTCTAGTAAGACAAGTCACCATTGTGCTCCCATTGCCATACACAGTGCAAATAGTCCTCCCGTCTCTTCCCAGCAAGTACAGTGTATTGGACTGAATAGGAGCTACTGTTCTTGTCAGTTTACTAAGTAGAGTTGAACTAGATATGGTCCGTGTTTGTAGGAAGCACAGTTCTTTTGTTCTGAGCAAGCTCACTGTTCGAACCCCATAGGAAACACAGTAGAGTAGAAGAGTGCTCTTTTCTCAAAAACAGAGTGTGTTTCATGTAAGGTGAGCTAGCATTTGTTTCCCAGAACTAAATGGAGTTGAATCACATGCAGTTTCTGGTCCTACGAGCAAGAGTTGTTTTCTGGTAAGGAAAGTCACTATTGCAGTCCCATTGCCATACACAGTGCAAATAGCACTCGCGTCTGTTCCCAGCAAGTACAGTGTATCAGACTGAAGAGGAGCTACTGTTCTTGTCAGTTTCCTAAGCAGAGTTGAACTAGATATGGCCCGTGTGTAGGAAGCACAGTTCTTTTTTTTTTAGCAAGCTCACTGTTCTGGCCCTATAGGAAACACAGTAGAGTAGAAGAGTGCTCTTTTCTCAAAAGCAAAGTGTGTTTCTTGTAAAGCGAGCTAGAGTTTGTTTCCCAGTCCTAAATGGAGTTTAATCACATGCAGTTTCTGGTCCTACGAGCAAGAGCTGTTTTCTGGTAAGAAGAGTCACTATTGCGCTGCCATTGCCATACACAGGACAAATAGCACTGGCGTCTGTTCCCAGCAAGTACAGTGTATTGGATTGAAGAGGATATACTGTTTTGTCAGATTCCTAAGCAGACTTGAACTACATATGGCCGTGAGTGTAGGAAGCACAGTTCTTTGTTCTGAGCAAGCTCACTGTTCGGAACATATAGGAAACACAGTAGAGTAGAAGAGTGCTCTTTTCTCAAAAGCAGAGTGTGTTTCTTGGAAGTCGAGCTAGCATTAGTTTCCCAGTCCTAAATGGAGTTGAGTCACATGCAGTTTTTTGTCCTACGAGCAAGAGTTGTTTTCTGGTAAGACATGTCACTATTGTGCTCCAATTGCCATACACAGTGCAAATAGCACTCGCGTCTGTTCCCCGCAAGTACAGTGTATTGTAATGAAGAGGATCTACTGTTCTTGTCAGTTTCCTAAGCAGAGTTGAACTAGATATGGCCCGTGTGTGTAGGAAGCACAGTTGTTTTGTTCTGAGCAAGCTCACTGTTCAGACCCCATAGAAAACACAGTAGAGTAGAAGAGTGCTCTTTTCTCAAAAGCAGAGTGTGTTTCATGTGAGGTGAGCTAGCTTTTGTTTCCCAGTCCTAAATGGAGTTGAATCACATGCAGTTTCTGGTCCTACGAGCAAGAGTTGTTTTCTGGTAAGAAGAGTCACTATTGCGCTGCCTTTGCCATACACAGGACAAATAGCACTGGCGTCTGTTTTCAGCAAGTACAGTGTATTGGACTGAAGAGCATCTACTGTTCTTGTCAGGTTCCTAAGCAGAATTGAACTAGATATGGCCGTGTGTGTAGGAAGCACAGTTCTTTGTTCTGAGCAAACTCACTGTTCTGACCCCATAGGAAACACAGTAGAGTAGAAGAGTGCTCTTTTCTCAAAAGCAGAGTGTGTTTCTTGTAAGGCGAGCTAGCGTTTGTTTCCCAGTCCTAAATGGAGTTCAGTCACATGCAGTTTTTTGTCCTATGAGCAAGAGTTGTTTTCTGGTAAGGAAAGTCACTATTGGGCTCCCCTTGCCATACATAGTGCAAATAGCTCTCGTGTCTGTTCCCAGCAAGTACAGTGTATCGGACTGAAGAGGAGCTACTGTTCTTGTCAGTTTCCTAAGCAGAGTTGAACTAGATATGGCCCGTGTGTGTAGGAAGCACCGTTCTTAGGTTCTGAGCAAGCCCACTGTTCTGGCCCTATAGGAAACACAGTAGAGTAGAAGAGTGCTCTTTTCTCAAAAGCAGAGTGTGTTTTTGTAAGGTGAGCTAGCATTTGTTTACTAGTCCTAAATGGAATTGAATCACATGCAGTTTCTGGTCCTACGAACAAGAGTTTTTTTTCTGGTAAGGAAAGTCACTATTGCGCTCCCATTGCCCTACATAAGGCAAATAGCACTCGCGTCTTTTCCCAGCAAGTACAGTGTATTGGACTGAATAGGAGCTACTGTTCTTGTCAGTTTCCTAAGCAGAGTTGAACTAGATATGGTCCGTGTGTGTAGGAAGCACAGTTCTTTTGTTCTGAGCAAGCTCACTGTTTGGACCCCATAGGAAACACAGTAGAATAGACGAATGCTCTTTTCTCTAAAGCAGAGTGTGTTTCTTGTAAAGCGAGCTAAAGTTTGTTTCCCAGTCCTAAATGTAGTGGAATCACATGCAGTTTCTGGTCTTACGAGCAAGAGTTGTTTTCTGGTAAGAACAGTCACTATTGCGCTGCCATTGCCATACACAGGACAAATAGCACTGGCGTCTGTTCCCAGCAAGTACAGTGTATTGGACTGAAGAGGATCTACTGTTCTTGTCAGGTTCCTAATCAGACTTGAACTAGATATGGCCGTGTGTGTAGGAAGCACAGTTTTTTTGTTCTCAGCAAGCTCACTGTTCGGAACATATAGGAAACACAGTAGAGTAGAAGAGTGCTCTTTTCTCAAAAGCAGAGTGTGTTTCTTGGAATTCGAGCTAGCGTTTGTTTCCCAGTCCTAAATGGAGTTGAGTCACATGCAGTTTTTTGTCCTATGAGCAAGAGTTGTTTTCTGGTAAGACATGTCACTATTGTGCTCCAATTGCCATACACAGTGCAAATAGCACTCGCGTCTGTTCCCCGCAAGTACAGTGTATTGGACTGAAGAGGATCTACTGTTCTTGTCAGTTTCCTAGCAGAGTTGAACTAGATATGGCCCGTGTGTGTAGGAAGCACAGTTGTTTTGTTCTGAGCAAGCTCACTGTTCAGACCCCATAGGAAACACAGTAGAGTAGAAGAGTGCTCTTTTCTCAAAAACAGAGTGTGTTTCTTGTAAGGCGAGCTAGCATTTGTTTCCCAGTCCTAAATGGAGTTGAATCACATGCAGTTTCTGGTCTTACGAGCAAGAGTTGTTTTCTGGTAAGGAAAGTCACTATTGCACTCCCATTGCCATACACAGTGCAAATAGCACTCGCGTCTGTTCCCAGCAAGTACAGTGTATCAGACTGAAGAGGAGCTACTGTTCTTGTCAGTTTCCTAAGAAGAGTTGAACTAGACATGGCCCGTGTGTAGGAAGCACAGTTCTTTTGTTCTGAGCAAGCTCACTGTTCTGGCCCTATAGGAAACACAGTAGATTAGAAGTATGCTCTTTTCCCTGAAGCAGAGTGTGTTTCTTGTAAAGCGAGCTAATGTTTGTTTCCCAGTCCTAAATGGAGTTGAATCACATGCAGTTTCTAGTCCTACGAGCACAAGTTGTTTTATGGTAAGAAGAGTCACTATTGCGCTGCCATTGCCATACACAGGACAAATAGCACTGGCGTCTGTTCCCAGCAAGTACAGTGTATTGGACTGAAGAGGATCTACTGTTCTTGTCAGGTTCCTAAGCAGAATTGAACTAGATATGGCCGTGTGTGTAGGAAGCACAGTTCTTATGTTCTGAGCAAGTTCACTCTTCTGGCCCTATATAAAACACAGTAGAGAAGAAGAGTGCTCTTTTCTCAAAAGCAGAGTGTGTTTTTGTAAGGCGAGCTAGCATTTGTTTCCTAGTCCTAAATGGAGTTGAATCATATGCAGTTTCTGGTCCTATGAACAAGAATTGTTTTCTGGTAAGGAAAGTCACTATTGCGCTCCCATTGCCCTACACAAGGCAAATAGCACTCGCGTCTTTTCCCAGCAAGTACAGTGTATTGGACTGAATAGGAGCTACTGTTCTTGTCAGTTTCCTAAGCAGAGTTGAACTAGATATGGTCCGTGTGTGTAGGAAGCACAGTTCTTTTGTTCTGAGCAAGCTCACTGTTTGGACCCCATAGGAAACACAGTAGAATAGAAGAATGCTCTTTTCTCTAAAGCAGAGTGTGTTTTTTGTAAAGCGAGCTAGAGTTTGTTTCCCAGTCCTAAATGTAGTGGATTCACATGCAGTTTCTTGTCCTACGAGGAAGAGTTGTTTTCTGGTAAGACAAGTCACTATTGTGCTCCAACTGCCATACACAGTGCAAATAGCACTCGTGTCTCTTCTCCACAAGTACAGTGTATTGGACGGAAGAGGAGCTACTGTTCTTGTCAGTTTCCTAGCAGAGTTGAACTAGATATGGCCCATGTGTGTAGGAAGCACAGTTGTTTTGTTCTGAGCAAGCTCACTGTTCAGACCCCATAGGAAACACAGTAGAGTAGAAGAGTGCTCTTTTCTCAAAAACAGAGTGTGTTTCTTGTAAGGCGAGCTAGCATTTGTTTCCCAGTCCTAAATGGAGTTGAATCACATGCAGTTTCTGGTCTTACGAGCAAGAGTTGTTTTCTGGTAAGGAAAGTCACTATTGCACTCCCATTGCCATACACAGTGCAAATAGCACTCGCGTCTGTTCCCAGCAAGTACAGTGTATCAGACTGAAGAGGAGCTACTGTTCTTGTCAGTTTCCTAAGAAGAGTTGAACTAGACATGGCCCGTGTGTAGGAAGCACAGTTCTTTTGTTCTGAGCAAGCTCACTGTTCTGGCCCTATAGGAAACACAGTAGATTAGAAGTGTGCTCTTTTCCCTGAAGCAGAGTGTGTTTCTTGTAAAGCGAGCTAATGTTTGTTTCCCAGTCCTAAATGGAGTTGAATCACATGCAGTTTCTATTCCTACGAGCACAAGTTGTTTTATGGTAAGAAGAGTCACTATTGCGCTGCCATTGCCATACACAGGACAAATAGCACTGGCGTCTGTTCCCAGCAAGTACAGTGTATTGGACTGAAGAGGATCTACTGTTCTTGTCA